>NW_025726269.1:0-611374 GCF_021461395.2 Schistocerca americana | reverse complement strand
ATTGTGCCTTTTGTATTAAATTCGGATGCAATTTCTGTGTTTCATCGTCAATAAGAAGGTCCAAGGGATACACTAATCCTGAAGTGAAGCATCGGAATCTAAAACTGGACTCACAGGAGAGAATCGATTCATAGAAAGTTAGAGTGTCAGTCCTCTTGTACTTAAGTCGGCATTGTGCCTTTTGAATTCAATTCCGATGCAATTTCTGTGTTTCGCAGTCAATAAGAAGTTCTAAGGTATACAGTAAACCTGAAGTGAAGCATCGGAATCTAAAACTGACTCACAGGAGGGGTTCAAATCATAGAAAGTTAGAGTGTCAGTCCGCATTTACTTAAGTCGGCACTGTGCCATTGTATTTAATTCCGATGCAATTGCTGTGCTTCATCGTCAATAAGAAGGTCCAAGGTATACGTAAACCCGAAGTGAAGCGTCGGAATCTAAAACTGGACTCACAGGAGGGGTTAAAATCATAGAAAGTTGGAGTGTCAGTCCTCTTGTGCTTAAGTCGGCATTGTGCCTTTTGTATTACATTCGGATGCAATTTCTGTGTGTCAACGTCAAAAAGACGGTCCAAGAGATACAGTGAACCTGAAGTGAAGCATCGGAATCTAAAACTGGACTCACAGGAGAGGTTCAAATCATAGAAAATTAGATTGTCAGTTCTCTTGTACTTAAGTATGCATTATGCTTTTGAATTTAATTCGATGCAATGTCTGTGTTTCATCGTCAATAAGAAGGTCCAAGGTATACAGTTAACCTGAAGTGAAGCATCGGAAACGAAAACTGGACTCACAGGAGAGGTTCAAATCATTGAAAGTTAGAGTGTCAGTCCTGTTGTACTTAAGTAGGCATTGTGCCTTTTGAATTTAATTCGATGAAATTTCTGTGTTTCATCGTCAATAAGAAGTTCCAAGGGATACAGTATACCTGAAGTGAAGCATCGGAATCTAAAACTGGACTCACAGGAGAGGTTCCAATCATAGAAAGTCAGAGTGTCAGTCCTCTTTTACTTAAGTCGGCGTTGTGATTTTTGTATTAAATTCGGATGCAATTTCTGTGATTCATCGTCAATAAGTAGGTCCAAGGTATACAGTAAACCAGAAGTGAAGCATCGGAATCTAAAACTAGACTCACAGGAGAGGTTCAGATCATAGAAAGTTAGTGTGTCAGTCCTATAGTACTTAAGTCGGTGTTGTGCCTTTCGAATTTAATTCCGATGCATTTTCTGTGTTACGCCATCAATAAGAAAGTCAAGGGATACAGTAAACCTGAAGTGAAGCATCGGAATCTAAAACTGGACTCACTGGAGAGGTTCAAATCATAGAAAGTTAGAGTTTTAGTCCTCTTGTACTTAAGACGGCATTGTGCCTTTTGAATTTAATTCCGATGCAATTTCTGTGTTTCGTCGTCAATATGATGGTCCAAGGTATACAGTAAACCTGAAGTGAAGCATTTGAATCTAAAACTGGACTCACAGGAGAGGTTCAATTCATAGAAAGATAGAGTGTCAGTCCTCTTGTACTTAGGTCGGCATTGTGCCTTTTGTATTAAATTCGGATGCAATTTCTGTGTATCATCGTCAATAAGAAGGTCCAAGGGTACACTAAACCTGAAGTGAAGCATCGGAATCTAAATTTGGACTCACAGGAGAGGATCAAATCATAGAAAGTTAGAGTGTCAGTCCTCTTTTACTTAAGTCGGCATTGTGCCTTTTTGAATTCAATTCCGATGCAATTTCTATGTTTCGCAGTCAATAAGAAGTTCTAAGGTATACAGTAAACCTGAAGTGAAGCATTGGAATCTAAAACTGACTCACAGGAGGGGTTCAAATCATAGAAAGTTAGAGTGTCAGTCCTCTTTTACTTAAGTCGGCATTGTGCCTTTTGAATTTAATTCCAAAGCAATTTCTGTGTTTCATCGTCAATAAGAAGGTCCAAGGGATACAGTAAACCTGAAGTGAAGCTTCGGAATCTAAAACTAGACTCACAGGAGAAACTCAAATCATAGAAAGGTAGAGTGTCAGTCCTCTTGTAGTTAAGTCGGCATTATGCCTTTTGAATTTTATTCCGACGCAATTTCTGTGCTTCATCGTCAGTAAGAAGGTCCAAGGTATACAATTAACCGGAAGTGAAGCATCGGAATCTAAAACTGGACTCACAGGAGAGGTTCCAATCATAGAAAGTTAGAATGTCAGTCCTCTTGTACTTAAGTCGGCATTGTGCCTTTTGTATTAAATTCGGATGCAATTTCTGTGATTCATCGTCAATAAGAAGGTCCAAGGTATACAGTAAACCTGAAGTGAAGCATCGGAATCTAAATCTGGACTCACAGGAGAGGTTCCAAACATAGAAAGTCAGAGTGTCAGTCCTCTTATACTTAAGTCGTCATTGTGCCTTTTGTATTAAATTCGGATGCAATTTCTGTGATTCATCGTCAATAAGAAGGTCCAAGGTATACAGTAAACCTGAAGTGAAGCATCGGAATCTAAAACTAGACTCACAGGAGAGGTTCAGATCATAGAAAGTTAGTGTGTCAGTCCTATTGTACTTAAGTCGGCGTTGTGCCTTTCGAATTTAATTCCGATGCAATTTCTGTGTTTCGCCGTCAATAACAAGGACAAGGTTTACAGTAAACCTGAAGTGAAGCATCGGAATCTAAAACTGGACTCACAGGAGAGGTTCGATTCATAGAAAGTTAGAGTGTCAGTCCTCTTGTACTTAAGTCGGCATTGTGCCTTTTGAATTTAATTCCGAAACAATTTCTGTCTTTCATCGTCATTAAGACGGTCCAAGGGATACAGTAAACCTGAAGTGAAGCTGCGGAATTTGAAACTAGACTCACAGGAGAAATTCAAATCATAGAAAGTTAGAGTGTCAGTCCTCTTGTACTTAAGTAGGCATTGTGACTTTTGAATTAAATTCCGACGCAATTTCTGTGGTTCATCGTGAGTAAAAAGGTCCACGGTATACAGTAAACCGGAAGTGAAGCATCGGAATCTGAAACTGGAGTCACAGTAGAGGTTCCAATCATAGAAAGATAGAGGGTCAGTCCTCTTATACTTAAGTCGGCATTGTGCCTTTTGCATTAAATTCGGATTCAATTTCTGTGCTTCATCGTCAATAAGAAGGTCCAAGGGATACAGAAAACCTAAAGTGAAGCATCGGAATCTAAAACTGGACTCACAGGAGTGGTTCAAATCATAGAATGCTAGATTGTCAGTCCTCTTGTACTTAAGTCGGCATGGTGCCTTTTGTATTAAATTCGGATGCAATTTCTGTGTTTCATCGTCAATAAGAAGGTCCAAGGGATACAGTAAACCTGAAGTGAAGCATGGGAATCTAAAACTGGAATCTTAGGAGACGACCAAATCATAGAAAGTTAGAGTGTCAGTCCTCTTGTTCTTAAGTCGGCATTGTGCCTTTTGTATTAAATTCGGATGCAATTTCTGTGCTTCATCGTCAATAAGCATGTCCAAGGGATACAGAAAACCTAAAGTCAAGCATCGGAATCTAAAACTGGACTCACAGGAGATGTTCAAAACATAGAAAGTTGGAGTGTCAGTCCTCTTCTACTTAAGTCGGCATTGTGCCTTTTGTATTAAATTCGGATGCAATTTCTGTGTTTCATCGTCAATAAGAAGGTCCGAGGGATACAGTAAACCTGAAGTGTAGCATCGGAATCTAAAACTGGACTCACAGGAGAGGTTCAAATCATTGAAAGTTTGAGTGTCAGTCCTGTTGTACTTAAGTAGGCATTGTGCCTTTTGAATTTAATTCGATGAAATTTCTGTGTTTCATCGTCAATAAGAAGTTCCAAGGGATACAGTATACCTGAAGTGAAGCATCGGAATCTAAAACTGGACTCACAGGAGAGGTTCCAATCATAGAAAGTCAGAGTGTCAGTCCTCTTTTACTTAAGTCGGCGTTGTGCCTTTTGTATTAAATTCGGATGCTTTTTCTGTGATTCATCGTCAATAAGAAGGTCCAAGGTATACAGTAAACCAGAAGTGAAGCATCGGAATCTAAAACTAGACTCACAGGAGAGGTTCAGATCATAGAAAGTTAGTGTGTCAGTCCTATAGTACTTAAGTCGGTGTTGTGCCTTTCGAATTTAATTCAGATGCATTTTCTGTGTTACGCCGTCAATAAGAAAGTCAAGGGATACAGTGAACCTGAAGTGAAGCATCGGAATCTAAAACTGGACTCACAGGAGAGGTTCAAATCATAGAAAGTTAGAGTTTTAGTCCTCTTGTACTTAAGACGGCATTGTGCCTTTTGAATTTAATTCCGATGCAATTTCTGTGTTTCGTCGTCAATATGATGGTCCAAGGTATACAGTAAACCTGAAAAGAAGCATTTGAATCTAAAACTGGACTCACAGGAGAGGTTCAATTCATAGAAAGATAGAGTGTC
Source organism: Schistocerca americana (assembly GCF_021461395.2). Taxonomy (NCBI): domain Eukaryota; kingdom Metazoa; phylum Arthropoda; class Insecta; order Orthoptera; family Acrididae; genus Schistocerca; species Schistocerca americana. The sequence goes on along the minus strand of NW_025726269.1, from coordinate 606,962 downwards.
AGTCCTCTTGTACTTAGGTCGGCATTGTGCCTTTTGTATTAAATTCGGATGCAATTTCTGTGTATCATCGTCAATAAGAAGGTCCAAGTGTACACTAAACCTGAAGTGAAGCATCGGAATCTAAATCTGGACTCACAGGAGAGGATCAAATCATAGAAAGTTAGAGTGTCAGTCCTCTTTTACTTAAGTCGGCATTGTGCCTTTTTGAATTCAATTCCGATGCAATTTCTATGTTTCGCAGTCAATAAGAAGTTCTAAGGTATACAGTAAACCAGAAGTGAAACATTGGAATCTAAAACTGACTCACAGGAGGGGTTCAAATCATAGAAAGTTAGAGTGTCAGTCCTCTTTTACTTAAGTCGGCATTGTGCCTTTTGAATTTAATTCCAAAGCAATTTCTGTGTTTCATCGTCAATAAGAAGGTCCAAGGGATACAGTAAACCTGAAGTGAAGCTTCGGAATGTAAAACTAGACTCACAGGAGAAACTCAAATCATAGAAAGGTAGAGTGTCAGTATTCTTGTAGTTAAGTCGGCATTATGCCTTTTGAATTTTATTCCGACGCAATTTCTGTGCTTCATCGTCAGTAAGAAGGTCCAAGGTATACAATTAACCGGAAGTGAAGCATCGGAATCTAAAACTGGACTCACAGGAGGGGTTCCAATCATAGAAAGTTAGAATGTCAGTCCTCTTGTACTTAAGTCGGCATTGTGCCTTTTGTATTAAATTCGGATGCAATTTCTGTGATTCATCGTCAATAAGAAGGTCCAAGGTATACAGTAAACCTGAAGTGAAGCATCGGAATCTAAATCTGGACTCACAGGAGAGGTTCCAAACATAGAAAGTCAGAGTGTCAGTCCTCTTATACTTAAGTCGTCATTGTGCCTTTTGTATTAAATTCGGATGCAATTTCTGTGATTCATCGTCAATAAGAACGTCCAAGGTATACAGTAAACCTGAAGTGAAGCATCGGAATCTAAAGCTAGACTCACAGGACAGGTTCAGATCATAGAAAGTTAGTGTGTCAGTCCTCTTGTACTTAAGTCGGCATTGTGCCTTTTGAAATTAATTCCGATGCAATTTCTGTTCTTCATCGTCAATAAGAAGGTCCAAGGTATACAGTAAACCTGATGTGAAGCATCGGAATCTAAAACTGGACTCACAGGAGAGGTTCGATTCATAGAAAGTTAGAGGGTCAGTCCTCTTGTACTTAAGTCGGCATTGTGCCTTTTGAATTTAATTCCGATGCAATATCTGTGCTTCATCGTCAATAAGAAGGTCCAAGGGATATAGTAAACCTTAAGTGAAGCTTCGGAATCTAAAACTAGACCCACAGGAGAAACTCAAATCATAGAAAGTTAGAGTGTCAGTCCACTTGTACTTAAGTCGGCATTGTGCATTTTGTATTAATTTCGGATGCAATTTCTGTGTGTCATCTTCAAAAAGACTGTCCAAGGGATACAGTAAACCTGAAGTGAAGCATCGGAATCTAGAACAGGACTCACAGATGATGTTCATATCATAGTAAGTTAGAGTGTCAGTAGTCTTGTACTTAAGTCAGCATTGTGCCTTTTGAATTCTATTCCGATGCAATTTCTGTGTTTCGCCGTCAATAAGAAGGTCCAAGGTATACAGTGAACCGGAAGTGAAGCATCGGAATCTAAAACTGGACTCACAGGTGGGGTTCCAATCATAGAAAGTTAGAATGTCAGTCCTCTTGTACTTAAGTCGGCATTGTGCCTTTTGTATTAAATTCGGATGCAATTTCTGTGTTTCATCGTCAATAAGAAGGTCCAAGAAATACACTAAACCTAAAGTGAAGCATCGGAATCTAAAACTGGACTCACAGGAGAGGTTCAATTCATAGAAAGTTAGAGTGTCAGTCCTCTTGTACTTAAGTCGGCATTGTGCCTTTTGAATTTAATTCCGAAACAATTTCTGTCTTTCATCGTCAATAAGACGGTCCAAGGGATACAGTAAACCTGAAGTGAAGCTTCGGAATACGAAACTAGACTCACAGGAGAAATTCAAATCATAGAAAGTTAGAGTGTCAGTCCTCTTGTACTTAAGTAGGCATTGTGACTTTTGAATTAAATTCCGACGCAATTTCTGTGGTTCATCGTCAGTAAAAAGGACCACGGTATACAGTAAACCGGAAGTGAAGCATCGGAATCTGAAACTGGAGTCACAGTAGAGGTTCCAATCATAGAAAGATAGAGGGTCAGTCCTTTTTTCTTAAGTCGGCATTGTGCCTTTTGTATTAAATTCGGATTCAATTTCTGTGCTTCATCGTCAATAAGAAGGTCCAAGGGATACAGAAAACCTAAAGTGAAGCATCGGAATCTAAAACTGGACTCACAGGAGTGGTTCAAATCATAGAATGCTAGATTGTCAGTCCTCTTGTACTTAAGTCGGCATGGTGCCTTTTGTATTAAATTCGGATGCAATTTCTGTGTTTCATCGTCAATAAGAAGGTCCAAGGGATACAGTAAACCTGAAGTGAAGCATGGGAATCTAAAACTGGAATCTTAGGAGACGACCAAATCATAGAAAGTTAGAGTGTCAGTCCTCTTGTACTTAAGTCGGCATTGTGCCTTTTGTATTAAATTCGGATGCAATTTCTGTGCTTCATCGTCAACAAGCATGTCCAACGGATACAGAAAACCTAAAGTCAAGCATCGGAATCTAAAACTGGACACACAGGAGATGTTCAAAGCATAGAAAGTTGGAGTGTCAGTCCTCTTCTACTTAAGTCGGCATTGTGCCTTTTGTATTAAATTCGGATGCAATTTCTGTGTTTCATCGTCAATAAGAAGGTCCGAGGGATACAGTAAACCTGAAGTGAAGCATCGGAATCTAAAACTGGACTCACAGGAGAGGTTCAAATCATAGAAAGTTAGAGTGTCAGTCCACTTGTACTTAAGTCGGCATTGTGCCTTTTGTATTAAATTCGGATGCAATTTCTGTGTGTCATCGTCAAAAAGACGGTCCAAGGGATACAGTAAACCTGAAGTGAAGCATCGGAATCTAAAACTGGACTCACAGGAGGGATTCAAATCATAGAAAGTTAGAGTGTCAGTCCTCTTGTACTTGAGTCGGCATTGTGACTTTTGTATTACATTCGGATGATATTTCTGTGTGTCAACGTCAAAAAGACGGTCCAAGGGATACAGTAAACCTGAAGTGAAGCATCGGAATCTAAAACTGGACTCACAGGAGAGGTTCAAATCATAGAAAGTTAGATTGTCAGTTCTCTTGTATTTAAGTCGGCATTATGCTTTTGACTTTAAGTCGATGTAATGTCTGTGTTTGATCGTCAATAAGAAGGTCCGAGGTATACAGTAAACCTAAAGTGAAGCATCGGAAACGAAAACTGGACTCACAGGAGAGGTTCAAATCATTGAAAGTTAGAGTGTCAGTCCTGTTGTACTTAAGTAGGCATTGTGCCTTTTGAATTTAATTCGATGCAATTTCTATGTTTCATTGTCAATAAGAAGTTCCAAGGGATACAGTAAACCTGAAGTGAAGCATCGGACTCTAAAACTGGACTCACAGGAGAGGTTCCAATCATAGAAAGTCAGAGTGTCAGTCCTCTTGTACTTAAGTCGGCATTGTGCCTTTTGTATTAAATTCGGACGCAATTTCTGTGATTGATCGTCAATAAGAAGGTCCAAGGTATACAGTAAACCTGAAGTGAAGCATCGGAATCTAAAACTAGACTCACAGGAGAGGTTCAGATCATAGAAAGTTAGTGTGTCAGTCCTATTGTACTTAAGTCGGCGTTGTGCGTTTCGAATTTAATTCCGATGCAATTTCTGTGTTTCGCCGTCAATAAGGTCAAGGTATACAGTAAACCTGAAGTGAAGCATCGGAATCTAAAACTGGACTCACAGGAGAGGTTCAAATCAACGAAATTAGAGTTTCAGTCCCCTTGTACTTAAGTCGGCATTGTGCCTTTTGTATTAAATTCGGATGCAATTTCTATGTGTCAACGTCAAAAAGACGGTCCAAGGGATACAGTAAACCTGAAGGGAAGCATCGGAATCTAAAACTGGACTCATAGGAGAGGTTCAAATCATAGAAAGTTAGAGTGTCAGTCCTCTTTTACTTAAGTCGGCATTGTGCCTTTTGAATTTAATTCCGATCCAATTTCTGTGCTTCATCGTCAATAAGAAGGTCCAAGGGATATAGTAAACCTGAAGTGAAGCTTCGGAATCTAAAACTAGACTCACAGGAGAAACTCAAGTCATAGAAAGTTAGAGTGTCAGTCCTTATGTACTTAAGTCGGTATTATCCCTTTTGAATTTTATTCCGACGCAATTTCTGTGCTTCATCGTCAATAAGAAGGTCCAAGGTATACAGTGAACCGGAAGTGAAGCATCGGAATCTAAAACTGGACTCACAGGAGAGGTTCCAATCATAGAAAGTTAGAATGTCAGTCCTCTTGTACTTAAGTCGGCATTGTGCCTTTTGTATTAAATTCGGATGCAATTTCTGTGTTTCATCGTCAATAAGAAGGTCCAAGGGATACACTAAACCTGAAGTGTAGCATCGGAATCTAAAACTGGACTCACAGGAGAGGTTCAATTCATAGAAAGTTAGAGTGTCAGTCCTCTTGTACTTAAGTCGGCATTGTGCCTTTTGAATTTAATTCCGAAACAATTTCTGTCTTTCGTCGTCAATAAGACGGTCCAAGGGATACAGTAAACCTGAAGTGAAGCTTCGGAATTTGAAACTAGACTCACAGGAGAAATTCAAATCATAGAAAGTTAGAGTGTCAGTCCTCTTGTACTTAAGTAGGCATTGTGACTTTTGAATTAAATTCCGACGCAATTTCTGTGGTTCATAGTCAGTAAAAAGGTCCACGGTATACAGTAAACCGGAAGTGAAGCATCGGAATCTGAAACTGGAGTCACAGTAGAGGTTCCAATCATAGAAAGATAGAGGGTCAGTCCTCTTGTACTTAAGTCGGCATTGTGCCTTTTGTATTAAATTCGGATTCAATTTCTGTGCTTCATCGTCAATAAGAAGGTCCAAGGGATACAGAAAACCTAAAGTGAAGCATCGGAATCTAAAACTGAACTCACAGGAGTGGTTCAAATCATAGAATGCTAGATTGTCAGTCCTCTTGTACTTAAGTCGGCATGGTGCCTTTTGTATTAAATTCGGATGCAATTTCTGTGTTTCATCGTTAATAAGAAGGTCCAAGGGATACAGTAAACCTGAAGTGAAGCATGGGAATCTAAAACTGGAATCTTAGGAGACGACCAAATCATAGAAAGTTAGAGTGTCACTCCTCTTGTACTTAAGTCGGCATTGTGTCTTTTGTATTAAATTCGGATGTAATTTCTGTGCTTCATCGTCAATAAGCATGTCCAAGGGATACAGAAAACCTAAAGTCAAGCATCGGAATCTAAAACTGGACTCACAGGAGATGTTCAAAACATAGAAAGTTGGAGTGTCAGTCCTCTTCTACTTAAGTCGGCATTGTGCCTTTTGTATTAAATTCGGATGCAATTTCTGTGTTTCATCGTCAATAAGAAGGTCCAAGGGATACAGTAAACCTGAAGTGAAGCATCGGAAACTAAAACTGAACTCACAGGAGAGGTTCAAATCATTGGAAGTTAGAGTGTCAGTCCTCTTGTACTTAAGTCGGCATTGTGCCTTTTGAATTTAATTCGATGGAATTTCTGTGTTTCATCGTCAATACGAAGAACCAAGAGATACAGTAAACTTGAAGTGAAGCATCGGAATCTAAAACTGGACTCACAGGAGAGGTTCAAATCATAGAAAGTTAGAGTGTCAGTCCACTTGTACTTAAGTCGGCATTGTGCCTTTTGTATTAAATGCGGATGCAATTTCTGTGTGTCATCGTCAAAAAGACGGTCCAAGGGATACAGTAAACCTGAAGTGAAGCATCGGAATCTAAAACTGGACTCACAGGAGAGGTTAAAATCATAGAAAGTTAGAGTTTTAGTCCTCTTGTACTTAAGTCGGCATTGTGCCTTTTGAACTTAATTCCGATGCGATTTCTGTGCTACATCGTCAATAAGAAGGTCCAAGGTATACAGTAAACCTGAAGTGAAGCATCGGAATCTAAAACTGGACTCACAGGAGAGATTCAAATCATAGAAATTTAGAGTGTCAGTCCTCTTGTACTTAAGTCGGCATTGTGCCTTTTGAATTTAATTCCGATGCAATTTCTGTGGTTCAACGTCAATACGAAGGTCCAAGGTATACAGTAAACCTGAAGTAATGCATCGGAATCTAAAACTGGACTCACAGGAGAGGTTCAAATCATAGAAAGTTAGAGTGACAGTCCTCTTGTACTTAAGTCGGCATTGTGCCTTTTGTATTAAATTCAGATGCATTTCTGTTTTTCATCGTCAATAAGAAGATCCAAGGGATTCAGTACACCTGAAGTGAAGCATCGGAATCTAAAACTGGACTCACAGGAGAGGTTCAAATCAACGAAATTAGAGTTTCAGTCCCCTTGTACTTAAGTCGGCATTGTGCCTTTTGTATTAAATTCGGATGCAATTTCTATGTGTCAACGTCAAAAAGACGGTCCAAGGGATACAGTAAACCTGAAGTGAAGCATCGGAATCTAAAACTGGACTCATAGGAGAGATTCAAATCATAGAAATTTAGAGTGTCAGTCCTCTTTTACTTAAGTCGGCATTGTACCTTTTGAATTTAATTCCGATGCAATTTCTGTGCTTCATCGTCAATAAGAAGTTCCAAGGGATATAGTAAACCTGAAGTGAAGCTTCGGAATCTAAAACTAGACTCACAGGAGAAACTCAAATCATAGAAAGTTAGAGTGTCAGTCCTCTTGTACTTAGGTCGGCACTATCCCTTTTGAATTTTATTCCGACGCAATTTCTGCGCTTCATCGTCAATAAGAAGGTCCAAGGTATACAGTGAACCGGAAGTGAAGCATCGGAATCTAAAACTGGACTCACAGGAGAGGTTCCAATCATAGAAAGTTAGAATGTCAGTCCTCTTGTACTTAAGTCGGCATTGTGCCTTTTGTATTAAATTCGGATGCAATTTCTGTGTTTCATCGTCAATAAGAAGGTCCAAGGGATACACTAAACCTGAAGTGTAGCATCGGAATCTAAAACTGGACTCACAGGAGAGGTTCAATTCATAGAAAGTTAGAGTGTCAGTCCTCTTGTACTTAAGTCGGCATTGTGCCTTTTGAATTTAATTCCGAAACAATTTCTGTCTTTCGTCGTCAATAAGACGGTCCAAGGTATACAGTGAACCGGAAGTGAAGCAACGGAATCTAAAACTGGAATCTTAGGAGACGTTCAATTCATAGAAAGTTAGAGTGTCAGTCCTCTTGTACTTAAGTCGGCATTGTGCCTTTTGCATTAAATTCGGTTGCAATTTCTGTGTTTCATCGCCAATAAGGAGGTCCAAGGGGTACAGTAAACCTGAAGTGAAGCATCGGAATCTAAAACTGGACTCACAGGAGTGGTTCAAATCATAGAATGCTAGATTGGTAGTCCTCTTGTACTTAAGTCGGCATGGTGCATTTTGTATTAAATACGGATGCAATTTCTGTGTTTCATCGTCAATAAGAAGGTCCAAGGGATACCGTAAACCTGAAGTGAAGCATCGGAATCTAAAACTGGAATCTTAGGAGACGTTCAAATCATTGAAAGTTAGAGTGTCAGTCCTCTTGTACTTAAGTCGGTATTGTGCCTTTTGTATTAAATTCGGATGCAATTTCTGTGCTTCATCGTCAATAAGCAAGTCCAAGGGATACAGAAAACCTAAAGTGAAGCATCAGAATCTGAAACTGGACTCACAGGATATATTCAAAACATAGAAAGTTGGAGTGTCAGTCCTCTTGTACTTAAGTCGGCATTGTGCCTTTTGTATTACATTCGGATGCAATTTCTGTGTTTCAATGTCAATAAAATGGTCCCAGGGATACAGTAAACCTGAAGTGAAGCATCGGAATCTAAAACTGGACTCACAGGAGAGGTTCAAATCATTGAAAGTTAGAGTGACAGTCCTCTTGTACTTAAGTCGGCATTGTGCCTTTTGAATTAAATTCGATGCAATTTCTGTGATTCATTGTCAATACGAAGAACCAAGGGATACAGTAAACTTGAAGTGAAGCATCGGAATCTAAAACTGGACTCACAGGAGAGGTTCAAATCATAGAAAGTTAGAGTGTCAGTCCACTTGTACTTAAGTCGGCATTGTGCCTTTTGTATTAAATTCGGATGTAATTTCTGTGTGTCATCGTCAAAAAGACGGTCCAAGGGATACAGTAAACCTAAGGTGAAGCATCGGAATTAAAAACTGGACTCACAGGAGGGGTTCAAATCATAGAAAATTAGAGTGTCAGTCCTCTTGTACTTAAGTCGGCATTGTGCCTTTTGAATTTAATTCCGAAACAATTTCTGTCTTTCGTCGTCAATAAGACGGTCCAAGGGATACAGTAAACCTGAAGTGAAGCATCGGAATCTAAAACTGGAATCTTAGGAGACGTTCAAATCATAGAAAGTTAGAGTGTCAGTCCTCTTGTACTTAAGTCGGCATTGTGCCTTTTGCATTAAATTCGGTTGCAATATCTGTGTTTCATCGCCAATAAGGAGGTCTAAGGGATACAGTAAACCTGAAGTGAAGCATCGGAATATAAAACTGGACTCACAGGAGTGGTTCAAATCATAGAATGCTAGATTGGTAGTCCTCTTGTTCTTAAGTCGGCATGGTGCCTTTTGTATTAAATACGGATGCAATTTCTGTGTTTCATCGTCAATAAGAAGGTCCAAGGGATACAGTAAACCTGAAGTGAAGCATCGGAATCTAAAACTGGAATCTTAGGAGACGTTCAAATCATAGAGAGTTAGAGTGTCAGTCCTCTTGTACTTAAGTCGGCATTGTGCCTTTTGTACTAAATTCGGATGCAATTTCTGTGCTTCATCGTCAATAAGCAGGTCCAAGGGATACAGAAAACCTAAAGTGAAGCATCGGAATCTAAAACTGGACTCACAGGATATATTCAAAACATAGAAAGTTGGAGTGTCAGTCCTCTTGTACTTAAGTCGGCATTGTGCCTTTTGTATTACATTCGGATGCAATTTCTGTGTTTCAATGTCAATAAAATGGTCCCAGGGATACAGTAAACCTGAAGTGAAGCATCGGAATCTAAAACTGGATTCACAGGAGAGGTTCAAATCATTGAAAGTTAGAGTGCCAGTCCGTTTCTACTTAATTCGGCATTGTGCCTTTTGTATTAAATTCGGATGCAATTTCTGTGTTTCATCATCAATAAGAAGGTCCAAGGGATACAGTAAACCTGAAGTGAAGCATCGGAATCTAAAACTGGATTCTCAGGAGGGGTTCAAATCATAGAAATTTAGAGTGTCAGTCCTCTTGTACTTAAGTCGGCATGGTGCCTTATGTATTAAATTCGGATGCAATTTCTGTGTTTCATCGTCAATAATAAGGTCCACGGTATACAGTAAACGTGAAGTTAAGCATCGGAATCTAAAACTGGACTCACAAGAGAGGTTCAAATCATTGGAAGTTAGAGTGTCAGTCCTCTTGTACTTAAGTCGGCATTGTGCCTTTTGAATTTAATTCGATGCAATTTCTGTGTTTCATCGTCAATACGAAGAACCAAGGGATACAGTAAACTTGAAGTGAAGCATCGGAATCTAAAACTGGACTCACAGGAGGGGTTCAAATCATAGAAAGTTGGAGTGTCAGTCCTCTTGTACTTAAGTCGGCATTGTGCCTTTTGTATTAAATTCGGATGCAATTTCTGTGTGTCGTCGTCAAAAAGACGGTCCAAGGGATACAGTAAACCTGAAGTAAAGCATCGGAATCTAAAACTGGACTCACAGGAGGGGTTCAAATCATAGAAAGTTGGAGTGTCAGTCCACTTGTACTTAAGTCGGCATTGTGCCTTTTGTATTACATTCGAATGCAATTTCTGTGTGTCAACGTCAAAAAGACGGTCCAAGGGATACAGTAAACCTGAAGTGAAGCATCGGAATCTAAAACTGGGCTCACAGGAGAGGTTCAAATCATAGAAAGTTAGATTGTCAGTTCTCTTGTACTTAAGTCGGCATTATGCTTTTGAATTTAATTCGATGCAATGTCTGTGTTTGATCGTCCATAAGAAGGTCCAAGGTATACAGTAAACCTGAAGTGAAGCATCGGAAACGAAAACTGGACTCACAGGAGAGGTTCCAATCATAGAAAGTCAGAGTGTCAGTCCTCTTGTACGTAAGTCGGTATTGTGCCTTTTGTATTAAATTCGGATGCAATTTCTGTGATTCATCGTCAATAAGAAGGTCCAAGGTATACAGTAACCCTGAAGTGAAGCATCGGAATCTGAAACTAGACTCACAAGAGAGGTTCAGATCATAGAATGTTAGTGTGTCAGTCCTATTGTACTTAAGACGGCGTTGTGCCTTTCGAATTTAATTCCGATGCAATTTCTGTGTTTCGCCGTCAATAAGAAGGTGAAGGTATACAGTAAACCTGAAGTGAAGAATCGGAATCTAAAACTGGACTCACAGGAGAGGTTCAAATCATAGAAAGTTAGAGTTTTAGACCTTTTGTACTTAAGTCGGCATTGTGCCTTTTGAATTTAATTCCGATGCGATTTATGTGCTACATCGTCAGTAAGAAGGTCCAAGGTATACAGTAAACCTGAAGTGAAGCATCGGAATCTAAAACTGGACTCACAGGAGAGATTCAAATCATAGAAATTTAGAGTGTCAGTCCTGTTGTACTTAAGTCGGCATTGTGCCTTTTGAATTTAATTCCGAAGCAATTTCTGTGGTTCATCGTCAATACGAAGGTCCAAGGTATACAGTAAACCTGAAGTGATGCATCGGAATCTAAAACTGGACTCACAGGAGAGGTTCAAATCATAGAAATTAGAGTGTCAGTCCTCTTGTACTTAAGTCGGCATTGTGCCTTTTGTATTAAATTCAGATGCATTTCTGTTTTTCATCGTCAATAAGAAGGTCCAAGGGATTCAGTAAACCTGAAGTGAAGCATCGGAATCTAAAACTGGACTCACAGGAGAGGTTCAAATCATTGAAAGTTAGAGTGACAGTCCTCTTGTACTTAAGTCGGCATTGTGCCTTTTGAATTAAATTCGATGCAATTTCTGTGTTTCATCGTCAAAAAGACGGTCCAAGGTATACAGTAAACCTGAAGTGATGCATCGGTATCTAAAACTGGACTCACAGGAGAGGTTCAAATCATAGAAATTAGAGTGTCAGTCCTCTTGTACTTAAGTCGGCATTGTGCCTTTTGTATTAAATTCAGATGCATTTCTGTTTTTCATCGTCAATAAGCAGGTCCATGGGATTCAGTATACCTGAAGTGAAGCATCGGAATCTAAAACTGGATTCACAGGAGAGGTTCAAATCATAGAAATTTAGAGTGTCAGTCCTCTTGTACTTAAGTCGGCATGGTGCCTTATGTATTAAATTCGGATGCAATTTCTGTGTTTCATCGTCAATAATAAGGTCCACGGTATACAGTAAACGTGAAGTTAAGCATCGGAATCTAAAACTGGACTCACAAGAGAGGTTCAAATCATTGGAAGTTAGAGTGTCAGTCCTCTTGTACTTAAGTCGGCATTGTGCCTTTTGAATTTAATTCGATGCAATTTCTGTGTTTCATCGTCAATACGAAGATCCAAGGGATACAGTAAACTTGAAGTGAAGCATCGGAATCTAAAACTGGACTCACAGGAGAGGTTCAAATCATAGAAAGTTAGAGTGTCAGTCCACTTGTACTTAAGTCGGCATTGTGCCTTTTGTATTAAATTCGGATGCAATTTCTGTGTGTCATCGTCAAAAAGACGGTCCAAGGGATACAGTAAACCTGAAGTAAAGCATCGGAATCTAAAACTGGACTCACAGGAGGGGTTCAAATCATAGAAAGTTGGAGTGTCAGTCCTCTTGTACTTAAGTCGGCATTGTGCCTTTTGTATTACATTCGAATGCAATTTCTTTGTGTCAACATCAAAAAGACGGTCCAAGGGATACAGTAAACCTGAAGTGAAGCATCGGAATCTAAAACTGGACTCACAGGAGAGGTTCAAATCATAGAAAGTTAGATTGTCAGTTCTCTTGTACTTAAGTCGGCATTATGCTTTTGAATTTAATTCGATGCAATGTCTGTGTTTGATCGTCCATAAGAAGGTCCGAGGTATACAGTAAACCTGAAGTGAAGCATCGGAAACGAAAACTGGACTCACAGGAGAGGTTCCAATCATAGAAAGTCAGAGTGTCAGTCCTCTTGTACTTAAGTCGGCATTGTGCCTTTTGTATTAAATTCGGATGCAATTTCTGTGATTCATCGTCAATAAGAAGGTCCAAGGTATACAGTAACCCTGAAATGAAGCATCGGAATCTAAAACTAGACTCACAAGAGAGGTTCAGATCATAGAAAGTTAGTGTGTCTGTCCTATTGTACTTAAGACGGCGTTGTGCCTTTCGAATTTAATTCCGATGCAATTTCTGTGTTTCGCCGTCAATAAGAAGGTCAAGGTATACAGTAAACCTGAAGTGAAGAATCGGAATCTAAAACTGGACTCACAGGAGAGGTTCAAATCATAGAAAGTTAGAGTTTTAGACCTTTTGTACTTAAGTCGGCATTGTGCCTTTTGAATTTAATTCCGATGCGATTTATGTGCTACATCGTCAGTAAGAAGGTCCAAGGTATACAGTAAACCTGAAGTGAAGCATCGGAATCTAAAACTGGACTCACAGGAGAGATTCAAATCATAGAAATTTAGAGTGTCAGTCCTGTTGTACTTAAGTCGGCATTGTGCCTTTTGAATTTAATTCCGATGCAATTTCTGTGGTTCATCGTCAATACGAAGGTCCAAGGTATACAGTAAACCTGAAGTGATGCATCGGAATCTAAAACTGGACTCACAGGAGAGGTTCAAATCATAGAAAGTTAGAGTGTCAGTCCACTTGTACTTAAGTCTGCATTGTGCCTTTTGCATTAAATTCGGATGCAATTTCTGTGTGTCATCGTCAAAAAGACGGTCCAAGGGATACAGTAAACCTGAAGTGAAGCATCGGAATCTAAAACTGGGCTCACAGGAGGGGTTCAAATCATAGAAAATTAGAGTGTCAGTCCTCTTGTACTTAAGTCGGCATTGTGCCTTTTGTATTACATTCGGATGCAATTTCTGTGTGTCAACGTCAAAAAGACGGTCCAAGGGATACAGTAAACCTGAAGTGAAGCATCGGAATCTAAATCTGGACTCACAGGAGAGGTTCAAATCATTAAAAGTTAGAGTGACAGTCCGTTTCTACTTAATTCGGCATTGTACCTTTTGTATTAAATTCGGATGCAATTTCTGTGTTTCATCATCAATAAGAAGGTCCAAGGGATACAGTAAACCTGAAGTTAAGCATCGGAATCTAAAACTGGATTCTCAGGAGAGGTTCAAATCATAGAAATTTAGAGTGTCAGTCCTCTTGTACTTAAGTCGGCATGGTGCCTTATCTATTAAATTCGGATGCAATTTTTGTGTTTCATCGTCAATAATAAGGTCCACGGTATACAGTAAACCTGAAGTTAAGCATCGGAATCTAAAACTGGACTCACAAGAGAGGTTCAAATCATTGGAAGTTAGAGTGTCAGTCCACTTGTACTTAAGTCGGCATTGTGCCTTTTGAATTTAATTCGATGCAATTTCTGTGTTTCATCGTCAATACGAAGTACCAAGGGATACAGTAAACTTGAAGTGAAGCATCGGAATCTAAAACTGGACTCACAGGAGAGGTTCAAATCATAGAAAGTTAGAGTGTCAGTCCACTTGTACTTAAGTCGGCATTGTGCCTTTCGAATTTAATTCCGATGCAATTTCTGTGTTTCGCCGTCAATAAGAAGGTCAAGGTATACAGTAAACCTGAAGTGAACAATCGGAATCTAAAACTGGACTCACAGGAGAGGTTCAAATCATAGAAAGTTAGAGTTTTAGACCTTTTGTACTTAAGTCGGCATTGTGCCTTTTGAATTTAATTCCGATGCGATTTATGTGCAACATCGTCAATAAGAAGGTCCAAGGTATACAGTAAACCTGAAGTGAAGCATCGGAATCTAAAACTGGACTCACAGGAGAGATTCAAATCATAGAAATTTAGAGTGTCAGTCCTGTTGTACTTAAGTCGGCATTGTGCCTTTTGAATTTAATTCCGATGCAATTTCTGTGGTTCATCGTCAATACGAAGGTCCAAGGTATACAGTAAACCTGAAGTGATGCATCGGAATCTAAAACTGGACTCACAGGAGAGGTTCAAATCATAGAAAGATAGAGTGTCAGTCCTCTTGTACTTAAGTCGGCATTGTGCCTTTTGTATTAAATTCAGATGCATTTCTGTTTTTCATCGTCAATAAGAAGGTCCAAGGTATTCAGTAAACCTGAAGTGAAGGCATCGGAATCTAAAACTGGACTCACAGGAGAGGTTCAAATCATTGAAAGTTAGAGTGACAGTCCTCTTGTACTTAAGTCGGCATTGTGCCTTTTGAATTAAATTCGATGCAATTTCTGTGTTTCATCGTCAATACGAAGAACCAAGGGATACAGTAAACTTGAAGTGAAGCATCGGAATCTAAAACTGGACTCACAGGAGAGGTTCAAATCATAGAAAGTTAGAGTGTCAGTCCACTTGTACTTAAGTCGGCATTGTGCCTTTTGTATTAAATTCGGATGCAATTACTGTGTGTCATCGTCAAAAAGACGGTCCAAGGGAAACAGTAAACCTGAAGTGAAGCATCGGAATCTAAAACTGGACTCACAGGAGGGGTTCAAGTCATAGAAAATTAGAGTGTCAGTCCTCTTGTACTTAAGTCGGCATTGTGCCTTTTGTATTACATTCGGATACAATTTCTGTGTGCCAACGTCAAAATACGGTCCAAGGGATACGGTAAACCTGAAGTGAAAAATCGGAATCTAAAACTGGACTCACAGGAGAGGTTCAAATCATTGAAAGTTAGATTGTCAGTCCTGTTGTACTTAAGTAGGCATTGTGCCTTTTGAATTTAATTCGATGCAATTTCAGTGTTTCATCGTCAATAAGAAGTTCCAAGGGATACAGTAAACCTGAAGTGAAGCATCGGAATCTAAAACTGGACTCACAGGAGAGGTTCCAATCATAGAAAGTCAGAGTGTCAGTCCTCTTGTACTTAAGTCGGCATGGTGCCTTTTGTATTAAATTCGGATGCAATTTCTGTGATTCATCGTAAATAAGAAGGTCCAAGGTATACAGTAAACCTGAAGTGAAGCATCGGAATCTAAAACTTGACTCAAAAGAGAGGTTCAGATCATAGAAAGTTAGTGTGTCAGTCCTATTGTACTTAAGTCGGCGTTGTGCCTTTCGAATTTAATTCCGATGCAATTTCTGTGTTTCGCCGTCAATAAGAAGGTCAAGGTATACAGTAAACCAGAAGTGAAGAATCGGAATCTAAAACTGTACTCACAGGAGAGGTTCAAATCATAGAAAGTTAGAGTTTTAGTCCTCTTGTACTTAAGTCGGCATTGTGCCTTTTGAATTTAATTCCGATGCGATTTCTGTGCTACATCGTCAATAAGAAGGTCCAAGGTATACAGTAAACCTGAAGTGAAGCATCGGAATCTAAAACTGGACTCACAGGAGAGATTCAAATCATAGAAATTTAGAGTGTCAGTCCTCTTGTACTTAAGTTGGCATTGTGCATTTTGAATTTAATTCCGATGCAATTTCTGTGGTTCATCGTCAATACGAAGATCCAAGGTATACAGTAAACCTGAAGTGATGCATCGGAATCTAAAACTGGACTCGCAGGAGAGGTTCAAATCATAGAAAGTTAGAGTGTCAGTCCTCTTGTACTTAAGTCGGCATTGTGGCTTTTGTATTAAAATCGGATGCAAATTCTGTGTTTGATCGTCAATAAGAAGGTCCAAGGTATTCAGTAAACCTGAAGTGAAGCATCGGAATCGAAAACTGGACCCACAGGAGAGGTTAAATCATTGAAAGTTAGTGTGTCCGTCCTGTTGTACTTACGTAGGCATTGTGCCTTTTGAATTTAATTCGATGCAATTTCTGTGTTTCATCGTCAATAAGAAGGTCCAAGGGATATAGTAAAACTGAAGTGAAGCATCGGAATCTAAAACTGGACTCACAGGAGAGGTTCAGATCATAGAAAGTTAGAGTGTCAGTCCTATTGTATTTAAGTCGGCGTTGTGCCTGTCGAAAATAATTCCGATGCAATTTCTGTGTTCCGCGTCAATAAGAAGGTCACAGTATACAGTACACCTTAAGTGAAGCATCGGAATCTAAAACTGGACCCACAGGAGAGGTTCAAATCATAGAAACTTAGATTTTTAGTCCTCTTGTACTTAAGTCGGAATTGTGCCTTTTGTATTTAATTCCGATGCAATATCTGTACTTCATCGTCAATAAGAATGTCCAAGGTATACAGTAAACCTGAAGTGAAGCATCGGAATCTAAAACTGGACTCACAGGAGAGGTTCAAATCATAGAAAGTTAGAGCGTCAGTTCTCTTGTACTTAAGTCGGCATTGTGCATTTTGAATTTAATTCCGATGCAATTTCTGTGGTTCATCGTCAATACGAAGGTCAAAGGTATACAGTAAACCTGAAGTGATGCATGGGAATCTAAAACTGGACTCACAGGAGAGGTTCAAATCATAGAAAGTTAGAGTATCAGTCCTCTTGTACTTAAGTCGGCATTGTGCCTTTTGTATTCAATTCAGATCCTATTTCTGTGTTTCATCGTCATTAAGAAAGTCCAAGGGATTCAGTAAACCTGAAGTGAAGAATCGGAATCTAAAACTGCACTCACAGGAGAGGCTCAAATCATAGAAAATTAGAGTGTCAGTCCTCTTGTACTTAAGTCGGCTTTGTGCCTTTTGTATTAAATTGGGTTGCAATTTCTGTGTCTCATCGTCAAAAAGACTGTCCAAGGGATATAGTAAACCTGAAGTGAAGCATCGGAATCTAAAACAGGACTCACAGGAGAGGTTCATATCATAGAAACTTAGAGTGTCAGTCGTCTTGTACTTAAGTCGGCATTGTGCCTTTTGAAATCAATTCCGATGCAATTTCTGTGTTTCGCCGTCAATAAGAAGGTCCAAGGTATACAGTAAACCTGAAGTGAAGCATCGGAATCTAAAACTGGACTCACAGAAGAGAATCAAATCATAGAAAGTGAGAGTGTCAGTCCTCAAGTACTTAAGTCGGCATTGTGCCTTTTGAAATTAATACCAATGCAATTTCTGTTCTTCATCGTCAACAAGAAGGTCCAAGGTATACAGTAAACCTGATGTGAAGCATCAGAATCTAAAACTGGACTCACAGGAGAGGTTTAATGCATAGAAAGTTAGAAGGTCAGTCCTCTTGTACTTAAGTCGGCATTGTGCCTTTTGAATTTAATTCCGATGCAATTTCTGTGCTTCATCGTCAATAAGAAGATCCAAGGTATACAGTTAACCTGAAGTGAAGCATCGGAATCTAAAACTGGTCTCACAGGAGAGGTTCAAATCATAGAAAGTTAGACTGTCAGTCCTCTTGTACTTAAGTCGCCATTGTGCCTTTTGAATTTAATTCGATGCAATTTCAGTGTTTCATCGTCAATAAGAAGTTCCAAGGGATACAGTAAACCTGAAGTGAAGCATCGGAATCTAAAACTGGACTCACAGGAGAGGTTCCAATCATAGAAAGTCAGAGTGTCAGTCCTCTTGTACTTAAGTCGGCATTGTGCCTTTTGTATTAAATTCGGATGCAATTTCTGTGATTCATCGTAAATAAGAAGGTCCAAGGTATACAGTAAACCTGAAGTGAAGCATCGGAATCTAAAACTAGACTGACAAGAGAGGTTCAGATCATAGAAAGTTAGTGTGTCAGTCCTATTGTACTTAAGTCGGCGTTGTGCCTTTCGAATTTAATTCCGATGCAATTTCTATGTTTCGCCGTCAATAAGAAGGTCAAGGTATACAGTAAACCTGCAGTGAAGAATCGGAATCTAAAACTGTACTCACAGGAGAGGTTCAAATCATAGAAAGTTAGAGTTTTAGTCCTCTTGTACTTGAGTCGGCATTGTGCCTTTTGAATTTAATTCCGATGCGATTTCTGTGCTACATCGTCAATAAGAAGGTCCAAGGTATACAGTAAACCTGAAGTGAAGCATCGGAATCTAAAACTGGGCTCACAGGAGAGATTCAAATCATAGAAATTTAGAGTGTCAGTCCTCTTGTACTTAAGTTGGCATTGTGCATTTTGAATTTAATTCCGATGCAATTTCTGTGGTTCATCGTCAATACGAAGATCCAAGGTATACAGTAAACCTGAAGTGATGCATCGGAATCTAAAACTGGACTCGCAAGAGAGGTTCAAATCATAGAAAGTTAGAGTGTCAGTCCTCTTGTACTTAAGTCGGCATTGTGCCTTTTGTATTAATTTCAGATGCATTTCTGTTTTTCATCGTCAATAAGCAGGTCCATGGGATTCAGTATACCTGAAGTGAAGCATCGGACCCTAAAACTGGACTCACAGGAGAGGTTCATATCATTGAAAGTTGGAGTGTCAGTCCTCTTGTACATAATTCGGCATTGTGCCTTTTGTATTAAATTCGGATGCAATTTCTATGTTTGATCGTCAATTAGAAGGTCCAAGTGGTACAGTAAACCTAAAGTGAAGCATCGGAATCTAAAACTGGACTCACAGGACAGGTTCAAATCATAGAAAGTTAGAGTGTCAGTCCTCTTGTACTTAAGTCGGCATTGTGCCTTTTGTATTAAAATCGGATACAAATTCTGTGTTTGATCGTCAATAAGAAGGTCCAAGGTATTCAGTAAACCTGAAGTGAAGCATCGGAATCGAAAACTGGACCCACAGGAGAGGTTCAAATCATTGAAAGTTAGAGTGTCCGTCCTGTTGTACTTACGTAGGCATTGTGCCTTTTGAATTTAATTCGATGCAATTTCTGTGTTTCATCGTCAATAAGAAGGTCGAAGGGATATAGTAAAACTGAAGTGAAGCATCGGAATCTAAAACTGGACTCACAGGAGAGTTTCAGATCATAGAAAGTTAGAGTGTCAGTCCTATTGTATTTAAGTCGGCGTTGTGCCTGTCGAAAATAATTCCGATGCAATTTCTGTGTTCCGCCGTCAATAAGAAGGTCACGGTATACAGTACACCTTAAGTGAAGCATCGGAATCTAAAACTGGACCCACAGGAGAGGTTCAAATCATAGAAACTTAGATTTTTAGTCCTCTTGTACTTAAGTCGGAATTGTGCCTTTTGTATTTAATTCCGATGCAATATCTGTACTTCATCGTCAATAAGAATGTCCAAGGTATACAGTAAACCTGAAGTGAAGCATCGGAATCTAAAACTGGACTCACAGGAGAGGTTCAAATCATAGAAAGTTAGAGCGTCAGTCCTCTTGTACTTAAGTCGGCATTGTGCATTTTGAATTTAATTCCGATGCAATTTCTGTGGGTCATCGTCAATACGAAGGTCAAAGGTATACAGTAAACCTGAAGTGATGCATGGGACTCTAAAACTGGACTCACAGGAGATGTTCAAACATATAAAAGTTAGAGTATCAGTCCTCTTGTACTTAAGTCGGCATTGTGCCTTTTGTATTCAATTCAGATCCTATTTCTGTGTTTCATCGTCAATAAGAAGTTCCAAGGGATTCAGTAAACCTGAAGTGAAGAATCGGAATCTAAAACTGCACTCACAGGAGAGGCTCAAATCATAGAAAGTTAGAGTGTCAGTCCTCTTGTACTTAAGTCGGCTTTGTGCCTTTTGTATTAAATTCGGTTGCAATTTCTGTGTCTCATCGTCAAAAAGACTGTCCAAGGGATATAGTAAACCTGAAGTGAAGCATCGGAATCTAAAACAGGACTCACAGGAGAGGTTCATATCATAGAAACTTAGAGTGTCAGTCGACTTGTACTTAAGTCGGCATTGTGCCTTTTGAAATCAATTCCGATGCAATTTCTGTGTTTCGCCGTCAATAAGAAGGTCCAAGGTATACAGTAAACCTGAAGTGAAGCATCGGAATCTAAAACTGGACTCACAGAAGAGAATCAAATCATAGAAAGTGAGAGTGTCCGTCCTCAAGTACTTAAGTCGGCATTGTGCCTTTTGAAATTAATACCAATGCAATTTCTGTTCTTCATCGTCAACAAGAAGGTCCAAGGTATACAGTAAACCTGATGTGAAGCATCAGAATCTAAAACTGGACTCACAGGAGAGGTTTAATGCATAGAAAGTTAGAAGGTCAGTCCTCTTGTACTTAAGTCGGCATTGTGCCTTTTGAATTTAATTCCGATGCAATTTCTGTGCTTCATCGTCAATAAGAAGATCCAAGGTATACAGTTAACCTGAAGTGAAGCATCGGAATCTAAAACTGGTCTCACAGGAGAGGTTCAAATCATAGAAAGTTAGACTGTCAGTCCTCTTGTACTTAAGTCGCCATTGTGCCTTTTGAATTAAATTCGATGCAATTTCTGTGTTTCATCGTCAATAAGAAGGTCCAAGGTATACAGTAAACCTGAAGTGAAGCATCGGAATCTTAAACTGGACTCACAGGAGAGGTTGAAATCATTCAAAGTTAGAGTGTCAGTCCTCTTGTACTTAAGTCGGCATTGTGCCTTTTGAATTAAATTCGGATGTAATTTCTGTGTTTCATCGTCAATAAGAAGTTCCAAGGAATACAGTAAACCTGAAGTGAAGCATCGGAATCTAAAACTGGACTCACAGAAGAGGATCAAATCAAAGAAAGTTAGAGTTTCAGTCCTCTTGTACTTAAGTCGGCATTTGCCTTTTGAATTTAATTCCGATGCAATTTCTGTGTTTCGTCGTCAATATGATGGTCCAAGGGATACAGTAAACCTGAAGTGAAGCATCTGAATCTAAATCTGGACTCACAGGAGAGGTTCAAGTCATAGAAAGGTAGAGTGTCAGTCCTCTTGTACTTATGTCGGCATTGTGCCTTTTGTATTAAATACGGATGCAATTTCTGTGTTTCATCGTCAATAAGAAGGTCCAAGGGATACACTAAACCTGAAGTGAAGCATCGGAATCTAAAACAGGACTCACAGGAGAGGTTCAATTCATAGAAAGTTAGAGTGTCAGTCCTCTTGTACTTAAGTCGGCATTGTGCCTTTTGAATTTAATTCCGAAGCAATTTCTATCTTTCATCGTCAATAAGACGGTCCAAGGGATACAGTAAACCTGAAGTGAAGCTTCGGAATTTGAAAGTAGACTCACAAGAGAAATTCAAATCTTAGAAAGTTAGAGTGTCAGTCCCCTTGTACTTAAGTAGGCATTGTGACTTTTGAATTAAATTCTGACGCAATTTCAGTGTTTCATCGTCAATAAGAAAGTCCAAGGTATACAGTAAACCGGAAGTGATGCATCGGAATCTAAAACTGCAGTCACAGTAGAGGTTCCAATCATAGAAAGTTAGAGTGTCAGTCCTCTTTTACTTAAGTCGGCATTGTGGCTTTTGTATTAAATTCGGATGCAATTTCTGTGTTTCATCGTCAATAAGAAGGTCCAAGGGATACAGTAAACCTGAAGTGAAGCATCGGAATCTAAAACTGGACTCTTAGGAGACGTTCAAATCATAGAAAGTTAGAGTGTCAGTCCTCTTGTACTTAAGTCGGCATTGTGCCTTTTGTATTAAATTCGGATGCAATTTCTGTGCTTCATCGTCAATAAGAAGGTCCAAGGTATACAAAAAACCTGAAGTGAAGCATCGGAATCTAAAACTGGACTCACAGGAGATGTTCAAAACATAGAAAGCTGGAGTGTCAGTCCTCTTGTACTTAAGTCGGCATGGTGCCTTATGTATTAAATTTGGATGCAATTTCTGTGTTTCATCGTCAATAATAAGGTCCACGGTATACAGTAAACCTGAAGTGAAGCATCTTAATCTGAAACTGGACTCTCAAGAGAGGTTCAAATCATTGGATGTAAGAGTGTCAGTCCTCGTGTACTTAAGTCGGCATTGTGCCTTTTGAATTTAATTCAATGCAAATTCTGTGTTTGATCGTCAATAAGAAGGTCCAAGGTATTCAGTAAACCTGAAGTGAAGCATCTGAATCTAAATCTGGACTCACAGGAGAGGTTCAAGTCATAGAAAGATAGAGTATCAGTCCTCTTGTACTTAAGTCGGCATTGTGCCTTTTGTATTACATTCGGATGCAATTTCTGTGTTTCAATGTCAATAAGAAGGTCCAAGTGATACAGTAAACCTGAAGTGAAGCATCGGAATCTAAAACTGGACTCACAGGAGAGGTTCAAATCATAGAAAGTTAGAGTGACAGTCCGTTTCTACTTAATTCGGCATTGTGCCTTTTGTATTAAATTCGGATGCAATTTCTGTGTTTCAACGTCAATAAGAAGGTCCAAGGGATACAGTAAACCAGTAGTGAAGCATCGGAATGTAAAACTGGATTCACAGGAGAGGTTCAAATCATAGAAATTTAGAGTGTCAGTCCTCTTGTACTTAAGTCGGCGTTGTGCCTTATGTATTAAATTTGGATGCAATTTCTGTGTTTCATCGTCAATAATAAGGTCCACGGTATACAGTAAACCTGAAGTGAAGCATCGGAATCTAAAACAGGACTCACAGGAGAGGTTCAAATCATAGAAAGTTAGAGTGTCAGTCCTCTTGTACCTAGGTCGGCATTCTGCCTTTTGTATTAAATTCGGATACAATTTCTGTGTTTCATCCTCAATAAGAAGGTCCAAGGGATACACTAAACCTGAAGTGAAGCATCGGAATCTAGAACAGGACTCACAGCGGAGGTTCAAATCATAGAAAGTTAGAGTGTCAGAGCTCTTGTACTTAAGTCGGCATTGTGCCTTTTGTATTAAATTCGGATGCAATTTCTGTGTTTCATCCTCAATAAGAAGGTCCAAGGGATACACTAAACCTGAAGTGAAGCATCGGAATCTAAAACTGGACTCACAGGAGAGTTTCAAAGAATTGAAATTTAGACTGTCAGTCCTCTTGTACTTAAGTCGGCATTGTGCCTTTTGTATTAAATTCGGATGCAATATCTGTGCTTCATCGTCAATAAGAAGGTCCAAGCGATACAGTAAACCAGAAGTGAAGCATCGGAATCTAACACTGGACTCACAGGAGAGGTTCAAATCATAAAAAGTTAGAGTGTCAGTCCGCTTGTACTTAAGTCGGCATTGTGCCTTTTGAATTTAATTCCGATGCAATTTCTGTGCTTCATCGTCAATATGAAGGTCCAAGATATACAGTAAACCTGAAGTGAAGCATCGGAATCTAAAACTAGACTCACAGGAGAAATTTAAATCATAGAAAGTTAGAGTGTCAGTCCTCTTGAACTTAAGTAGGCATTGTGACTTTTGAATTAAATTCCGAAGCAATTTCTGTGCTTCATCGTCATTAAGAAGGTCCAAGGTATACAGTAAACCGGAAGTGAAGCATCGGAATCTAAAACTGGAGTCACAGGAGAGGTTCAAATCATAGAAAGTTCGAGTGTCAGTCCTCTTGTACTTAAGTCGGCATTGTGCCTTTTGAATTAAATTCGGATGCAATTATTGTGTTTCATCGTCAATAAGAAGGTCCAAGGGAATCAGTAAACCTGAAGTGAAGCATCGGAATCTAAAACTGGACTCACAGGAGAGGTTCAAATCAAAGAAAATTAGAGTATCACTCCTCTTGTACTTAAGTCGGCATTGTGCCTTTTGAATTTAATTCGATGCAATTTCTGTGTTTCATCGTCAATAAGAAGGTCCAAGGGATTCAGTAAACCTGAAGTGAAGCATCGGAATTAAAACTCGACTCACAGGAGAGGTTCAAATCATTGAAAGTTAGAGTTTCAGTCCTCTTGTACTTAAGTCGGCATTGTGCCTCTTGTATTAAATTTGGATGCAATATCTGTATTTCATCATCAATAAGAAGGTCCAAGGGATACAGTAAACCTGAAGTGAAGCATCGGAAACTAACTCTGGACTCAAAGGAGAGATTCAAATCATAAAAAGTTTGAGTGCCAGTCCTCTTGTACTTAAGTCGGCATTGTGCCTTTTGAATTTAATTCCGATGCAATTTCTGTGTTTCGTCGTAAATAAGAACGTCAAAGGTTTACAGTAAACCTGAAGTGAAGCATCGGAATCTAAAACTGGACTCACAGGAGAGGTTCAAATCATAGAAAGTTAGAGTGTCAGTCCTCTTGTACTTAAGTTGGCATTGTGACATTTGTATTAAATTCGGATTCAATTTCTGTGTTTCATCCTTAATAAGAAGGTCCAAGGGATACACTAAACCTGAAGTGAAGCATCGGAATCTAAAACTGGACTCACAGGAGAGGTTCAAAGCATAGAAAGTTAGAGTGTCAGTCCTCTTGTACTTAAGTCGGCATTGTGCTTTATGAATTTAATACCGTTACAATTTCTGTGCTTCATCGTCAATAAGAAGGTCCAAGGTATACAGTAAACCTGAAGTGAAGCATTGGAATCTAAAACTAGACTCACAGGAGAGGTTCATATCAAAGAAAGTTAGAGTGTCAGTCCACTTGTAGTTAAGTCGGCATTCTGCCTTTTGTATTAAATTCGGATGCAATTTTCTGTGTTTCATCGTCAATAAGACGGACCAAGGGATACAGTTAACTTGATGTAAAGCATCGGAATGTAAAACTGGACTCACAGGAGATGTTCAAATCATAGAAAATTAGAAGGTCAGACCTCTTGTACTTAAGTCGGCATTGTGCCTTTTGAATTTAATTCCGATCCAATTTCTGTGCTTCATCGTCAATAAGAAGGTCCAAGGGATACAGTAAACCTGAAGTGAAGCATCGGAATCTGAAACAGGACTCACAGGAGAGGTTCAAATCATAGAAAGGTAGAGTGTCAGTCCTCTTGTACTTAAGTCGGCATTGTGCCTTTTGTATTAAATTCGGATGGAATTTCTGTGTTTCATCGTCAATAAGAAGGTCCAAGGGTTACACTAAACCTGAAGTGAAGCATCGGAACCTAAAACTGGACTCACAGGAGAGGTTCAAATCATAGAAAGTTAGAGTGTCAGTCCTCTTGTACTTAAGTCGGCATTGTGGCTTTTGTATTAAATTCGGATGCAATTTCTGTGTTTCATCGTCAATAAGAAGGTCCAAGGGATACACTAAACCTGAAGTGAAGCATCGGAATCTAAAACTGGACTCACAGGAGAGTTTCAAAGAATTGAAATTTAGACTGTCAGTCCTCTTGTACTTAAGTCGGCATTGTGCCTTTTGTATTAAATTCGGATGCAATATCTGTGCTTCATCGTCAATAAGAAGGTCCAAGCGATACAGTAAACCAGAAGTGAAGCATCGGAATCTAACACTGGACTCACAGGAGAGGTTCAAATCATAAAAAGTTAGAGTGTCAGTCCGCTTGTACTTAAGTTGGCATTGTGCCTTTTGAATTTAATTCCGATGCAATTTCTGTGCTTCATCGTCAATATGAAGGTCCAAGATATACAGTAAACCTGAAGTGAAGCATCGGAATCTAAAACTAGACTCACAGGAGAAATTTAAATCATAGAAAGTTAGAGTGTCAGTCCTCTTGAACTTAAGTAGGCATTGTGACTTTTGAATTAAATTCCGAAGCAATTTCTGTGCTTGATCGTCATTAAGAAGGTCCAAGGTATACAGTAAACCGGAAGTGAAGCATCGGAATCTAAAACTGGAGTCACAGGAGAGGTTCAAATCATAGAAAGTTCGAGTGTCAGTCCTCTTGTACTTAAGTCGGCATTGTGCCTTTTGTATTAAATTCGGATGCAATTATTGTGTTTCATCGTCAATAAGAAGGTCCAAGGGAATCAGTAAACCTGAAGTGAAGCATCGGAATCTAAAACTGGACTCACAGGAGAGGTTCAAATCAAAGAAAATTAGAGTATCACTCCTCTTGTACTTAAGTCGGCATTGTGCCTTTTGAATTTAATTCGATGCAATTTCTGTGTTTCATCGTCAATAAGAAGGTCCAAGGGATTCAGTAAACCTGAAGTGAAGCATCGGAATTAAAACTCGACTCACAGGAGAGGTTCAAATCATTGAAAGTTAGAGTTTCAGTCCTCTTGTACTTAAGTCGGTATTGTGCCGTTTGTATTAAATTCGGATGCAATATCTGTATTTCATCATCAATAAGAAGGTCCAAGGGATACAGTAAACCTGAAGTGAAGCATCGGAAACTAACTCTGGACTCACAGGAGAGATTCAAATCATAAAAAGTTAGAGTGCCAGTCCTCTTGTACTTAAGTCGGCATTGTGCCTTTTGAATTTAATTCCGATGCAATTTCTGTGTTTCGTCGTAAATAAGAACGTCAAAGGTTTACAGTAAACCTGAAGTGAAGCATCGGAATCTAAAACGGGACTCACAGGAGAGGTTCAAATCATAGAAAGTTAGAGTGTCAGTCCTCTTGTACTTAAGTTGGCATTGTGCCTTTTGTATTAAATTCGGATTCAATTTCTGTGTTTCATCCTTAATAAGAAGGTCCAAGGGATACACTAAACCTGAAGTGAAGCATCGGAATCTAAAACTGGACTCACAGGAGAGGTTCAAAGCATAGAAAGTTAGAGTGTCAGTCCTCTTGTACTTAAGTCAGCATTGTGCTTTATGAATTTAATACCGTTACAATTTCTGTGCTTCATCGTCAATAAGAAGGTCCAAGGTATACAGTAAACCTGAAGTGAAGCGTTGGAATCTAAAACTAGACTCACAGGAGAGGTTCATATCATGGAAAGTTAGAGTGTCAGTCCACTTGTAGTTAAGACGGCATTCTGCCTTTTGTATTAAATTCGGATGCAATTTCTGTGTTTCATCGTCAATAAGACGGTCCAAGGGATACAGTTAACTTGAAGTAAAGCATCGGAATGTAAAACTGGACTCACAGGAGATGTTCAAATCATAGAAAATTAGAAGGTCAGACCTCTTGTACTTAAGTCGGCATTGTGCCTTTTGAATTTAATTCCGATCCAATTTCTGTGCTTCATCGTCAATAAGAAGGTCCAAGGGATACAGTAAACCTGAAGTGAAGCATCGGAATCTGAAACAGGACTCACAGGAGAGGTTCAAATCATAGAAAGGTAGAGTGTCAGTCCTCTTGTACTTAAGTCGGCATTGTGCCTTTTGTATTAAATTCGGATGGAATTTCTGTGTTTCATCGTCAATAAGAAGGTCCAAAGGTTACACTAAACCTGAAGTGAAGCATCGGAATCTAAAACTGGTCTCACAGGAGAGGTTCAAATCATAGAAAGTTAGAGTGTCAGTCCTCTTGTACTTAAGTCGGCATTGTGGCTTTTGTATTAAATTCGGATGCAATTTCTATGTTTCATCGTCAATAAGAAGGTCCAAGGAGTACACTAAACCTGAAGTGAAGCATCGGAATCTAAAACTAGACTCACAGGAGAGGTTCAAAGCATAGAAAATTAGAGTGTCAGTCCTCTTGTACTTATGTCGGTATTGTGCATTTTGAATTTAATTCCGATGCAATTACTGTGCTTCATCGTCAATAAGAAGGTCCAAGGTATACAGTAAACCTGAAGTGAAGCATCGGAATCTATAACTGGACTCACAGGAGAGGTTCAAATCATAGAAACTTAGCGTGTCAGTCCTCTTGTACTTAAGTCGGCATTATGCTTTTTGAATTTAATTCCGATGCAACTTCTGTGCTTCATCGACAATAAGATGGTCCAAGGTATACAGTAAACCTAAAGGGAAGCATCGGAATCTTAAACTGTACTCCCAGGAGAGGTTCAAATCATAGAAAGTTAAAGTGTCAGACCTCTTGTACTTAAGTCGGCATTTTGCCTTTTGTATTGAATTCGGATGCAATATCAGTGTTTCATCGTCAATAAGAAGGTCCAAGGGATACAGTAAACCTGAAGTGAAGCATTGAATTCTAAAACTAGACTAACAGGAGAGGTTCAAATCATAGAAAGTTAGAGTGTCAGTCCTCTTGTACTTAAGTCGGCATTGAGCATTTTGAATTTAATTCCGACGCAATTTCTGTGCTTCATCGTCAATAATAAGGTCCAAGGCATACGGTAAACCTGAAGTGAAGCATCGGAATCTAAAACTGGACTCACTGGAGAGGTTCAAATCATAGAAAAAGAGAGTGTCGGTCCTCTTGTACGTAAGTAGGCATTGTGCATTTTGCATTAAATTCGGATACAATTACTGTGTTTCATAGTCCATAAGAAGGTCCAAGGGATACAGTAAACTTGAAGTGAAGCATCGGAATGTAAATTGGACTCACAGGAGATGTTCAAATAATAGAAAGTTAGAGTGTCAGTCCTCTTGTACTTAAGTCTTCATTGTGCCTTTTGTATTAAATTGGGATGCAATTTCTGAGTTTCTTCGTCAATAAAAAGTTCCAAGGGATACAGTAAACCTGAAGTGAAGCACCGGAATCTAAAACTGGACTCACAGGAGAGGTTCAAATCATAGAAAGTTAGACTGTCAGTCATCTTGTACTTAAGTCGGCATTGTGCTTTTTGAATGTAATTCCATTGCATTTTCTGTGCTTCATCATCAGTAAGAAGGTTCAAGGGATACAGTAAACCTGTAGTGATGCATCGGAATGTAAGACTGGACTCACAGGAGATGTTCAAATCGTAGAAAGTTCGAGTGTCAGTCCTCTTGTACTTAAGTCGTCATTGTGCCTTTTGTATTAAATTCGTATGCAACATCTGTATTTCATCGTCAATAAGAAGGTCCAAGGGATACAGTAAACCTGAAGTGAAGCATCGGAATCTAACACTGGACTCACAGGAGAGGCTCAAATTATAGAGAGTTGGAGAGTCAGTCCTCTTGCACTTAAGTCGGCATTGTGCCTTTTGTATTAAATTCGGATGGAATTTCTGTGTTACATCCTCAATAAGAAGGTCCAAGGGATACAGTAAACCTGAAGTGAAGCATCGGAATCTAACACTGGATTCACAGGAGAGGTTTAAATCATAAAAAGTTAGAGTGTCAGGCCTCTTGTACTTAAGACGGCATTGTGCCTTTTCAATTTAATTCCGATGCAATTTCTGTGCTTCATCGTCAATAAGAAGGTCAAAGGTATACAGTAAACCTGAAGTGAAGCATCGGAATCTAAAACTGGACTCACAGGAGGGGTTCAAATCATAGAATGTTAGAGTGTCATTCCTCATGTACTTAAGTCGGCATTGTAACTTTTGAATTTAATTCCGATGCAATTTCTGTGTTTCATCGTCAATAAGGAGGTCCCAGGGATACAGTAAACCTGAAGTGAAGCATTGGAATCTAAAACTAGACTAACAGGAGAGGTTCAAATCATAGAAAGTCAGAGTGTCAGTCCTCTTGTACTTAAGTCGGCATTGAGCGTTTTGAATTTAATTCCGACGCAATTTCTGTGCTTCATCGTCAATAAGATGGTCCAAGGCATACAGTAAACCTGAAGTGAAGCATCGGAATCTAAGACAGGACTCACAGGAGTGGTTCAAATCATAGAAAGTTAGAGGGTCAGTCCTCTTGTCCTTAAGTCGGCATTGTACCTTTTGTATGAAATTCGGATGCAATTTCTGTGTTTCATCGTCAATAAGAGGGTCCAAGAGATACAGTAAAGCTGAAGTGAAGCATCGGAATCTAACACTGGACTACCAAGAGAGGTTCAAATCATAGAAAGTTAGAATGTCAGTCCTCTTGTACTTAAGTCGGCATTATGCCTTTTGTATTAAATTCGGATGCAATATCTGTGTTTCATCGTCAATAAGGTCCAACGGATGCAGTAATCCTGAAGTGAAGCATCGGAATCTAACACTGGACTCACAGGAGAGGTTCAAATCATAAAAAGTTAGAGTGTCAGTCCTCTTGTACTTAAGTCGGCATTGTGCGTCTTGAATTTAATTACGATGCAATTTCTGTGCTTCATCGACAATAAGAAGGGTGAAAGGTATACAGTAAACCTGAAGTAAGGCATCGGAATCTAAAACTGGACTCCCAAGAGAGGTTCAAATCATAGAAAGTTAGAATGTCGGTCCTCTTGTACTTAAGTCGGCATTGTGCCTTTTGTATTAAATTCGGATGCAATATCTGTGTTCCATCGTCAATAAGGTCCAACGGATGCAGTAATCCAGAAGTGAAGCATCGGAATCTAACACTGGACTCACAGGAGAGGTTCAAATCATAGAAAGTTAGAGTGTCAGTCTTCATGTACTTAAGTCGGCATTGTGATTTTTGAATTTTATTCCGATGCAATTTCTGTGTTTCATCGTCAATAACAAGATCCAAGGGATACAGTAAACCTGAAGTGAAGCATTGGAATCTAAAACTAGACTCACAGGAGAGGTTCAAATCATAGAAGGTTAGAGTGTCAGTGCTCTTGTACTTAAGTCGGCATTGTGCCTTTTGTATAAAATTCGGATATAATTTCTGTATTTCATCGTCAATAAGAAAGTCCAAGGGATACAGAAAACTTGAAGTAAAGCATCGGAATGTAAAACTGGTCTCACAGGAGATGTTCAAATCATAGAAAATTAGAGTGTCAGTTCTCTTGTACTTAAGTCGGCATTGTGCCTTTTGAATTTAAATCCGATCCAATTTCTGTGCTTCATCGTCAATAAGAAGGTCCAAGGGATACGGTAAACCTGAAGTGAAGCATCGGAATCTGAAACAGGGCTCACAGGAGAGGTTCAAATCATTTAAAAGTAGAGTGTCAGTCCTCTTGTACTTAAGTCGGCATTGTGCCTTTTGTATTAAGTTCGGATGCAATTTCTGTGTTTCATCGTCAATAAGAAGGTCCAAGGGGTACACTAAACCTGAGGTGAAGCACCGGAATCTGAAACTGGCCTCACAGGAGAGGTTCAAAGCATAGAAAGTTAGAGTGTCAGTCCTCTTGTACTTAAGTCGGCATTGTGCCTTTTGAATATAATTCGGATGCGATTTCTGTGTTTCATCATCAATAAGAAGGTCCAAGGGATACAGTAAACCTGAAGTGAAGCATTGAAATCTAAAACTAGACTAACAGGAGAGGTTCAAATCATAGAAAGTTAGAGTGTCAGTCCTCATGTACTTAAGTCGGCATTGAGCATTTTGAATTTAATTCCAACGCAATTTCTGTGCTTCATCGTCAATAAGAAGGTCCAAGGCATACGGTAAACCTGAAGTGAAGCATCGGAATCTAAAACTGGACTCACTGGAGAGGTTCAAATCATAGAAAAAGAGAGAGTCGGTCCTCTTGTACGTAAGTAGGCATTGTGCATTTTGCATTAAATTCGGATGCAATTACTGTGTTTCATAGTCCATAAGAAGGTCCAAGGGATACAGTAAACTTGAAGTGAAGCATCGGAATGTAAATTGGACTCACAGGAGATGTTCAAATCATAGAAAGTTAGAGTGTCAGTCCTCTTGTACTTAAGTCTTCATTGTGCTTTTTGTATTAAATTGGGATGCAATTTCTGTGTTTCTTCGTCAATAAGAAGTTCCAAGGGATACAGTAAACCTCAAGTGAAGCATCGGAATCTAAAACTGGACTCACAGGAGAGGTTCAAATCATAGAAAGTTAGACTGTCAGTCATCTTGTACTTAAGTCGGCATTGTGCTTTTTGAATGTAATTCCATTGCAATTTCTGTGCTTCATCATCAGTAGGAAGGTTCAAGGGATACAGTAAACCTGTACTGATGCATCGGAATGTAAGACTGGACTCACAGGAGATGTTCAAATCGTAGAAAGTTCGAGTGTCAGTCCTCTTGTACTTAAGTCGGCATTGTGCCTTTTGTATTAAATTCGTATGCAATATCTGTATTTCATCGTCAATAAGAAGGTCCAAGGGATACAGTAATCCTGAAGTGAAGCATCGGAATCTAACACTGGACTCACAGGAGAGGTTCAAATCGTAAAAAGTTAGACTGTCAGTCCTCTTGTACTTAAGTCTTCATTGTCCCTTTTGTATTAAATTTGGTTGCAATTTCTGTGTTTCTTCGTCAATAAGAAGGTCCAAGGGATACAGTCAACCTGAAGTGAAGCATCGGAATCTAAAACTGGACTTTCAGGAGAGGTTCAAATCATAGAAAGTTAGAGTGTCAGTCCTCTTGTACTTAAGTTGGCATTGTGATTTTTGTATTAAGTTCGGATGCAATATCTGTATTTCATCGTCAATAAGAAGGTCCAAGGGATACAGTAAACCTGAAGTGAAGCATCGGAATCTAACACTGGACTCACAGGAGAGGTTCAAATCATAGAGAGTTAGAGAGTCAGTCCTCTTGCACTTAAGTCGGCATTGTGCCTTTTGTATTAAATTCGGATGCAATTTCTGTGTTTCATCCTCAATAAGAAGGTCCAAGGGATACAGTAAACCTGAAGTGAAGCATCGGAATCTAACACTGGATTCACAGGAGAGGTTTAAATCATAAAAAGTTAGAGTGTCAGTCCTCTTGTACTTAAGACGGCATTGTGCCTTTTCTATTTAATTCCGATGCAATTTCTGTGCTTCATCGTCAATAAGAAGGTCCAAGGTATACAGTAAACCTAAAGTGAAGCATCGGAATCTAAAACTGGACTCACAGGAGGGGTTCAAATCGTAGAATGTTAGAGTGTCATTCCTCATGTACTTAAGTCGGCATTGTAACTTTTCAATTTAATTCCGATGCAATTTCTGTGTTTCATCGTCAATAAGAAGGTCCCAGGGATACAGTAAACCTGAAGTGAAGCATTGGAATCTAAAACTAGACTAACAGGAGAGGTTCAAATCATAGAAAGTCAGAGTGTCAGTCCTCTTGTACTTAAGTCGGCATTGAGCGTTTTGAATTTAATTCCGACGCAATTTCTGTGCTTCATCGTCAATAAGATGGTCCAAGGCATACAGTAAACCTGAAGTGAAGCATCGGAATCTAACACTGGACTCACAGAAGAGGTTCAAATCATAAAAAGTTAGAGTGTCAGTCCTCTTGTACTTAAGTCCTCATTGTGCCTTTTGAAATTAGTTCCGACGCCATTTCTGTTCTTCATCGTCAATAAGAAGGTCCAAGGTATACAGTAAACCTGAAGTGAAGCATCGGAATCTAAAACTGGACTCACAGGAGATGATCAAATCATAGAAAGTTAGAGTGTCAGTCAACTTGTAGTTAATTCGGCATTGTGCCTTTTGTATTAAATTCGGATGCAATTTCTGTATTTCATCGTCAATAAGACGGTCGAAGGGATACAGTAAACTTGAAGTAAAGCATCGGAATGTAAAACTGGACTCACAGGAGATGTTCAAATCATAGAAAGTTAGAGTGTCAGTCCTCTTGTACTTAAGTCGGCATTGTGCCTTTTGAATTTAATTCCGGTGCAATTTCTGTGCTTCATCGTCAATAAGATGGTCCAAGGGATACAGTAAACCTGAAGTGAAGCATCGGAATCTGAAACAGTACTCACAGGAGAGGTTCAAATCATAGAAAGGTATAGTGTCAATCCTCTTGTACTTAAGTCGGCATTGTGCCTTTTGTATTAAATTCGGATGCAATTTCTGTGTTTCTTCGTCAATAAGAAGGTCCAAGGGATACAGTCAACCTGAAGTGAAGCATCGAAATCTAAAACTGGCCCTCCAGGAGAGGTTCAAATCATAGAAAGTTAGAGTGTCATTCCTCTTGTACTTAAGTCGGCATTGAGCCTTTTGAACTTTAATTCCAATGCAATTTCTGTGTTTCGTAGTCAATAAGAAGGTCCAAGGTATACAGTAAACCTGAAGTGAAGCATCGGAATCTAAAACTGGACTCACAGGAGAGGTTCAAATCGTAGAAAGTTAGAGTGTCAGTCCTCTTGTACTTGAGTCTTCATTGTGCCTTTTGTATTAAATTCGGATGCAATTTCTGTGTTTCTTCGTCAATAAGAAGGTCCAAGGGATACAGTAAACCTGATGTGAAGCATCGGAATCTAAAACTGGACTCCCAGGAGGGGTTCAAATCATAGAATGTTAGAGTGTCAGTCCTCTTGTACTTAAGTCGGCATTGTGCCTTTTGTATTAAATTCGGATGCAATTTCTGTGTTTCATCCTCAATAAGAAGGTCCAAGGGATACAGTAAACCTGAAGTGAAGCATCGGAATCTAACACTGGATTCACAGGAGAGGTTTAAATCATAAAAAGTTAGAGTGTCAGTCCTCTTGTACTTAAGACGGCATTGTGCCTTTTCTATTTAATTCCGATGCAATTTCTGTGCTTCATCGTCAATAAGAAGGTCCAAGGTATACAGTAAACCTAAAGTGAAGCATCGGAATCTAAAACTGGACTCACAGGAGGGGTTCAAATCGTAGAATGTTAGAGTGTCATTCCTCATGTACTTAAGTCGGCATTGTAACTTTTCAATTTAATTCCGATGCAATTTCTGTGTTTCATCGTCAATAAGAAGGTCCCAGGGATACAGTAAACCTGAAGTGAAGCATTGGAATCTAAAACTAGACTAACAGGAGAGGTTCAAATCATAGAAAGTCAGAGTGTCAGTCCTCTTGTACTTAAGTCGGCATTGAGCGTTTTGAATTTAATTCCGACGCAATTTCTGTGCTTCATCGTCAATAAGATGGTCCAAGGCATACAGTAAACCTGAAGTGAAGCATCGGAATCTAACACTGGACTCACAGAAGAGGTTCAAATCATAAAAAGTTAGAGTGTCAGTCCTCTTGTACTTAAGTCCTCATTGTGCCTTTTGAAATTAGTTCCGACGCCATTTCTGTTCTTCATCGTCAATAAGAAGGTCCAAGGTATACAGTAAACCTGAAGTGAAGCATCGGAATCTAAAACTGGACTCACAGGAGATGATCAAATCATAGAAAGTTAGAGTGTCAGTCAACTTGTAGTTAATTCGGCATTGTGCCTTTTGTATTAAATTCGGATGCAATTTCTGTATTTCATCGTCAATAAGACGGTCGAAGGGATACAGTAAACTTGAAGTAAAGCATCGGAATGTAAAACTGGACTCACAGGAGATGTTCAAATCATAGAAAGTTAGAGTGTCAGTCCTCTTGTACTTAAGTCGGCATTGTGCCTTTTGAATTTAATTCCGGTGCAATTTCTGTGCTTCATCGTCAATAAGATGGTCCAAGGGATACAGTAAACCTGAAGTGAAGCATCGGAATCTGAAACAGTACTCACAGGAGAGGTTCAAATCATAGAAAGGTATAGTGTCAATCCTCTTGTACTTAAGTCGGCATTGTGCCTTTTGTATTAAATTCGGATGCAATTTCTGTGTTTCTTCGTCAATAAGAAGGTCCAAGGGATACAGTCAACCTGAAGTGAAGCATCGAAATCTAAAACTGGCCCTCCAGGAGAGGTTCAAATCATAGAAAGTTAGAGTGTCATTCCTCTTGTACTTAAGTCGGCATTGAGCCTTTTGAACTTTAATTCCAATGCAATTTCTGTGTTTCGTAGTCAATAAGAAGGTCCAAGGTATACAGTAAACCTGAAGTGAAGCATCGGAATCTAAAACTGGACTCACAGGAGAGGTTCAAATCGTAGAAAGTTAGAGTGTCAGACCTCTTGTACTTGAGTCTTCATTGTGCCTTTTGTATTAAATTCGGATGCAATTTCTGTGTTTCTTCGTCAATAAGAAGGTCCAAGGGATACAGTAAACCTGATGTGAAGCATCGGAATCTAAAACTGGACTCCCAGGAGGGGTTCAAATCATAGAATGTTAGAGTGTCAGTCCTCTTGTACTTAAGTCGGCATTGTGCCTTTTGTATTAAATTCGGATGCAATATCTGTATTTCATCGTCAATAAGAAGGTCCAAGGGATACAGTAAACCTGAAGTGAAGCATCGGAATCTAACACTGGACTCACAGGAGAGATTCAAATCATAAAAAGTTAGAGTGTCAGTCCTCTTGTACTTAAGTCGACATTGAGCCTTTTGAAATTAATCCAATGCAATTTCTGTGTTTAGTCGTCAATATGAAGGTCCAAGGTATACAGTAAACCTGAAGTGAAGCATCGGAATCTAAAACTGGACTCACAGGAGAAGTTCAAATCATAGAAAGTTAGAGAGTCAGTCCTCTTGCACTTGAGTCCGCATTGTGCCTTTTGTATTAAATTCGGATGCAATTACTGTGTTTCATCCTCAATAAGAAGGTCCAAGGGATACAGTAAACCTGAAGTGAAGCATCGGAATCTAACACTGGACTACCAAGAGAGGTTCAAATCATAGAAAGTTAGAATGTCAGTCCTCTTGTACTTAAGTCGGCATTGTGCCTTTTGTATTAAATTCGGATGCAATATCTGTGTTTCATCGTCAATAAGGTCTAACGGATGCAGTAATCCTGAAGTGAAGCATCGGAATCTAACACTGGACTCACAGGAGAGGTTCAAATCATAAAAAGTTAGAGTGTCAGTCCTCTTGTACTTAAGTCGGCATTGTGCTTCTTGAATTTAATTACGATGCAATTTCTGTGCTTTATCGTCAATAAGAAGGGTGAAAGGTATACAGTAAACCTGAAGTGAGGCACCGGAATCTGAAACTGGACTCCCAAGAGAGGTTCAAATCATAGAAAGTTAGAATGTCGGTCCTCTTGTACTTAAGTCGGCATTGTGCCTTTTGTATTAAATTCGGATGCAATATCTGTGTTTCATCATCAATAAGGTCCAACGGATGCAGTAATGCTGAAGTGAAGCATCGGAATCTAACACTGGACTCACAGGAGAGGTTCAAATCATAAAAAGTTAGAGTGTCAGTCCTCTTGTACTTAAGTTGTCATTGTGCCTTTTGAATTTAATTCGGATGTAATTTCTGTTCTTCATCGTCAATAAGAAGGTCCAAGGTATACAGTAAACCTGAAGTGAAGCATCGGAATCTATAACTGGAGTCACAGGAGGGGTACAAATCATAGAAAGTTAGAGTGTCAGTCTTGATGTACTTAAGTCGGCATTGTGATTTTTGAATTTTATTCCGATGCAATTTCTGTGTTTCATCGTCAATAACAAGATTCGAGGGATACAGTAAACCTGAAGTGAAGCATTGGCATCTAAAACTAGACTC
Organism: Schistocerca americana; assembly: GCF_021461395.2. Taxonomy (NCBI): domain Eukaryota; kingdom Metazoa; phylum Arthropoda; class Insecta; order Orthoptera; family Acrididae; genus Schistocerca; species Schistocerca americana. The sequence continues at coordinate 569,950 of NW_025726269.1, read as the reverse complement.
ACAGGAGAGGTTCAAATCATAGAAAGTTAGAGTGTCAGTCCTCTTGTACCGAAGTCGGCATTGTGCCTTTTGTATAAAACTCGGATATAATTTCTGTATTTCATCGTCAATAAGAAAGTCCAAGGGATACAGAAAACTTGAAGTAAAGCATCGGAATGTAAAACTGGTCTCACAGGAGATGTTCAAATCATAGAAAATTAGAGTGTCAGTTCTCTTGTACTTAAGTCGGCATTGTGCCTTTTGAATTTAAATCCGATCCAATTTCTGTGCTTCATCGTCAATAAGAAGGTCCAAGGGATACAGTAAACCTGAAGTGAAGCATCGGAATCTGAAACAGGGCTCACAGGAGAGGTTCAATTCATTTAAAAGTAGAGTGTCAGTCCTCTTGTACTTAAGTCGGCATTGTGCCTTTTGTATTAAGTTCGGATGCAATTTCTGTGTTTCATCGTCAATAAGAAGGTCCAAGGGGTACACTAAACCTTAGGTGAAGCACCGGAATCTAATACTGGACTCATAGGAGAGGTTCAAAGCATAGAAAGTTAGAGTGTCAGTCCTCTTGTACTTAAGTCGGCATTGTGCTTTTTGAATTTATTTCCGATGCAATTACTGTGCTTCATCGTTAATAAGAAGTCCAAGGTATACAGTAAGCCTGAAGTGAAGCATCGGAATCTATAACTGGACTCACAGGAGAGATTCAAATCATAGAAAGTTAGCGTGTCAGTCCTCTTGTACTTAAGTCGGCATTGTGCCTTTTGAATTTAATTCCGATGCAACTTCTGTGCTTCATCGACAATCAGAAGGTCCAAGGTATACAGCAAACCTGAAGGGAAGCATCGGAATCTTAAACTGGACTCCCAGGTGAGGTTCAAATCATAGAAAGTTAGAGTGTCAGTCATCTTGTACTTAAGTCGGCATTGTGCCTTTTGAAATTAATTCCGACGCCACTTCTGTGCTTCATCGTCAATAAGAAGGTCCAAGGGATACAGTAAACCTGAAGTGAAGCATCGGAATCTAAAACTGGACTCACAGGAGAGGTGCAAATCGTAGAAAGTTAGAGTGTCAGTCCACTTGTAGTTAAGTCGGCATTGTGCTTTTTGTATTAAATTGGGATGCAATTTCTGTGTTTCATCGTCAATAAGACGGTCCAAGGGATACAGTAAACTTGAAGTAAAGCATCGGAATGTAAAACTGGACTCACAGGAGATGTTCAAATCATAGAAAGTTAGAGTGTCAGTCCTCTTGTACTTAAGTCGGCATTGTGCCTTTTGAATTTAATTCCGATGCAATATCTGTGCTTCATCGTCAATAAGATGGTCCAAGGGATACAGTAAACCTGAAGTGAAGCATCGGAATCTGAAACAGGACTCACAGGATAGGTTCAAATCATAGAAAGGTAGAGTGTCAGTCCACATGTACTTAAGTCAGCATTGTGCCTTTTGTATAAAATTCGGATGCAATTTCTGTGTTTCATCGTCAATAATAAAGTCTAATGGATATAGTAAACCTGAAGTGAAGCATCGGAATCTAACACTGGACTCACAGGAGAGATTCAAATCATAAAAAGTTAGAGTGTCACTCCTCTTGTACTTAAGTCGGCATTGAGCCTTTTGAATTTAATTCCAATGCAATTTCTGTGTTTCGTCGTCAATAAGATGGTCCAAGGTATACAGTAAACCTGAAGTGAAGCATCGGAATCTAAAACTGGACTCACAGGAGAAGTTCAAATCATAGAAAGTTAGAGAGTCAGTCCTCTTGCACTTGAGTCGGCATTGTGCCTTTTGTATTAAATTCGGATGCAATTACTGTGTTTCATCCTCAATAAGAAGGTCCAAGGGATACACTAGACCTCAAGTGAAGCTTCGGAATGTAAAACTGGACTCACAGGAGAGGTTCAAAGCATACAAAGTTAGAGTGTCAGTCCTCTTGCACTTAAGTCGGCATTGTGCTTCTTGAATTTAATTACGATGCAATTTCTGTGCTTCATCGTCAATAAGAAGGTAGAAAGTTATACAGTAAACCTGAAGTGAGGCACCGGAATCTAACACTGGACTCACAGGAGAGGTTCAAATCATAAAAAGTTAAGTGTCAGTCCTCTTGTACTTAAGTTGTCATTGTGCCTTTTGAATTTAATTCGGATGCAATTTCTGTTCTTCATCGTCAATAAGAGGGTCCAAGGTATACAGTAAACCTGAAGTGAAGCATCGGAATCTAAAACTGGACTTACAGGAGGGGTACAAATCATAGAAAGTTAGAGTGTCAGTCTTGATGTACTTAAGTCGGCATTGTGATTTTTGAATTTAATTCCGATGCAATTTCTGTGTTTCATCGTCAATAACAAGATCCAAGGGTTACAGTAAACCTGAAGTGAAGCATTGGAATCTAAAACTAGACTCACAGGAGAGGTTCAAATCATAGAAAGTTAGAGTGTCAGTCCTCTTGTACTTAAGTCGGCATTGTGCCCTTTGTATAAAATTCGGATATAATTTCTGTATTTCATCGTCAACAAGAAAGTCCAAGGGATACAGAAAACTTGAAGTAAAGCATCGGAATGTAAAACTGGACTCACAGGAGATGTTCAAATCATAGAAAATTAGAGTGTCAGTTCTCTTGTACTTAAGTCGGCATTGTGCCTTTTGAATTTAAATCCGATCCAATTTCTGTGCTTCATCGTCAATAAGAAGGACCAAGGGATACAGTAAACCTGAAGTGAAGCATCGGAATCTGAAACAGGGCTCACAGGAGAGGTTCAAATCATTTGAAAGTAGAGTGTCAGTCCTCTTGTACTTAAGTCATCATTGTGCCTTTTGAATTTAATTCCGATGCAACTTCTGAGCTTCATCGACAATTAGAAGGTCCAAGGTATACAGTAAACCTGAAGGGAAGCATCGGAATCTAAAACTGGACACACAGGAGAGGTTCAAATCAAAGAAAATTAGAGTATCACTCCTCTTGTACTTAAGTCGGCATTGTGCCTTTTGAATTTAATTCGATGCAATTTCTGTGTTTCATCGTCAATAAGAAGGTCCAAGGGATTCAGTAAACCTGAAGTGAAGCATCGGAATTAAAACTCGACTCACAGGAGAGGTTCAAATCATTGAAAGTTAGAGTTTCAGTCCTCTTGTACTTAAGTCGGCATTGTGCCTTTTGTATTAAATTCGGATGCAATATCTGTATTTCTACATCAATAAGAAGGTCCAAGGGATACAGTAAACCTGAAGTGAAGCATCGGAAACTAACTCTGGACTCACAGGAGAGATTCAAATCATAAAAAGTTAGAGTGCCAGTCCTCTTGTACTTAAGTCGGCATTGTGCCTTTTGAATTTAATTCCGATGCAATTTCTGTGTTTCGTCGTAAATAAGAACGTCAAAGGTTTACAGTAAACCTGAAGTGAAGCATCGGAATCTAAAACTGGACTCACAGGAGAGGTTCAAATCATAGAAAGTTAGAGTGTCAGTCCTCTTGTACTTAAGTTGGCATTGTGCCTTTTGTATTAAATTCGGACTCAATTTCTGTGTTTCATCCTTAATAAGAAGGTCCAAGGGATCCACTAAACCTGAAGTGAAGCATCGGAATCTAAAACTGGACTCACAGGAGAGGTTCAAAGCATAGAAAGTTAGAGTGTCAGTCCTCTTGTACTTAAGTCGGCATTGTGCTTTATGAATTTAATACCGTTACAATTTCTGTGCTTCATCGTCAATAAGAAGGTCCAAGGTATACAGTAAGCCTGAAGTGAAGCATTGGAATCTAAAACTAGACTCACAGGAGAGGTTCATATCATAGAAAGTTAGAGTGTCAGTCCACTTGTAGTTAAGTCGGCATTCTGCCTTTTGTATTAAATTCGGATGCAATGTCTGTGTTTCATCGTCAATAAGACGGTCCAAGGGATACAGTTAACTTGAAGTAAAGCATCGGAATGTAAAACTGGACTCACAGGAGATGTTCATATCATAGAAAATTAGAAGGTCAGACCTCTTGTACTTAAGTCGGCATTGTGCCTTTTGAATTTAATTCCGATCCAATTTCTGTGCTTCATCGTCAATAAGAAGGTCCAAGGGATACAGTAAACCTGAAGTGAAGCATCGGAATCTGAAACAGGACTCACAGGAGAGGTTCAAATCATAGAAAGGTAGAGTGTCAGTCCTCTTGTACTTAAGTCGGCATTGTGCCTTTTGTATTAAATTCGGATGGAATTTCTGTGTTTCATCGTCAATAAGAAGGTCCAAGGGTTACACTAAACCTGAAGTGAAGCATCGGAATCTAAAACTGGTCTCACAGGAGAGGTTCAAATCATAGAAAGTTAGAGTGTCAGTCCTCTTGTACTTAAGTCGGCATTGTGGCTTTTCTATTAAATTCGGATGCAATTTCTGTGTTTCATCGTCAATAAGAAGGTCCAAGGGGTACACTAAACCTGAAGTGAAGCATCGGAATCTAAAACTAGACTCACAGGAGAGGTTCAAAGCATAGAAAGTTAGAGGGTCAGTCCTCTTGTACTTATGTCGGCATTGTGCTTTTTGAATTTAATTCCGATGCAATTACTGTGCTTCATCGTCAATAAGAAGGTCCAAGGTATACAGTAAACCTGAAGTGAAGCATCGGAATCTATAACTGGACTCACAGGAGAGGTTCAAATCATAGAAACTTAGCGTGTCAGTCCTCTTGTACTTAAGTCGGCATTATGCTTTTTGAATTTAATTCCGATGCAACTTCTGTGCTTCATCGACAATAAGATGGTCCAAGGTATACAGTAAACCTAAAGGGAAGCATCGGAATCTTAAACTGTACTCCCGGGAGAGGTTCAAATCATAGAAAGTTAAAGTGTCAGACCTCTTGTACTTAAGTCGGCATTTTGCCTTTTGTATTGAATTCGGATGCAATATCAGTGTTTCATCGTCAATAAGAAGGTCCAAGGGATACAGTAAACCTGAAGTGAAGCATTGAATTCTAAAACTAGACTAACAGGAGAGGTTCAAATCATAGAAAGTTAGTGTCAGTCCTCTTGTACTTAAGTCGGCATTGAGCATTTTGAATTTAATTCCGACGCAATTTCTGTGCTTCATCGTCAATAATAAGGTCCAAGGCATACGGTAAACCTGAAGTGAAGCATCGGAATCTAAAACTGGACTCACTGGAGAGGTTCAAATCATAGAAAAAGAGAGTGTCGGTCCTCTTGTACGTAAGTAGGCATTGTGCATTTTGCATTAAATTCGGATACAATTACTGTGTTTCATAGTCCATAAGAATTTCCAAGGGATACAGTAAACTTGAAGTGAAGCATCGGAATGTAAATTGGACTTACAGGAGATGTTCAAATCATAGAAAGTTAGAGTGTCAGTCCTCTTGTACTTAAGTCTTCATTGTGCCTTTTGTATTAAATTGGGATGCAATTTCTGTGTTTCTTCGTCAATAAAAAGTTCCAAGGGATACAGTAAACCTGAAGTGAAGCACCGGAATCTAAAACTGGACTCACAGGAGAGGTTCAAATCATAGAAAGTTAGACTGTCAGTCATCTTGTACTTAAGTCGGCATTGTGCTTTTTGAATGTAATTCCATTGCAATTTCTGTGCTTCATCATCAGTAAGAAGGTTCAAGGGATACAGTAAACCTGTAGTGATGCATCGGAATGTAAGACTGGACTCACAGGAGATGTTCAAATCGTAGAAAGTTCGAGTGTCAGTCCTCTTGTACTTAAGTCGGCATTGAGCCTTTTGTATTAAATTCGTATGCAATATCTGTATTTCATCGTCAATAAGAAGGTCCAAGGGATACAGTAAACCTGAAGTGAAGCATCGGAATCTAACACTGGACTCACAGGAGAGGTTCAAATCGTAAAAAGTTAGACTGTCAGTCCTCTTGTACTTAAGTCTTCATTGTCCCTTTTGTATTAAATTTGGTTGCAATTTCTGTGTTTGTTCGTCAATAAGAAGGTCCAAGGGATACAGTCAACCTGAAGTGAAGCATCGGAATCTAAAACTGGACTTTCAGGAGAGGTTCAAATCATAGAAAGTTAGAGTGTCAGTCCTCTTGTACTTAAGTTGGCATTGTGATTTTTGTATTAAATTCGGATGCAATATCTGTATTTCATCGGCAATAAGAAGGTCCAAGGGATACAGTAAACCTGAAGTGAAGCATCGGAATCTAACACTGGACTCACAGGAGAGGCTCAAATTATAGAGAGTTAGAGAGTCAGTCCTCTTGCACTTAAGTCGGCATTGTGCCTTTTGTATTAAATTCGGATGCAATTTCTGTGTTACATCCTCAATAAGAAGGTCCAAGGGATACAGTAAACCTGAAGTGAAGCATCGGAATCTAACACTGGATACACAGGAGAGGTTTAAATCATAAAAAGTTAGAGTGTCAGTCCTCTTGTACTTAAGACGGCATTGTGCCTATTCAATTTAATTCCGATGCAATTTCTGTGCTTCATCGTCAATAAGAAGGTCAAAGGTATACAGTAAACCTGAAGTGAAGCATCGGAATCTAAAACTGGACTCACAGGAGGGGTTCAAATCATAGAATGTTAGAGTGTCATTCCTCATGTACTTAGGTCGGCATTGTAACTTTTGAATTTAATTCCGATGCAATTTCTGTGTTTCATCGTCAATAAGAAGGTCCCAGGCATACAGTAAACCTGAAGTGAAGCATTGGAATCTAAAACTAGACTAACAGGAGAGGTTCAAATCATAGAAAGTCAGAGTGTCAGTCCTCTTGTACTTAAGTCGGCATTGAGCGTTTTGAATTTAATTCCGACGCAATTTCTGTGTTTCATCGTCAATAAGATGGTCCAAGGCATACAGTAAACCTGAAGTGAAGCATCGGAATCTAAGACAGGACTCACAGGAGTGGTTCACATCATAGAAAGTTAGAGGGTCAGTCCTCTTGTCCTTAAGTCGGCATTGTACCTTTTGTATCAAATTCGGATGCAATTTCTGTGTTTCATCGTCAATAAGAGGGTCCAAGAGATACAGTAAACCTGAAGTGAAGCATCGGAATCTAACACTGGACTACCAAGAGAGGTTCAAATCATAGAAAGTTAGAATGTCAGTCCTCTTGTACTTAAGTCGGCATTGTGCCTTTTGTATTAAATTCGGATGCAATATCTGTGTTTCATCGTCAATAAGGTCCAACGGATGCAGTAATCCTGAAGTGAAGCATCGGAATCTAACACTGGACTCACAGGAGAGGTTCAAATCATAAAAAGTTAGAGTGTCAGTCCTCTTGTACTTAAGTCGGCATTGTGCTTCTTGAATTTAATTACGATGCAATTTCTGTGCTTCATCGACAATAAGAAGGGTGAAAGGTATACAGTAAACCTGAAGTGAGGCATCGGAATCTAAAACTGGACTCCCAAGAGAGGTTCAAATCATAGAAAGTTAGAATGTCGGTCTTCTTGTACTTAAGTCGGCATTGTGCCTTTTGTATTAAATTCGGATGCAATATCTGTGTTCCATCGTCAATAAGGTCCAACGGATGCAGTAATCCTGAAGTGAAGCATCGGAATCTAACACTGGAATCACAGGAGAGGTTCAAATCATAGAAAGTTAGAGTGCCAGTCCTCTTGTACTTAAGTCGGCATTGTGCTTTTTGAATTTATTTCCGATGCAATTTCTGTGTTTCATCGTCAATAACAAGATCCAAGGGATACAGTAAACCTGAAGTGAAGCATTGGAATCTAAAACTAGACTCACAGGAGAGGTTTAAATCATAGAAGGTTAGAGTGTCAGTCCTCTTGTACTTAAGTCGGCATTGTGCATTTTGTATAAAATTCGGATATAATTTCTGTATTTCATCGTCAATAAGAAAGTCCAAGGGATACAGAAAACTTGAAGTAAAGCATCGGAATTTAAAACTGGTCTCACAGGAGATGTTCAAATCATAGAAAATTAGAGTGTCAGTTCTCTTGTACTTAAGTCGGCAATGTGCCTTTTGAATTTAAATCCGATCCAATTTCTGTGCTTCATCGTCAATAAGAAGGTCCAAGGGATACGGTAAACCTGAAGTGAAGCATCGGAATCTGAAACAGGGCTCACAGGAGAGGTTCAAATCATTTAAAAGTAGAGTGTCAGTCCTCTTGTACTTAAGTCGGCATTGTGCCTTTTGTATTAAGTTCGGATGCAATTTCTGTGTTTCATCGTCAATAAGAAGGTCCAAGGGGTACACTAAACCTGAGGTGAAGCACCGGAATCTAAAACTGGACTCACAGGAGAGGTTCAAAGCATAGAAAGTTAGAGTGCCAGTCCTCTTGTACTTAAGTCGGCATTGTGCTTTTTGAATTTATTTCCGATGCAATTACTGTGCTTCATCGTTAATAAGAAGTCCAAGGTAAACAGTAAGCCTGCAGTGAAGCATCGGAATCTATAACTGGACTCACAGGAGAGATTCAAATCATAGAAAGTTAGCGTGTCAGTCCTCTTGTACTTAAGTCGGCATTGTGCCTTTTGAATTTAATTCCGATGCAACTTCTGTGCTTCATCGACAATTAGAAGGTCCAAGGTATACAGTAAACCTGAAGGGAAGCATCGGAATCTTAAACTGTACTCCCAGGAGAGGTTCAAATCATTGAAAGTTAGAGTGTCAGACCTCTTGTACTTAAGTCGACATTTTGCCTTTTGTATTGAATTCGGATGCAATATCAGTGTTTCATCGTCAATAAGAAGGTCCAAGGGATACAGTAAACCTGAAGTGAAGCATCGGAATCAAACACTGGACCTACAGGAGAGGTTCAAATCATAAAAAGTTAGAGTGTCAGTCCTCTTGTACTTAAGTCGGCATTGTGCCTTTTGAATATAATTCGGATGCGATTTCTGTGTTTCATCATCAATAAGAAGGTCCAAGGGATACAGTAAACCTGAAGTGAAGCATTGAAATCTAAAACTAGACTAACAGGAGAGGTTCAAATCATAGAAGTTAGAGTGTCAGTCCTCACGTACTTAAGTCGGCATTGAGCATTTTGAATTTAATTCCGATGCAATTACTGTGCTTCATCGTTAATAAGAAGTCCAAGGTAAACAGTAAGCCTGCAGTGAAGCATCGGAATCTAAAACTGGACTCACTGGAGAGGTTCAAATCATAGAAAAAGAGAGTGTCGGTCCTCTTGTACGTAAGTAGGCATTGTGCATTTTGCATTAAATTCGGATGCAATTACTGTGTTTCATAGTCCATAAGAAGGTCCAAGGGATACAGTAAACTTGAAGTGAAGCATCGAAATGTAAATTGGGCTCACAGGAGATGTTCAAATCATAGAAAGTTAGAGTGTCAGTCCTCTTGTACTTAAGTCTTCATTGTGCTTTATGTATTAAATTGGGATGCAATTTCTGTGTTTCTTCGTCAATAAGAAGTTCCAAGGGATACAGTAAACCTCAAGTGAAGCATCGGAATCTAAAACTGGACTCACAGGAGAGGTTGAAATCATAGAAAGTTAGACTGTCAGTCATCTTGTACTTAAGTCGGCATTGTGCTTTTTGAATGTAATTCCATTGCAATTTCTGTGCTTCATCATCAGTAAGAAGGTTCAAGGGATACAGTAAACCTGTAGTGATGCATCGGAATGTAAGACTGGACTCACAGGAGATGTTCAAATCGTAGAAAGTTCGAGTGTCAGTCCTCTTGTACTTAAGTCGGCATTGTGCCTTTTGTATTAAATTCGTATGCAATATCTGTATTTCATCGTCAATAAGAAGGTCCAAGGGATACAGTAAACCTGAAGTGAAGCATCGGAATCTAACACTGGACTCACAGGAGAGGTTCAAATCGGAAAAAGTTAGACTGTCAGTCCTCTTGTACTTAAGTCTTCATTGTCCCTTTTGTATTAAATTTGGTTGCAATTTCTGTGTTTCTTCGTCAATAAGAAGGTCCAAGGGATACAGTCAGCCTGAAGTGAAGCATCGGAATCTAAAACTGGACTTTCAGGAGAGGTTCAAATCATAGAAAGTTAGAGTGTCAGTCCTCTTGTACTTAAGTTGGCATTGTGATTTTTGTATTAAGTTCGGATGCAATATCTGTATTTCATCGTCAATAAGAAGGTCCAAGGGATACAGTAAACCTGAAGTGAAACATCGGAATCTAACACTGGACTCACAGCAGAGGTTCAAATCATAGAGAGTTAGAGAGTCAGTCCACTTGCACTTAAGTCGGCATTGTGCCTTTTGTATTAAATTCGGATGCAATTTCTGTGTTTCATCCTCAATAAGAAGGTCCAAGGGATACAGTAAACCTGAAGTGAAGCATCGGAATCTAACACTGGATTCACAGGAGAGGTTTAAATCATAAAAAGTTAGAGTGTCAGTCCTCTTGTACTTAAGACGGCATTGTGCCTTTTCTATTTAATTCCGATGCAATTTCTGTGCTTCATCGTCAATAAGAAGGTCCAAGGGATACAGTAAACCTGAAGTGAAGCATCGGAATCTAACACTGGACTCACAGGAGAGGTTCAAATCATAGAGAGTTAGAGAGTCAGTCCTCTTGCACTTAAGTCGGCATTGTGCCTTTTGTATTAAATTCGGATGCAATTTCTGTGTTTCATCCTCAATAAGAAGGTCCAAGGGATACAGTAAACCTGAAGTGAAGCATCGGAATCTAACACTGGATTCACAGGAGAGGTTTAAATCATAAAAAGTTACAGTGTCAGTCCTCTTGTACTTAAGACGGCATTGTGCCTTTTCTATTTAATTCCGATGCAATTTCTGTGCTTCATCGTCAATAAGAAGGTCCAAGGTATACAGTAAACCAGAAGTGAAGCATCGGAATCTAAAACTGGACTCACAGGAGGGGTTCAAATCATAGAATGTTAGAGTGTCATTCCTCATGTACTTAAGTCGGCATTGTAACTTTTCAATTTAATTCCGATGCAATTTCTGTGTTTCATCGTCAATAAGAAGGTCCCAGGGATACAGTAAACCTGAAGTGAAGCATTGGAATCTAAAACTAGACTAACAGGAGAGGTTCAAATCATAGAAAGTCAGAGTGTCAGTCCTCTTGTACTTAAGTCGGCATTGAGCGTTTTGAATTTAATTCCGACGCAATTTCTGTGCTTCATCGTCAATAAGATGGTCCAAGGCATACAGTAAACCTGAAGTGAAGCATCGGAATCTAAGACAGGACTCACAGGAGAGGTTCAAATCATAGAAAGTTAGAGTGTCAGTCCTCTTGTCCTTAAGTCGGCATTGTACCTTTTGTATCAAATTCGGATGCAATGTCTGAGTTTCATCGTCAATAAGAGGGTCCAAGAGATACAGTAAACCTGAAGTGAAGCATCGGAATGTAAGACTGGACTCACAGGAGATGTTCAAATCGAAGAAAGTTAGAGTGTCAGTCCTCTTGTACTTAAGTCGGCATTGTGCCTTTTGTATTAAATTCGTATGCAATATCTGTATTTCATCATCAATAAGAAGGTCCAAGGGATACAGTAAACCTGAAGTGAAGCATCGGAATCTAACACTGGACTCACAGAAGAGGTTCAAATCATAAAAAGTTAGAGTGTCAGTCCTCTTGTACTTAAGTCCTCATTGTGCCTTTTGAAATCAGTTCCGACGCCATTTCTGTTCCTCATCGTCAATAAGAAGGTCCAAGGTATACAGTAAACCTGAAGTGAAGCATCGGAATCTAAAACTGGACTCACAGGAGATGTTCAAATCATAGAAAGTTAGAGTGTCAGTCAACTTGTAGTTAATTCGGCATTGTGCCTTTCGTATTAAATTCGGATGCAATTTCTGTATTTCATCGTCAATAAGACGGTCGAAGGGATACAGTAAACTTGAAGTAAAGCATCGGAATGTAAAACTGGACTCACAGGAGATGTTCAAATCATAGAAAGTTAGAGTGTCAGTCCTCTTGTACTTAAGTCGGCATTGTGCCTTTTGAATTTAATTCCGGTGCAATTTCTGTGCTTCATCGTCAATAAGATGGTCCAAGGGATACAGTAAACCTGAAGTGAAGCATCGGAATCTGAAACAGTACTCACAGGAGAGGTTCAAATCATAGAAAGGTATAGTGTCAATCCTTTTGTACTTAAGTCGGCATTGTGCCTTTTGTATTAAATTCGGATGCAATTTCTGTGTTTCTTCGTCAATAAGAAGGTCCAAGGGATACAGTCAACCTGAAGTGAAGCATCGAAATCTAAAACTGGACTTTCAGGAGAGGTTCAAATCATAGAAAGATAGAGTGTCATTCCTCTTGTACTTAAGTCGGCATTGAGCCTTTTGAACTTTAATTCCAATGCAATTTCTGTGTTTCGTAGTCAATAAGAAGGTCCAAGGTATACAGTAAACCTGAGGTGAAGCATCGGAATCTAAAACTGGACTCACAGGAGAGGTTCAAATCGTAGAAAGTTAGAGTGTCAGTCCTCTTGTACTTAAGTCTTCATTGTGCCTTTTGTATTAAATTCGGATGCAATTTCTGTGTTTCTTCGTCAATAAGAAGGTCCAAGGGATACAGCAAACCTGATGTGAAGCATCGGAATCTAAAACTGGACTCCCAGGAGGGGTTCAAATCATAGAATGTTAGAGTGTCAGTCCTCTTGTACTTAAGTTGGCATTGTGCCTTTTGTATTAAATTCGGATGCAATATCTGTATTTCATCGTCAATAAGAAGGTCAAAGGGATACAGTAAACCTGAAGTGAAGCATCGGAATCCAACACTGGACTCACAGGAGAGATTCAAATCATAAAAAGTTAGAGTGTCAGTCCTCTTGTACTTAAGTCGACATTGAGCCTTTTGAATTTAATTCCAATGCAATTTCTGTGTTTAGTCGTCAATAAGAAGGTCCAAGGTATACAGTAAACCTGAAGTGAAGCATCGGAATCTAAAACTGGACTCACAGGAGAAGTTCAAATCATAGAAGGTTAGAGAGTCAGTCCTCTTGCACTTGAGTCCGCATTGTGCCTTTTGTATTAAATTCGGATGCAATTACTGTGTTTCATCCTCAATAAGAAGGTCCAAGGGATACAGTAAACCTGAAGTGAAGCATCGGAATCTAACACTGGACTACGAAGAGAGGTTCAAATCATAGAAAGTTAGAATGTCAGTCCTCTTGTACTTAAGTCGGCATTGTGCCTTTTGTATTAAATTCGGATGCAATATCTGTGTTTCATCGTCAATAAGGTCCAACGGATGCAGTAATCCTGAAGTGAAGCATCGGAATCTAACACTGGACTCACAGGAGAGGTTCAAATCATAAAAAGTTAGAGTGTCAGTCCTCTTGTACTTAAGTCGGCATTGTGCTTCTTGAATTTAATTACGATGCAATTTCTGTGCTTTATCGTCAATAAGAAGGGTGAAAGGTATACAGTAAACCTGAAGTGAGGCATCGGAATCTGAAACTGGACTCCCAAGAGAGGTTCAAATCATAGAAAGTTAGAATGTCGGTCCTCTTGTACTTAAGTCGGCATTGTGCCTTTTGTATTAAATTCGGATGCAATATCTGTGTTTCATCATCAATAAGGTCCAACGGATGCAGTAATGCTGAAGTGAAGCATCGGAATCTAACACTGGACTCACAGGAGAGGTTCAAATCATAAAAAGTTAGAGTGTCAGTCCTCTTGTACTTAAGTTGTCATTGTGCCTTTTGAATTTAATTCGGATGCAATTTCTGTTCTTCATCGTCAATAAGAAGGTCCAAGGTATACAGTAAACCTGAAGTGAAGCATCGGAATCTATAACTGGACTCACAGGAGGGGTACAAATCATAGAAAGTTAGAGTGTCAGTCTTGATGTACTTAAGTCGGCATTGTGATTTTTGAATTTTATTCCGATGCAATTTCTGTGTTTCATCGTCAATGACAAGATCCAAGGGATACAGTAAACCTGAAGTGAAGCATTGGAATCTAAAACTAGACTCACAGGAGAGGTTCAAATCATAGAAAATTAGAGTGTCAGTTCTCTTGTACTTAAGTCGGCATTGTGCCTTTTGTATAAAATTCGGATATAATTTCTGTCTTTCATCGTCAATAAGAAAGTCCAAGGGATACAGAAAACTTGAAGTAAAGCATCGGAATGTAAAACTGGTCTCACAGGAGATGTTCAAATCATAGAAAATTAGAGTGTCAGTTCTCTTGTACTTAAGTCGGCATTGTGCCTTTTGAATTTAAATCCGATCCAATTTCTGTGCTTCATCGTCAATAAGAAGGTCCAAGGGATACAGTAAACCTGAAGTGAAGCATCGGAATCTGAAACAGGGCTCACAGGAGAGGTTCAAATCATTTAAAAGTAGAGTGTCAGTCCTCTTGTACTTAAGTCGGCATTGTGCCTTTTGTATTAAGTTCGGATGCAATTTCTGTGTTTCATCGTCAATAAGAAGGTCCAAGGGGTACACTAAACCTTAGGTGAAGCACCGGAATCTAAAACTGGACTCACAGGAGAGGTTCAAAGCATAGAAAGTTAGAGTGTCAGTCCTCTTGTACTTAAGTCGGCATTGTGCTTTTTGAATTTATTTCCGATGCAATTACTGTGCTTCATCGTTAATAAGAAGTCCAAGGTATACAGTAAGCCTGAGGTGAAGCATCGGAATCTATAACTGGACTCACAGGAGAGATTCAAATCATAGAAAGTTAGCGTGTCAGTCCTCTTGTACTTAAGTCGGCATTGTGCCTTTTGAATTTAATTCCGATGCAACTTCTGTGCTACATCGACAATCAGAAGGTCCAAGGTATACAGTAAACCTGAAGGGAAGCATCGGAATCTTAAACTGGACTCCCAGGTGAGGTTCAAATCATAGAAAGTTAGAGTGTCAGTCATCTTGTACTTAAGTCGGCATTGTGCCTTTTGAAATTAATTCCGACGCCACTTCTGTGCTTCATCGTCAATAAGAAGGTCCAAGGTATACAGTAAACTTGAAGTGAAGCATCGGAATCTAAAACTGGACTCACCGGAGAGGTGCAAATCGTAGAAAGTTAGAGTGTCAGTCCACTTGTAGTTAAGTCGGCATTGTGCTTTTTGTATTAAATTGGGATGCAATTTCTGTGTTTCATCGTCAATAAGACGGTCCAAGGGATACAGTAAACTTGAAGTAAAGCATCGGAATGTAAAACTGGACTCACAGGAGATGTTAAAATCATAGAAAGTTAGAGTGTCAGTCCTCTTGTACTTAAGTCGGCATTGTGCCTTTTGAATTTAATTCCGATGCAATATCTGTGCTTCATCGTCAATAAGATGGTCCAAGGGATACAGTAAACCTGAAGTGAAGCATCGGAATCTGAAACAGGACTCACAGGATAGGTTCAAATCATAGAAAGGTGGAGTGTCAGTCCACTTGTACTTAAGTCGGCATTGTGCCTTTTGTATAAAATTCGGATGCAATTTCTGTGTTTCATCGTCAATAATAAAGTCTAATGGATATAGTAAACCTGAAGTGAAGCATCAGAATGTAAAACAGGACTCACAGGAGAGGTTCAAATCGTAGAAAGTTAGAGTGTCAGTCCT
Source organism: Schistocerca americana (assembly GCF_021461395.2). Classification (NCBI taxonomy): domain Eukaryota; kingdom Metazoa; phylum Arthropoda; class Insecta; order Orthoptera; family Acrididae; genus Schistocerca; species Schistocerca americana. The sequence goes on along the minus strand of NW_025726269.1, from coordinate 554,538 downwards.
CTTGTACTTAAGTCTTCATTGTGCCTTTTGTATTAAATTCGGATGCGATTTCTGTGTTTCTTCGTCAATAAGGAGGTCCAAGGGATACAGTAAACCTGATGTGAAGCATCGAAATCTAAAACTGGACTCCCAGGAGAGGTTCAAATCATAGAAAGTTAGAGTGTCAGTCCTCTTGTACTTAAGTCGGCATTGTGCCTTTTGTATTAAATTCGGATGCAATATCTGTATTTGATCGTCAATAAGAAGGTCCAAGGGATTCAGTAAACCTGAAGTGAAGCATCGGAATCTAACACTGGACTCACAGGAGAGATTCAAATCATAAAAAGTTAGAGTGTCACTCCTCTTGTACTTAAGTCGGCATTGAGCCTTTTGAATTTAATTCCAATGCAATTTCTGTGTTTCGTCGTCAATAAGATGGTCCAAGGTATACAGTAAACCTGAAGTGAAGCATCGGAATCTAAAACTGGACTCACAGGAGAAGTTCAAATCATAGAAAGTTAGAGAGTCAGTCCTCTTGCACTTGAGTCGGCATTGTGCCTTTTGTATTAAATTCGGATGCAATTACTGTGTTTCATCCTCAAGAAGAAGGTCCAAGGGATACACTAGACCTCAAGTGAAGCTTCGGAATCTAAAACTGGACTCACAGGAGAGGTTCAAAGCATACAAAGTTAGAGTGTCAGTCCTCTTGCACTTAAGTCGGCATTGTGCTTCTTGAATTTAATTACGATGCAATTTCTGTGCTTCATCGTCAATAAGAAGGTAGAAAGTTATACAGTTAACCTGAAGTGAGGCACCGGATTCTAACACTGGACTCACAGGAGAGGTTCAAATCATAAAAAGTTAGAGTGTCAGTCCTCTTGTACTTAAGTTGTCATTGTGCCTTTTGAATTTAATTCGGATGCAATTTCTGTTCTTCATCGTCAATAAGGTCCAACGGATGCAGTAATCCTGAAGTGAAGCATCGGAATCTAACACTGGACTCACAGGAGAGGTTCAAATCATAAAAAGTTAGAGTGTCAGTCTTGATGTACTTAAGTCGGCATTGTGATTTTTGAATTTAATTCCGATGCAATTTCTGTGTTTCATCGTCAATAACAAGATCCAAGGGATACAGTAAACCTGAAGTGAAGCATTGGAATCTAAAACTAGACTCACAGGAGAGGTTCAAATCATAGAAAGTTAGAGTGTCAGTCCTCTTGTACTTAAGTCGGCATTGTGCCTTTTGTATAAAATTCGGATATAATTTCTGTATTTCATCGTCAACAAGAAAGTCCAAGGGATACAGAAAACTTGAAGTAAAGCATCGGAATGTAAAACTGGACTCACAGGAGATGTTCAAATCATAGTAAATTAGAGTGTCAGTTCTCGTGTACTTAAGTCGGCATTGTGCCTTTTGAATTTAAATCCGATCCAATTTCTGTGCTTCATCGTCAATAAGAAGGACCAAGGGATACAGTAAACCTGAAGTGAAGCATCGGAATCTGAAACAGGGCTCACAGGAGAGGTTCAAATCATTTAAAAGCGGAGTGTCAGTCCTCTTGTACTTAAGTCGGCATTGTGCCTTTTGAATTTAATTCCGATGCAACTTCTGAGCTTCATCGACAATTAGAAGGTCCAAGGTATACAGTAAACCTGAAGGGAAGCATCGGAATCTAAAACTGGACTCACAGGAGAGGTGCAAATCGTAGAAAGTTAGAGTGTCAGTCCACTTGTAGTTAAGTCGGCATTGTGCTTTTTGTATTAAATTGGGATGCAATTTCTGTGTTTCATCGTCAATAAGACGGTCCAAGGGATACAGTAAACTTGAAGTAAAGCATCGGAATGTAAAACTGGACTCACAGGAGATGTTCAAATCATAGAAAATTAGAGTGTCAGTTCTCGTGTACTTAAGTCGGCATTGTGCCTTTTGAATTTAAATCCGTTCCAATTTCTGTGCTTCATCGTCAATAAGAAGGACCAAGGGATACAGTAAACCTGAAGTGAAGCATCGGAATCTGAAACAGGGCTCACAGGAGAGGTTCAAATCATTTAAAAGTGGAGTGTCAGTCCTCTTGTACTTAAGTCGGCATTGTGCCTTTTGAAATTAATTCGGATGCAATTTCTGTTCTTCATCGTCAATAAGAAGGTCCAAGGTATACAGTAAACCTGAAGTGAAGCATCGGAATCTATAACTGGACTCACAGGAGGGGTACAAATCATAGAAATTTAGAGTGTCAGTCTTGATGTACTTAAGTCGGCATTGTGATTTTTGAATTTTATTCCGATGCAATTTCTGTGTTTCATCGTCAATAACAAGATCCAAGGGATACAGTAAACCTGAAGTGAAGCATTGGAATCTAAAACTAGACTCACAGGAGAGGTTCAAATCATAGAAAGTTAGAGTGTCAGTCCTCTTGTACTTAAGTCGGCATTGTGCCTTTTGTATAAAATTCGGATATAATTTCTGTCTTTCATCGTCAATAAGAAAGTCCCAGGGATACAGAAAACTTGAAGTAAAGCATCGGAATGTAAAACTGGACTCACAGGAGATGTTCAAATCATAGAAAATTAGAGTGTCAGTTCTCGTGTACTTAAGTCGGCATTGTGCCTTTTGAATTTAAATCCGATCCAATTTCTGTGCTTCATCGTCAATAAGAAGGACCAAGGGATACAGTAAACCTGAAGTGAAGCATCGGAATCTGAAACAGGGCTCACAGGAGAGGTTCAAATCATTTAAAAGTGGAGTGTCAGTCCTCTTGTACTTAAGTCGGCATTGTGCCTTTTGAATTTAATTCCGATGCAACTTCTGAGCTTCATCGACAATTAGAAGGTCCAAGGTATACAGTAAACCTGAAGGGAAGCATCGGAATCTAAAACTGGACTCACAGGAGAGGTGCAAATCGTAGAAAGTTAGAGTGTCAGTCCTCTTGTACTTAAGTCGTCATTGTGCTTTTTGAATTTATTTCCGATGCAATTACTGTGCTTCATCGTTAATAAGAAGTCCAAGGTATACAGTAAGCCTGAGGTGAAGCATCGGAATCTATAACTGGACTCACAGGAGAGATTCAAATCATAGAAAGTTAGCGTGTCAGTCCTCTTGTACTTAAGTCGGCATTGTGCCTTTTGAATTTAATTCCGATGCAACTTCTGTGCTTCATCGACAATCAGGAGGTCCAAGGTATACAGTAAACCTGAAGGGAAACATCGGAATCTTAAACTGGACTCCCAGGTGAGGTTCAAATCATAGAAAGTTAGAGTGTCAGTCATCTTGTACTTAAGTCGGCATTGTGCCTTTTGAAATTAATTCCGACGCCACTTCTGTGCTTCATCGTCAATAAGAAGCTCCAAGGTATACAGTAAACTTGAAGTGAAGCATCGGAATCTAAAACTGGACTCACAGGAGAGGTGCAAATCGTAGAAAGTTAGAGTGTCAGTCCACTTGTAGTTAAGTCGGCATTGTGCTTTTTGTATTAAATTGGTATTCAATTTCTGTGTTTCTTCGTCAATAAGACGGTCCAAGGGATACAGTAAACTTGAAGTAAAGCATCGGAATGTAAAACTGGACTCACAGGAGATGTTAAAATCATAGAAAGTTAGAGTGTCAGTCCTCTTGTACTTAAGTCGGCATTGTGCCTTTTGAATTTAATTCCGATGCAATATCTGTGCTTCATCGTCAATAAGATGGTCCAAGGGATACAGTAAACCTGAAGTGAAGCATCGGAATCTGAAACAGGACTCACAGGATAGGTTCAAATCATAGAAAGGTAGAGTGTCAGTCCACTTGTACTTAAGACGGCATTGTGCCTTTTGTATAAAATTCGGATGCAATTTCTGTGTTTCATCGTCAATAATAAAGTCTAATGGATATAGTAAACCTGAAGTGAAGCATCAGAATGTAAAACAGGACTCACAGGAGAGGTTCAAATCGTAGAAAGTTAGAGTGTCAGTCCTCTTGTACTTAAGTCTTCATTGTGCTTTTTGTATTAAATTCGGATGCAATTTCTGTGTTTCTTCGTCAAAAAGGAGGTCCAAGGGATACAGTAAACCTGATGTGAAGCATCGAAATCTAAAACTGAACTCCCAGGAGAGGTTCAAATCATAGAAAGTTAGAGTGTCAGTCCTCTTGTACTTAAGTCGGCATTGTGCCTTTTGTATTAAATTCGGATGCAATATCTGTATTTCATCGTCAATAAGAAGGTCCAAGGGATACAGTAAACCTGAAGTGAAGCATCGGAATCTAACACTGGACTCACAGGAGAGATTCAAATCATAAAAAGTTAGAGTGTCACTCCTCTTGTACTTAAGTCGGCATTGAGCCTTTTGAATTTAATTCCAATGCAATTTCTGTGTTTCGTCGTCAATAAGATGGTCCAAGGTATACAGTAAACCTGAAGTGAAGCATCGGAATCTAAAACTGGACTCACAGGAGAAGTTCAAATCATAGAAAGTTAGAGAGTCAGTCCTCTTGCACTTGAGTCGGCATTGTGCCTTTTGTATTAAATTCGGATGCAATTACTGTGTTTCATCCTCAAGAAGAAGGTCCAAGGGATACACTAGACCTCAAGTGAAGCTTCGGAATCTAAAACTGGACTCACAGGAGAGGTTCAAAGCATACAAAGTTAGAGTGTCAGTCCTCTTGCACTTAAGTCGGCATTGTGCTTCTTGAATTTAATTACGATGCAATTTCTGTGCTTCATCGTCAATAAGAAGGTAGAAAGTTATACAGTTAACCTGAAGTGAGGCACCGGATTCTAACACTGGACTCACAGGAGAGGTTCAAATCATAAAAAGTTAGAGTGTCAGTCCTCTTGTTCTTAAGTTGTCATTGTGCCTTTTGAATTTAATTCAAATGCAATTTCTGTTCTTCATCGTCAATAAGAAGGTCCAAGGTATACAGTAAACCTGAAGTGAAGCATCGGAATCTAAAACTGGACTCACAGGAGGGGTACAAATCATAGAAAGTTAGAGTGTCAGTCTTGATGTACTTAAGTCGGCATTGTGATTTTTGAATTTAATTCCGATGCAATTTCTGTGTTTCATCGTCAATAACAAGATCCAAGGGATACAGTAAACCTGAAGTGAAGCATTGGAATCTAAAACTAGACTCACAGGAGAGGTTCAAATCATAGAAAGTTAGAGTGTCAGTCCTCTTGCACTTAAGTCGGCATTGTGCCTTTTGTATAAAATTCGGATATAATTTCTGTATTTCATCGTCAACAAGAAAGTCCAAGGGATACAGAAAACTTGAAGTAAAGCATCGGAATGTAAAACTGGACTCACAGGAGATGTTCAAATCATAGAAAATTAGAGTGTCAGTTCTCGTGTACTTAAGTCGGCATTGTGCTTTTTGAATTTAAATCCGATCCAATTTCTGTGCTTCATCGTCAATAAGAAGGACCAAGGGATACAGTAAACCTGAAGTGAAGCATCGGAATCTGAAACAGGGCTCACAGGAGAGGTTCAAATCATTTAAAAGTGGAGTGTCAGTCCTCTTGTACTTAAGTCGGCATTGTGCCTTTTGAATTTAATTCCGATGCAACTTCTGAGCTTCATCGACAATTAGAAGGTCCAAGGTATACAGTAAACCTGAAGGGAAGCATCGGAATCTTAAACTGGACTCCCAGGAGAGGTTCAAATCATAGAAGGTTAGAGTGTCAGTCCTCTTGTACTTAAGTCGGCATTGTGCCTTTTGTATTGAATTCGGATGCAATATCAGTGTTTCATCGTCAATAAGAAGGTCCAAGGGATACAGTAAACCGTAAGTGAAGCATCGGAATCTAACACTGGACTCACAGGAGAGGTTCAAATCATAAAAAGTTAGAGTGTCAGTCCTCTTGTACTTAAGTCGGCATTGTGCCTTTTGAATTTAATTCGGATGCAATTTCTGTGTTTCATCGTCAATAAGAAGGTCCAAGGGGTACAGTAAACCTCAAGTGAAGCATCGGAATCTAAAACGGGACTCACAGGAGAGGTTCAAATCATAGAAAGTTAGAGTGTCAGTCCTCTTGTACTTAAGTCTTCATTGTGCCTTTTGTATTAAATTCGGATGCAATTTCAGTGTTTCTTCGTCAATAAGAAGGTCCAAGGGATACAGTAAACCTGAAGTGAAGCATCAGAATCTAAAACTGGACTCACAGGAGTGATTCAAATCATAGAAAGTTAGACTGTCAGTCATCTTGTACTTAAGTCGGCATTGTGCTTTTTGAATGTAATTCCATTGCAATTTCTGTGCTTCATCATCAATAAGAAGGTTCAAGGGATAGAGTAAACCTGTTGCGAAGCATCGGAATCTAAAACAGGACTCACAGGAGAGGTTCAAATCATAGAAAGTTAGAGTGTCAGTCCTCTTGTTCTTAAGTCAGCATTGTGCCTTTTGTATCAAATTCGGATGCAATTTCTGTATTTCATCGTCAATAAGAAGGTCCAAGGGATACAGTTAACCTGAAGTGAAGCATCGGAATGTAAGACTGGACTCATAGGAGATGTTCAAATCGTAGAAAGTTAGAGTGTCAGTCCTCTTGTACTTAGGTCGGCATTGTGCCTTTTGTATTACATTCGGAATGCAATATCTGTATTTCATCGTCAATAAGAAGGTCCAAGGAATACAGTAAACCTGAAGTGAAGCATCGGAATCTAAAACTGGACTCACAGGAGAGGTTCAAATCATAGAAGGTTCGAGTGTCAGTCCACTTGTAGTTAAGTCGGCATTGTGCCTTTTGAAATTAATTCCGACGCCATTTCTGTGCTTCACCGTAAATAAGAAGGTCCAAGGTATACAGTAAACCTGAAGTGAAGCATCGGAATCTAAAACTGGACTCACAGGAGAGGTTCAAATCATAGAAAGTTAGAGTGTCAGTCCACTTGTAGTTAAGTCGGCATTGTGCATTTTGTATTAAATTCGGATGCAATTTCTGTGTTTCATCGTCAATAAGTCGGTCCAAGGGATACAGTAAACTTGAAGTAAAGCATCGGAATGTAAAACTGGACTCACAGGAGATGTTCAAATCATATAAAGTTATAGTGTCAGTCCTCTTGTACTGAAGTCGGCATTGAGTCTTTTGAATTTAATTCCGACGCAATTTCTGTGCTTCATCGTCAATAAGAAGGTCGAAGGCATACAGTAAACCTGAAGTGCAGCATCGGAATCTAAAACTGGACTCACAGGAGAGGGTCAAATCATAGAAAGTTAGAGTGTCAGTCCTCTTGTAGTTAAGTCTTCATTGTGCCTTCTGTATTAAATTCGGATGCAATTTCTGTGTTTCTTCGTCAATAAGAAGGTCCAAGGAATACAGTAAACCTGAAGTGAAGCATCGGAATCTAAAACTGGACTCACAGGAGATGTTCAAATCACAGAAAGTTAGAGTGTCAGTCCCCTTGTACTTAAGTAGGCATTGTGCATTTTGTATTAAATTCGGATGCAATTACTGTGTTTCATAGTCCATAAGAAGGACCAAGGGATACAGTAAACTTGAAGTGAAGCATCGGAATGTAAAACTGGACTCACAGGAGATGTTCAAATCATAGAAAGTTAGAGTGTCAGTCCTCTTGTACTTAAGTCGGCATAGTGCGTTTTGATTTTAATTATCATGCAATTCCTGTGCTTCATCGTCAATAAGAAGGTCCAAGGGATACAGTAAACCTCAAGTGAAGCATCGGAATCTAAAACAGGACTCACAGGAGAGGTTCAAATCATAGAAAGTTAGAGTGTCAGTCCTCTTGTAGTTAAGTCTTCATTGTGCCTTTTGTATTAAATTCGGATGCAATTTCTGTGTTTCTTCGTCAATAAGAAGGTCCAAGGGATACAGTAAACCTGAAGTGAAGCATCGGAATCTAAAACTGGACTCATGGGAGATGTTCAAATCATAGAAAGTTAGAGTGTCAGTCCTCTTGTACTTAAGTCGGCATAGTGCGTTTTGATTTTAATTATGATGCAATTTCTTTGCTTCATCGTCAATAAGATGGTCCAAGGTATACAGTAAACCTCAAGTGAAGCATCGGAATCTAAAACAGGACTCACAGGAGAGGTTCAAATCATAGAAAGTTAGAGTGTCAGTCCTCTTGTACTTAAGTCGGCATAGTGCGTTTTGATTTTAATTATGATTCAATTTCTGTGCTTCATCGTCAATAAGAAGGTTCAAGGGAATCAGTAAACCTGTAGTGAAGCATCGGAATCTAAAACTGGACTCATGGGAGATGTTCAAATCATAGAAAGATAGAGTGTCAGTCCTCTTGTCCTTTAGTCGGCATTGTGCCTTTTGTATCAAATTCAAATGCAATTACTGTGTTTCATCGTCAATAAGAAGGTCCAAGGGATACAGTAAACCTGAAGGGAAGGATCTGAATCTGAAACAGGACTCACAGGAGATGTTCAAATAATAGAAAGTTTGGGTGTCAGTCCTCTTGTACTTAAGTCGGTATTGTGCCTTTTGTATTAAATTCGGATGCAATTTCTGTGTTTCATCGTCCATAAGAAGGTCCAAGCAATACAGTAAACCTGAAGTGAAGCATCGGAATCTAAAACAGGACTCACAGGAGAGGTTCAAATCATAGAAAGTTATAGTGTCAGTCCTCTTGTACTTAAGTCGGCATTGTGCCTTTTGTGTTAAATTCGGATGGAATTTCTTTGTTTCTTCGTCAATAAGAAGGCCAAGGGATACAGTAAACCTGAAGTGAAGCATCGGAATGTAACACTGGACTCACAGGAGGGGTTCAAATCATAAAAAGTTAGAGTGTCTGTCCTCTTGTACTTAAGTCGGCATTGTGCCTTTTGAATTTAATTCGGATGCAATTTCTGTGTTTCATCGTCAATAAGAAGGTCCAAGGGATACAGTAAACCTGAAGTGAAGCATCGGAATCTAAAACTGGACTCACAGGAGATGTTCAAATCATATAAAGTTATAGTGTCAGTCCTCTTGTACTGAAGTCGGCATTGAGTCTTTTGAATTTAATTCCGACGCAATTTCTGTGCTTCATCGTCAATAAGAAGGTCGAAGGCATACAGTAAACCTGAAGTGCAGCATCGGAATCTAAAACTGGACTCACAGGAGAGGGTCAAATCATAGAAAGTTAGAGTGTCAGTCCTCTTGTAGTTAAGTCTTCATTGTGCCTTCTGTATTAAATTCGGATGCAATTTCTGTGTTTCTTCGTCAATAAGAAGGTCCAAGGAATACAGTAAACCTGAATTGAAGCATCGGAATCTAAAACTGGACTCACAGGAGATGTTCAAATCACAGAAAGTTAGAGTGTCAGTCCCCTTGTACTTAAGTAGGCATTGTGCATTTTGTATTAAATTCGGATGCAATTACTGTGTTTCATAGTCCATAAGAAGGACCAAGGGATACAGTAAACTTGAAGTGAAGCATCGGAATGTAAAACTGGACTCACAGGAGATGTTCAAATCATAGAAAGTTAGAGTGTCAGTCCTCTTGTACTTAAGTCGGCATAGTGCGTTTTGATTTTAATTATCATGCAATTCCTGTGCTTCATCGTCAATAAGAAGGTCCAAGGGATACAGTAAACCTGAAGTGAAGCATCGGAATCTAAAACAGGACTCACAGGAGAGGTTCAAATCATAGAAAGTTATAGTGTCAGTCCTCTTGTACTTAAGTCGGCATTGTGCCTTTTGTGTTAAATTCGGATGGAATTTCTTTGTTTCTTCGTCAATAAGAAGGCCAAGGGATACAGTAAACCTGAAGGGAAGGATCTGAATCTGAAACAGGACTCACAGGAGATGTTCAAATAAGAGAAAGTTTGGGTGTCAGTCCTCTTGTACTTAAGTCGGTATTGTGCCTTTTGTATTAAATTCGGATGCAATTTCTGAGTTTCATCGTCAATGAGAAGGTCCAAGCAATACAGTAAACCTGAAGTGAAGCATCGGAATCTAACACTGGACTCACAGGAGAGGTTCAAATCATAGAAAGTTAGAGTGTCAGTCCACTTGTAGTTAAGTCGGCATTGTGCATTTTGTATTAAATTCGGATGCAATTTCTGTCTTTTATCGTCAATAAGTCGGTCCAAGGGATACAGTAAACTTGAAGTAAAGCATCGCAATGTAAAACTGGACTCACAGGAGATGTTCAAATCATATAAAGTTATAGTGTCAGTCCTCTTGTACTGAAGTCGGCATTGAGCCTTTTGAATTTAATTCCGACGCAATTTCTGTGCTTCATCGTCAATAAGAGGGTCGAAGGCACACAGTAAACCTGAAGTGCAGCATCGGAATCTAAAACTGGACTCACTGGAGAGGTTCAAATCATAGAAAGTGAGAGGGTCAGTCCTCTTGTACTTAAGTAGGCATTGTGCATTTTGTATTAAATTCGGATGCAATTACTGTGTTTCATAGTCCATAAGAAGGTCCAAGAGATACAGTAAACTTGAAGTGAAGCATCGGAATGTAAATCTGGACTCACAGGAGATGTTCAAATCACAGAAAGTTAGAGTGTCAGTCCCCTTGTACTTAAGTAGGCATTGTGCATTTTGTATTAAACTCGGATGCAATTACTGTGTTTCATAGTCCATAAGAAGGACCAAGGGATACAGTAAACTTGAAGTGAAGCATCGGAATGTAAAAGTGGACTCACAGGAGATGTTCAAATCATTGAAAGTTAGAGTGTCAGTCCTCTTGTACTTAAGTCGGCATAGTGCGTTTTGATTTTAATTATCATGCAATTCCTGTGCTTCATCGTCAATAAGAAGGTCCAAGGGATACATTAAACCTCAAGTGAAGCATCGGAATCTAAAACAGGACTCACAGGAGAGGTTCAAATCATAGAAAGTTAGAGTGTCAGTCCTCTTGTAGTTAAGTCTTCATTGTGCCTTTTGTATTAAATTCGGAAGCAATTTCTGTGTTTCTTCGTCAATAAGAAGGTCCAAGGGATACAGTAAACCTGAAGTGAACATCGGAATCTAAAACTGGACTCATGGGAGATGTTCAAATCATAGAAAGTAAGAGTGTCAGTCCTCTTGTACTTAAGTCGGCATAGTGCGTTTTGATTTTAATTATGATTCAATTTCTGTGCTTCATCGTCAATAAGAAGGTTCAAGGGAATCAGTAAACCTGTAGTGAAGCATCGGAATCTAAAACTGGACTCATGGGAGATGTTCAAATCATAGAAAGATGGAGTGTCAGTCCTCTTGTCCTTAAGTCGGCATTGTGCCTTTTGTATCAAATTCGGATGCAATTTCTGTGTTTCATCGTCAATAAGAAGGTCCAAGGGATACAGTAAACCTGAAGGGAAGGATCTGAATCTGAAACAGGACTCACAGGAGATGTTCAAATAATAGAAAGTTTGGGTGTCAGTCCTCTTGTACTTAAGTCGGTATTGTGCATTTTGTATTAAATTCGGATGCAATTTCTGTGTTTCATCGTCAATGAGAAGGTCCAAGCAATACAGTAATCCTGAAGTGAAGCATCGGAATCTAAAACAGGAGTCACAGGAGAGGTTCAAATCATAGAAAGTTAGAGTGTCAGTCCTCTTGTACTTAAGTCGGCTTTGAGCCGTTTGAATTTAATTCCAATGCAATTTCTGTGATTCGTCGACAATAAGAAGGTCCAAGGTATACAGTAAACCTGAAGTGAAGCATCGGAATCTAAAACTAGACTCACAGGAGGGGTTCAAATCATAGAGGGTTAGAGTGTCAGTCTTCATGTACTTAAGTCGGCATTGTGATTTTTGAATTTTATTCCGATGCAAGTTCTGTGTTTCATCGTCAATAAGAAGGTCCAAGGGATACAGTAAACCTGAAGTGAAGCATTGGAATCTAAAACTAGACTCACAGAGGAGGTTCAAATCATAGAAAGTTAGAGTGTCAGTCCTCTTGTACTTAAGTCGGCATTGTGCCTTTTGAATTTAATTCCGCTGCAACTTCTGTGCTTCATCGACAATAAGAAGGTACAAGGTATACAGTAAACCTGAAGGGAAGCATCGGAATCTTAAACTGGACTCCCAGGAGGGGTTCAAATCATAGAAAGTTAGAGTGTCAGTCCTCTTGTACTTAAGTCGGCATTGTGCCTTTTGTATTGAATTCGGATGCAATATCAGTGTTTCTTCGTCAATAAGGAGGTCCAAGGCATACAGTAAACCTGAAGTGAAGCATCGGAATCTAACACTGGACTCACAGGAGAGGTTCAAATCATAAAAAGTTAGAGTGTCAGTCCTCTTGTACTTAAGTCGGCATTGTGCCTTTTGAATTTAATTCGGATGCAATTTCTGTGTTTCATCGTCAGTAAGAAGGTCCAAGGGATACAGTAAACCTGAAGTGAAGCATCGGAATCAAAATCTGGACTAACAGGAGAGGTTCAATTCATAGAAAGTTAGAGTGTCACTCCTCTTCCACTTAAGTCGGTAGTGTGCCTCTTGTATTAAATTCGGATGCAATTTTTTGTGTTTCATCGTCAATTAGAAGTTCCAAGGGATACAGTAAACCTGATGTGAAGCATCGGAATCTAAAACTGGTCTCACAGGAGAGGTTCAAAGCATAGAAAGTGAGAGTGTCAGTCGTCTTTTACTTAAGCCAGCATTTTGCCTTTTGAATTAAAATCCGATTCAATTTCTGTCTTTCATCGTCAAAAAGAATGTCCAAGGGAAACAGTAAACCTGAAGTGAAGCATCGGAATCTAAAACTGGACTCACAGGAGAGGTTCAAATCATAGAAAGTGAGAGAGTCAGTCCTCTTGTACTTAAGTCGGCATTATGCCATTTGTATTAAATTCGGAAGCAATATCTGTGTTTCATCGTCAATAAGAAGGTCCAAGGGATGCAGTAAACCTAAAGTGAAGCATCGGAATCTAAAACTGGACTCACAGGAGAGATTCAAATCATAGAAGGTTAGAGTGTCACTCCTCTTGTACTTAAGTCGGTATTGTGCCTTTTGTATTGAATTCGGATGCAATATCAGTGTTTCATCGTCAATAAGGAGGTCCAAGGGATACAGTAAACCTGAAGTGAAGCATCGGAATCTAACACTGGACTCACAGGAGAGGTTCAAATCATAAAAAGTTAGAGTGTCAGTCCTCTTGTACTTAAGTCGGCATTGTGCCTTTTGAATTTAATTCGGATGCAATTTCTGTGTTTCATCGTCAGTAAGAAGGTCCAAGGGATACAGTAAACCTTAAGTGAAGCATTGAAATGTAAAACTGGACTCACAGGAGATGTTCAAATGATAGAAAGTTAGAGTGTCAGTCCTCTTGTACTTAGGTCGGCATTGTGCATTTTGAATTTAATTCCGATGCAATTTCTGTGCTTCATCGTCAATAAGAAGGTCCAAGGGATACAGTAAACCTGAAGTGAAGCATCTGAATCTGAAACAGGACTCATAGGAGATGTTCAAATCATAGAAAGTTTGAGTGTCAGTCCTCTTGTACTTAAGTCGGCATTGTGCCTTTTGTAATATATTCGGATGCAATTTCTGTGTTCCATCGTCAAAAATAAGGGCAAAGGGATACACTAAACCTGAAGTAAAGCATCGGAAACTTAAGCTGGACTCACAGGAGTGGTTCAAAACATAGAAAGTTATAGTGTCAGTCCTCTTGTACTTTAGTCGGCATTGTGCCTTTTGTATTAAATTCGGATGCAATTTCTGTGTTTCTTCGTCAATAAGAAGTTCCAAGGGATACAGTAAACCTGAAGTGAAGCATCGGAATCTAAAACTGGACTCTCAGGAGAGGTTCAAATCATAGAAAGTTAGAGTGTCAGTCCTCTTGTACTTAAGTCGTCATTGTGCATTTTGTATTAAATTCGGATGCAATATCTGTGTTTCATCGTCAATAAGAAGGTCCAAGGGATACAGTAAACCTGAATTGAAGCATCGAAATCTAAAACTGGACTCACAGGAGAGGTTCAAATCAAAGAAAGTGAGAGTGTCAGTCCTCTTGTACGTAAGTCGACATTGTGCCATTTGTATTAAATTCGGATGCAATTTCTGTGATTCATCGTCAATAGGAAGGTCCAAGGGATACAGTAATCCTGAAGTGAAGCATCGGAATCTAAAACTGGACTCACAGGAGAGGTTCAAACCATAGAAAGTTAGAGTGTCAATCCTCCTGTACTTAAGTCGGTATTGTGAACTTTGTATTAAATGCGGATGCAATTACTGTGTTTCATCGTCAATAAGAAGGTCCAAGGGATACAGTAGACCTGAAGTGGAGCATCGGAATCTAAAACTGGACTCACAGGAGAGGCTCAAATCATTGAAAGTGAGAGTGTCAATCCTCTTGCACTTAAGTCGGCATTGTGCCATTTGTATTAAATTCGGATGCGATTTCTGTGTTTAATCGTCAATAAGAAGATCCTATGGATACAGTAAACCTGAAGTGAAGCATCGGAATGTAAACCTGGAATCACAGGAGAGGTTCAAAACCTAGAAAGTTAGTGTGTCACTCCTCCTGCACTTAAATCGGTATTGTGCCCTTTGTATTAAATTCGGATGCAATTTCTGTGTTTCATCGTCAATAAGAAGGTCCAAGGGATACAGCAAACCTGAAGTGAAGCATCGGAATCTAAAACTGGAGTCACTGGGAGGATCGAATCATAGAAAGTTGGAGTGTCAGTCCTCTTACACTTAAGTCGGCATTGTGCCTTTTGAATTTAATTTCGATGCAATTTCTGTGTTTCAACGTCAATAAGAAGGTGCAAGGTATGCGGTAACACTGAAGTGAAGCATCGGAATCTAAAACTGGACTCACAGAAGAGGTTCAAGTCATAGAAAGTGAGAATGTAAGTAATCTTGTACTTAAGTCTACATTGTGCCATTTGTATTAAATTCGGATGCAATTTCTGTGTTTAATCGTCAATAAGAAGGTCCAAGGGATACAGTAAACCTGAAGTGAAGCATCGGAATCAAAATCTGGACTAACAGGAGAGGTTCAATTCATAGAAAGTTAGAGTGTCACTCCTCTTCCACTTAAGTCGGTAGTGTGCCTCTTGTATTAAATTCGGATGCAATTTTTTGTGTTTCATCGTCAATTAGAAGTTCCAAGGGATACAGTATTCCTGAAGTGAAGCATCGGAATCTAAAACTGGACTCACAGGAGCGGTTCAAAGCATAGAAAGTGAGAGTGTCAGTCCTCTTTTACTTAAGCCAGCATTTTGCCTTTTGAATTAAATTCCGATTCAATTTCTGTCTTTCATCGTCAAAAAGAATGTCCAAGGGATACAGTAAACCTGAAGTGAAGCATCGGAATCTAAAACTGGACTCACAGGAGAGGTTCAAATCATAGAAAGTGAGAGAGTCAGTCCTCTTGTACTTAAGTCGGCATTATGCCATTTGTATTAAATTCGGAAGCAATATCTGTGTTTCTTCGTCAATAAGAAGGTCCAAGGGATGCAGTAAACCTAAAGTGAAGCATCGGAATCTGAAACGGGACTCACAGGAGAGATTCAAATCATAGAAGGTTAGAGTGTCACTCCTCTTGTACTTAAGTCGGTATTGTGCCTTGTGTATTAAATTCGGATGCAATTTCTGTGTTTCATCGTTAATAAGAAGGTCCAAGGGATACAGTCAACCTTAAGTGAAGCATCGGAATCTAAAACAGGACTCACAGGAGAGGTTTAAATCATAGAAAGTTAGAGTTTCACTCCTCCTGTACTTAAGTCGGTATTGTGCCCTTTGTTTTAAATTCGGATGCTATTTCTGTGTTTCATCGTCAATAAGAAGGTCCAAGGGATACAGTAAACCTGAAGTTAAACATCGGAATCTAAAACTGGTCTCACCAGAGAGATTCAAATCATAGAAAGTTAGAGTTTCACTCCTCCTGTACTTAAGTCGCTATTGTGCCCTTTGTATTAAATGTGGATGCAAATTCTGTGTTTCAAAGTCAATAAGAATGTCCAAGGGATACAGTAAACCTGAAGTGAAGCATCGGAATCTAAAACTGGACTCATAGGAGAGGTTCAAATCATAGAATGTTAGAGTGTCACTCCTCTTGTACTTATGTCGGTATTGTGCATTTTGTATTAAATTCGGATGCAATTTCTGTGTTTCATCGTCAATAAGAAGGTCCAAGGGATACAGTAAACCTGAAGTGAAGCATCGGAATCTAAAACTGGACTCGCAGGAGAGGTTCAAATCATAGAATGTTAGAGTGCCAGTCCTCTTGTACTTAAGTCGGCATTGTGCCTTTTGAATTTAATTCCGATGCAATTTCTGTGTTTCATCGTCAATAAGAAGGTCCAAATGATACAGTAAACCTGAAGTGAAGCATCGGAATCAAAATCTGGACAAACAGGAGAGGTTCAATTCATAGAAAGTTAGAGTGTCACGTCTCTTCCACTTAAGTCGGTAGTGTGCCTCTTGTATTAAATTCGGATGCAATTTTTTGTGTTTCATCGTCAATTAGAAGTTCCAAGGGATACAGTAAACCTGATGTGAAGCATCGGAATCTAAAACTGGACTCACAGGAGAGGTTCAAAGCATAAAAAGTGAGAGTGTCAGTCCTCTTTTACTTAAGCCAGCATTTTGCCTTTTGAATTAAAATCCGATTCAATTTCTGTCTTTCATCGTCAAAAAGAATGTCCAAGGGATACAGTAAACCTGAAGTGAAGCATCGGAATCTAAAACTGGACTCACAGGAGAGGTTCAAATCATAGAAAGTGAGAGAGTCAGTCCTCTTGTACTTAAGTCGGCATTATGCCATTTGTATTAAATTCGGAAGCAATATCTGTGTTTCATCGTCAATAAGAAGGTCCAAGGGATGCAGTAAACCTAAAGTGAAGCATCGGAATCTAAAACTGGACTCACAGGAGAGATTCAAATCATAGAAGGTTAGAGTGTCACTCCTCTTGTACTTAAGTCGGTATTGTGCCTTTTGTATTAAATTCGGATGAAATTTCTGTGTTTCATCGTCAATAAGAAGGTCCAAGGGATACAGTAAACCTTAAGGGAAGCATCTGAATCTAATACCGGACTCGCAGGAGAGGTTCAAATCGTAGAATGTTAGAGTCTCAGTCCTCTTTTACTTAAGTCGGCATTGAGCCTTTTGTATCAAATTCGGATGCAATTTCTGTGTTTCATCGTCAATAAGAAGGTCCAAGGGATACAGTAAATCTGAAGTGAAGCATCGGAATCTAAAACTGGACTCACAGGAGAGGTTCAAATCATAGAAGGTGAGAGTGTCAGTCCTCTTGTACTTAAGTCGGCATTGTGCCTTTTGTATTAAATTCGGATGCAATTTCTGTGTTTCATCGTCAAGAAGAAGAACCAAGAGATACAGTAAACCTGAAATGAAGCATCGGAATCTAAAACTGGGCTCACAGGATAGGTTCAAATCATAGAAGGTTAGAGTGTGACTCCTCTTGTAATTAAGTCGGTATTGTGCCTTTTGTATTAAATTCGGATGCAATTTCTGTGTTTCATCGTCAATAAGAAGGTCCAAGGAATACAGTAAACCTTAAGTGAAGCATCTGAATCTAATACTGGACTCGCAGGAGAGGTTCAAATCATAGAATGTTAGAGTGTCAGTCCTCTTTTACTTAAGCCGGCATTTTGCCTTTTGAATTATATTCCGATTCAATTTCTGTCATTCATCGTCAAAAAGAATGTCCAAGGGATACAGTAAACCTGCAGTGAAGCATCGGAATCTAAAACTGGACTCACAGGAGATGTTCAAATCATAGAAAGTGAGAGTGTCAGTCCTCTTTTACTTAAGTCGGCATTGAGCCTTTTGTATTAAATTCGGATGCAATTTCTGTGTTTCATCATCAATAATAAGGTGCAAGGTATACAGTAAACCTGAAGTGAAGCATCGGAATCTAATACTGGACTCATAGGAGAGGTTAGAATCATAGAAAGTTAGAGTGTCAGTCCTCTTGCATTTAAGTCGGCATTGTGCCTTTTGAATTTAATTCCGATGCAATTTCTGTGTTTCATCGTCAATAAGAAGGTGCAAGGTATACAGTAAACCTGAAGTGAAGCATCGGAATCTAAAACTGGACTCACAGGAGATGTTCAAATCATAGAAAGTGAGAGTGTCAGTCCTTTTTTACTTTAGTCGGCATTGTGCCTTCTGTATTACATTCGGATGCAATTTCTGTGTTTCATCGTCAATAAGAAGGTCCAAGGGATTCAGTAAATCTGAAGTGAAGCATCGGAATCTAAAACTGGACTCGCAGGAGAGGTTCAAATCATAGAAAGTGAGACTGTCAGTCCTCTTGTACTTAAGTCGGCATTGTGCAATTTGTATTAAATTCAGATGCAATTTCTGTGTTTCCTCGTCAATAAGAAGGTCCAAGGGATACAGTTAACCAGAAGTGAAGCATCGGAATCTAAAACTGGACTCACAGGAGAGTTTCAAATCATAGAAAGTTAGAGTGTCACACCTCCTGCACTTAAATCGGAATTGTGCCCTTTGTATTAAATTCGGATACAATTTCTGTGTTTCATCGTCAATAAGAAGGTGCAAGGTATACATTAAACCTGAAGTGAAGCATCGGAATGTAAAACTGGACTCGCAGGAGAGGTTCAAATCATAGAATGTTAGAGTGTCAGTCCTCTTTTACTTAAGTCGGCATTGTGCCTTTTGTATTAGATTCGAATGCCATTTCTGTGTTTCATCGTCAATAAGAAGGTCCGAGGGATACAGTGAACCAGAAGTAAAGCATCGGAATCGAAAACTGGACTCACAGGAGAGGTTCAAATCATAGAAAGTGAGAGTGTCAATCCTTTTATTCTTCAGTCGGCATTGTGCCTTTTGTATTAAATTCGGATGCAATTTCTGTGTTTCATTGTCAAGAAGAATGTCCAAGGGATACAGTAAACCTGAAATGAAGCATCGGGTTCTAAAACTGGGCTCACAGGAGAGGTTCAAATCGTAGAAATTTAGAGTGTCAGTCCTCTTGTACGTAAGTCGACATTGTGCCATTTGTATTAAATTCGGATGCAATTTCTGTGTTTCATCGTCAATAGGAAGGTCCAAGGGATACAGTAAACCTGAAGTCAAGCATCGGAATCTAATAGTGGACTCACAGGAGAGGTTCAAACCATAGAAAGTTAGAGTGTACTCCTCCTGTACTTAAGTCGGTATTGTGAACTTTGTATTAAATGCGGATGCAATTTCTGTGTTTCATCGTCAATAAGAAGGTCCAAGGGATACAGTAAACCTGAAGTGAAGCATCGGAATGTAAAACTGGACTCACATTAGATGTTCAAATCATAGAAAGTTAAGGTGTCAGTCCTCTTGTTCTTAAGTCGGCATTGTGCCTTTTGAATTTAATTCCGTTGCAATTTCTGTGCTTCATCGTAAATACGAAGGTCCAAGGGATACAGTAAACCTGTAGTGAAGCATCGGAATCTAAAACAGGACTCACAGGAGAGGTTCAAATCATTAAAAGTTAGAGTGTCTGTCCTCTTGTCCTTAAGTCGGCATTGTGCCTTTTGTATCAAATTCGGATGCAATTTCTGTGTTTCATCGTCATTAAGAAGGTCCAAGGGATACAGTAAACCTGAAGGGAAGCATCTGAATCTGAAACAGGACTCACAGGAGATGTTCAAATAATAGAAAGTTTGAATGTCAGACCTCTTGTACTTAAGTCGGCATTGTGCCTTTTGAATTAAATTCGGATGCAATTTCTGTGTTTCATCGTCAATAAGAAGGTCCAAGCAATACAGTAAACCTAAAGTGAAGCATCGGAATCTAAAACTGGACTCACAGGAGAGGTTCGAATCATAGAAAGTTAGAGTGTCAGTCCTCTTGCACTTAAGTCGGTATTGTGCATTTTGAATTTAATTCCGATGCAATTTCTGTGTTTCATCGTCAATAAGAAGGTGCAAGGTTTACAGTAAACCTGCAGTGAAGCATCGGAATCTAAAACTAGACTCACAGGAGATGTTCAAATCATAGAAAGTGAGAGTGTCAGTCCTTTTTTACTTTCGTCGGCATTGTGCCTTCTGTATTACATTCGGATGCAATTTCTGTGTTTCATCGTCAATAAGAAGGTCCAAGGGATACAGTTAAACAGAAGTGAAGCATTGAAATGTAAAACTGGACTCACAGGAGATGTTCAAATCATAGAAAGTTTGAGTGTCAGTCCTCTTGTACTCAAGTCGGCATTGTGCCTTTTGTAATATATTCGGATGCAATTTCTGTGTTTCATCTTCAAAAAGAAGGTCCAGGGGTTACACTAAACCTGAAGTAAAGCATCGGAAACTTAAACCGGACTCACAGGAGAGGTTCAATTCATAGAAAGTTAGAGTGTCTGTCCTCTTGTACTTAAGTCGGCATTGTGCTTTTTGTATTAAATTCGGATGCAATTTCTGTATTTCATCGTCAATAAGAAGGTCCAAAGGATACAGTAAACCTAGAGTGAAGCATCGGAATGTTAAACTGGACTCACATTAGATGTTCAAATCATAGAAAGTTAAAGTGTCAGTCCTCTTGTTCTTAAGTCGGCATTGTGAGTTTTGAATTTAATTCCGTTGCTATTTCTGTACTTCATCGTCAATACGAAGGTCCAAGGGATACAGTAAACCTGTAGTTAAGCATCGGAATCTAAAACAGGACTCACAGGAGAGGTTCAAATCATTAAAAGTTAGAGTGTCAGTCCTCTTGTCCTTAAGTCGGCATTGTGCCTTTTGTATCAAATTCGGATGCAATTTCTGTGTTTCATCGTCAATAAGAAGGTCCAAGGGATACAGTAAACCTGAAGGGAAGCATTTGAATCTGAAACAGGACTCAAAGGAGATGTTCAAATAATAGAAAATTTGGGTGTAAGTCCTCTTGTACTTAAGTCGGCATTGTGCTTTTTGAATTAAATTCGGATGCAATTTCTGTGTTTCATCGTCAATAAGAAGGTCCAAGCAATACAGTAAACCTGAAGTGAAGCATCGGAATCTAAAACAGGACTCACAGGAGAGGTTCAAATCATAGAAAGTTATAGTGTCAGTCCTCTTGTACTTAAGTCGGCATTGTGCCTTTTGTATTAAATTCGGATGGAATTTCTGTGTTTCTTCGTCAATAAGAAAGCCAAGGGATACAGTAAACATGAAGTGAAGCATCGGAATCTAACACTGGACTCACAGGAGAGGTTCAAATCATAAAA
The DNA here is from genome assembly GCF_021461395.2 of Schistocerca americana. NCBI lineage: Eukaryota > Metazoa > Arthropoda > Insecta > Orthoptera > Acrididae > Schistocerca > Schistocerca americana. The sequence goes on along the minus strand of NW_025726269.1, from coordinate 533,527 downwards.
AGTTAGAGTGTCAGTCCTCTTGTACTTAAGTCGGCATTGTGCCTTTTGAATTTAATTCGGATGCAATTTCTGTGTTTCATCGTCAATAAGAAGGTCCAAGGGATACAGTAAACCTGAAGTGAAGCATTGAAATGTAAAACTGGACTCACAGGAGATGTTCAAATCATAGAAAATTAGAGTGTCAGTCCTCTTGTACTAAAGTCTTCATTGTGCCTTTTGTATTAAATTCGGATGCAATTTCTGTGTTTCTTCGTCAATAAGAAGTTCCAAGGGATACAGTAATCCTGAAGTGAAGCATCGGAATCTAAAACTGGACTCACAGGAGAGGTTCAAATCATAGAAAGTTAGACTTTCAGTCATCTTGTACTTAAGTCGGGATTGTGCTTTTTGAATGTAATTCCATTGCAATTTCTGTGCTTCATCATCAATAAGAAGGTGCCAGGGATACAGTAAACCTGTAGTGAAGCATCGGAATCTAAAACAGGACTCACAGGAGAGGTTCAAATCATAGAAAGTTAGTGTGTCAATCCTCTTGTCCTTAAGACGACATTGTGCCTTTTGTATACTATTCGGACGCAATTTCTGTGTTTCATCGTCAATAAGAAGGTCCAAGGGATACAGTAAACCTGAAGGGAAGCATCTGAATCTGAAACAGGACTCACAGGAGATGTTCAAATAATAGAAAGTTTGAGTGTCAGTCCTCTTGTACTTAAGTCGGCATTGTGCCTTTTGTATTAAATTCGGATGCAATTTCTGTGTTTCATCGTCAATAAGAAGGTCCAAGCATTACAGTAAACCTGAAGTGAAGCATCGGAATCTAAAACAGGACTCACAGGAGAGGTTCAAATCATAGAAAGTTATAGTGTCAGTCCTCTTGTACTTAAATCGGCATTGTGCCTTTTGTATTAAATTCGGATGGAATTTCTGTGTTTTTTCGTCAAGAAGAAGGCCAAGGGATACAGTAAACCTGAAGTGAAGCATCGGAATCTAACACTGGACTCACAGGAGAGTTTCAAATCAAAAAAAGTTAGAGTGTCAGTCCTCTTGTACTTAAGTCGGCATTGTGCCTTTTGAATTTAATTCGGATGCAATTTCTGTGTTTCATCGTCAATAAGAAGGTCCAAGGGATACAGTAAACCTGAAGTGAAGCATTGAAATGTAAAACTGGACTCACAGGAGATGTTCAAATCATAGAAAGTTAGAGTGTAAATCCTCTTGTTCTTAAGTCGGCATTGGGCCTTTTGAATTTAATTCCGATGCATTTTCTGTGCTTCATCGTCAATAAGAAGGTCCAAGGGATACAGTAAACCTGAAGTGAAGCATCTGAATCTGAAACAGGACTCACAGGAGATGTTGAAATCATAGAAAGTTTGAGTGTAAGTCCTCTAGTACATATGTCGGCATTGTGCCTTTTGTAATATATTCGGATGCAATTTCTGTGTTTCATCGTCAAAAAGAAGGTCCAAGGGATACACTAAACCTGATGTAAAGCATCGGAAACTTAAACTTGACTCACAGGAGAGGTTCAAATCATAGAAAGTTAGAGTGTCTGTCCTCTTGTACTTAAGTCGGCATTGTGCCTTTTGAATTTAATTCCGATGCAAGTTCTGTGCTTCACCGTCAATAAGAAATTCCAAGGGATACAGTAAACCTGAAGGGAAGCATCTGAATCTGAAACAGGACTCACAGGAAATGTTCAAATAATAGAAAGTTTGAGTGTCAGTCCTCTTGTACTTAAGTCGGCATTGGGCCTTTTGAATTTAATTCCGATGCAATTTCTGTGCTTCATCGTCAATACGAAGGTCCAAGGGATGCAGTAAACCTGTAGTGAAGCATCGGAATCTAACACTGGACTCACAGGCGAGGTTCAAATCATAAAAAATTAGAGTGTCAGTCCTCTTGTACTTAAGACGACATTGTGCCTTTTGAATTTAATTCAGATGCAATTTCTGTGTTTCATCGTCAATAAGAAGGTCCAAGGGATACAGTAAAACTGAAGTGAAGCATTGAAATGTAAAACTGGACTCACAGGAGATGTTCAAAAAATAGATAGTTAGAGTGTCAGTCCTCTTGTACTTAAGTCGGCATTGTGCCTTTTGAATTTAATTCCGATGCAAGTTCTGTGCTTCACCGTCAATAAGAAATTCCAAGGGATACAGTAAACGTGAAGTGAAGCATCTGAAACTGAAACAGGACTCACAGGAGATGTTCAAATCACAGAAAGTTTGAGTGTCAGTCCTCTTGTACTTAAGTCGGCATTGTGCCTTTTGTAATATATTCGGATGCGATTTCTGTGTATCATCGTCAAAAAGAAGGTCCAAGGGATACACTAAACCTGATGTAAAGCATCGGAAACTAAAACTTGACTCACAGGAGAGGTTCAAATCATAGAAAGTTAGAGTGTCTGTCCTCTTGTACTTATGTCGGCATTGTGCCTTTGTATTAAATTCGGATGCAATTTCTGTGTTTCATCGTCAATAAGAAGGTCCAAGGGATACAGTAAACCTGAAGTGAAGCATCGGAATGTAAAACTGGACTCACATTAGACGTTCAAATCATAGAAAGTTAAAATGTCAGTCCTCTTGTTCTTAAGACGGCATTGTGCCGTTTGAATTTAATTCCGATGCAATTTCTGTGCTTCATCGTCAATAAGAAGGTCCAAGGGATACAGTAAGTCTGAAGTGAAGCATCGGAATCTAAACCGGGACTCACAGGAGAGGTTCAACTCATAGAAAGTTATAGTGTCAGTCCTCTTGTACTTAAGTTGGCATTGTGCCTTTTGTATTAAAGTCGGATGCAATTTCTGTGTTTCTTCGTCAATAAGAAGTTCCAAGGGATACAGTAAACCTGAAGTTAAGCATCGGAATCTAAAACTGGACTCACAGGAGAGGTTGAAATCATAGAAAGTTAGAGTGTCAGTCCTCTTGTACTTTAGTCGTCATTGTGCATTTTGTATTAAATTCGGATGCAATTTCTGGTTTCATCGTCAATAAGAAGGTCCAAGGGATACAGTAAACCTGAAGTGAAGCATCGGAATCTAAAACTGGACTCATGGGAGATGTTCAAATCATAGAAAGTTAGAGTGTCAGTCCTTTTGTACTTAAGTCGGCATAGTGCCTTTGGAATTTAATTATGATGCAATTTCTGTGTTTCATCGTCAATAAGAAGGTCCAAGGGATACAGTAAACCTGAAGGGAAGCATCTGAATCTGAAACAGGACTCACAGGAAATGTTCAAATAATAGAAAAATTTGCGTGTCAGTCCTCTTGTACTTAAGTTGGCATTGTGCCTTTTGTATTAAATTCGGATGCAATTTCTGTGTTTCATCGTCAATAAGAAGGCCCAAGCAATACAGTAAACCTGAAGTGAAGCATCGGAATCTAAAGCAGGACTCACAGGAGAGGTTCAAATCATAGAAAGTTATAGTGTCAGTCCTCTTGTACTGAAGTCGGCATTGTGCCTTTTGTATTAAATTCGGATGGAATTTCTGTGTTTCTTCCTCAATAAGAAGGCCAAGAGATACAGTAAACCTGAAGTGAAGCATCGGAATGTAAAACTGGACTCATGGCAGATGTTCAAATCATAGAAAGTTAGAGTGTCAGTCCTCTTGTACTTAAGTCGATATATTGCCTTTTGAATTTAATTCCGATGCAATTTCTGTGCTTCATCGTCAATAAGTAGGTCCAAGGGATACAATAAACCTGAAGTGAAGCATCGGAATCTAAAACAGGACTCAGAGGAGAGTTTAAAATCACAGAAAGTTAGAGTGACAGTCCTCTTGTACATAAGTCTTCATTGTGCCTTTTGTATTAAATTCGGATGCAATTTCTGTGTTTCTTCGTCAATAAGAAAGTCCAAGGGATACAGAAAACCTGAAGTGAAGCATCGGAATCTAAAACTGGACTCACAGGAGAGGTTCAAATCACAGAAAGTTAGACTGTCAGTCCTCTTGTACTTAAGTCGGCATTGTGCCTTTTGAATTTAATTCCGTTGCAATTTCTGTGCTTCATCGTCAATACGAAGGTCCAAGGGATACAGTAAACCTGTAGAGAAGCATCGAAATCTAAAACAGGACTCACAGGAGAGGTTCAAATCATTAAAAGTTAGAGTGTCAGTCCTCTTGTTCTTAAGTCGGCATTGTGCCTTTTGTATTAAATTCGGATGGAATTTCCGTGTTTCATCGTCAATAAGATGGTCCAAGGGATTCAGTAAACCTGAAGTGAAGCATCGGAATAAAAACTGGTCTCACAGGAGAGGTTCAAAGCATAGAAACTTAGAGTGTCAGTCCTCTTGTACTTAAGTCGGCATTGTGCCTTTTGAATTTAATTCCGATGCAATTTCTGTGCTTCATCGTCAATGAGAAGGTCCAAGGTATACAGTAAACCTGAAGTGAAGCATCGGAAACTAAAACTGGACTCACAGGAGAGGTTCAAATCATAGAAAGTTAGCGTGTCAGTCCTCTTGTACTCAAGTCGGCATTGTGCCTTTTGAATTTAATTCCGATGCAATTTCTGAGCTTCATCGTCAATAAGAAGGTCCAAGGTATACAGTAAACCTGAAGCGAAGCATCGGAATCTTGAACTGGACTCGCAGGAAAGGTTCAAATCATAGAAAGTTAGAGTGTCAGTCCTCTTGTACTTAGTCGGCATTGTGCTTTTTGTATTAAATTCGGATGCAATATCTGTGTTTCATCGTCAATAAGAAGGTCCAAGGGATACAGTAAACCTGAAGTGAAGCATCGGAATCTAACACTGGACTCACAGGAGAGGTTCAAATCATAAGAAATTAGAGTGTCCGTCCTCTTGTACTTAAGTCGGCATTGTGCCTTTTGAATTAAATTCCGATGCAATTTCTGTGTTTCATCGTCAATAAGAAGGTCCAAGGGATACAGTAAACTTGAAGTGAAGCATTGGAATCTAAAACTAGACTCACAGGTGAGTTTAAAATCACAGAAAGTTAGAGTGTCAGTCCTGTTGTACTTAAGTCAGCATTGTGCCTTTTGAATTTAATTCCGACGCAATTTCAGTGCTTCATCGTCAATAAGAGGGTCCAAGGTATACAGTAAACTTGAAGTCAAGCATCGGAATCTAAAACTGGACTCACAGGAGAGGTTCAAATCATAAAAAGTTAGAGTGTCAGTCCTCTTGTACTTAAGTCGGCATTGTGCCTTTTGTATTAAATTCGGATGCAATTTCTGTGTTTCATCGTCAATAAGAAGGTCCATGGGATACAGTAAACTAGAAGTGAAGCATCGGAATGTAAAACTGGACTCACAGGAGATGTTCAAATCATAGAAAGTTAGTGTGTCAATCCTCTTGTACTTAAGTCGGCATTTTGCCTTTTGAATTTAATTCCGATGCAATTTCTCTGCTTCATCGTCAATAAGAACGTCCAAGAGATACAGTAAACCTGAAGTGAAGCATCGGAATCTGAAACAGGACTCACAGGAGAAGTTCAAATCATAGAAAGTTAGAGTGTCAGTCCTCTTGTACTTAAGTCGGCATTGTGCCTTTTGTATTAAATTCGGATGCAATTTCTGTGTTTCATCGTCAATAAGAAGGTCCATGGGATACAGTAAACTAGAAGAGAAGCATCGGAGTGTAAAACTGGACTCACAGGAGATGTTCAAATCATAGAATGTTAGAGTGTCATTCCTCTTGTACTTAAGTCGGCATTGTGCCTTTTGAATTTAATTCCGATGCAATTTCTGTGCTTCATCGTCAGTAAGAAGGTTTAAGGTGTACACTAAACCTGAAGTGAAGCATCGGAAACTAAAACTGGACTCACACGAGAGGTTCAATTCATAGAAAGTTAGAGTGTCAGTCCTCTTGTACTTAACTCGGCATTGTGCCTTTTGAATTTTATTCCGATGCAATTTCTGTCTTTCATCGTCAAAAAGAAAGTCCAAGGTACACAGTAAACCTGAAGTGAAGCATCGGAATCTAAAACTGGACTCACAGGAGAGGTTGAAATCATACAAAGTTAGAGTGTAAACCCTTTTGTACTTAAGTTGGCATTGTGCCTTTTGTATTAAATTCCGATGCAATTTCTCTGCTTCATCGTCAATAAGAACGTCCAAGAGATACAGTAAACCTGAAGTGAAGCATCGGAATCTGAAACAGGACTAACAGGAGAGGTTCAAAGCATAGAAACTTAGAGTGTCAGTCCCCTTGTAATTAAGTCGGCTTTGTGCTTTTTGAATTTAATTCCGATGCAATTTCTGTGCTTCATCGTCAATTAGAAGGTCCAAGGTATACAGTAAACCAGAAGTGAAGCATCGGAATCTAAAACTGCACTAACAGGAGAGGTTCAAATCATAGAAAGTTAAAGTGTCAGTCCTCTTGTACTTAAGTCGCATTGTGCCTTTTCAATTTAATTCGATGCAATTTCTGTGTTTCATTGTCAATAAGAAGGTCCGAGGTATACAGTAAACCTGAAGTGAAGCATCGGAAATTAAAACTGGACTCACAGGGGAGGTTCAAATCATAGATAGTTGGATTGTCAATCCTCTTGTACTTAAGTCGGCATTGTGCCTTTTGAATTTAATTCCGATGCACTTTCTGTGTTTCGTCGTCAAAAAGGAGGTCCAAGTTATACAGTAAACCTGAAGTGAAGCATCGGAATCTAAAACTGGACTCACAGGAGTGAATCTAATCATAGAAAGTTAGTGTGTCGGTCCTCTTGTACTTTAGTCGGCATTGTGCGTTTTTTATTAAATTCGGTTGCAATTTCTGTGCTTCATCGTCTATTAGAAGGTCCAAGGGATACACTAAACCTGAAGTGAAGCATCGGAATCTAAAACTGGTCTCACAGGAGAGGTTCAAAGCATAGAAACTTAGAGTGTCAGTCCCCTTGTAGTTAAGTCGGCATTGTGCTTTTTGAATTTAATTCCGATGCAATTTCTGTGCTTCATCGTCAATTAGAAGGTCTAGGTATACAGTAAACCAGAAGTGAAGCATCGGAATCTAAAACTGCACTCACAGGAGAGGTTCAAATCATAGAAAGTTAGAGTGTCAGTCCTCTTGTACTTAAGTCGGCATTGTGCCTTTTGAATTTAATTCCGATGCAATTTCTGTGTTTCATCAGCAATAAGAAGGTTCCAAGGTACACAGTAAACCTGAAGTGAAGCATCGGGATTGAAAAATGGACTCACAGGAGAGGCTCAAATCATAGAAAGTTAGAGTGTCAGTACTCTTGTACTTAAGTCGGCATTGTGCCTTTTGTATTAAATTCAGATGCAATTTCTGTGTTTCATCGTCAATAAGAAGATCCCAGGGATACAGTAAACCTGAAGTGAAGCATCGAAATCTTAAACTGGACTCACAGGAGAGTTTCAATTCATAGAAAGTTAGAGTGTCAGTCCTCTTGTATTTAAGTCGGCATTGTGACTTTTGAATTTAATTCCGATGCAATTTCTGTGTTTCGTCGTCAGTAAGAAGGTCCAAGGGATACAGTTAAACTGAAGTGAAGCATCGGATCTAAAACAGGACTCACAGGAGAAGTTCAAATCATAGAAAGATAGAGTGTCAGTCCTCTTGTACTTTAGTCGGCATTGTGCCTTTTGTATTTAATTAGGATGCAGTTTCTGTGTCTCTTCGTCAATAAGAAGGTCCAAGGGATACAGTAGACCTGAAGTGAAGCATCGGAATCTAAAACTGGACTCACAGGAGGGGTTCAAATCATAGAAAATTAGAGTGTCAGTCCTCTTGTACTTAACTCGGCATTGGGCCTTTTGTATTAAATTCGGATGTAATATCTGTGTTACATCGTCAATAAGAACGTCTAAGGGATAGAGTAAACCTGAAGTTAAGCATCGTAATGTAATACTGGACTCATAGGAGATGTTCAAATCAATGAAATTTAGAGTGTCAGTCCTCTTGTACTTAAGTCGGCATAGTGCCTTTTGAATTTAATTCCGATGCAATTTCTGTGCTTCATCGTCAATAAGAAGGTCCAAAGGATATAGTAAACCTGAAGTGAAGCATCGGAATCTAAAACAGGACTCATAGGAGAGGTTCAAATCATAGAAAGTTACAGTGTCAGTCCTCTTGTACTTAAGACGTCATTGGGCCTTTTGTATTAATTTCGGATGCAATTTTTGTGTTTCATCGTCAATAAGAAGGTCCAAGGGATACAGTAAATCTGATGTGAATCATCGGAATCTAAAATTGGACTCACAGGAGAGGTTCAAATGATTGAAAGTCAGAGTGGCAGTCCTCTTGTTCTTATGTCGGCATTGTGCCTTTTGAATTTCATTAAGATGCAATTTCTGTGTTTCGCCGTCAATAAGAAGGTCAAGGTATACAGTAAACCTGAAGTGAAGCATCGGAATCTAAAACTGGACACACAGGAGAGGTTTAAATCTTAGAAAGTTAGAGTGTCAGTCCTTTTGTAATTAAGTCGGCATTGTGCCTTTTGAATTTAATTCCGATGCAATTTCTGTGCTTCATCGTCAATAAGAAGGTCCAAGGTATACAGTAAACTTGAAGTGAAGCATCGGATACTAAAACTGGACTCACAGGAGAGGTTCAAATCAAAGAAAGTTAGAGTTTCAGTCGTCTTGTACTTAAGTCGGCATTGTGCCTTTTGAATTTAATTCGGATGCAATTTCTGGGTTTCATCGTTAATAAGAAGGTCCAAGGTACACAGTAAACCTGAAGTGAAGCATCGGAATCTAAAACTGGACTCACAGGAGAGGTTCCAATCATAGAAAGTTAGAGTGTCAGTCCACTTGTATTTAAGTCTGCATTGTGCCTTTTGTATTAAATTCAGATGCCATTTCTGTGTTTCATCGTCAATAAGAAGTTCCAAGGGATACAGTAAACCTGAAGTGAAGCATCGGAATCTAAAACTGGACTCACAGGAGAGGTTCAAATCATAGAAAATTAGAGTGTCAGTCCTCTTGTACTTAAGTCGGCATTGGGCCTTTTGTATTAAATTCGGATGCAATTTCTGTGTTTCATCGTCAATAAGAAGGTCCGAGGTATACAGTAAACCTGAAGTGAGCATCGTAATCTAAAACTGCACTCACAGGAGATGTTCAAATCACAATAAGTTAGAGTGTCAGTCCTCTTGTACTTAAGTCGGCATTGTGCCTTTTGAATTTAATTCCGATGCAATTTCTGTGTTTCGTCGTCAATAAGAAGGTCCATGGTATACAGTTAACCTGAAGTGAAGCATGGGGATCTAAAACAGGACTCACAGGAGAGGTTCAAATCATAGAAACATAGAGTGTCAGTCCTCTTGTACTTTAGTCGGCATTGTGCCTTTTGTATTAAATTCGGATGCAGTTTCTGTGTCTCTTCGTCAATAAGAAGGTCCAAGGGATACAGTAGACCTGAAGTGAAGCATCGGAATCTAAAACTGGACTCACAGGAGGCGTTCAAATCATAGAAAATTAGAGTGTCAGTCCTCTTGTTCTTAAGTCGGCATTGGGCCTTTTGTATTAAATTCGGATGCAATTTCTGTGTTTCATCGTCAATAAGAGGGTCTAAGGGATACAGTAAACCAGAAGTTAAGCATCGTAATGTAATATTGGACTCACAGGAGAGGTTCAAATCATAGAAAGTTAGAGTGTCAGTCGTCTTGTACTTAAGTCGGCATTGTGCTTTTTGAATTTAATTCGGATGCAATTTCTGTGTTTCATCGTTAACAAGAAGGTCCAAGGTACACAGTAAACCTTAAGTCGAGCATCGGAATCTAAAACAAGACTCACAGGTGAGGTTAAAATCATAGAAAGATAGAGTGTCAGTCCACTTGTACTTAAGTCGGCATTGTGCCCTTTGTATTAAATTCGGATGCCATTTCTGTGTTTCATCGTCAATAAGAAGGTCCAAGGGATACAGTAAACCTGAAGTGAAGCATCGGAATCTAAAACTGGACTCACAGGAGACGTTCAAATCATAGAAAGTTAGAGTGTCAGTCCTCTTGTACTTAAGTCGGCATTGTGCCTTTTGAATTTAATTCGATGCAATTTCTGTGTTTCATCGTCAATAAGAAGGTCCGAGGTGTACCGTTAACCTGAAGTGAGCATCGTAATCTAAAACTGGACTCACAGGAGAGGTTCAAAACATAGAAATTTAGAGTGTCAGTCCTCTTGTACTTAAGTCGGCATTGTGCCTTTTGAATTTAATACCGATGAAATTTCTGTGCTTCATCGTCAATAAGAAGGTCCAAGGGATACACTAAACCTGAAGTGAAGCATCGGAATCTAAAACTGATCTCATAGGAGATGTTCAAATCATAGAAAGTTAGAGTGTCAGTCCTCTTGTACTTAAGTCGGCATTGTGCCTTTTGTATTAAATCAGATGCAATTTCTGTGTTTCATCGTCAATACGAAGGTCCAAGAGATACAGTAAACCTGAAGTGAAGCATCGGAATCGAAAACTGGACTCACAGGAGATATTCAAATCATAGATAGTTAGTGTGTCAGTCCCCTTGTACTTAAGTCGGAATTGTGCCTTTTGTATTAAATTCGGTTGCAATTTCTGTGTTTCATTGTCTATAAGATGGTCCAAGGGATACAGTAAGCCTGAAGTGAGGCATCGGAATCGAAAACTGGACTCACAGGAGATGTTCAAATCATAGAAAGTTAGAGTGTCAGTCCTCTTGTACTTAAGTCGGCATTGTGCCTTTTGAATTTAATTCCGATGCAATTTCTGTGTTTCGTCGTCAATAAGAAGGTCCATGGTATACAGTTAACCTGAAGTGAAGCATGGGGATCTAAAACAGGACTCACAGGAGAGGTTCAAATCATAGAAACATAGAGTGTCAGTCCTCTTGTACTTTAGTCGGCATTGTGCCTTTTGTATTAAATTCGGATGCAGTTTCTGTGTCTCTTCGTCAATAAGAAGGTCCAAGGGATACAGTAGACCTGAAGTGAAGCATCGGAATCTAAAACTGGACTCACAGGAGGCGTTTAAATCATAGAAAATTAGAGTGTCAGTCCTCTTGTTCTTAAGTCGGCATTGGGCCTTTTGTATTAAATTCGGATGCAATTTCTGTGTTTCATCGTCAATAAGCGGGTCTAAGGGATACAGTAAACCAGAAGTTAAGCATCGTAATGTAATATTGGACTCACAGGAGAGGTTCAAATCATAGAAAGTTAGAGTGTCAGTCGTCTTGTACTTAAGTCGGCATTGTGCTTTTTGAATTTAATTCGGATGCAATTTCTGTGTTTCATCGTTAACAAGAAGGTCCAAGGTACACAGTAAACCTTAAGTCGAGCATCGGAATCTAAAACAAGACTCACAGGTGAGGTTAAAATCATAGAAAGATAGAGTGTCAGTCCACTTGTACTTAAGTCGGCATTGTGCCCTTTGTATTAAATTCGTATGCCATTTCTGTGATTCATCGTCAATAAGAAGGTCCAAGGGATACAGTAAACCTGAAGTGAAGCATCGGAATCTAAAACTGGACTCACAGGAGACGTTCAAATCATAGAAAGTTAGAGTGTCAGTCCTCTTGTACTTAAGTAGGCATTGTGCCTTTTGAATTTAATTCGATGCAATTTCTGTGTTTCATCGTCAATAAGAAGGTCCGAGGTATACCGTAAACCTGAAGTGAGCATCGTAATCTAAAACTGGACTCACAGGAGAGGTTCAAAACATAGAAATTTAGAGTGTCAGTCCACTTGTACTTGAGTCGGCATTGTGCCTTTTGAATTTAATTCCGACGCAATTTCTGTGTTTCGTCGTCAATAGGAAGGTCAAGGTATACAGTAAACCTGAAGTGAAGCATCACAATTTAAAACTGGAATCACAGGAGAGGTTCAAATCATACAAAGTTAGAGTGTCAGTCCTCTTGTACTTAAGTCGGCATTGTGCCTTTTGAATTTAATTCGATGCAATTTCTGTGTTTCATCGTCAATAAGAAGGTCCGAGGTATACCGTAAACCTGAAGTGAGCATCGTAATCTAAAACTGGACTCACAGGAGAGGTTCAAAACATAGAAATTTAGAGTGTCAGTCCACTTGTACTTGAGTCGGCATTGTGCCTTTTGAATTTAATTCCGACGCAATTTCTGTGTTTCGTCGTCAATAGGAAGGTCAAGGTATACAGTAAACCTGAAGTGAAGCATCACAATTTAAAACTGGACTCACAGGAGAGGTTCAAATCATACAAAGTTAGAGTGACAGTCCTCTTGTACTTAAGTCGGCATTGTGCCTTTTGAATTTAATACCGATGAAATTTCTGTGCTTCATCGTCAATAAGAAGGTCCAAGGGATACACTAAACCTGAAGTGAAGCATCGGAATCTAAAACTGATCTCATAGGAGATGTTCAAATCATAGAAAGTTAGAGTGTCAGTCCTCTTGTACTTAAGTCGGCATTGTGCCTTTTGTATTAAATCAGATGCAATTTCTATGTTTCATCGTCAATACGAAGGTCCAAGAGATACAGTAAACCTGAAGTGAAGCATCGGAATCGAAAACTGGACTCACAGGAGATATTCAAATCATAGATAGTTAGTGTGTCAGTCCCCTTGTACTTAAGTCGGAATTGTGCCTTTTGTATTAAATTCGGTTGCAATTTCTGTGTTTCATTGTCTATAAGATGGTCCAAGGGATACAGTAAGCCTGAAGTGAGGCATCGGAATCGAAAACTGGACTCACAGGAGATGTTCAAATCATAGAAAGTTAGAGTGTCAGTCCTCTTGTACTTAAGTCGGCATTGTGCCTTTTGTATTAAATCAGATGCAATTTCTGTGTTTCATCGTCAATACGAAGGTCCAAGGGATACAGTAAACCTGAAGTGAAGCATCGGAATCGAAAACTGGACTCACAGGAGATATTCAAATCATAGATAGTTAGTGTGTCAGTCCCCTAGTACTTAAGTCTGAATTGTGCCTTTTGTATTAAATTCGGTTGCAATTTCTGTGTTTCATCGTCTATAAGAAGGTCCAAGGGATACAGTAAGCCTGAAGTGAGGCATCGGAATCGAAAACTGGACTCACAAGAGATGTTCAAATCATAGAAAGTTAGAGTGTCAGTCCTCTTGTACTTAAGTCGGCATAGTGCCTTTTGAATTTAATTCCGATGCAATTTCTGTGCTTCATCGTCAATAAGAAGGTCCAAGGGATACAGTAAACCTGAAGTGAAGCATCTGAATCTAAAACAGGACTCACAGGAGAGGTTCAAATCATTGAAAGTTATAATGTCATTCCTCTTGTACTTAAGTCGGCATTGTGCCTTTTGTATTAAATCAGATGCAATTTCTGTGTTTCATCGTCAATACGAAGGTCCAAGGGATACAGTAAACCTGAAGTGAAGCATCGGAATCGAAAACTGGACTCACAGGAGATATTCAAATCATAGATAGTTAGTGTGTCAGTCCCCTTGTACTTAAGTCGGAATTGTGCCTTTTGTATTAAATTCGGTTGCAATTTCTGTTTTTCATTGTCTATAAGATGGTCCAAGAGATACACTAAAGATGAAGTGAAGCATCGGAATCTAAAACTTGTCACACAGGAGAAACTCAAAGCATAGAAACTTAGAGTGTCAGTCCTCTTGTAGTTAAGTCGGCATTGTGCTTTTTGAATTTAATTCCGATGCAATTTCTGTGCTTCATCGTCAATTAGAAGGTCCAAGGTATACAGTAAACCTGAAGTGAAGCATCAGAATCTAAAACAGGACTCACAGGAGAGGTTCAAATCATTGAAAGTTAGAGTGTCAGTCCTCTTGTACTTAGGTCGGCATTGTGCCATTTGTATTAAATTCGAATAGAATTTCTGTGTTTCATCGTCAATAAGAAGGTCCAAGGGATACAGTAAACCTGTAGTGAAGGATCGGAATCTAAAACTGGGGTCACAGGAGAGGATCAGATCATAGAAACTTAGAGTGTCAGTCCTCTTGTAGTTATGTCGGCATTGTGCCTTTTGAATATAATTAAGATTCAATTACTGTGTTTCATCGTCAATAAGAATGTCTAAGGGATACAGTAAACCTGAAGTTAAGCATCGTAATGTAATACTGGACTCATAGGAGATGTTCAAATCAAAGAAAGTTAGAGTGTCAGTCCTCTTGTACTTAAGTCGGCATAGTGCCTTTTGAATTTAATTCCGATGCAATTTCTGTGCTTCATCGTCAATAAGAAGGTCCAAGGGATACAGTAAACCTGAAGTGAAGCATCGGAAACTAAAACTGGACTCACAGGAGAGGTTCAAATCATTGCAAGTCAGAGGGGCAGTCCTCTTGTCCTTATGCCGGCATTGTGCCATTTGTATTAAATTCGGATGCAATTTCTGTGTTTCATCGTCAATAATAAGGTCCAAGGTATACGGTAAACCTGAAGTGAAGCATCAGAATCTAAAACTGGACTTACAGGAGAGGTTCAGATCGTAGAAAGTTTGAGTGTCAGTCTTCTTGTTCTTAAGTCGGCATCGTGCCTTTTGAATTTCATTAAGATGCAATTTCTGTGTTTCGCCGTCAATAAGAAGCTCAAGGTATACAGTAAACCTGAAGTGAAGCATCGGAATCTAAAACTGGACACACAGGAGAGGTTTAAATCTTAGAAAGTTAGAGTGTCAGTCCTTTTGTAATTAAGTCGGCATTGTGCCTTTTGAATTTAATTCCGATGCAATTTCTGTGCTTCATCGTCAATAAGAAGGTCCAAGGTATACAGTAAACTTGAAGTGAAGCATCGGATACTAAAACTGGACTCACAGGAGAGGTTCAAATCAAAGAAAGTTAGAGTTTCAGTCGTCTTGTACTTAAGTCGGCATTGTGCCTTTTGAATTTAATTCGGATGCAATTTCTGGGTTTCATCGTTAATAAGAAGGTCCAAGGTACACAGTAAACCTGAAGTGAAGCATCGGAATCTAAAACTGGACTCACAGGAGAGGTTCCAATCATAGAAAGTTAGAGTGTCAGTCCACTTGTATTTAAGTCTGCATTGTGCCTTTTGTATTAAATTCAGATGCCATTTCTGTGTTTCATCGTCAATAAGAAGTTCCAAGGGATACAGTAAACCTGAAGTGAAGCATCGGAATCTAAAACTGGACTCACAGGAGAGGTTCAAATCATAGAAAATTAGAGTGTCAGTCCTCTTGTACTTAAGTCGGCATTGGGCCTTTTGTATTAAATTCGGATGCAATTTCTGTGTTTCATCGTCAATAAGAATGTCTAAGGGATACAGTAAACCTGAAGTTAAGCATCGTAATGTAGTACTGGACTCATAGGAGATGTGCAAATCAAAGAAAGTTAGAGTGTCAGTCCTCTTGTACTTAAGTCGGCATAGTGCCTTTTGAATTTAATTCGGATGCAATTTCTGTGTTTCATCGTCAATAAAACGGTCCAAGGGATACAGTAAACCTGAAGTGAAGCATCGGAATCAAAAACTGGACTCACAGGAGAGGTTCCAATCATAGAAAGTTAGTGTGTCAGTCCTCTTGTACTTAAGTCGGCATTGTGCCTTTTGTATTAAATTCGGATGCAGTTTCTGTGTTTCATCGTCAATAATAAGGTCCAAGGTACACGGAAAACCTGAAGTGAAGCATCAGAATCTAAAACTGGACTCACAGGAGAGGTTCAGATCATAGAAACTTAGAGTGTCAGTCTTCTTGTTCTAAAGTCGGCATTGTGCCTTTTAAATTTAATTAAGATGCAATTTCTGTGTTTGGCCGTCAGTAAGAAGGTCAAGGTATACAGTAAACCTGAAGTGAAGCATCGGAATCTTAAACTGGACTCACAGGAGAGGTTCAAATATTAGAAAGTTAGAGAGTCAGTCCTCTTGTACTTAAGTCGGCATTGTGCCTTTTGAATTTAATTCCGATGCAATTTCTGTGCTTCATCGTCAATAAGAAGGTCCAAGATATACAGTAAACTTGAAGTGAAGCATCGGATACTAAAACTGGACTCACAGGAGAGGTTCAAATCATAGAAAGTTAGAGTGTCAGTCCACTTGTATTTAAGTCGGCATCGTGCCTTTTGTATTAAATTCAGATGCCATTTCTGTGTTTCATCGTCAATAAGGAGGTCCAAGGGATACAGTAAATCTGAAGTGAAGCATCGGAATCTAAAACTGGTCTCACAGGAGAGGTTCAAATCATAGAAAGTTAGAGTGTCAGTCCTCTTGTACTTAAGTCAGCATTGTGCCTTTTGAATTTAATTCGATGCAATTTCTGTGTTTCATCGTCAATAAGAAGGTCCGAGGTATACAGTAAACCTGAAGTGAGCATCGTAATCTAAAACTGCACTCACAGGAGATGTTCAAATCATAGGAAGTTAGAGTGTCAGTCCTCTTGTACTTAAGTCGGCATTGTGCCTTTTGAATTTAATTCCGATGCAATTTCTGTGTTTCGTCGTCAATAAGAAGGTCCATGGTATACAGTTAACCTGAAGTGAAGCATGGGGATCTAAAACAGGACTCACAGGAGAGGTTCAAATCATAGAAACATAGAGTGTCAGTCCTCTTGTACTTTAGTCGGCATTGTGCCTTTTGTATTAAATTCGGATGCAGTTTCTGTGTCTCTTCGTCAATAAGAAGGTCCAAGGGATACAGTAGACCTGAAGTGAAGCATCGGAATCTAAAACTGGACTCACAGGAGGCGTTCAAATCATAGAAAATTCGAGTGTCAGTCCTCTTGTTCTTAAGTCGGCATTGGGCCTTTTGTATTAAATTCGGATGCAATTTCTGTGTTTCATCGTCAATAAGAGGGTCTAAGGGATACAGTAAACCAGAAGTTAAGCATCGTAATGTAATATTGGACTCACAGGAGAGGTTCAAATCATAGAAAGTTAGAGTGTCAGTCGTCTTGTACTTAAGTCGGCATTGTGCTTTTTGAATTTAATTCGGATGCAATTTCTGTGTTTCATCGTTAACAAGAAGGTCCAAGGTACACAGTAAACCTTAAGTCGAGCATCGGAATCTAAAACAAGACTCACAGGTGAGGTTAAAATCATAGAAAGATAGAGTGTCAGTCCACTTGTACTTAAGTCGGCATTGTGCCCTTTGTATTAAATTCGGATGCCATTTCTGTGTTTCATCGTCAATAAGAAGGTCCAAGGGATACAGTAAACCTGAAGTGAAGCATCGGAATCTAAAACTGGACTCACAGGAGACGTTCAAATCATAGAAAGTTAGAGTGTCAGTCCTCTTGTACTTAAGTCGGCATTGTGCCTTTTGAATTTAATTCGATGCAATTTCTGTGTTTCATCGTCAATAAGAAGGTCCGAGGTATACCGTAAACCTGAAGTGAGCATCGTAATCTAAAACTGGACTCACAGGAGAGGTTCAAAACATAGAAATTTAGAGTGTCAGTCCACTTGTACTTTAGTCGGCATTGTGCCTTTTGAATTTAATTCCGATGCAATTTCTGTGTTTCGTCGTCAATAGGAAGGTCAAGGTATACAGTAAACCTGAAGTGAAGCATCACAATTTAAAACTGGACTCACAGGAGAGGTTCAAATCATACAAAGTTAGAGTGTCAGTCCTCTTGTACTTAAGTCGGCATTGTGCCTTTTGAATTTAATACCGATGAAATTTCTGTGCTTCATCGTCAATAAGAAGGTCCAAGGGATACACTAAACCTGAAGTGAAGCATCGGAATCTAAAACTGATCTCATAGGAGATGTTCAAATCATAGAAAGTTAGAGTGTCAGTCCTCTTGTACTTAAGTCGGCATTGTGCCTTTTGTATTAAATCAGATGCAATTTCTGTGTTTCATCGTCAATACGAAGGTCCAAGAGATACAGTAAACCTGAAGTGAAGCATCGGAATCGAAAACTGGACTCACAGGAGATATTCAAATCATAGATAGTTAGTGTGTCAGTCCCCTTGTACTTAAGTCGGAATTGTGAATTTTGTATTAAATTCGGTTGCAATTTCTGTGTTTCATTGTCTATAAGATGGTCCAAGGGATACAGTAAGCCTGAAGTGAGGCATCGGAATCGAAAACTGGACTCACAGGAGATGTTCAAATCATAGAAAGTTAGAGTGTCAGTCCTCTTGTACTTAAGTCGGCATTGTGCCTTTTGAATTTAATTCCGATGCAATTTCTGTGTTTCGTCGTCAATAAGAAGGTCCATGGTATACAGTTAACCTGAAGTGAAGCATGGGGATCTAAAACAGGACTCACAGGAGAGGTTCAAATCATAGAAACATAGAGTGTCTGTCCTCTTGTACTTTAGTCGGCATTGTGCCTTTTGTATTAAATTCGGATGCAGTTTCTGTGTCTCTTCGTCAATAAGAAGGTCCAAGGGATACAGTAGACCTGAAGTGAAGCATCGGAATCTAAAACTGGACTCACAGGAGGCGTTCAAATCATAGAAAATTAGAGTGTCAGTCCTCTTGTTCTTAAGTCGGCATTGGGCCTTTTGTATTAAATTCGGATGCAATTTCTGTGTTTCATCGTCAATAAGAGGGTCTAAGGGATACAGTAAACCAGAAGTTAAGCATCGTAATGTAATATTGGACTCTCAGGAGAGGTTCAAATCATAGAAAGTTAGAGTGTCAGTCGTCTTGTACTTAAGTCGGCATTGTGCTTTTTGAATTTAATTCGGATGCAATTTCTGTGTTTCATCGTTAACAAGAAGGTCCAAGGTACACAGTAAACCTTAAGTCGAGCATCGGAATCTAAAACTAGGCTCACAGGTGAGGTTAAAATCATAGAAAGATAGAGTGTCAGTCCACTTGTACTTAAGTCGGCATTGTGCCCTTTGTATTAAATTCGGATGCCATTTCTGTGTTTCATCGTCAATAAGAAGGTCCAAGGGATACAGTAAACCTGAAGTGAAGCATCGGAATCTAAAACTGGACTCACAGGAGACGTTCAAATCATAGAAAGTTAGAGTGTCAGTCCTCTTGTACTTAAGTCGGCATTGTGCCTTTTGAATTTAATTCCGATGCAATTTCTGTGTTTCGTCGTCAATAGGAAGGTCAAGGTATACAGTAAACCTGAAGTGAAGCATCACAATTTAAAACTGGACTCACAGGAGAGGTTCAAATCATACAAAGTTAGAGTGTCAGTCCTCTTGTACTTAAGTCGGCATTGTGCCTTTTGAATTTAATACCGATGAAATTTCTGTGCTTCATCGTCAATAAGAAGGTCCAAGGGATACACTAAACCTGAAGTGAAGCATCGGAATCTAAAACTGATCTCATAGGAGATGTTCAAATCATAGAAAGTTAGAGTGTCAGTCCTCTTGTACTTAAGTCGGCATTGTGCCTTTTGTATTAAATCAGATGCAATTTCTGTGTTTCATCGTCAATACGAAGGTCCAAGAGATACAGTAAACCTGAAGTGAAGCATCGGAATCGAAAACTGGACTCACAGGAGATATTCAAATCATAGATAGTTAGTGTGTCAGTCCCCTTGTACTTAAGTCGGAATTGTGCCTTTTGTATTAAATTCGGTTGCAATTTCTGTGTTTCATTGTCTATAAGATGGTCCAAGGGATACAGTAAGCCTGAAGTGAGGCATCGGAATCGAAAACTGGACTCACAGGAGATGTTCAAATCATAGAAAGTTAGAGTGTCAGTCCTCTTGTACTTAAGTCGGCATTGTGCCTTTTGTATTAAATCAGATGCAATTTCTGTGTTTCATCGTCAATACGAAGGTCCAAGGGATACAGTAAACCTGAAGTGAAGCGTCGGAATCGAAAACTGGACTCACAGGAGATATTCAAATCATAGATAGTTAGTGTGTCAGTCCCCTAGTACTTAAGTCGGAATTGTGCCTTTTGTATTAAATTCGGTTGCAATTTCTGTGTTTCATCGTCTATAAGAAGGTCCAAGGGATACAGTAAGCCTGAAGTGAGGCATCGGAATCGAAAACTGGACTCACAAGAGATGTTCAAATCATAGAAAGTTAGAGTGTCAGTCCTCTTGTACTTAAGTCGGCATAGTGCCTTTTGAATTTAATTCCGATGCAATTTCTGTGCTTCATCGTCAATAAGAAGGTCCAAGGGATACAGTAAACCTGAAGTGAAGCATCTGAATCTAAAACAGGACTCACAGGAGAGGTTCAAATCATTGAAAGTTATAATGTCATTCCACTTGTACTTAAGTCGGCATTGTGCCTTTTGTATTAAATCAGATGCAATTTCTGTGTTTCATCGTCAATACGAAGGTCCAAGGGATACAGTAAACCTGAAGTGAAGCATCGGAATCGAAAACTGGACTCACAGGAGATATTCAAATCATAGATAGTTAGTGTGTCAGTCCCCTTGTACTTATGTCGGAATTGTGCCTTTTGTATTAAATTCGGTTGCAATTTCTGTTTTTCATTGTCTATAAGATGGTCCAAGAGATACACTAAACCTGAAGTGAAGCATCGGAATCTAAAACTTGTCACACAGGAGAAACTCAAAGCATAGAAACTTAGAGTGTCAGTCCTCTTGTAGTTAAGTCGGCATTGTGCTTTTTGAATTTAATTCCGATGCAATTTCTGTGCTTCATCGTCAATTAGAAGGTCCAAGGTATACAGTAAACCTGAAGTGAAGCATCAGAATCTAAAACAGGACTCACAGGAGAGGTTCAAATCATTGAAAGTTAGAGTGTCAGTCCTCTTGTACTTAGGTCGGCATTGTGCCATTTGTATTAAATTCGAATGGAATTTCTGTGTTTCATCGTCAATAAGAAGGTCCAAGGGATACAGTAAACCTGTAGTGAAGGATCGGAATCTAAAACTGGGGACACAGGAGAGGATCAGATCATAGAAACTTAGAGTGTCAGTCCTCTTGTAGTTATGTCGGCATTGTGCCTTTTGAATATAATTAAGATTCAATTTCTGTAATTCATCGTCAATAAGAATGTCTAAGGGATACAGTAAACCTGAAGTTAAGCATCGTAATGTAATACTGGACTCATAGGAGATGTTCAAATCAAAGAAAGTTAGAGTGTCAGTCCTCTTGTACTTAAGTCGGCATAGTGCCTTTTGAATTTAATTCCGATGCAATTTCTGTGCTTCATCGTCAATAAGAAGGTCCAAGGGATACAGTAAACCTGAAGTGAAGCATCTGAATCTAAAACAGGACTCACAGGAGAGGTTCAAATCATTGAAAGTTATAATGTCATTCCTCTTGTACTTAAGTCGTCATTGGGCCTTTTGTATTAAATTCGGATGCAATTTTTGTGTTTCATCGTCAATAAGAAGGTCCAAGGGATACAGTAGATCTGATGTGAAGCATCGGATTCTAAAACTGGACTCACAGGAGAGGTTCAAATCATTGAAAGTCAGAGTGGCAGTCCTCTTGTACTTACGTCGGCATTGTGCCATTTGTATTAAATTCGGATGCAATTTCTGTGTTTCATCGTCAATACGAAGGTCCAAGGGATACAGTAAGCCTGAAGTGAAGCATCGGAATCAAAAACTGGACTCACAGGAGAAGTTCCAATCATAGAAAGTTAGTGTGTCAGTCCTCTTGTACTTAAGTCGGCATTGTGCCTTTTGTATTAAATTCGGATGCAATTTCTGTGTTTCATCGTCAATAATAAGGTTCAAGGTATACGGTAAACCTGAAGTGAAGCATCAGAATCTAAAACTGGACTCACAGGAGAGGTTCACATCATAGAAAGTTAGAGTGTCAGTCTTCTTGTTCTTAAGTCGGCATTGTGACTTTTGAATTTAATTAAGATGCAATTTCTGTGTTTCACCGTCAATAAGAAGGTCAAGGTATACAGTAAACCTGAAGTGAAGCATCGGAATCTAAAACTGGACTCACAGGAGAGGTTCAAATCTTAGAAAGTTAGAGGGTCAGTCCTCTTGTACTTAAGTCGGCATTGTGCCTTTTGTATTTAATTCCGATTCAATTTCTGTGCTTCATCGTCAATAAGAAGGTCCAAGGTATACAGTAAACTTGAAGTGAAGCATCGGATACTAAAACTGGACTCACAGGAGAGGTTCAAATGATAGAAAGTTAGTGTGTCAGTCCTCTTGTACTTAAGTCGGCATTGTGCCTTTTGTATTAAATTCGGTTGCAATTTCTGTGTTTCATCGTCTATAAGAAGGTCCAAGGGATACAGTAAACCTGAAGTGAGGAATCGGAATCGAAAACTGCACTCACAGGAGATGTTCAAATCATAGAAAGTTAGAGTGTCAGTCCTCTTGTACTTGAGTCGGCATTGTGCATTTTGAATTTAATTCCATGCAATTTCTGTGTTTCATCGTCAATAAGGAGGTCCGAGGTATACAGCAAACCTGAAGTGAAGCATCGGAATCTAAATCTGGACTCACAGGAGAGGTTCAATTCATAGAAAGTTAAAGGTTCAGTCCTCTTGTACTTAGGTCGGCATTATGCCATTTGTATTAAATTCGAATGCAATTTCTGTGTTTCTTCGTCAATAAGAAGGTCCAAGGTACACAGTAAACCTGAAGTGAAGCATCGGAATATAAAACTGGACTCACACGAGAGGTTCAAATCATAGAAAGTTAAAGTGTCAGTCCTATTGTACTTAAGTCGGCATTGTGCCTTTTGTATTAAATTCAGATGCTATTTCTGTATTTCATCGTCAATAAGAAAGTCCAAGGGATACAGTAAACCTGAAGTGAAGCATCGGAATCTAAAACTGGACTCACAGGTGAGGTTCAAATCGTAGAAAGTTAGAGTGTCAGTCCTCTTGTACTTAAGTCGGCATTGTGCCTTTTGAATTTAATTAAGATGCAATGTCTGTGTTTCGCCGTCAATAGGAAGGTCGAGGTATACAGTAAACCTGAAGTGAAGCATCAGAATTTGAAACTGGACTCACAGGAGAGGTTCAAATCATAGAAAGTTAGAGTGTCAGTCCTCTTGTACTTAAGTCGGCATTGTGCCTTTTGAATTTGATACCAATGCAATTTCTGTGCTTCATCGTCAATAAGAAGGTCCAAGGAATACACTAAACCTGACGTGAAGCATCGGAATCTAAAACTGATCTCATAGGACATGTTCAAATCATAGAAAGTTAGAGTGTCAGTCCTCTTGTACTTAAGTCGGCATTGTGCCTTTTGTATTAAATCAGATGCAATTTCTGTGTTTCATCGTCAATACGAAGGTCCAAGGGATACAGTAAACCTGAAGTGAAGCATCGGAATCGAAAACTTGACTCACAGGAGATATTCAAATCATAGATAGTTAGTGTGTCAGTCCCCTTGTACTTAAGTCGGAATTGTGCCTTTTGTATTAAATTCGGTTGCAATTTCTGTGTTTCATTGTCTATAAGAAGGTCCAAGAGATACACTAAACCTGAAGTGAAGCATCGGAATCTAAAACTTGTCTCACAGGAGAAACTCAAAGCATAGAAACTTAGAGTGTCAGTCCTCTTGTAGTTAAGTCGGCATTGTGCTTTTTCAATTTAATTCCGATGCAATTTCTGTGCTTCATCGTCAATTAGAAGGTCAAGGTATACAGTAAACCTGAAGTGAAGCTTCGGAATCTAAAACTGGACTCACAGGAGAGGTTCAAATCATTTAAAGTTAGAGTGTCATTCCTCTTGTACTTAGGTCGGCATTGTGCCATTTGTATTAAATTCGAATGCAATTTCTGTGTTTCATCGTCAATAAGAAGGTCCAAGGGATACAGTAAACCTGTAGTGAAGGATCGGAATGTAAAACTGGGGTCACATCAGAGGTTCAGATCATAGAAAGTTAGAGTGTCCGTCTTCTTGTTCTTAAGTCAGCATTGTGCCTTTTGAATTTAATTAAGATGCAATTTCTGTGTTTTATCGTCAATAAGAATGTCTAAGGGATACAGTAAACCTGAAGTTAAGCACCGTAATGTAATACTGGACTCATAGGAGATGTTCAAATCAAAGAAAGTTAGAGTGTCAGTCCTCTTGTACTTAAGTCGGCATAGTGCCTTTTGAATTTAATTCCGATGCAATTTCCTGTGCTCCATCGTCAATAAGAAGGTCCAAGGGATACAGTAAACCTGAAGTGAAGCATCTGAATCTAAAACAGGACTCACAGGAGAGGTTCAAATCATTGAAAGTTATAATGTCATTCCTCTTGTACTTAAGTCGTCATTGGGCCTTTTGTATTAAATTCGGATGCAATTTTTGTGTTTCATCGTCAATAAGAGGGTCCAAGGGATACAGTAGATCTGATTTGAAGCATCGGATTCTAAAACTGGACTCACAGGAGAGGTTCAAATCATTGAAAGTCAGAGTGGCAGTCCTCTTGTTCTTATGTCGGCATTGTGCCATTTGTATTAAATTCGGATGCAATTTCTGTGTTTCATCGTCAATACGAAGGTCCAAGGGATACAGTAAGCCTGAAGTGAAGCATCGGAATCAAAAACTGGACTCACAGGAGAAGTTCCAATCATAGAAAGTTAGTGTGTCAGTCCTCTTGTACTTAAGTCGGCATTGTGCCTTTTGTATTAAATTCGGATGCAATTTCTGTGTTTCATCGTCAATAATAAGGTTCAAGGTATACGGTAAACCTGAAGTGAAGCATCAGAATCTAAAACTGGACTCACAGGAGAGGTTCACATCATAGAAAGTTAGAGTGTCAGTCTTCTTGTTCTTAAGTCGGCATTGTGCCTTTTCAATTTAATTAAGATGCAATTTCTGTGTTTCACCGTCAATAAGAAGGTCAAGGTATACAGTAAACCTGAAGTGAAGCTTCGGAAACTAAAACTGGACTCACAGGAGAGGTTCAAATCGTAGAAAGTTAGAGTGTCAGTCCTCTTGTACTTAAGTCGGCAATGTGCCTTTTGAATTTAATTCCGGTGCAATTTCTGTGTTTCATCGTCAATAAGAAGGTCCAAGGTACACAGTAAACATGAAGTGAAGCATCGGAATCTAAAACTGGACTCACACGAGAGGTTCAAATCATAGAAAGTTAGAGTGTCAGTCCTCTTTTAATTAAGTCGGCATTGTGCCTTTTGTGTTAAATTCAGATGCAATTTCTGTGTTTCATCGTCAATAAGAAGGTCCAAGGGATACGGTAAACCTGAAGTGAAGCATCGGAATCTAAAACTGGACTCACAAGTGAGGTTCAAATCATAGAATGTTAGAGTGTCAGTCCTCTTGTACATAAGTCGGCATTTTGCCTTTTGAATTAATTAAGATGCAATGTCTGTGTTTCGCCGTCAATAGGAAGGTCAAGGTATACAGTTAACCTGAAGTGAAGCATCGGAATTTAAAACTGGACTCACAGGAGAGGTTCAAATCATAGTAAGTTAGAGTGTCAGTCCTCTTGTACTTAAGTCGGCATTGTGCCTTTTGAATTTAATGCCGATGCAATTTCAGTGCTTCATGGTCAATAAGAAAGTCCAAGGTATTCAGTAAACCTGAAGTGAAGCATCAGAAACTGAAACTGGACTCACAGGAGAGGTTCAAATCATAGGAAGTTAGAGTGTCAGTCCTCTTGTACTTAAGTCGGCATTGTGCCTTTTGAAATTAATTCCGATGCAATTTCTGTGTTTCATCGTCAATAAGAAGGTCCAAGGTACACAGTTAACCTGAAGTGAAGCATCGGAATCTAAAACTGGACTCACAGGAGAGGTTAAATTCATAGAAAGTTAGAGTGTCAGTCCTCTTGTACTTAAGTCAACATTGTGCCTTTTGTATTAAATCAGATGCAATTTCTGTGTTTCATCGTCAATACGAAGGTCCAAGGGATACAGTAAACCTGAAGTGAAGCATCGGAATCTAAAACTGGGCTCACAGGAGATGTTCAAATCATAGAAAGTTAGAGTGTCAGTCCTCTTGTACTTGAGTCGGCATTGTGCATTTTGAATTTAATTCCATGCAATTTCTGTGTTTCATCGTCAATAAGGAGGTCCGAGGTATACAGTAAACCTGAAGTGAAGCATCGGAATGTAAATTTGGACTGACAGGAGAGGTTCAAATCATAGAAAGTTAGAGTGTCAGTCCTCTTGTACTTAAGTCGGCATTGTGCCTTTTGTATTACATTCGGCTGCAATTTCTGTGTTTCATCGTCTATAAGAAGGTCCAAGGGATACACTAAACGTGAAGTGAAGCATCGGAATCTAAAACTGATCTCATAGGAGAGGTTCAAAACATAGAAACTTAGAGTGTCAGTCCTCTTGTACTTAAGTCGGCATTGTGCCTTTTGTATTTAATTCCGGTGCAATTTCTGTGTTTCATCGTCAATAAGGAGGTCCGAGGTTTACAGCAAACCTGAAGTGAAGCATCGGAATCTAAATCTGGACTCACAGGAGAGGTTCAATTCATAGAAAGTTAAAGGTTCAGTCCTCTTGTACTTAGGTCGGCATTGTGCCACTTGTATTAAATTCGAATGCAATTTCTTTGTTTCATCGTCAATAAGAAGGTCCAAGGTACACAGTAATCCTGAAGTGAAGCAACGGAATCTAAAACTGGACTCACACGAGGGGTTCAAATCATAGAAAGTTAGAGTGTCAGTCCTCTTGTACTTAAGTCGGCATTGTGCCTTTTGTAATTAATTCAGATCCAATTTCTGTGTTTCATCGTCAATAAGAAGGTCCAAGGGATACAGTAAACCTGAAGTGAAGCATCGGAATCAAAAACTGGACTCACAGGTGAGGTTCAAATCATAGAAAGTTAGAGTGTCAGTCCTCTTGTACTTAAGTCGGCATTGTGCCTTTTGAATTTAATTAAGATGCAATGTCTGTGTTTCGCCGTCAATAGGAAGGTCAAGGTATACAGTAAACCTGAAGTGAAGCATCAGAATTTAAAACTGGACTCACAGGAGAGGTTCAAATCATAGAAAGTTAGAGTGTCAGTCTTCTTGTTCTTAAGTCGGCATTGTGCCTTTTCAATTTAATTAAGATGCAATTTCTGTGTTTCACCGTCAATAAGAAGGTCAAGGTATACAGTAAACCTGAAGTGAAGCTTCGGAAACTAAAACTGGACTCACAGGAGAGGTTCAAATCGTAGAAAGTTAGAGTGTCAGTCCTCTTGTACTTAAGTCGGCAGTGTGCCTTTTGAATTTAATTCCGGTGCAATTTCTGTGTTTCATCGTCAATAAGAAGGTCCAAGGTACACAGTAAACATGAAGTGAAGCATCGGAATCTAAAACTGGACTCACACGAGAGGTTCAAATCATAGAAAGTTAGAGTGTCAGTCCTCTTTTAATTAAGTCGGCACTGTGCCTTTTGTGTTCAATTCAGATGCAATTTCTGTGTTTCATCGTCAATAAGAAGGTCCAAGGGATACGGTAAACCTGAAGTGAAGCATCGGAATCTAAAACTGGACTCACAGGTGAGGTTCAAATCATAGAATGTTAGAGTGTCAGTCCTCTTGTACATAAGTCGGCATTTTGCCTTTTGAATTAATTAAGATGCAATGTCTGTGTTTCGCCGTCAATAGGAAGGTCAAGGTATACAGTAAACCTGAAGTGAAGCATCGGAATTTAAAACTGGACTCACAGGAGAGGTTCAAATCATAGTAAGTTAGAGTGTCAGTCCTCTTGTACTTAAGTCGGCATTGTGCCTTTTGAATTTAATGCCGATGCAATTTCAGTGCTTCATGGTCAATAAGAAAGTCCAAGGTATTCAGTAAACCTGAAGTGAAGCATCAGAAACTGAAACTGGACTCACAGGAGAGGTTCAAATCATAGGAAGTTAGAGTGTCAGTCCTCTTGTACTTAAGTCGGCATTGTGCCTTTTGAATTAAATTCCGATGCAATTTCTGTGTTTCATCGTCAATAAGAAGGTCCAAGGTACACAGTTAACCTGAAGTGAAGCATCGGAATCTAAAACTGGACTCACAGGAGAGGTTAAAATCATAGAAAGTTAGAGTGTCAGTCCTCTTGTACTTAAGTCAACATTGTGCCTTTTGTATTAAATCAGATGCAATTTCTGTGTTTCATCGTCAATACGAAGGTCCAAGGGATACAGTAAACCTGAAGTGAAGCATCGGAATCGAAAACTGGGCTCACAGGAGATGTTCAAATCATAGAAAGTTAGAGTGTCAGTCCTCTTGTACTTGAGTCGGCATTGTGCATTTTGAATTTAATTCCATGCAATTTCTGTGTTTCATCGTCAATAAGGAGGTCCGAGGTATACAGTAAACCTGAAGTGAAGCATCGGAATGTAAATTTGGACTGACAGGAGAGGTTCAAATCATAGAAAGTTAGAGTGTCAGTCCTCTTGTACTTAAGTCGGCATTGTGCCTTTTGTATTACATTCGGCTGCAATTTCTGTGTTTCATCGTCTATAAGAAGGTCCAAGGGATACACTAAACGTGAAGTGAAGCATCGGAATCTAAAACTGATCTCATAGGAGAGGTTCAAAACATAGAAACTTAGAGTGTCAGTCCTCTTGTACTTAAGTCGGCATTGTGCCTTTTGTATTTAATTCCGGTGCAATTTCTGTGTTTCATCGTCAATAAGGAGGTCCGAGGTTTACAGCAAACCTGAAGTGAAGCATCGGAATCTAAATCTGGACTCACAGGAGAGGTTCAATTCATAGAAAGTTAAAGGTTCAGTCCTCTTGTACTTAGGTCGGCATTGTGCCATTTGTATTAAATTCGAATGCAATTTCTTTGTTTCATCGTCAATAAGAAGGTCCATGGTACACAGTAAACCTGAAGTGAAGCAACGGAATCTAAAACTGGACTCACACGAGGGGTTCAAATCATAGAAAGTTAGAGTGTCAGTCCTCTTGTACTTAAGTCGGCATTGTGCCTTTTGTAATTAATTCAGATGCAATTTCTGTGTTTCATCGTCAATAAGAAGGTCCAAGGGATACAGTAAACCTGAAGTGAAGCATCGGAATCAAAAACTGGACTCACAGGTGAGGTTCAAATCATAGAAAGTTAGAGTGTCAGTCCTCTTGTACTTAAGTCGGCATTGTGCCTTTTGAATTTAATTAAGATGCAATGTCTGTGTTTCGCCGTCAATAGGATGGTCAAGGTATACAGTAAACCTGAAGTGAAGCATCAGAATTTAAAACTGGACTCACAGGAGAGGTTCAAAACATAGAAAGTTAGAGTGTCAGTCCTCTTGTACTTAAGTCGGCATTGTGCCTTTTGAATTTAATACCGATGAAATTTCTGTGCTTCATCGTCAATAAGAAGGTCCAAGGGATACACTAAACCTGAAGTGAAGCATCGGAATCTAAAACTGGACTCACTGGAGAGGTTCAAATCATTGAAAGTTAGAGTGTCAGTCCTCTTGTACTTAGGTCGGCATTGTGCCATTTGTACTAAATTCGAATGCAATTTCTGTGTTTCATCGTCAATAAGAAGGTCCAAGGGATACAGTAAACCTGTAGTGAAGGATCGGAATCTAAAACTGGGGTCACAGGAGAGGATCAGATCATAGAAACTTAGAGTGTCAGTCCTCTTGTAGTTATGTCGGCATTGTGCTTTTTGAATTTAATTCCGATGCAATTTCTGTGCTTCATCGTCAATTAGAAGGTCCAAGGTATCCAGTATACCTGAAGTGAAGCATCGGAATCTAAAACTGGACTCACTGGGGAGGTTCAGATCATAGAAAGTTAGAGTGTCAGTCTTCTTGTTCTTAAGTCAGCATTGTGCCTTTTGAATTTAGTTAAGTTTCAATTTCTGTGTTTCATCGTCAATAAGAATGTCTAAGGGATACAGTAAACCTGAAGTTAAGCATCGTAATGTAATACTGGACTCATAGGAGATGTTCAAATCAAAGAAAGTTAGAGTGTCAGTCCTCTTGTACTTAAGTCGGCATAGTGCCTTTTGAATTTAATTCCGATGCAATTTCTGTGCTTCGTCGTCAATAAGAAGGTCCAAGGGATACAGTAAACCTGAAGTGAAGCATCTGAATCTAAAACAGGACTCACAGGAGAGGTTCAAATCATTGAAAGTTATAATGTCATTCCTCTTGTACTTAAGTCGTCATTGGGCCTTTTGTATTAAATTCGGATGCAATTTTTGTGTTTCATCGTCAATAAGAGGGTCCAAGGGATACAGTAGATCTGATGTGAAGCATCGGATTCTAAAACTGGACTCACAGGAGAGGTTCAAATCATTGAAAGTCAGAGTGGCAGTCCTCTTGTTCTTATGTCGGCATTGTGCCATTTGTATTAAATTCGGATGCAATTTCTGTGTTTCATCGTCAATACGAAGGTCCAAGGGATACAGTAAGCCTGAAGTGAAGCATCGGAATCAAAAACTGGACTCACAGGAGAAGTTCCAATCATAGAAAGTTAGTGTGTCAGTCCTCTTGTACTTAAGTCGGCATTGTGCCTTTTGTATTAAATTCGGATGCAATTTCTGTGTTTCATCGTCAATAATAAGGTTCAAGGTATACGGTAAACCTGAAGTGAAGCATCAGAATCTAAAACTGGACTCACAGGAGAGGTTCACATCATAGAAAGTTAGAGTGTCAGTCTTCTTGTTCTTAAGTCGGCATTGTGCCTTTTCAACTTAATTAAGATGCAATTTCTGTGTTTCACCGTCAATAAGAAGGTCAAGGTATACAGTAAACCTGAAGTGAAGCTTCGGAAACTAAAACTGGACTCACAGGAGAGGTTCAAATCGTAGAAAGTTTGAGTGTCAGTCCTCTTGTACTTAAGTCGGCAGTGTGCCTTTTGAATTTAATTCCGGTGCAATTTCTGTGTTTCATCGTCAATAAGAAGGTCCAAGGTACACAGTAAACATGAAGTGAAGCATCGGAATCTAAAACTGGACTCACACGAGAGGTTCAAATCATAGAAAGTTAGAGTGTCAGTCCTCTTTTAATTAAGTCGGCATTGTGCCTTTTGTGTTAAATTCAGATGCAATTTCTGTGTTTCATCGTCAATAAGAAGGTCCAAGGGATACGGTAAACCTGAAGTGAAGCATCGGAATCTAAAACTGGACTCACAGGTGAGGTTCAAATCATAGATTGTTAGGGTGTCAGTCCTCTTGTACATAAGTCGGCATTTTGCCTTTTGAATTAATTAAGATGCAATGTCTGTGTTTCGCCGTCAATAGGAAGGTCAAGGTATACAGTAAACCTGAAGTGAAGCATCGGAATTTAAAACTGGACTCACAGGAGAGGTTCAAATCATAGTAAGTTAGAGTGTCAGTCCTCTTGTACTTAAGTCAACATTGTGCCTTTTGTATTAAATCAGATGCAATTTCTGTGTTTCATCGTCAATACGAAGGTCCAAGGGATACAGTAAACCTGAAGTGAAGCATCGGAATCGAAAACTGGGCTCACAGGAGATATTCAAATCATAGAAAGTTAGAGTGTCAGTCCTCTTGTACTTGAGTCGGCATTGTGCATTTTGAATTTAATTCCATGCAATTTCTGTGTTTCATCGTCAATAAGGAGGTCCGAGGTATACAGTAAAACTGAAGTGAAGCATCGGAATGTAAATTTGGACTGACAGGAGAGGTTCAAATCATAGAAAGTTAGAGTGTCAGTCCTCTTGTACTTAAGTCGGCATTGTGCCTTTTGTATTACATTCGGCTGCAATTTCTGTGTTTCATCGTCTATAAGAAGGTCCAAGGGATACACTAAACGTGAAGTGAAGCATCGGAATCTAAAACTGATCTCATAGGAGAGGTTCAAAACACAGAAACTTAGAGTGTCAGTCCTCTTGTACTTAAGTCGGCATTGTGCCTTTTGTATTTAATTCCGGTGCAATTTCTGTGTTTCATCGTCAATAAGGAGGTCCGAGGTATACAGCAAACCTGAAGTGAAGCATCGGAATCTAAATCTGGACTCACAGGAGAGGTTCAATTCATAGAAAGTTAAAGGTTCAGTCCTCTTGTACTTAGGTCGGCATTGTGCCATTTGTATTAAATTCGAATGCAATTTCTTTGTTTCATCGTCAATAAGAAGGTCCAAGGTACACAGTAAACCTGAAGTGAAGCAACGGAATCTAAAACTGGACTCACACGAGGGGTTCAAATCATAGAAAGTTAGAGTGTCAGTCCTCTTGTACTTAAGTCGGCATTGTGCCTTTTGTAATTAATTCAGATGCAATTTCTGTGTTTCATCGTCAATAAGAAGGTCCAAGGGATACAGTAAACCTGAAGTGAAGCATCGGAATCAAAATCTGGACTCACAGGTGAGGTTCAAATCATAGAAAGTTAGAGTGTCAGTCCTCTTGTACTTAAGTCGGCATTGTGCCTTTTGAATTTAATTAAGATGCAATGTCTGTGTTTCGCCGTCAATAGGAAGGTCAAGGTATACAGTAAACCTGAAGTGAAGCATCAGAATTTAAAACTGGACTCACAGGAGAGGTTCAAATAATAGAAAGTTAGAGTGTCAGTCCTCTTGTACTTAAGTCGGCATTGTGCCTTTTGAATTTAATACCGATGAAATTTCTGTGCTTCATCGTCAATAAGAAGGTCCAAGGGATACACTAAACCTGAAGTGAAGCATCGGAATCTAAAACTGATCTCATAGGAGATGTTCAAATCATAGAAAGTTAGAGTGTCAGTCCTCTTGTACTTAAGTCGGCATTGTGCCCTTTGTATTAAATCAGATGCAATTTCTGTGTTTCATCGTCAATACGAAGGTCCAAGGGATACAGTAAACCTGGAGTGAAGCATCGGAATCGAAAACTGGACTCACAGGAGATATTCAAATCATAGATAGTTAGTGTGTCAGTCCCCTTGTACTTAAGTCGGAATTGTGCCTTTTGTATTAAATTCGGTTGCAATTTCTGTGTTTCATTGTCTATAAGATGGTCCAAGAGATACACTAAACCTGAAGTGAAGCATCGGAATCTAAAACTTGTCTCACAGGAGAAACTCAAAGCATAGAAACTTAGAGTGTCAGTCCTCTTGTAGTTAAATCGGCATTGTGCTTTTTGAATTTAATTCCGATGCAATTTCTGTGCTTCATCGTCAATTAGAAGGTCCAAGGTATACAGTAAACCTGAAGTGAAGCATCAGAATCTAAAACAGGACTCACAGGAGAGGTTCAAATCATTGAAAGTTAGAGTGTCAGTCCTCTTGTAGTTATGTCGGCATTGTGCTTTTTGAATTTAATTCCGATGCAATTTCTGTGCTTCATCGTCAATTAGAAGGTCCAAGGTATCCAGTATACCTGAAGTGAAGCATCGGAATCTAAAACTGGACTCACTGGGGAGGTTCAGATCATAGAAAGTTAGAGTGTCAGTCTTCTTGTTCTTAAGTCAGCATTGTGCCTTTTGAATTTAGTTAAGTTTCAATTTCTGTGTTTCATCGTCAATAAGAATGTCTAAGGGATACAGTAAACCTGAAGTTAAGCATCGTAATGTAATACTGGACTCATAGGAGATGTTCAAATCAAAGAAAGTTAGAGTGTCAGTCCTCTTGTACTTAAGTCGGCATAGTGCCTTTTGAATTTAATTCCGATGCAATTTCTGTGCTTCATCGTCAATAAGAAGGTCCAAGGGATACAGTAAACTTGAAGTGAAGCATCTGAATCTAAAACAGGACTCACAGGAGAGGTTCAAATCATTGAAAGTTATAATGTCATTCCTCTTGTACTTAAGTCGTCATTGGGCCTTTTGTATTAAATTCGGATGCAATTTTTGTGCTTCATCGTCAATATGAAGGTCCAAGGGATACAGTAGATCTGATGTGAAGCATCGGATTCAAAAACTGGACTCACAGGAGAGGTTCCAATCATTGAAAGTCAGAGTGGCAGTCCTCTTGTTCTTATGTCGGCATTGTGCCATTTGTATTAAATTCGGATGCAATTTCTGTGTTTCATCGTCAATACGAAGGTCCAAGGGATACAGTAAGCCTGAAGTGAAGCATCGGAACCAAAAACTGGACTCACAGGAGAAGTTCCAATCATAGAAAGTTAGTGTGTCAGTCCTCTTGTACTTAAGTCGGCATTGTGCCTTTTGTATTAAATTCGGATGCAATTTCTGTGTTTCATCGTCAATAATAAGGTTCAAGGTATACGGTAAACCTGAAGTGAAGCATCAGAATCTAAAACTGGACTCACAGGAGAGGTTCACATCATAGAAAGTTAGAGTGTCAGTCTTCTTGTTCTTAAGTCGGCATTGTGACTTTTGAATTTAATTAAGATGCAATTTCTGTGTTTCACCGTCAATAAGAAGGTCAAGGTATACAGTAAACCTGAAGTGAAGCATCGGAATCTAAAACTGGACTCACAGGAGAGGTTCAAATCTTAGAAAGTTAGAGTGTCAGTCCTCTTGTACTTGAGTCGGCATTGTGCATTTTGAATTTAATTCCATGCAATTTCTGTGTTTCATCGTCAATAAGGAGGTCCGAGGTATACAGCAAACCTGAAGTGAAGCATCGGAATCTAAATCTGGACTCACAGGAGAGGTTCAATTCATAGAAAGTTAAAGGTTCAGTCCTCTTGTACTTGAGTCGGCATTGTGCATTTTGAATTTAATTCCATGCAATTTCTGTGTTTCATCGTCAATAAGGAGGTCCGAGGTATACAGTAAACCTGAAGTGAAGCATCGGAATGTAAATTTGGACTGACAGGAGAGGTTCAAATCATAGAAAGTTAGAGTGTCAGTCCTCTTGTACTTAAGTCGGCATTGTGCCTTTTGTATTACATTCGGCTGCAATTTCTGTGTTTCATCGTCTATAAGAAGGTCCAAGGGATACACTAAACGTGAAGTGAAGCATCGGAATCTAAAACTGATCTCATAGGAGAGGTTCAAAACATAGAAACTTAGAGTGTCAGTCCTCTTGTACTTAAGTCGGCATTGTGCCTTTTGTATTTAATTCCGGTGCAATTTCTGTGTTTCATCGTCAATAAGGAGGTCCGAGGTTTACAGCAAACCTGAAGTGAAGCATCGGAATCTAAATCTGGACTCACAGGAGAGGTTCAATTCATAGAAAGTTAAAGGTTCAGTCCTCTTGTACTTAGGTCGGCATTGTGCCATTTGTATTAAATTCGAATGCAATTTCTTTGTTTCATCGTCAATAAGAAGGTCCATGGTACACAGTAAACCTGAAGTGAAGCAACGGAATCTAAAACTGGACTCACACGAGGGGTTCAAATCATAGAAAGTTAGAGTGTCAGTCCTCTTGTACTTAAGTCGGCATTGTGCCTTTTGTAATTAATTCAGATGCAATTTCTGTGTTTCATCGTCAATAAGAAGGTCCAAGGGATACAGTAAACCTGAAGTGAAGCATCGGAATCAAAAACTGGACTCACAGGTGAGGTTCAAATCATAGAAAGTTAGAGTGTCAGTCCTCTTGTACTTAAGTCGGCATTGTGCCTTTTGAATTTAATTAAGATGCAATGTCTGTGTTTCGCCGTCAATAGGATGGTCAAGGTATACAGTAAACATGAAGTGAAGCATCAGAATTTAAAACTGGACTCACAGGAGAGGTTCAAAACATAGAAAGTTAGAGTGTCAGTCCTCTTGTACTTAAGTCGGCATTGTGCCTTTTGAATTTAATACCGATGAAATTTCTGTGCTTCATCGTCAATAAGAAGGTCCAAGGGATACACTAAACCTGAAGTGAAGCATCGGAATCTAAAACTGGACTCACTGGAGAGGTTCAAATCATTGAAAGTTAGAGTGTCAGTCCTCTTGTACTTAGGTCGGCATTGTGCCATTTGTACTAAATTCGAATGCAATTTCTGTGTTTCATCGGCAATAAGAAGGTCCAAGGGATACAGTAAACCTGTAGTGAAGGATCGGAATCTAAAACTGGGGTCACAGGAGAGGATCAGATCATAGAAACTTAGAGTGTCAGTCCTCTTGTAGTTATGTCGGCATTGTGCTTTTTGAATTTAATTCCGATGCAATTTCTGTGCTTCATCGTCAATTAGAAGGTCCAAGGTATCCAGTATACCTGAAGTGAAGCATCGGAATCTAAAACTGGACTCACTGGGGAGGTTCAGATCATAGAAAGTTAGAGTGTCAGTCTTCTTGTTCTTAAGTCAGCATTGTGCCTTTTGAATTTAGTTAAGTTTCAATTTCTGTGTTTCATCGTCAATAAGAATGTCTAAGGGATACAGTAAACCTGAAGTTAAGCATCGTAATGTAATACTGGACTCATAGGAGATGTTCAAATCAAAGAAAGTTAGAGTGTCAGTCCTCTTGTACTTAAGTCGGCATAGTGCCTTTTGAATTTAATTCCGATGCAATTTCTGTGCTTCGTCGTCAATAAGAAGGTCCAAGGGATACAGTAAACCTGAAGTGAAGCATCTGAATCTAAAACAGGACTCACAGGAGAGGTTCAAATCATTGAAAGTTATAATGTCATTCCTCTTGTACTTAAGTCGTCATTGGGCCTTTTGTATTAAATTCGGATGCAATTTTTGTGTTTCATCGTCAATAAGAGGGTCCAAGGGATACAGTAGATCTGATGTGAAGCATCGGATTCTAAAACTGGACTCACAGGAGAGGTTCAAATCATTGAAAGTCAGAGTGGCAGTCCTCTTGTTCTTATGTCGGCATTGTGCCATTTGTATTAAATTCGGATGCAATTTCTGTGTTTCATCGTCAATACGAAGGTCCAAGGGATACAGTAAGCCTGAAGTGAAGCATCGGAATCAAAAACTGGACTCACAGGAGAAGTTCCAATCATAGAAAGTTAGTGTGTCAGTCCTCTTGTACTTAAGTCGGCATTGTGCCTTTTGTATTAAATTCGGATGCAATTTCTGTGTTTCATCGTCAATAATAAGGTTCAAGGTATACGGTAAACCTGAAGTGAAGCATCAGAATCTAAAACTGGACTCACAGGAGAGGTTCACATCATAGAAAGTTAGAGTGTCAGTCTTCTTGTTCTTAAGTCGGCATTGTGCCTTTTCAACTTAATTAAGATGCAATTTCTGTGTTTCACCGTCAATAAGAAGGTCAAGGTATACAGTAAACCTGAAGTGAAGCTTCGGAAACTAAAACTGGACTCACAGGAGAGGTTCAAATCGTAGAAAGTTTGAGTGTCAGTCCTCTTGTACTTAAGTCGGCAGTGTGCCTTTTGAATTTAATTCCGGTGCAATTTCTGTGTTTCATCGTCAATAAGAAGGTCCAAGGTACACAGTAAACATGAAGTGAAGCATCGGAATCTAAAACTGGACTCACACGAGAGGTTCAAATCATAGAAAGTTAGAGTGTCAGTCCTCTTTTAATTAAGTCGGCATTGTGCCTTTTGTGTTAAATTCAGATGCAATTTCTGTGTTTCATCGTCAATAAGAAGGTCCAAGGGATACGGTAAACCTGAAGTGAAGCATCGGAATCTAAAACTGGACTCACAGGTGAGGTTCAAATCATAGATTGTTAGGGTGTCAGTCCTCTTGTACATAAGTCGGCATTTTGCCTTTTGAATTAATTAAGATGCAATGTCTGTGTTTCGCCGTCAATAGGAAGGTCAAGGTATACAGTAAACCTGAAGTGAAGCATCGGAATTTAAAACTGGACTCACAGGAGAGGTTCAAATCATAGTAAGTTAGAGTGTCAGTCCTCTTGTACTTAAGTCGGCATTGTGCCTTTTGAATTTAATGCCGATGCAATTTCAGTGCTTCATGGTCAATAAGAAAGTCCAAGGTATTCAGTAAACCTGAAGTGAAGCATCAGAAACTGAAACTGGACTCACAGGAGAGGTTCAAATCATAGAAAGTTAGAGTGTCAGTCCTCTTGTACTTAAGTCGGCATTGTGCCTTTTGAATTTAATTCCGATGCAATTTCTGTGTTTCATCGTCAATAAGAAGGTCCAAGGTACACAGTTAACCTGAAGTGAAGCATCGGAATCTAAAACTGGACTCACAGGAGAGGTTAAAATCATAGAAAGTTAGAGTGTCAGTCCTCTTGTACTTAAGTCAACATTGTGCCTTTTGTATTAAATCAGATGCAATTTCTGTGTTTCATCGTCAATACGAAGGTCCAAGGGATACAGTAAACCTGAAGTGAAGCATCGGAATCGAAAACTGGGCTCACAGGAGATATTCAAATCATAGAAAGTTAGAGTGTCAGTCCTCTTGTACTTGAGTCGGCATTGTGCATTTTGAATTTAATTCCATGCAATTTCTGTGTTTCATCGTCAATAAGGAGGTCCGAGGTATACAGTAAAACTGAAGTGAAGCATCGGAATGTAAATTTGGACTGACAGGAGAGGTTCAAATCATAGAAAGTTAGAGTGTCAGTCCTCTTGTACTTAAGTCGGCATTGTGCCTTTTGTATTACATTCGGCTGCAATTTCTGTGTTTCATCGTCTATAAGAAGGTCCAAGGGATACACTAAACGTGAAGTGAAGCATCGGAATCTAAAACTGATCTCATAGGAGAGGTTCAAAACACAGAAACTTAGAGTGTCAGTCCTCTTGTACTTAAGTCGGCATTGTGCCTTTTGTATTTAATTCCGGTGCAATGTCTGTGTTTCATCGTCAATAAGGAGGTCCGAGGTATACAGCAAACCTGAAGTGAAGCATCGGAATCTAAATCTGGACTCACAGGAGAGGTTCAATTCATAGAAAGTTAAAGGTTCAGTCCTCTTGTACTTAGGTCGGCATTGTGCCATTTGTATTAAATTCGAATGCAATTTCTTTGTTTCATCGTCAATAAGAAGGTCCAAGGTACACAGTAAACCTGAAGTGAAGCAACGGAATCTAAAACTGGACTCACACGAGGGGTTCAAATCATAGAAAGTTAGAGTGTCAGTCCTCTTGTACTTAAGTCGGCATTGTGCCTTTTGTAATTAATTCAGATGCAATTTCTGTGTTTCATCGTCAATAAGAAGGTCCAAGGGATACAGTAAACCTGAAGTGAAGCATCGGAATCAAAATCTGGACTCACAGGTGAGGTTCAAATCATAGAAAGTTAGAGTGTCAGTCCTCTTGTACTTAAGTCGGCATTGTGCCTTTTGAATTTAATTAAGATGCAATGTCTGTGTTTCGCCGTCAATAGGAAGGTCAAGGTATACAGTAAACCTGAAGTGAAGCATCAGAATTTAAAACTGGACTCACAGGAGAGGTTCAAATAATAGAAAGTTAGAGTGTCAGTCCTCTTGTACTTAAGTCGGCATTGTGCCTTTTGAATTTAATACCGATGAAATTTCTGTGCTTCATCGTCAATAAGAAGGTCCAAGGGATACACTAAACCTGAAGTGAAGCATCGGAATCTAAAACTGATCTCATAGGAGATGTTCAAATCATAGAAAGTTAGAGTGTCAGTCCTCTTGTACTTAAGTCGGCATTGTGCCCTTTGTATTAAATCAGATGCAATTTCTGTGTTTCATCGTCAATACGAAGGTCCAAGGGATACAGTAAACCTGGAGTGAAGCATCGGAATCGAAAACTGGACTCACAGGAGATATTCAAATCATAGATAGTTAGTGTGTCAGTCCCCTTGTACTTAAGTCGGAATTGTGCCTTTTGTATTAAATTCGGTTGCAATTTCTGTGTTTCATTGTCTATAAGATGGTCCAAGAGATACACTAAACCTGAAGTGAAGCATCGGAATCTAAAACTTGTCTCACAGGAGAAACTCAAAGCATAGAAACTTAGAGTGTCAGTCCTCTTGTAGTTAAATCGGCATTGTGCTTTTTGAATTTAATTCCGATGCAATTTCTGTGCTTCATCGTCAATTAGAAGGTCCAAGGTATACAGTAAACCTGAAGTGAAGCATCAGAATCTAAAACAGGACTCACAGGAGAGGTTCAAATCATTGAAAGTTAGAGTGTCAGTCCTCTTGTAGTTATGTCGGCATTGTGCTTTTTGAATTTAATTCCGATGCAATTTCTGTGCTTCATCGTCAATTAGAAGGTCCAAGGTATCCAGTATACCTGAAGTGAAGCATCGGAATCTAAAACTGGACTCACTGGGGAGGTTCAGATCATAGAAAGTTAGAGTGTCAGTCTTCTTGTTCTTAAGTCAGCATTGTGCCTTTTGAATTTAGTTAAGTTTCAATTTCTGTGTTTCATCGTCAATAAGAATGTCTAAGGGATACAGTAAACCTGAAGTTAAGCATCGTAATGTAATACTGGACTCATAGGAGATGTTCAAATCAAAGAAAGTTAGAGTGTCAGTCCTCTTGTACTTAAGTCGGCATACTGCCTTTTGAATTTAATTCCGATGCAATTTCTGTGCTTCATCGTCAATAAGAAGGTCCAAGGGATACAGTAAACTTGAAGTGAAGCATCTGAATCTAAAACAGGACTCACAGGAGAGGTTCAAATCATTGAAAGTTATAATGTCATTCCTCTTGTACTTAAGTCGTCATTGGGCCTTTTGTATTAAATTCGGATGCAATTTTTGTGCTTCATCGTCAATATGAAGGTCCAAGGGATACAGTAGATCTGATGTGAAGCATCGGATTCAAAAACTGGACTCACAGGAGAGGTTCAAATCATTGAAAGTCAGAGTGGCAGTCCTCTTGTTCTTATGTCGGCATTGTGCCATTTGTATTAAATTCGGATGCAATTTCTGTGTTTCATCGTCAATACGAAGGTCCAAGGGATACAGTAAGCCTGAAGTGAAGCATCGGAACCAAAAACTGGACTCACAGGAGAAGTTCCAATCATAGAAAGTTAGTGTGTCAGTCCTCTTGTACTTAAGTCGGCATTGTGCCTTTTGTATTAAATTCGGATGCAATTTCTGTGTTTCATCGTCAATAATAAGGTTCAAGGTATACGGTAAACCTGAAGTGAAGCATCAGAATCTAAAACTGGACTCACAGGAGAGGTTCACATCATAGAAAGTTAGAGTGTCAGTCTTCTTGTTCTTAAGTCGGCATTGTGACTTTTGAATTTAATTAAGATGCAATTTCTGTGTTTCACCGTCAATAAGAAGGTCAAGGTATACAGTAAACCTGAAGTGAAGCATCGGAATCTAAAACTGGACTCACAGGAGAGGTTCAAATCTTAGAAAGTTAGAGTGTCAGTCCTCTTGTACTTGAGTCGGCATTGTGCATTTTGAATTTAATTCCATGCAATTTCTGTGTTTCATCGTCAATAAGGAGGTCCGAGGTATACAGCAAACCTGAAGTGAAGCATCGGAATCTAAATCTGGACTCACAGGAGAGGTTCAATTCATAGAAAGTTAAAGGTTCAGTCCTCTTGTACTTAGGTCTGCATTGTGCCATTTGTATTAAATTCGAATGCAATTTCTGTGTTTCTTCGTCAATAAGAAGGTCCAAGGTACACAGTAACCCTGAAGTGAAGCATCGGAATATAAAACTGGACTCACACGAGAGGTTCAAATCATAGAAAGTTAGAGTGTCAGTCCTCTTGTACATAAGTCGGCATTGTGCCTTTTGTACTAAATTCAGATGCAATTTCTGTATTTCATCGTCAATAAGAAGGTCCAAGGGATACAGTAAACCTGAAGTGAAGCATCGGAATCTAAAACTGGACTCACAGGTGAGGTTCAAATCATAGAAAGTTAGAGTGTCAGTCCTCTTGTACTTAAGTCGGCATTGTGCCTTTTGAATTTAATTAAGATGCAATGTCTGTGTTTCGCCGTCAATAGGAAGGTCAAGGTATACAGTAAACCTGAAGTGAAGCATCAGAATTTAAAACTGGACTCACAGGAGAGGTTCAAATCATAGAAAGTTAGAGTGTCAGTCCTCTTGTACTTAAGTCGGCATTGTGCCTTTTGAATTTAACACCGATGCAATTTCTGTGCTTCATCGTCAATAAGAAGGTCCAAGGGATACACTAATCCTGAAGTGAAGCATCGGAATCTAAAACTGATCTCATAGGAGATGTTCAAATCATAGAAAGTTAGAGTGTCAGTCCTCTTGTACTTAAGTCGGCATTGTGCCTTTTGTATTAAATCAGATGCAATTTCTGTGTTTCATCGTCAATACGAAGGTCCAAGGGATACAGTAAACCTGAAGTGAAGCATCGGAATCGAAAACTGGACTCACAGGAGATATTCAAATCATAGATAGTTAGTGTGTCAGTCCCCTTGTACTTAAGTCGGAATTGTGCCTTTTGTATTAAATTCGGTTGCAATTTCTGTGTTTCATTGTCTATAAGAAGGTCCAAGAGATACACTAAACCTGAAGTGAAACATCGGAATCTAAAACTTGTCTCACAGGAGAAACTCAAAGCATAGAAACTTAGAGTGTCAGTCCTCTTGTAGTTAAGTCGGCATTGTGCTTTTTGATTTTAATTCCGATGCAATTTCTGTGCTTCATCGTCAATTAGAAGGTCAAGGTATACAGTAAACCTGAAGTGAAGCATCTGAATCTAAAACAGGACTCACAGGAGAGGTTCAAATCATTGAAAGTTATAATGTCATTCCTCTTGTACTTAAGTCGTCATTGGGCCTTTTGTATTAAATTCGGATGCAATTTTTGTGTTTCATCGTCAATAAGAGGGTCCAAGGGATACAGTAGATCTGATGTGAAGCATCGGATTCTAAAACTGGACCCACAGGAGAGATTCGAATCATTGAAAGTCAGAGTGGCAGTCCTCTTTTCTTATGTCAGCATTGTGCCATTTGTATTAAATTCGGATGCAATTTCTGTGTTTCATCGTCAATACGAAGGTCCAAGGGATACAGTAAGCCTGAAGTGAAGCATCAGATTCAAAAACTGGACTCACAGGAGAAGTTCCAATCATAGAAAGTTAGTGTGTCAGTCCTCTTGTACTTAAGTCGGCATTGTGCCTTTTGTATTAAATTCGGATGCAATTTCTGTGTTTCATCGTCAATAATAAGGTTCAAGGTATACGGTAAACCTGAAGTGAAGCATCAGAATCTAAAACTGGACTCACAGGAGAGGTTCACATCATAGAAAGTTAGAGTGTCAGTCTTCTTGTTCTAAAGTCGGCATTGTGCCTTTTGAATTTAATTAAGATGCAATTTCTGTGTTTCACCGTCAATAAGAAGGTCAAGGTATACAGTAAACCTGAAGTGAAGCATCGGAATCTAAAACTGGACTCACAGGAGAGGTTCAATTCATAGAAAGTTAGAGTGTCAGTCCTCTTGTACTTAAGTCGGCATTGTGCCTTTTGCATTTAATTCCGTTGCAATTTCTGTGCTTCATCGTCAATAAGAAGGTCCAAGGTACACAGGAAACCTGAAGTGAAGCATCGGAATCCAAAACTGGACTCACACGAGAGGTTCAAATCATAGAAAGTTAGAGTGTCAGTCCTCTTGTACTTAAGTCAACATTGTGCCTTTTGTATTAAATCAGATGCAATTTCTGTGTTTCATCGTCAATACGAAGGTCCAAGGGATACAGTAAACCTGAAGTGAAGCATCGGAATCGAAAACTGGGCTCACAGGAGATGTTCAAATCATAGAAAGGTAGAGTGTCAGTCCTCTTGTACTTGAGTCGGCATTGTGCCTTTTGAATTTAATTCTGGTGCAATTTCTGTGTTTCATCGTCAATAAGAAGGTCCAAGGTACACAGGAAACCTGAAGTGAAGCATCGGAATCTAAAACTGGACTCACACGAGAGGTTCAAATCATAGAAAGTTAGAGTGTCAGTCCTCTTGTACTTAAGTCGGCATTGTGCCTTTTGTATTAAATCAGATGCAATTTCTGTGTTTCATCGTCAATACGAAGGTCCAAGGGATACAGTAAACCTAAGGTGAAGCATCGGAATCGAAAACTGGACTCACAGGAGATATTCAAATCATAGATAGTTAGTGTGTCAGTCCCCTTGTACTTAAGTCGGAATTGTGCCTTTAGTATTAAATTCGGTTGCAATTTCTGTGTTTCATTGTCTATAAGAAGGTCCAAGAGATACACTAAACCTGAAGTGAAACATCGGAATCTAAAACTTGTCTCACAGGAGAAACTCAAAGCATAGAAACTTAGAGTGTCAGTCCTCTTGTAGTTAAGTCGGCATTGTGCTTTTTGAATTTAATTCCGATGCAATTTCTGTGCTTCATCGTCAATTAGAAGGTCAAGGTATACAGTAAACCTGAAGTGAAGCATCTGAATCTAAAACAGGACTCACAGGAGAGGTTCAAATCATTGAAAGTTATAATGTCATTCCTCTTGTACTTAAGTCGTCATTGGGCCTTTTGTATTAAATTCGGATGCAATTTTTGTGTTTCATCGTCAATAAGAGGGTCCAAGGGATACAGTAGATCTGATGTGAAGCATCGGATTCTAAAACTGGACTCACAGGAGAGATTCGAATCATTGAAAGTCAGAGTGGCAGTCCTCTTTTCTTATGTCAGCATTGTGCCATTTGTATTAAATTCGGATGCAATTTCTGTGTTTCATCGTCAATAAGAATGTCCAAGGTACACAAGAAACCTGAAGTGAAGCATCGGAATCTAAAACTGGACTCACACGAGAGGTTCAAATCATAGAAAGTTAGAGTGTCAGTCCTCTTTTAATTAAGTCGGCATTGTGCCTTTTGTATTAAATTCAGATGCAATTTCTGTATTTCATCGTCAATAAGAAAGTCCAAGGGATACAGTAAACCTGAAGTGAAGCATCGGAATCTAAAACTGGACTCACAGGTGAGGTTCAAATCATAGAAAGTTAGAGTGTCAGTCCTCTTGTACTTAAGTCGGCATTGCGCCTTTTGAATTTAATTAAGATGCAATGTCTGTGTTTCGCCGTCAATAGGAATGTCAAGGTATACAGTAAACCTGAAGTGAAGCATCAGAATTTAAAACTGGACTCACAGGAGAGGTTCAAATCATAGAAAGTTAGAGTGTCAGTCCTCTTGTACTTAAGTCGGCATTGTGCCTTTTGTAATTAATTCAGATGCAATTTCTGTGTTTCATCGTCAATAAGAAGGTCCAAGGGATACAGTAAACCTGAAGTGAAGCATCGGAATCAAAATCTGGACTCACAGGTGAGGTTCAAATCATAGAAAGTTAGAGTGTCAGTCCTCTTGTACTTAAGTCGGCATTGTGGCTTTTGAATTTAATTAAGATGCAATGTCTGTGTTTCGCCGTCAATAGGAAGGTCAAGGTATACAGTAAACCTGAAGCGAAGCATCGGAATCTAAAACTGGACTCACAGGAGAGGTTCAAATCATAGAAAGTTAGAGTGTCAGTCCTCTTGTACTTAAGTCGGCATTGTGCCTTTTGAATTTAATACCGATGAAATTTCTGTGCTTCATCGTCAATAAGAAGGTCCAAGGGATACACTAAACCTGAAGTGAAGCATCGGAATCTAAAACTGATCTCATGGGAGATGTTCAAATCATAGAAAGTTAGAGTGTCAGTCCTCTTGTACTTAAGTCGGCATTGTGCCCTTTGTATTAAATCAGATGCAATTTCTGT
This sequence comes from Schistocerca americana, assembly GCF_021461395.2. NCBI lineage: Eukaryota > Metazoa > Arthropoda > Insecta > Orthoptera > Acrididae > Schistocerca > Schistocerca americana. The sequence continues at coordinate 488,563 of NW_025726269.1, read as the reverse complement.
GTTTCATCGTCAATACGAAGGTCCAAGGGATACAGTAAACCTGGAGTGAAGCATCGGAATCGAAAACTGGACTCACAGGAGATATTCAAATCATAGATAGTTAGTGTGTCAGTCCCCTTGTACTTAAGTCGGAATTGTGCCTTTTGTATTAAATTCGGTTGCAATTTCTGTGTTTCATTGTCTATAAGATGGTCCAAGAGATACACTAAACCTGAAGTGAAGCATCGGAATCTAAAACTTGTCTCACAGGAGAAACTCAAAGCATAGAAACTTAGAGTGTCAGTCCTCTTGTAGTTAAATCGGCATTGTGCTTTTTGAATTTAATTCCGATGCAATTTCTGTGCTTCATCGTCAATTAGAAGGTCCAAGGTATACAGTAAACCTGAAGTGAAGCATCAGAATCTAAAACAGGACTCACAGGAGAGGTTCAAATCATTGAAAGTTAGAGTGTCAGTCCTCTTGTAGTTATGTCGGCATTGTGCTTTTTGAATTTAATTCCGATGCAATTTCTGTGCTTCATCGTCATTTAGAAGGTCCAAGGTATCCAGTATACCTGAAGTGAAGCATCGGAATCTAAAACTGGACTCACTGGGGAGGTTCAGATCATAGAAAGTTAGAGTGTCAGTCTTCTTGTACTTAAGTCAGCATTGTGCCTTTTGAATTTAGTTAAGTTTCAATTTCTGTGTTTCATCGTCAATAAGAATGTCTAAGGGATACAGTAAACCTGAAGTTAAGCATCGTAATGTAATACTGGACTCATAGGAGATGTTCAAATCAAAGAAAGTTAGAGTGTCAGTCCTCTTGTACTTAAGTCGGCATAGTGCCTTTTGAATTTAATTCCGATGCAATTTCTGTGCTTCATCGTCAATAAGAAGGTCCAAGGGATACAGTAAACCTGAAGTGAAGCATCTGAATCTAAAACAGGACTCACAGGAGAGGTTCAAATCATTGAAAGTTATAATGTCATTCCTCTTGTACCTAAGTCGTCATTGGGCCTTTTGTATTAAATTCGGATGCAATTTTTGTGCTTCATCGTCAATATGAAGGTCCAAGGGATACAGTAGATCTGATGTGAAGCATCGGATTCAAAAACTGGACTCACAGGAGAGGTTCAAATCATTGAAAGTCAGAGTGGCAGTCCTCTTGTTCTTATGTCGGCATTGTGCCATTTGTATTAAATTCGGATGCAATTTCTGTGTTTCATCGTCAATACGAAGGTCCAAGGGATACAGTAAGCCTGAAGTGAAGCATCGGAACCAAAAACTGGACTCACAGGAGAAGTTCCAATCATAGAAAGTTAGTGTGTCAGTCCTCTTGTACTTAAGTCGGCATTGTGCCTTTTGTATTAAATTCGGATGCAATTTCTGTGTTTCATCGTCAATAATAAGGTTCAAGGTATACGGTAAACCTGAAGTGAAGCATCAGAATCTAAAACTGGACTCACAGGAGAGGTTCACATCATAGAAAGTTAGAGTGTCAGTCTTCTTGTTCTTAAGTCGGCATTGTGACTTTTGAATTTAATTAAGATGCAATTTCTGTGTTTCACCGTCAATAAGAAGGTCAAGGTATACAGTAAACCTGAAGTGAAGCATCGGAATCTAAAACTGGACTCACAGGAGAGGTTCAAATCTTAGAAAGTTAGAGTGTCAGTCCTCTTGTACTTGAGTCGGCATTGTGCATTTTGAATTTAATTCCATGCAATTTCTGTGTTTCATCGTCAATAAGGAGGTCCGAGGTATACAGCAAACCTGAAGTGAAGCATCGGAATCTAAATCTGGACTCACAGGAGAGGTTCAATTCATAGAAAGTTAAAGGTTCAGTCCTCTTGTACTTAGGTCTGCATTGTGCCATTTGTATTAAATTCGAATGCAATTTCTGTGTTTCTTCGTCAATAAGAAGGTCCAAGGTACACAGTAACCCTGAAGTGAAGCATCGGAATATAAAACTGGACTCACAGGTGAGGTTCAAATCATAGAAAGTTAGAGTGTCAGTCCTCTTGTACTTAAGTCGGCATTGTGCCTTTTGAATTTAATTAAGATGCAATGTCTGTGTTTCGCCGTCAATAGGAAGGTCAAGGTATACAGTAAACCTGAAGTGAAGCATCAGAATTTAAAACTGGACTCACAGGAGAGGTTCAAATCATAGAAAGTTAGAGTGTCAGTCCTCTTGTACTTAAGTCGGCATTGTGCCTTTTGAATTTAATACCGATGCAATTTCTGTGCTTCATCGTCAATAAGAAGGTCCAAGGGATACACTAATCCTGAAGTGAAGCATCGGAATCTAAAACTGATCTCATAGGAGATGTTCAAATCATAGAAAGTTAGAGTGTCAGTCCTCTTGTACTTAAGTCGGCATTGTGCCTTTTGTATTAAATCAGATGCAATTTCTGTGTTTCATCGTCAATACGAAGGTCCAAGGGATACAGTAAACCTGAAGTGAAGCATCGGAATCGAAAACTGGACTCACAGGAGATATTCAAATCATAGATAGTTAGTGTGTCAGTCCCCTTGTACTTAAGTCGGAATTGTGCCTTTTGTATTAAATTCGGTTGCAATTTCTGTGTTTCATTGTCTATAAGAAGGTCCAAGAGATACACTAAACCTGAAGTGAAACATCGGAATCTAAAACTTGTCTCACAGGAGAAACTCAAAGCATAGAAACTTAGAGTGTCAGTCTCTTGTAGTTAAGTCGGCATTGTGCTTTTTGAATTTAATTCCGATGCAATTTCTGTGCTTCATCGTCAATTAGAAGGCCAAGGTATACAGTAAACCTGAAGTGAAGCATCTGAATCTAAAACAGGACTCACAGGAGAGGTTCAAATCATTGAAAGTTATAATGTCATTCCTCTTGTACTTAAGTCGTCATTGGGCCTTTTGTATTAAATTCGGATGCAATTTTTGTGTTTCATCGTCAATAAGAGGGTCCAAGGGATACAGTAGATCTGATGTGAAGCATCGGATTCTAAAACTGGACTCACAGGAGAGATTCGAATCATTGAAAGTCAGAGTGGCAGTCCTCTTGTACTTAAGTCGGCATTGTGCCTTTTGTATTAAATTCGGATGCAATTTCTGTGTTTCATCGTCAATAATAAGGTTCAAGGTATACGGTAAACCTGAAGTGAAGCATCAGAATCTAAAACTGGACTCACAGGAGAGGTTCACATCATAGAAAGTTAGAGTGTCAGTCTTCTTGTTCTAAAGTCGGCATTGTGCCTTTTGAATTTAATTAAGATGCAATTTCTGTGTTTCACCGTCAATAAGAAGGTCAAGGTATACAGTAAACCTGAAGTGAAGCATCGGAATCTAAAACTGGACTCACAGGAGAGGTTCAATTCATAGAAAGTTAGAGTGTCAGTCCTCTTGTACTTAAGTCGGCATTGTGCCTTTTGCATTTAATTCCGTTGCAATTTCTGTGCTTCATCGTCAATAAGAAGGTCCAAGGTACACAGGAAACCTGAAGTGAAGCATCGGAATCCAAAACTGGACTCACACGAGAGGTTCAAATCATAGAAAGTTAGAGTGTCAGTCCTCTTGTACTTAAGTCAACATTGTGCCTTTTGTATTAAATCAGATGCAATTTCTGTATTTCATCGTCAATACGAAGGTCCAAGGGATACAGTAAACCTGAAGTGAAGCATCGGAATCGAAAACTGGGCTCACAGGTGATGTTCAAATCATAGAAAGGTAGAGTGTCAGTCCTCTTGTACTTGAGTCGGCATTGTGCCTTTTGAATTTAATTCTGGTGCAATTTCTGTGTTTCATCGTCAATAAGAAGGTCCAAGGGATACAGTAAACCTAAGGTGAAGCATCGGAATCGAAAACTGGACTCACAGGAGATATTCAAATCATAGATAGTTAGTGTGTCAGTCCCCTTGTACTTAAGTCGGAATTGTGCCTTTAGTATTAAATTCGGTTGCAATTTCTGTGTTTCATTGTCTATAAGAAGGTCCAAGAGATACACTAAACCTGAAGTGAAACATCGGAATCTAAAACTTGTCTCACAGGAGAAACTCAAAGCATAGAAACTTAGAGTGTCAGTCCTCTTGTAGTTAAGTCGGCGTTGTGCTTTTTGAATTTAATTCCGATGCAATTTCTGTGCTTCATCGTCAATTAGAAGGTCAAGGTATACAGTAAACCTGAAGTGAAGCATCTGAATCTAAAACAGGACTCACAGGAGAGGTTCAAATCATTGAAAGTTATAATGTCATTCCTCTTGTACTTAAGTCGTCATTGGGCCTTTTGTATTAAATTCGGATGCAATTTTTGTGTTTCATCGTCAATAAGAGGGTCCAAGGGATACAGTAGATCTGATGTGAAGCATCGGATTCTAAAACTGGACTCACAGGAGAGATTCGAATCATTGAAAGTCAGAGTGGCAGTCCTCTTTTCTTATGTCAGCATTGTGCCATTTGTATTAAATTCGGATGCAATTTCTGTGTTTCATCGTCAATAAGAATGTCCAAGGTACACAAGAAACCTGAAGTGAAGCATCGGAATCTAAAACTGGACTCACACGAGAGGTTCAAATCATAGAAAGTTAGAGTGTCAGTCCTCTTGTACTTAAGTCGGCATTGTGCCTTTTGAATTTAATTCCGGTGCAATTTCTGTGTTTCATCGTCAATAAGAAGGTCCAAGGTACACAGTAAACATGAAGTGAAGCATCGGAATCTAAAACTGGACTCACACGAGAGGTTCAAATCATAGAAAGTTAGAGTGTCAGTCCTCTTTTAATTAAGTCGGCATTGTGCCTTTTGTATTAAATTCAGATGCAATTTCTGTATTTCATCGTCAATAAGAAGGTCCAAGGGATACAGTAAACCTGAAGTGAAGCATCGGAATCTAAAACTGGACTCACAGGTGAGGTTCAAATCATAGAAAGTTAGAGTGTCAGTCCTCTTGTACTTAAGTCGGCATTGCGCCTTTTGAATTTAATTAAGATGCAATGTCTGTGTTTCGCCGTCAATAGGAATGTCAAGGTATACAGTAAACCTGAAGTGAAGCATCAGAATTTAAAACTGGACTCACAGGAGAGGTTCAAATCATAGAAAGTTAGAGTGTCAGTCCTCTTGTACTTAAGTCGGCATTGTGCCTTTTGAATTTAATACCGATGCAATTTCTGTGCTTCATCGTCAAGAAGAAGGTCCAAGGGATACACTAAACCTGAAGTGAAGCATCGGAATCTAAAACTGATCTCATAGGAGATGTTCAAATCATAGAAATTTAGAGTGTCAGTCCTCTTGTACTTAAGTCGGCATTGTGCCTTTTGTATTAAATCAGATGCAATTTCTGTGTTTCATCGTCAATACATAGGTCCAAGGGATACAGTAAACCTGAAGTGAAGCATCGGAATCGAAAACTGGACTCACAGGAGATATTCAAATCATAGATAGTTAGTGTGTCAGTCCCCTTGTACTTAAGTCGGAATTGTGCCTTTTGTATTAAATTCGGTTGCACATTCTGTGTTTCATTGTCTATAAGAAAGTCCAAGAGATACACTAAACCTGAAGTGAAACATCGGAATCTAAAACTTGTCTCACAGGAGAAACTCAAAGCATAGAAACTTAGAGTGTCAGTCCTCTTGTAGTTAAGTCGGCATTGTGCTTTTTGAATTTAATTCCGATGCAATTTCTGTGCTTCATCGTCAATTAGAAGGTCAAGGTATACAGTAAACCTGAAGTGAAGCATCTGAATCTAAAACAGGACTCACAGGAGAGGTTCAAATCATTGAAAGTTATAATGTCATTCCTCTTGTACTTAAGTCGTCATTGGGCCTTTTGTATTAAATTCGGATGCAATTTTTGTGTTTCATCGTCAATAAGAGGGTCCAAGGGATACAGTAGATCTGATGTGAAGCATCGGATTCTAAAACTGGACTCACAGGAGAGATTCAAATCATTGAAAGTCAGAGTGGCAGTCCTCTTGTTCTTATGTCAGCATTGTGCCATTTGTATTAAATTCGGATGCAATTTCTGTGTTTCATCGTCAATACGATGGTCCAAGGGATACAGTAAGCCTGAAGTGAAGCATCGGATTCAAAAACTGGACTCACAGGAGAAGTTCCAATCATAGAAAGTTAGTGTGTCAGTCCTCTTGTACTTAAGTCGGCATTGTGCCTTTTGTATTAAATTCGGATGCAATTTCTGTGTTTCATCGTCAATAATAAGGTTCAAGGTATACGGTAAACCTGAAGTGAAGCATCAGAATCTAAAACTGGACTCACAGGAGAGGTTCACATCATAGAAAGTTAGAGTGTCAGTCTTCTTGTTCTAAAGTCGGCATTGTGCCTTTTGAATTTAATTAAGATGCAATTTCTGTGTTTCACCGTCAATAAGAAGGTCAAGGTATACAGTAAACCTGAAGTGAAGCATCGGAATCTAAAACTGGACTCACAGGAGAGGTTCAAAACATAGAAAGTTAGAGTGTCAGTCCTCTTGTACTTAAGTCGGCATTGTGCCTTTTGCATTTAATTCCGGTGCAATTTCTGTGCTTCATCGTCAATAAGAAGGTCCAAGGTACACTGGAAACCTGAAGTGAAGCATCGGAATGTAAAACTGGACTCACACGAGAGGTTCAAATCATAGAAAGTTAGAGTGTCAGTCCTCTTGTACTTAAGACAACATTGTGCCTTTTGTATTAAATCAGATGCAATTTCTGTGTTTCATCGTCAATGCGAAGGTCCAAGGGATACAGTAAACCTGAAGTGAAGCATCGGAATCGAAAACTGGGCTCACAGGAGATGTTCAAATCATAGAAAGGTAGAGTGTCAGTCCTCTTGTACTTGAGTCGGCATTGTGCCTTTTGAATTTAATTCTGGTGCAATTTCTGTGTTTCATCGTCAATAAGAAGGTCCAAGGTACACAGGAAACCTGAAGTGAAGCATCGGAATCTAAAACTGGACTCACACGAGAGGTTCAAATCATAGAAAGTTAGAGTGTCAGTCCTCTTGTACTTAAGTCGGCATTGTGCCTTTTGAATTTAATTCCGGTGCAATTTCTGTGTTTCATCGTCAATAAGAAGGTCCAAGGTACACAGTAAACATGAAGTGAAGCATCGGAATCTAAAACTGGACTCACACGAGAGGTTCAAATCATAGAAAGTTAGAGGGTCAGTCCTCTTTTAATTAAGTCGGTATTGTGCCTTTTGTGTTAAATTCAGATGCAATTTCTGTGTTTCATCGTCAATAAGAAGGTCCAAGGGATACAGTAAACCTGAAGTGAAGCATCGGAATTTAAAACTGGACTCACAGGTGAGGTTCAAATCAAAGAATGTTAGAGTGTCAGTCCTCTTGTACATAAGTCGGCATTTTGCCTTTTGAATTAATTAAGATGCAATGTCTGTGTTTCGTCGTCAATAGGAAGGTCAAGGTATACAGTAAACCTGAAGTGAAGCATCGGAATTTAAAACTGGACTCACAGGAGAGGTTCAAATCATAGTAAGTTAGAGTGTCAGTCCTCTTGTACTTAAGTCGGCATTGTGCCTTTTGATTTTAATGCAGATGCAATTTCAGTGCTTCATCGTCAATAAGAAGGTCCAAGGTACACAGTTAACCTGAAGTGAACCATCGGAATCTAAAACTGGACTCATAGGAGAGGTTAAAATCATAGAAAGTTAGAGTGTCAGTCCTCTGGTACTTATGTCGGCATTGTGCCTTTTGTATTACATTCGGCTGCAATTTCTGTGTTTCATCGTCTATAAGAAGGTCCAAGGGATACACTAAACCTGAAGTGAAGCATCGGAATCTGAAACTGATCTCATAGGAGAGGTTCAAAACATAGAAACTTTGAGTGTCAGTCCTCTTGTACTCAAGTCGGCATTGTGCCTTTTGAATTTAATTCCGGTGCAATTTCTGTGTTACATCGTCAATAAGAAGGTCCAAGAAACACAGTAAACCTGAAGTGAAGCATCGGAATCTAAAACTGGACTCACACGAGAGGTTCAAATCATAGTTAGAGTGTCAGTCCTCTTGTACTTAAGTCGGCATTGTGCCTTTTGTGTTAACTTCATATGCAATATCTGTGTTTCATCGTCAATAAGAAGGTCCAAGGGATACAGTAAACCTGAAGTGAAGCATCGGAATCTAAAACTGGACTCACAGGTGAGCTTCAAATCATAGAATGTTAGAGTGTCAGTCCTCTTGTACATAAGTCGGCATTGTGCCTTTTGAATTAATTAGGATGCAATGTCTGTGTTTCGCCGTCAATAGGAAGGTCAAGGTATACAGTAAACCTGAAGTGAAGCATCGGAATTTAAAACTGGACTCACAGGAGAGGTTCAAATCATAGTAAGTTAGAGTGTCAGTCCTCTTGTACTTAAGTCGGCATTGTGCCTTTTGAATTTAATGCCGATGCAATTTCAGTGCTTCATCGTCAATAAGAAGGTCCAAGGTATACAGTAAACCTGAAGTGAAGCATCGGAAACTGAAACTGGACTCACAGGAGAGGTTCAAATCATAGAAAGTTAGAGTGTCAGTCCTCATGTACTTAAGTCGGCATTGTGCCTTCTGAATTTAATTCCGATGCAATTTCTATGTTTCATCGTCAATAAGAAGGTCCAAGGGATACACTAAAATTGAAGTGAAGCATCGGAATCTAAAACTGATCTCATAGGAGATGTTCAAATCATAGAAAGTTAGAGTGTCAGTCCTCTTGTACTTAAGTCGGCATTGTGCCTTTTGCATTTAATTCCGGTGCAATTTCTGTGCTTCATCGTCAATAAGAAGGTCCAAGGTACACAGGAAACCTGAAGTGAAGCATCGGAATCTAAAACTGGACTCACACGAGAGGTTCAAATCATAGAAAGTTAGAGTGTCAGTCCTCTTGTACTTAAGTCAACATTGTGCCTTTTGTATTAAATCAGAAGCAATTTCTGTGTTTCATCGTCAATACGAAGGTCCAAGGGATACAGTAAACCTGAAGTGAAGCATCGGAATCGAAAACTGGGCTCCCAGGAGATGTTCAAATCATAGAAAGGTAGAGTGTCAGTCCTCTTGTACTTGAGTCGGCATTGTGCCTTTTGAATTTAATTCTGGTGCAATTTCTGTGTTTCATCGTCAATAAGAAGGTCCCAGGTACACAGGAAACCTGAAGTGAAGCATCGGAATTTAAAACTGGACTCACAGGTGAGGTTCAAATCATAGAATGTTGGAGTGTCAGTCCTCTTGTACATAAGTCGGCATTTTGCCTTTTGAATTAATTAAGATGCAATGTCTGTGTTTCGCCGTCAATAGGAAGGTCAAGGTATACAGTAAACCTGAAGTGAAGCATCGGAATTTAAAACTGGACTCACAGGAGAGGTTCAAATCATAGTAAGTTAGAGTGTCAGTCCTCTTGTACTTAAGTCGGCATTGTGCCTTTTGAATTTAATGCAGATGCAATTTCAGTGCTTCATCGTCAATAAGAAGGTCCAAGGTACACAGTTAACCTGAAGTGAAGCATCGGAATCTAAAACTGGACTCATAGGAGAGGTTAAAATCATAGAAAGTTAGAGTGTCAGTCCTCTTGTACTTAAGTCAACATTGTGCCTTTTGTATTAAATCAGATGCAATTTCTGTGTTTCATCGTCAATACGAAGGTCCAAGGGATACAGTAAACCTGAAGTGAAGCATCGAAATCGAAAACTGGGCTCACAGGAGATGTTCAAACCATAGAAAGGTAGAGTGTCAGTCCTCTTGTACTTGAGTCGGCATTGTGCATTTTGAATTTAATTCCATGCAATTTCTGTGTTTCATCGTCAATAAGGAGGTCCGAGGTATACAGTAAACCTGAAGTGAAGCATCGGAATGTAGATCTGGACTGACAGGAGAGGTTCAAATCATAGAAAGTTAGAGTGTCAGTCCTCTGGTACTTATGTCGGCATTGTGCCTTTTGTATTACATTCGGCTGCAATTTCTGTGTTTCATCGTCTATAAGAAGGTCCAAGGGATACACTAAAAATGAAGTGAAGCATCGGAATCTAAAACTGATCTCATAGGAGAGGTTCAAAACATAGAAACTTTGAGTGTCAGTCCTCTTGTACTCAAGTCGGCATTGTGCCTTTTGAATTTAATTCCGGTGCAATTTCTGTGTTACATCGTCAATAAGAAGGTCCAAGAAACACAGTAAACCTGAAGTGAAGCATCGGAATCTAAAACTGGACTCACACGAGAGGTTCAAATCAAGGTTAGAGTGTCAGTCCTCTTGTACTTAAGTCGGCATAGTGCCTTTTGTGTTAAATTCATATGCAATATCTGTGTTTCATCGTCAATAAGAAGGTCCAAGGGATACAGTAAACCTGAAGTGAAGCATCGGAATCTAAAACTGGACTCACAGGTGAGCTTCAAATCATAGAATGTTAGAGTGTCAGTCCTCTTGTACATAAGTCGGCATTGTGCCTTTTGAATTAATTAGGATGCAATGTCTGTGTTTCGCCGTCAATAGGAAGGTCAAGGTATACAGTAAACCTGAAGTGAAGCATCGGAATTTAAAACTGGACTCACAGGAGAGGTTCAAATCATAGTAAGTTAGAGTGTCAGTCCTCTTGTACTTAAGTCGGCATTGTGCCTTTTGAATTTAATGCCGATGCAATTTCAGTGCTTCATCGTCAATAAGAAGGTCCAAGGTATACAGTAAACCTGAAGTGAAGCATCGGAAACTGAAACTGGACTCACAGGAGAGGTTCAAATCATAGAAAGTTAGAGTGTCAGTCCTCATGTACTTAAGTCGGCATTGTGCCTTCTGAATTTAATTCCGATGCAATTTCTATGTTTCATCGTCAATAAGAAGGTCCAAGGTACACAGTTAACCTGAAGTGAAGCATCGGAATCTAAAACTGGACTCACAGGAGAGGTTAAAATCATAGAAAGTCAGAGTGTCAGTCCTCTTGTACTTAAGTCAACATTGTGCCTTTTGTATTAAAACAGATGCAATTTCTGTGTTTCCTCGTCAATACGAAGGTCCAAGGGATACAATAAACCTGAAGTGAAGCGTCGGAATCGAAAACTGGGCTCGCAGGAGATGTTAAAATCATAGAAAGTTAGAGTGTCAGTCCTCATGTACTTAAGTCGGCATTGTGCCTTCTGAATTTAATTCCGATGCAATTTCTATGTTTCATCGTCAATAAGAAGGTCCAAGGTACACAGTTAACCTGAAGTGAAGCATCGGAATGTAAATCTGGACTGACAGGAGAGGTTCAAATCATAGAAAGTTAGAGTGTCAGTCATCTTGTACTTAAGTCGGCATTGTGCTTTTTGAATTTAATTCCGATGCAATTTCTGTGTTTCGTCGTCAATAAGAGGGTCCTAGATATACAGTAAACCTGAAGTGAAGCATCAGTTTCTAAAACTGGACTCACAGGAGAGGTTCAAATCATAGAAAGTAAGTGTGTCAGTCCCATTGTACCTAAGGCGGAATTGTGCCTTTTGTATTAAATTCGGTTGCAATTTCTGTGTTTCATCGTCTATAAGAAGGTCCAAGAGATTCCCTAAACCTGCAGTGAAGCATTGGAATCTAAAACTTGTCTCACAGTAGAAACTCAAAGCATAGAAACTTAGAGTGTCAGTCCTCTTGTAGTTAAGCCGGCATTGTGCTTTTTGAATTTAATTCCGATGCAATTTCTGTGCTTCATCGTCAATTAGAAGGTCCAAGGTATACATTAAACCTGAAGTGAAGCATCGGAATCTAATACTGGACTCACAGGAGAGGTTCAATCAATGAAAGTTAGAGTGTCAGTCCTCTTGTACTTAAGTCGGCATTGTGCTTTTTGAATTTATATTCCGATGCAATTTCTGTGCCTTTTGAATTTAATTAAGATGCAATTTCTCTGTTTCGCCGTCAATAGGAAAGTCAAGGTATACAGTAAACCTGAAGTGAAGCATCGGAATTTAAAACTGGACTCTCAGGAGTGGTTCAAATCATAGAATGTTAGAGTGTCAGTCCTCTTGTACTTAAGTCGGCATTGTGCCTTTTGAATTTAATTCCGATGCAATTTCTGTGCTTCATCTTTCAATAAAAAGGTCGTCCAAGGTATACAGTAAACCTGAAGTGAAGCATCGGAAACTAAAACTGGACTCACAGGAGAGGTTCAAATCGTAGGAAGTTAGAGTGTCAGTCCTCTTGTACTTAAGTCGGCATTGTGCCTTTTGAATTTAATTCGGATGCAATTTCTGTATTTCATCGTCAATAAGAAGGTCCAAGGTACACAGTAAACCTGAAGTGAAGCATCGGAATCTAAAACTGGACTCACAGGAGAGGTTCAAACCATAGAAAGTTAGAGAGTCAGTCCTCTTGTACTTAAGTCGGCATTGTGCCTTTTGTATTATTCGGTTGCAATTTCTGTGTTTCATCATCTATCACAAGGTCCAAGGGATACACTAAACCTGAAGTGAAGCTTCGGAATCTAAAACTGTTCTCACAGGAGAGGTTCAAAGCATAGATACTTAGAGTGTCAGTCCTCTTGTAGTTAAGTCGGCATTGTGCTATTTGAATTTAATTCCGATGCAATTTCTGTGCTTCATCGTCAATTAGAAGGTCCAAGGTATACAGTATACCTGAAGTGAAGCATCGGAATCTAAAACTGGACTCACAGGAGAGGTTCCGAACATAGAAAGTTAGAGTGTCAGTCCTCTTGTGCTTAAGTCGGCATTGTGCCTTTTGTATTAAATCAGATGCAATTTCTGTGTTTCATCGTCAATACGAAGGTCCAAGGGATACAGTAAACCTGAAGTGAAGCATCGAAATCTAAAACTGGACTCACAGGAGAGGTTCAAATCATAGAAAGTTAGAGTGTCAGTCCTCTTGTACTTAAGTCGGCATTGTGCCTTTAGAATTTAATTCGATGCAATTTCTATGTTTCATCGTCAATAAGAAGGTCCGAGGTATACAGTAAACCTGAAGTGAGCATCGTAATCTAAAACTGGACTCACAGGAGAGGTTCAAATCATAGTAAGTTAGAGTGTCAGTCCTCTTGTACTTAAGTCGGCATTGTGCCTTTTGAATTTAATTCCGATGCAATTTCTGTGTTTCGTCGTCAATAAGAAGGTCCAAGGTATACAGTAAACATGAAGTGACGCATCGGAATCTAAAACTGAACTCACAGGAGAGGTTCAAATGATAGAAATTTAGTGTGTCAGTCCTCTTGTACTTAAGTCGGCATTGTGCCTTTTGTATTAAATTCGGTTGCAATTTCTGTGTTTCATCGTCTATAAGAAGGTCCAAGGAATACACTAAACCTGAAGTGAAGCATCGGAATCTAAAGCTGGTCTCATAGGAGAGGTTAAAAGCATAGAAACTTAGAGTGTCAGTCCTCTTGTAGTTAAGTCGGCATTGTGCTTTTTGAATTTAATTCCGATGCAATTTCTGTATTTCATCGTCAATTAGAAGGTCCAAGGTATACAGTAGACCTGAAGTGAAGCATCGGAATCTAAAACTGGTCTCACTGGAGAGGTTCAAATCATAGAAAGTTAGAGTGTCAGTCCTCTTGTACTTAAGTCGGCATTGTGCCTTTTGAATTTAATTCCGATGCAATTTCTGTGCTTCATCGTCAATAAGAAGGTCCAAGGTACACAGTAAACCTGAAGTGAAACATCGGAATCTAAAACTGGACTCACACGAAAGGTTCAAATCATAGAAAGTTAGAGTGTCAGTCCTCTTGTACTTAAGTCGGCATTGTGCCTTTTGTTTTAAATTCAGATGCAATTTCTGTGTTTCATCGTCAATAAGAAGGTCCAAGGGATACAGTAAACCTGAAGTGAAGCATCGGAATCTAAAACTTGACATACAGGTGAGGTTCAAATCATAGAATGTTAGAGTGTCAGTCCTCTTGTACTTAAGTCGGCATTGTGCCTTTTGTATTAAATTCGGTTGCAATTTCTGTGTTTGATCGTCTATAAGGAGGTCCAAGGGATACACTAAACCTGTAGTGAAGCATCGGAATCTAAAACTGTTCTCACAGGAGAGGTTCAAAGCTTAGAAACTTAGAGTGTCAGTCCTCTAGTAGTTAAGTCGGCATTGTGCTTTTTGAATTTAATTCCGATGCAATTTCTGTGCTTTATCGTCAATTAGAAGGTCCAAGGTATACAGTAAACCTGAAGTGAAGCATCGGAAACTAAAACTGGACTCACAGGAGAGGTTCAAATCATAGAAAGTTAGAGTGTCAGTCCTCTTGTACTTAAGTCGGCATTGTGCATTTTGAATTTTATTCCCATGCAATTTCTGTGTTTCATCGTCATAAAGAAGGTCCAAGGTACACAGTTAACCTGAAGTGAAGCATCGGAATCTAAAACTGGACTCACAGGAGAGATTCAAATCATAGAAAGTTAGAGTGTCAGTCCTCTTGTACTTAAGTCGGCATTGTGCCTTTTGTATTAAATCAGATACAATTGCTGTGTTTCATCGTCAATACGAAGGTCCAAGGGAAACAGTAAACCTGAAGTGAAGCATCGGAATCGAAAACTGGAATCACAGGAGATGTTCAAATCATAGAAAGTTAGAGTGTCAGTCCTCTTGTGCTTGAGTCGGCATTGTGCCTTTTGAATTTAATTCCATGCAATTTCTGTGTTTCATCGTCAATAAGGAGGTCCGAGGAATACAGTAAACCTGAAGTGAAGCATCAGAATCTAAAACTGGACTCACAGGAGAGATTCAAATCATAGAAAGTTAGAGTGTCAGTCCTCTTGTACTTAAGTCGGCATTGTGCTTTTTTAATTTATATTCCGATGCCATTTCTGTGCTTCATCGTCTATAAGAAGTTCCAAGGGATACACTAAACCTGAAGTGAAGCATCGGAATCTAAAACGATTCTCACAGGAGAGTTTCAAAGCATAGAAACTTAGAGTGTCAGTCCTCTCCTAGTTAAGTCGGCATTGTGCTTTTTGAATTTAATTCCGATGCAATTTCTGTGCTTCATCGTCAATTAGAAGGTTCAAGGTATACAGTAAACCTGAAGTGAAGCATCGGAATCTAAAACTAGACTCACAGGAGAGGTTCAAATTATAGCAAGTTAGTGTGTCAGTCCTCTTGTACTTAAGTCGTAATTGTGTCTTTTGTATTAAATTCGGTTGCAATTTCTGTGTTTCATCGTCTATAAGAAGGGCCAAGAGATATAGTAAACCTGAAGTGAAGCATCGGAATCTAAAACTGGACTCACAGAGAGTATCAGATCATAGAAAGTTAGTGTGTCAGTCCTCTTGTACTTAAGTCGGCGTTGTGCCTTTTGAATTTAATTCCGATGCAATATCTGTGTTTCGCCGTCAATAAGAAGGTCCAAGGTATACAGTAAACCTGAAGTGAGGCATCAGAATATAAAACTGGACTCACAGGAGAGGTTCAAATCATAGAAAGTTAGATTGTCAGTCCTCTTGTACTTAAGTCGGCATTGTGCCTTTTGAATTTATTTCCCATGCAATTTCGGTGCTTCATCGTCAATAAGAAGGTCCAAGGGATACAGTAAACCTGAAGTGAAGCATCGGAATCTAAAACTGGACTCACAGGAGACGTTCAAATCATAGAAAGTTAGAGTGTAGGTCCACTTGTACTTAAGTCGGCATTGTGCATTTTGTTTTTAATTCCGATGCAATTTCTGTGTTTCATCGTTAATAAGAAGGTCCAAGGTATGCAGTAAACCTTAAGTGAGGCATCGGAATCTCAAACTGCACTCACAGGAGAGGTTCAAATAATTGAAAGTTAGAGTGTCAGCCTCTTGTACTTAAGTCGGCATTGTGCCTTTTGAATTTAATTCGGATGCAATTTCTGTATTTCATCGTCAATAAGAAGGTCCAAGGGATACAGTAAACCTCAAGTGAAGCATCGGAATCTAAAACTGGACTCACAGGAGAGGTTCAAATCAAAGAAAGTTAGAGTCTCAGTCCTCTTGTACTTAAGTCGGCATTGTGCCTTTTGAATTTAATTATGATGCAATATCTGTGTTTCGCAGTCATGTAGAAGGTCCAAGGTACACAGTAAACCTGATGTGAAGCATCAGAATCTAAAACTGGAATCACAGGAGAGGTTCAAATCATAGAAAGTAAGTGTGTCAGTCCTCTTGTACTTAAGTCGGCATTGTGCGTTTGTATTAAATTCGGATGCAATTTCTGTGTTCCATCGTCAGTAATAAGGTCCAAGGGATACAGTAAACCTGAAGTGAAGCATCGGAATCTAAAACTGCACTCACAGGAGAGGTTCAAATAATTGAAAGTTAGAGTGTCAGCCTCTTGTACTTAAGTCGGCATTGTGCCTTTTGAATTTAATTCGGATGCAATTTCTGTGTTTCATCGTCAATAAGAAGGTCCAAGGGATACAGTAAACCTGAAGTGAAGCATCGGAATCTAAAACTGGACTCACAGGAGAGGTCCAATCATAGAAAGTTAGAGTGTCAGTCCTCTTGTACTTAAGTCGGAATTGTGCCTTTAAAATTTAATTCCGATGCAATTTCTGTGTTTCATCGTCAATAAGAAGGGCCAAGGTATACAGTAAACGTGAAGTGAAGCATCGGAATCTAAAACTGGACTCACAGGAGAGGTTCAAATCATAGAAAGTTAGAGTGTCAGTCCTCTTGTACTTAATTCGACATTGTGCCTTTTGTATTAAAATCGGTTTCAATATCTGTGTTTCATCGTCAATAAGAAGGTCCAAAGGATACACTAAACCTGAAGTGAAGCATCGGAATCTAAAACTGGACTCACAGGAGAGGTTAAAAGCACAGAAAGTTAGAGTGTCAGTCCTCTTGTACTTAAGCCGGCATTGTGCTTTTTGAATTTAATTCTGATGCAATTTCTGTGCTTCATCGTCAATAAGGAGGTCCAAGGTATACAGTAAACCTAAAGCGAAGCATCGGAATCTAAAACTGGACTCGCAGGAGAGGTTCAAATCATAGAAAGTTAGAGTGTCAGTTTTCTAATACTGAAGTCGGCATTGTGCCCTTTGAATTTAATTCCCATGCAATTACTATGTTTCATCGTCAATAAAAAGGTCCAAGGTATACAGTAAACCTGAAGTGAAGCATCGGAATCTAAAACTGGACTCAGAGGAGAGGTTCAAATCATACAAAGTTAGAGTGTCAGTCCTCTTCTACGTAAGTCGGCATTATGCCTTTAGTATTAAATACGGATGCAATTTCTGTATTTCATCGTCAATAAGAGGGTCCAAGGGATACAGTAAACCTGCAGTGAAGCATCGGAATCTAAAACTGGGCTCACAGGAGAGTTTCAAATCATAGAAATTTAGAGAGTCAGACCTCTTGTACTTAAGTCGGCATTGTGCCTTTTGAATTTAACTCCGATGCAATTTCTGTGCTTCATCGTCAATAAGAAGGTCGAAGGGATACAGTAAACCTGAAGTGAAGCATCGGAATCTAAAACTGGACTCACAGAAGAGGTTCAAATCATAGAAAGTTAGACTGTCAGTCCTCTTGTACTTAAGTTGGCATTGTGCCTTTTGAATATAATTCCGATGCAATTTCTGTGCTTCATCGTCGATAAGTAGGTCCAAGGGATACAGTAAACCTGTAGTGAAGCATCGGAATCTAAAACAGGACTCACAGGAGAGGTTCAAATCATAGAAAGTTAGAGTGTCAGTCCTCTTGTACTTAAGTCGGCAATGTGCCTTTTGTATTAAATTCCGAATCAATTTCTGTGTATCATCGTCAATAAGAAGGTCCAAGGGATACAGTAAACCTGAGGTGAAGCATCGGAATCTAAAACTGGACTCACAGGAGAGGTTCAAATAATAGAAATTTAGAGTGTCAGTCCTCTTGTACTTAAGTCGGCATTGTGCCTTTTGTATTATATCAGATGCAATATCTGTGTTTCATCGTCAATACGAAGGTCCAAGGGATACAGTAAACCTGAAGTGAAGCATCGGAATCGATAACTGGACTCACAGGAGATGTTCCAATCATAGAAAGTTAGAGTGTCAGTCCTCGTGTACTTGAGTCGGCATTGTGCCTTTTGAATTTAATTCGATGCTATTTCTGTGTTTCATCGTCAATAAGGAGGTCCGAGGTATACAGTAAACCTGAAGTGAAGCATTGGAATCTAAAACTGGACTGACAGGAGAGGTTCAAATCATAGAAAGTTACAGTGTCAGTCCTCTTGTACTTAAGTCGGCATTGTGCCTTTTGAATTTAATTCAGATGCAATTTCTGTGTTTCGTCGTCAATAAGAAGGTCCAAGGTATACAGTAAACCTGAAGTGAAGCATCGGAATCTAAAACTGGACTCACAGGAAATGTTCAAATCATAGAAACTTAGAGTGTCAGTCCTCTTGTACTTGAGTCGACAGTGCCTTTTGAATATAATTCGATGCAATTTCTGTGTTTTATCGTCAATAAGGCGGTCCGAGGTATACAGTAAACCTGAAGTGAAGCATCGGAATCTAAAACTGGACTCACAGGAGAGGTTATAATCATAGCAAGTTAGTGTGTCAGTCCTCTTGTACTTAAGTCGGAATTGTGCCCTTTGTATTAAATTCGGTTTCAATTTCTGTGTTTTATCGTCTATAAGAAGGTCCAAGAGATACACTAAACCTGAAGTGAAGAATCGGAATCTAAAACTGGTCTCACAATAGAGGTTCAAAGCATAGAAACTTAGAGTGTCAGTCCTCTTGTAGTTAAGTCGGCATTGTGATTTTTGAATTTAATTCCGATGCAATCTCTGTGCTTCATCGTCAATTAGAAGGTCCAAGGTATACAGTAAACCTGAAGTGAAGCATCGGAATCTAAAACAGGACTCACAGGAGAGGTTCAAATCATTGAAAGTTAGAGTGTCAGTCCTCTTGTACTTAAGTCGGCATTGTGCTATTTGAATTTATATTCCGATGCAATTTCTGTGCTTCATCGTCAATAAGAAGGTCCAAGGTATACAGTAAACCTGAAGCGAAGCATCGGAATCTAAAACTGGACTCACAGGAGAGGTCCAAATCATAGACAGTTAGAGTGTCAGTCCTCTTGTACTTAAGTCGGCATTGTGCCTTTTGAATTTAATTCCGATGCAATTTCTGTGTATCATCGTCAATAAGAAGTTCCAAGGTGTACAGTACACCTGAAGTGAAGCATCGGAATCTAAAACTGGACTCACAGGAGAGGTTCAATTCATAGAAAGTTAAAGGGTCAGTCCTCTTGTACTTAGGTCGGCATTGTGCCATTTGTATTAAATTCGAATGCAATTTCTGTGTTTCATCGTCAATAAGAAGGTCCAAGGGATACAGTAAACCTGAAGTGAAGCATCGGAATCTAAAACTGCACTCACAGAGAGGATCAGATCATAAAAAGTTAGTGTGTCAGTCCTCTTGTACTTAAGTCGGCGTTGTGCTTTTTGAATTTAATTCCTATGCAATATCTGTGTTTCGCCGTCAATAAGAAGGTCCAAGGTATACAGTAAACCTGAAGTGAGGCATCAGAATATAAAACTGGACTCACAGGCGACGTTCAAATCATAGAAAGTTAGATTGTCAGTCCTCTTGTACTTAAGTCGGCATTGTGCCTTTTGAATTTATTTCCGATGCAATTTCGGTGCTTCATCGTCAATAAGAAGGTCCAAGGGATATAGTAAACCTGAAGTGAAGCATCGGAATCTAAAACTGGACTCAGAGGAGACGTTCAAATCATAGAAAGTTATAGTGTAGGTCCACTTGTACTTAAGTCGGCATTGTGCATTTTGTTTTTAATTCCGATGCAGGTTCTGTGTTTCATCGTCAATAAGGAGGTCCAAGGTATGCAGTAAACCTTAAGTGAGGCATCGGAATCTAAAACTGCACTCACAGGAGAGGTTCAAATAATTGAAAGTTAGAGTGTCAGCCTCTTGTACTTAAGTCGGCATTGTGCCTTTTGAATTTAATTCGGATGCAATTTCTGTGTTTCATCGTTAATAAGAAGGTTCAAGGGATACAGTAAACCTCAAGTGAAGCATCGGAATCTAAAACTGGACTCACAGGAGAGGTTCAAATCATAGAAAGTTAGAGTCTCAGTCCTCGTGTACTTAAGTCGGCATTGTGCCTTTTGAATTTAATTACGATGCAATATCTGTGTTTCGCAGTCAATAAGAAGGTCCAAGGTACACAGTAAACCTGACGTGAAGCATCAGAATCTAAAACTGGAATCACAGGAGAGGTTCAAATCATAGAAAGTAAGAGTGTCAGTCCTCTTGTACTAAAGTCGTCATTGTGCGTTTGTATTAAATTCGGATGCAATTTCTGTGTTCCATCGTCAGTAATAAGGTCCAAGGGATACAGTAAACCTGAAGTGAAGCATCGGAATCTAAAACTGGACTCACAGGAGAGGTTCAAACCATAGAAAGTTATAGTGTCAGTCCTCTTGTACTTAAGTCGGCTTTGTCCTTTTTGTATTTCATTCGGGTGCAATTTATGTGTTTCATCGTCAATAAGAAGGTCCAAGGGATACAGTAAACCTGAAGTGAAGCATCGGAATCTAAAACTGGACTCACAGGAGAGGTCCAATCAAAGAAAGTTAGAGTGTCAGTCCTCTTGTACTTAAGTCGGAATTGTGCCTTTTAAATTTAATTCCGATGCAATTTCTGTGTTTCATCGTCAATAAGAAGGGTCAAGGTATACAGTAAACGTGAAGTGAAGCATCGGAATCTAAAACTGGACTCACAGGAGAGGTTCAAATCATAGAAAATTAGAGTGTCAGTCCTCTTGTACTTAATTCGGCATTGTGCCTTTTGTATTAAAATCGGTTTCAATATCTGTGTTTCATCGTCAATAACAAGGTCCAAGGGATACACTAAACCTGAAGTGAAGCATCGGAATCTAAAACTGGTCTCACAATAGAGGTTCAAAGCATAGAAACTTAGAGTGTCAGTCCTCTTGTAGTTAAGTCGGCATTGTGCTTTTTGAATTTAATTCCGATGCAATTTCTGTGCTTCATCGTCAATTAGAAGGTCCAAGGTATACAGTAAACCTGAAGCGAAGCATCGGAATCTAAAACTGGACTCACAGGAGAGGTCCAAATCATAGACAGTTAGAGTGTCAGTCCTCTTGTACTTAAGTCGGCATTGTGCCTTTTGAATTTAATTCCGATGCAATTTCTGTGTATCATCGTCAATAAGAAGTCCCAAGGTATGCAGTACACCTGAAGTGAAGCATCGGAATCTAAAACTGGACTCACAGGAGAGGTTCAATTCATAGATAGTTAAAGGGTCAGTCCTCTTGTACTTGGGTCGGCATTGTGCCAGTTGTATTAAATTCTAATGCAATTTCTGTGTTTCATCGTCAATAATAAGGTCCAAGGGATACAGTAAACCTGAAGTGAAGCATAGGAATCTAAAACTGGAATCACAGGAGAGGTTCAAATCATAGAAAGTTAGTGTGTCAGTCCCCTTGTACTTAAGTCGGAATTGTGCCTTTTGTATTAAATTCGGTTGCAACTTCTGTGTTTCATCGTCTATAAGAAAGTCCAAGAGATACATTAAACCTGAAGTGATACATCGGAATCTAAAACTGGTCTCACAGGAGAGGTTCAAACATAGAGACTTAGAGTGTCAGTCCTCTTGTAGTTAAGTCGGCATTGTGCTTTATGAATTTAATTCCGATGCAATTTCTGTGTTTCGGTGTCAATAGGAAGGTCAAGGTATACAGTAACCCTGAAGTGAAGCATCGGAATTTAAAACTGGACTCTCAGGAGTGGTTCAAATCATAGAATGTTAGAGTGTCAGTCCTCTTGTACTTAACTCGGCATTGTGCCTTTTGAATTTAATTCCGATGCAATTTCTGTGTTTCGTCGTCAATAACAAGGTCCAAGGTATACAGTAAACCTGAAGTGAAGCATCGGAATCTAAAACTGGACTCACAGGAGAGGTTCAAATCATAGCAAGATAGTGTGTCAGTCCTCTTGTACTTAAGTCGGAACTGTGCCTTTTGTACTAAATTCGGTTGCAATTTCTATGTTTCATCGTCTATAAGAAGGTCCAAGAGATACACTAAACCTGAAGTGAAGCATCGGAATCTAAAACTGGTCTCACAGGAGAGGTTCAAACATAGAGACTTAGAGTGTCAGTCCTCTTGTAGTTAAGTCGGCATTGTGCCTTTTGAATTTAATTCCAATGCAATTTCTGTGCTTCTTCGTCAATTAGAAGGTCCAAGGTATACAGTAAACCTGAACTGAAGCATCGGAACCTAAATCTGGTCTCACAGGAGAGGTTCAAATCATAGAAACTTAGAGTGTCAGTCCTCTTGTAGTTAAGTCGGCATTGTGCATTTTGAATTTAATTCCGATTCAATTTCTGTGCTTCATCGTCAATTAGAAGGTCCAAGGTATACAGTAAACCTGAAATGAAGCATCGGAATCTAAAACTGGACTCACAGTAGAGGTTCAAATCATTGAAAGTTAGAGTGTCAGTCCTTTTGTACTTAAGTCGGCATTGTGCTTTTTGAATTTATATTCCGATGCAATTTCTGTGCTTCATCGTCAATAAGAAGGTCCAAGGTATACAGTAAACCTGATGCGAAGCATAGGAATCTAAAACCGTACTCACAGGAGAGGTTCAAATCATAGAATGTTTGATTGTCAGTCCTCTTGTACTTAAGTCGGCATTGTGTCTTTTGTATTAAATTCAGATGCAATTTCTGTGTTTCATCGTCAATACGAAGGTCCAAGTGATACAGTAAACAAAAAGTGAAGCATCGGAATCTAAAACTGGACTCGCAGGAGATGTTCAAATCATAGAAACTTAGACTGTCAGTCCTCTTGTACTTGAGTCGACATTGTGCCTTTTGAATATAATTCGATGCAATTTCTGTGTTTTATCGTCAATAAGGCGGTCCGAGGTATACAGTAAACCTGAAGTGAAGCATCGGAATCTAAAACTGGACTCACAGGAGAGGTTATAATCATAGCAAGTTAGTGTGTCAGTCCTCCTGTACTTAAGTCGGAATTGTGCCTTTTGTATTAAATTCGGTTGCAATTTCTGTGTTTCATCGTCTATAAGAAGGTCCAAGAGATACACTAAACCTGAAGTGAGGCATCGGAATCTAAAACTGGTCTCACAATAGAGGTTCAAAGCATAGAAACTTAGAGTGTCAGTCCTCTTGTAGTTAAGTCGGCATTGTGATTTTTGAATTTAATTCCGATGCAATTTCTGTGTTTCATCGTCAATAAGGAGGTCCGAGGCATACAGTAAACCTGAAGTGAAGCATCGGAATCTAAAACTGGACTGACAGGAGAGGTTCAAATCATAGAAAGTTAGTGTGTCAGTCCCCTTGTACTTAAGTCGGAATTGTCCTTTTTGTATTAAATTCGGTTGCAATTTCTGTGTTTCATCGTCTATAAGAAGGTCCAAGAGATACACTAAACCTGAAGTGAAGCATCGGAATCTAAAACTGTACTCACAGGAGAGGTTCAAATCATAGAAAGTTGGAGTGTCATTCCTCTTGTACTTAAGTCGGCATTGTGTCTTTTGTATTACATTCAGATGCAATTTCTGTGTTTCATCGTCAATACGAAGGTCCAAGTGCTACAGTAAACATGAAGTGAAGCATCGGAAACTAAAACTGGACTCACAGGGGATGTTCAAATCATAGAAACTTAGAGTGTCAGTCCTCTTGTACTTGAGTCGACATTGTGCCTTTTGAATATAATTCGATGCAATTTCTGTGTTTTATCGTCAGTAAGGAGGTCCGAGGTATACAGTAAACCAGAAGTGAAGCAACGGAATCTAAAACTGGACTGACAGGAGAGGTTCAAATCATAGAGATTTAGAGTGTCAGTCCTCTTGTATTTAAGTCGGCATTGTGCCTTTTGAATTTAATTCCGATGCAATTTCTGTGTTTCGTCGTGAATAAGATGGTCCAAGGTATACAGTAAACCTGAAGTGAAGCATCGGAATCTAAAACTGGACTCACAGGAGAGGTTATAATCATAGCAAGTTAGTGTGTCAGTCCTCTTGTACTTAAGTCGGAATTGTGCCTTTTGTATTAAATTCGGTTGCAATTTCTGTGTTTCATCGTCTATAAGAAGGTCCAAGAGATACACTAAACCTGAAGTGAAGCATCGGAATCTAAAACTGGTCTCACAATAGAGGTTCAAAGCATAGAAACTTAGAGTGTCAGTCCTCTTGTAGTTAAGTCGGCATTGTGCTTTTTGAATTTAATTCCGATGCAATTTCTGTGCTTCATCGTCAATTAGAAGGTCCAAGGTATACAGTAAACCTGAAGCAAAGCATCGGAATCTAAAACTGGACTCACAGGAGAGATCCAAATCATAGACAGTTAGAGTGTCAGTCCTCTTGTACTTAAGTCGGCATTGTGCCTTTTTAATTTAATTCCGATGCAATTTCTGTGTATCATCGTCAATAAGAAGTCCCAAGGTATGCAGTACACCTGAAGTGAAGCATCGGAATCTAAAACTGGACTCACAGGAGAGGTTCAATTCATAGAAAGTTAAAGGGTCAGTCCTCTTGCACTTAGGTCGGCATTGTGCCATTTGTATTAAATTCGAATGCAATTTCTGTGTTTCATCGTCAATAATAAGGTCCAAGGGTTACAGTAAACCTGAAGTGAAGCATCGGAATCTAAAACTGGTCTCACAGGAGAGGTTCAAATCATAGAAACTTAGAGTGTCAGTCCTCTTGTAGTTAAGTCGGCATTGTGATTTTTGAATTTAATTCCAATGCAATTTCTGTGCTTCATCGTCAATTAGAAGGTCCAAGGTATACAGTAAACCTGAACTGAAGCATCGGAACCTAAAACTGGTCTCACAGGAGAGGTTCAAATCATAGAAACTTAGAGTGTCAGTCCTCTTGTACTTGAGTCGACATTGTGCCTTTTGAATATAATTCGATGCAATTACTGTGTTTTATCGTCAATAAGGCGGTCCGAGGTATACAGTAAACCTGAAGTGAAGCATCGGAATCTAAAACTGGACTCACAGGAGAGGTTATAATCATAGCAAGTTAGTGTGTCAGTCCTCTTGTACTTAAGTCGGAATTGTGCCTTTTGTATTAAATTCGGTTGCAATTTCTGTGTTTCATCGTCTATAAGAAGGTCCAAGAGATACACTAAACCTGAAGTGAAGCATCGGAATCTAAAACTGGTCTCACAATAGAGGTTCAAAGCATAGAAACTTAGAGTGTCAGTCCTCTTGTAGTTAAGTCGGCATTGAGATTTTTGAATTTAATTCCGATGCAATCTCTGTGCTTCATCGTCAATTAGAAGGTCCAAGCTATACTGTAAACCTGAAGTGAAGCATCGGAATCTAAAACAGGACTCACAGGAGAGGTTCAAATCATTGAAAGTTAGAGTGTCAGTCCTCTTGTACTTAAGTCGGCATTGTGCTATTTGAATTTATATTCCGATGCAATTTCTGTGCTTCATCGTCAATAAGGAGGTCCAAGGTATACAGTAAACCTGAAGCGAAGCATCGGAATCTAAAACTGGACTCACAGGAGAGGTCCAAATCATAGACAGTTAGAGTGTCAGTCCTCTTGTACTTAAGTCGGCATTGTGCCTTTTGAATTTAATTCCGATGCAATTTCTGTGTATCATCGTCAATAAGAAGTTCCAAGGTGTACAGTACACCTGAAGTGAAGCATTGGAATCTAAAACTGGACTCACAGGAGAGGTTCAATTCATAGAAAGTTAAAGGGTCAGTCCTCTTGTAGTTAGGTCGGCATTGTGCCATTTGTATTAAATTCGAATGCAATTTCTGTGTTTCATCGTCAATAAGAAGGTCCAAGGGATACAGTAAACCTGAAGTGAAGCATCGGAATCTAAAACTGGACTAACAGAGAGGATCAGATCATAGAAAGTTAGTGTGTCAGTCCTCTAGTACTTAAGTCGGCGTTGTGCCTTTTGAATTTAAGTCCGATGCAATATCTGTGTTTCGCCGTCAATAAGAAGGTCCAAGGTATACAGTAAACCTGAAGTGAGGCATCAGAATATAAAAATGGACTCACAGGAGAGGTTCAAATCATAGAAAGTTAGACTGTCAGTCCTCTTGAACTTAAGTCGGCATTGTGCCTTTTGAATTTATTTCCGATGCAATTTCGGTGCTTCATCGTCAATAAGAAGGTCCAAGGGATACAGTAAACCTGAAGTGAAGCATCAGAATCTAAAACTGGACTCACTGGAGACGTTCAAATCATAGAAAGTTAGAGTGTAAGTCCACTTGTACTTAAGTCGGCATTGTGCATTTTGTTTTTAATTCCGATGCAGGTTCTGTGTTTCATCGTTAATAAGAAGGTCCAAGGTATGCAGTAAACCTTAAGTGAGGCATCGGAATCTAAAACTGCACTCACAGGAGAGGTTCAAATAATTGAAAGTTAGAGTGTCAGCCTCTTGTACTTAAGTCGGCATTGTGCCTTTTGAATTTAATTCGGATGCAATTTCTGTGTTTCATCGTCAATAAGAAGGTTCAAGGGATACAGTAAACCTCAAGTGAAGCATCGGAATCTAAAACTGGACTCACAGGAGAGGTTCATATCATAGAAAGTTAGAGTCTCAGTCCTCTTGTACTTAAGTCGGCATTGTGCCTTTTGAATTTAATTACGATGCAATATCTGTGTTTCGCAGTCAATAAGAAGGTCCAAGGTACACAGTAAACCTGACGTGAAGCATCAGAATCTAAAGCTGGAATCACAGGAGAGGTTCAAATCATAGAAAGTAAGAGTGTCAGTCCTCGTGTACTTAAGTCGGCATTGTGCTTTTGTATTAAATTCGGATGCAATTTCTGTGTTCCATCGTCAGTAATAAGGTCCAAGGGACACAGTAAACCTGAAGTGAAGCATCGGATTTTAAAACTGGACTCACAGGAGAGGTCCAATCATAGAAAGTTAGAGTGTCAGTCCTCTTGTACTTAAGTCGGAATTGTGCCTTTTAAATTTAATTCCGATGCAATTTCTGTGTTTCATCGTCAATAAGAAGGGCCAAGGTATACAGTAAACGTGAAGTGAAGCATCGGAATCTAAAACTGGACTCACAGGAGAGGTTCAAATCATAGAAAGTTAGAGTGTCAGTCCTCTTGTACTTAATTCGGCATTGTGCCTTTTGTATTAAAATCGGTTTCAATATCTGTGTTTCATCGTCAATAAGAAGGTCCAAGGGATACACTAAACCTGAAGTGAAGCATCGGAATCTAAAACTGGACTCACAGGAGAGGTTAAAAGCACAGAAAGTTAGAGTGTCAGTCCTGTTGTACTTAAGCCGGCATTGTGCTTTTTGAATTTAATTCTGATGCAATTTCTGTGCTTCATCGTCAATAAGAAGGTCCAAGGTATACAGTAAACCCGAAGTGAAGCATCGGAATCTAAGACTGGACTACCGGAGAGGTACAAGTCATAGAAAGTTAGAGTGTCTGTCCTCTTGTACTTAAGTCGGCGTTGTGACTTTTGAATTTAATTCCGATGCAATTTCTGTGCTTCATCGTCAATAAGAAGGTCCAAGGTATACAGTATACCTGAAGTAAAGCATCGAAATGAAAAACTGGACTCACAGGAGAGGTTCAGATCATAGAAAGTTAGAGTGTCAGTCCTCTTGTACTTAATTCGGCATTGTGCCTTTTGTATTAAAATCGGTTTCAATATCTGTGTTTCATCGTCAATAAGAAGGTCCAAGGGATACACTAAACCTGAAGTGAAGCATCGGAATCTAAAACTGGACTCACAGGAGAGGTTAAAAGCACAGAAAGTTAGAGTGTCTGTCCTGTTGTACTTAAGCCGGCATTGTGCTTTTTGAATTTAATTCTGATGCAATTTCTGTGCTTCATCGTCAATAAGAAGGTCCAAGGTATACAGTAAACCCGAAGTGAAGCATCGGAATCTAAGACTGGACTACCGGAGAGGTACAAGTCATAGAAAGTTAGAGTGTCTGTCCTCTTGTACTTAAGTCGGCGTTGTGACTTTAGAATTTAATTCCGATGCAATTTCTGTGCTTCATCGTCAATAAGAAGGTCCAAGGTATACAGTATACCTGAAGTAAAGCATCGAAATGTAAAACTGGACTCGCAGGAGAGGTTCAAATCATAGAAAGTTAGAGTGTCAGTTTTCTAATACTGAAGTCGGCATTGTGCCTTTTGAATTTAATTCCCATGCAATTACTATGTTTCATCGTCAATAAAAAGGTCCAAGGTATACAGTAAACCTGAAGTAAAGTATCGGAATCTAAAACTGGACTCAGAGGAGAGGTTCAAATCATACAAAGTTAGAGTGTCAGTCCTCTTCTACGTAAGTCGGCATTGTGCCTTTAGTATTAAATACGGATGCAATATCTGTATTTCATCGTCAATAAGAGGGTCCAAGGGATACAGTAAACCTGCAGTGAAGCATCGGAATCTAAAACTGGGCTCACAGGAGAGTTTCAAATCATAGAAAGTTAGAGAGTCAGACCTCTTGTACTTAAGTCGGCATTGTGCCTGTTGAATTTAACTCCGATGCAATTTCTGTGCTTCATCGTCAATAAGAAGGTCGAAGGGATACAGTAAACCTGAAGTGAAGCATCGGAATCTAAAACTGGACCCACAGGAGAGGTTCAAATCATAGAAAGTTAGACTGTCAGTCCTCTTGTACTTAAGTCGGCATTGTGCCTTTTGCATTTAATTCCGTTGCAATTTCTGTGCTTCATCGTCGATAAGTAGGTCCAAGGGATACAGTAAACCTGTAGTGAAGCATCGGAATCTAAAACAGGACTCACAGGAGAGGTTCAAATCATAGAAAGTTAGAGTGTCAGTCCTCTTGTAGTTAAGTCGGCATTGTGCCTTTTGTATTAAATTCTGAATCAATTTCTGTGTATCATCGTCAATAAGAAGGTCCAAGGGATACAGTAAACCTGAGGTGAAGCATCGGAATCTAAAACTGGACTCACAGGAGAGGTTCAAATCATAGAATTTTAGAGTGTCAGTCCTCTTGTACTTAAGTCGGCATTGTGCCTTTTGTATTAAATTCAGATGCAATTTCTGTGTTTCATCGTCAATACGAAGGTCCAAGGGATACAGTAAACCTGAAGTGTAGCATCGGAATCTAAAACTGGACTCACAGGAGATGTTCAAATCATAGAAAGTTAGAATGTCAGTCCTCTTGTACTTGAGTCAACATTGTGCCTTTTGAATATAATTCGATGCAATTTCTGTGTTTCATCGTCAATAAGGAGGTCCAAGGTATACAGTATACCTGAAGTAAAGCACCGAAATGTAAAACTGGACTCACAGGAGAGGTTCAGATCATAGAAAGTTAGAGTGTGAGACCTCTTGTACTTAAGTCGGCATTGTGCCTTTTGAAATTAATTAAGATGCAATGTTTGTGTTTCGCCGTCAATAGGAAGGTCAAGGTATACAGTAAACCTGAAGTGAAGCATCGGAATTAGAACTGGACTCACAGGAGAGGTTCAAATCATAGAAAGTTAGAGTGTCAGTCCTCTTGTACTTAAGTCGGCATTGTGTGTTTTGAATTTAATTCCGATGCAATTTCTGTGCTTCATCGTCAATACGAAGGTCCAAGGTATACAGTAAACCTGAAGTGAAGCATCAGAAACTAAAACTGGACTCACAGGAGAGGTTCAAATCATAGAAAGTTAGAGTGTCAGTCCTCTTGTACTTAAGTCGGCATTGTGCCTTTTGAATTTAATTCAGATGCAAATTCTGTGTTTCATCGTCAATAAGAAGGTCCAAGGTACACAGTAAACCTGAAGTGAAGCATCGGAATCTAAGACTGGACTCACAGGAGAGGTTCAAATCATAGAAAGTTAGAGTGTCAATCCTCTTGTACTTAAGTTGGCATTGTGCCTTTTGTATTATATCAGATGCAATATCTGTGTTTCATCGTCAATACGAAGGTCCAAGGGATACAGTAAACCTGAAGTGAAGCATCGGAATCTAAAACTGGACTCACAGGAGATGTTCAAATCATAGAAAGTTAGAGTGTCAGTCCTCTTGTACTTGAGTCGGCATTGTGCCTTTTGAATTTAATTCGATGCAATTTCTGTGTTTCATCGTCAATAAGGAGGTCCGAGGGATACAGTAAACCTGAAGTGAAGCATCGGAATCTAAAACTGGACTCACAGGAGAGGTTATAATCATAGCAAGTTAGTGTGTCAGTTCTCTTGTACTTAAGTCGGAATTGTGCCTTTTGTATTAAATTCGGTTGCAATTTCTGTGTTTCATCGTCTATAAGAAGGTCCAAGAGATACACTAAACCTGAAGTGAAGCATCGGAATCTAAAACTGGTCTCACAATAGAGGTTCAAAGCATACAAACTTAGAGTGTCAGTCCTCTTGTAGTTAAGTCGGCATTGTGCTTTTTGAATTTAATTCCGATGCAATTTCTGTGATTCATCGTCAATTAGAAGGTCCAAGGTATACAGTAAACCTGAAGCGAAGCATCGGAATCTAAAACTGGACTCACAGGAGAGGTCCAAATCATAGACAGTTAGAGTGTCAGTCCTCTTGTACTTAAGTCGGCATTGTGCCTTTTGAATTTAATTCCGATGCAATTTCTGTGTATCATCGTCAATAAGAAGTCCCAAGGTATGCAGTACACCTGAAGTGAAGCATCGGAATCTAAAACTGGACTCACAGGAGAGGTTCAATTCATAGAAAGTTAAAGGGCCAGTCCTCTTGTACTTAGGTCGGCATTGTGCCATTTGTATTAAATTCGAATGCAATTTCTGTGTTTCATCGTCAATAATAAGGTCCAAGGGATACAGTAAACCTGAAGTGAAGCATCGGAATCTAAAACTGGACTCACAGGAGAGGATCAGATCATAGAAAGTTAGAGTGTCAGTCCTCTTGTACTTAAGTCGGCGTTGTGCCTTTAGAATTTAATTCCGATGCAATATCTGTGTTTCGCGGTCAATAAGAATGTCCAAGGAATACAGTAAACCTGAAGTGAGGCATCAGAATATAAAACTGGATTCACAGGAGAGGTTCAAATCATAGAAAATTAGATTGTCAGTCCTCTTGTACTTCAGTCGGCATTGTGCCTTTTGAATTTATTTCCGATGCAATTTTGGTGCTTCATCGTCAATAAGAAGGTCCAAGGAATACAGTAAAATTGAAGTGAAGCATCGGAATCTAAATCTGAACTCACAGGAGACGTTCAAATGATTGAAAGTTAGAGTTTCAGCCTCTTGTACTTAAGTCGGCATTGTACCTTTGGAATTTAATTCGGAAGCAATTTCTGTGTTTCATTGTCAATAAGAAGGTTCAATGGATACAGTAAACCTGAAGTGAAGCATCGGAATCTAAAACTGGACTCACAGGAGAGGTTCAAATCATAGAATGTTAGAGTCTCAGTCCTCTTGTACTTAAGTCGGCATTGTGCATTTTGAATTTAAATACGATGCAATATCTGTGTTTCGCAGTCAATAAGAAGGTCCAAGGTATACAGTAAACCTGACGTGAAGCATCAGAATCTAAAACTGGACTCACAGGAGAGGTTCAAATCATAGAAAGTTAGAGTGTCAGTCCTCTTGTACTTAAGTC
Organism: Schistocerca americana; assembly: GCF_021461395.2. NCBI lineage: Eukaryota > Metazoa > Arthropoda > Insecta > Orthoptera > Acrididae > Schistocerca > Schistocerca americana. The sequence continues at coordinate 457,174 of NW_025726269.1, read as the reverse complement.
GGCATTGTGCCTTTAGTATTAAATATGGATGCAATTTCTGTGTTTCATCGTCAATAAGAAGGTCCAAGGGATACAGTAAACCTGAAGTGAAGCATCGGAATTTAAATCTGGACTCACCGGAGAGGTTCAAATCATAGAAAGTTAGAGTGTCAGTCCTCTTGTACTTAAGTCTGCGTTGTGACTTTTGAATTTAATTCCGATGCAATTTCTGTGCTTCATCGTCAATAACAAGGTCCAAGATATACACTAAACCTGAAGCGAAGCATCGGAATCTAAAACTGGACTCGCAGGAGAGGTTCAAATCATAGAAAGTTAGAGTGTCAGTCCTGTTATACTTAAGTCGGCATTGTGCCTTTTGAATTTAATTCCCATGCAATTACTGTGTTTCATCGTCAATAAAAAGGTCCGAGGTATACAGTAAACCTGAAGTGAAACATCGGAATCTAAAACTGGACTCAGAGGAGAGGTTCAAATCATAGAAAGTTAGAGTGTCAGTCCTCTTCTACTTAAGTCGGCATTGTGACTTTAGTATTAAATACGGATGCAATTTCTGTGTTTCATCGTCAGTAAGAAGGTCCAAATGATACAGTACCTGCAGTGAAGCATCAGAATCTAAAACTGGGCTCACAGGAGAGTTTCAAATCATAGAAACTTAGAGAGTCAGACCTCTTGTACTTATGTTGGCATTGTGCCTTTTGAATTTAACTCCGATGCAATTTCTGTGCTTCATCGTCAATAAGAAGGTCGAAGGGATACAGCAAACCTGAAGTGAAGCATCGGAATCTAAAACTGGACTCACAGGAGAGGTTCAAATCATAGAAAGTTAGACTGTCAGTCCTCTTGTACTTAAGTCGGCATTGTGCCTTTTGAATTTAATTCCGTTGCAATTTCTGTGCTTCATCGTCGATAAGTAGGTCCAAGGGATACAGTAAACCTGTAGTGAAGCATCGGAATCTCAAACAGGTCTCACAGGAGAGGTTCAAATCATAGAACGTTACAGTGTCAGTCCTCTTGTACTTAAGTCGGCATTGTGCCTTTTGTATTAAATTCTGAATCTATTTCTGTGTATCATCGTCAATAAGAAGGTCCAAGGGATACAGTAAACCTGAGGTGAAGCATCGGAATCTAAAACTGGACTCACAGGAGAGGTTCAAATCGTAGAAATTTAGAGTGTCAGTCCTCTTGTACTTAAGTCGGCATTGTGCCTTTTGTATTAAATTCGGATGCAAATTCTGTGTTTCATCGTCAATAAGAAGGTCCAAGGGATACGGTAAACCTGAAGAGAAGCATCGGAATCTAAAACAGGTCTCACAGGAGAGGTTCAATTCATAGAAAGTTAGAGTGTCAGTCCTCTTGTACTTAAGTCGGCATTGTGCTTTTTGTATTAAATTCGGATGCAGTTTCTGTGTTTCTTCGTCAATAAGAAGGTCCAAGGGATACAGTAAACGTGAAGTGAGGCATCGGAATCTAAAACTTGACTCACAGGAGAGGTTCAAATCATACAAAGTTAGTGTGTCAGTCCTCTTGTACTTAAGTCGGCATTGTGCTTTTTGTATTAAATTCGGATGCAATTTCTGTGTTTCATCGTCAATAAGAAGGTTCAAGGGATACAGTAACCCTGAAGTGAAGCATCGGAATGTAAAACTGGGCTCATAGGAGATGTTCAAATCAAAGAAAGTTAGACTCTCAGTCCTCTTGTACTTTAGTCGGCATTTTGCCTTTTGTATTAAATTCGGATGCAATTTCTGTGTTTCATCGTTAATAAGAAATTCCATGGGATACAGTAAACCTGAAGTGAAGCATCGGAATCTAAAACTGGACTCACAGGAGAGGTTCAAATCATAGAAAGTTAGAGTGTCAGCTCTCTTGTACTTAAGTCGGCTTTGTGCCTTTTGAATTTAATTCCGAAGCAATTTCTGTGCTTCATCGTCAATAAGAAGGTCCATGGAATACACTAAACCTGAAGTAAAGCATCGGATTCTATAACTGGACTCACAGGAGAGGTTCAAATCATTGAAAGTTAGAGTGTCAGTCCTCTTGTACTTAAGTCGGCAATGTGCCTTTTGTATTAAATTCGGATGCAATTTCTGTGTTTCATCGTCAATAAGAAGGTGCAAGGGATACAGTAAACCTGAAGTGAAGCATCAGAATCTAAAACTGGACTCACGGGAGACGTTCAAATCATTGAAAGTTAGAGTGTCAATCCTCTTGTACTTAAGTCGGCATTGTGCCTTTTGTATTAAATTCCGATGCAATTTCTGTGTTTCATCGTCAATAAGAAGCTCCAAGGGATACAGAACACCTGAAGTGAAGCAACGGAATCTAAAACTGGACTCACAGGAGAGGTTCAAATCATAGAAAGTTAGAGTGTCAGTCCTCTTGTACTTAAGTCGGCTTTGTGCGTTTGTATTAAATTCGGATGCAAATTCTGTGTTTCATCGTCAATAAGAAGGTCCAAGGGATACGGTAAACCTGAAGAGAAGCATCGGAATCTAAAACAGGTCTCACAGGAGAGGTTCAATTCATAGAAAGTTAGAGTGTCAGTCCTCTTGTACTTAAGTCGGCATTGTGCTTTTTGTATTAAATTCGGATGCAGTTTCTGTGTTTCTTCGTCAATAAGAAGGTCCAAGGGATACAGTAAACGTGAAGTGAGGCATCGGAATCTAAAACTTGACTCACAGGAGAGGTTCAAATCATACAAAGTTAGTGTGTCAGTCCTCTTGTACTTAAGTCGGCATTGTGCTTTTTGTATTAAATTCGGATGCAATTTCTGTGTTTCATCGTCAATAAGAAGGTTCAAGGGATACAGTAACCCTGAAGTGAAGCATCGGAATGTAAAACTGGGCTCATAGGAGATGTTCAAATCAAAGAAAGTTAGACTCTCAGTCCTCTTGTACTTTAGTCGGCATTTTGCCTTTTGTATTAAATTCGGATGCAATTTCTGTGTTTCATCGTTAATAAGAAATTCCATGGGATACAGTAAACCTGAAGTGAAGCATCAGAATCTAAAACTGGACTCACGGGAGACGTTCAAATCATTGAAAGTTAGAGTGTCAATCCTCTTGTACTTAAGTCGGCATTGTTCCTTTTGTATTAAATTCCGATGCAATTTCTGTGTTTCATCGTCAATAAGAAGCTCCAAGGGATACAGAACACCTGAAGTGAAGCAACGGAATCTAAAACTGGACTCACAGGAGAGGTTCAAATCATAGAAAGTTAGAGTGTCAGTCCTCTTGTACTTAAGTCGGCTTTGTGCGTTTGTATTAAATTCGGATGCAATTTCTGTGTTCCATCGGCAATAATAAGGTCCAAGGGATACAGTAAACCTGAAGTGAAGCATCGGAATCTAAAACTGGACTCACAGGAGAGGTTCAAACCATAGAAAGTTATAGTGTCAGTCCTCTTGTACTTAAGTAGGCTTTGTGCTTTTTGTATTATATTCAGATGCAATTTCTGTGTTTCATCGTCAATAAGAAGGTCCAAGGTGTACAGTAAACGTGAAGTGAAGCATCGGAATCTGAAACTGGACTCACAGGAGGGGTTCAAATCATAGAAAGTTAGAGTGTTAGTCCTCTTGTACTTAATTCGGCATTTTGCCATTTGTATTAAATTCGGTTTCAATATCTGTGTTTCATCGTCAATAAGAAGGTCCAAGGGATACTCTAAACCTGAAGTGAAGCATCGGAATCTAAAACTGGACTCACAGGAGAGGTTAAAAGCACAGAAATTTAGAGTGTCAGTCCTCTTGTACTTAAGTCGGCATTGTGCGTTTTGAATTTAATTCTGATGCAATTTCTGTGCTTCATCGTCAATAAGAAGGTCCAAGGTATACAGTAAACCTGAAGTGAAGCATCGAAATCTAAAACTGGACTACCGGAGAGGTTCAAATCATAGAAAGTTAGAGTGTCAGTCCTCTTGTACTTAAGTCGGCGTTGTGACTTTTGAATTTAATTCCGATGCAATTTCTGTGCTTCATCGTCAATAAGAAGGTCCAAGGTATACAGTAAACCTGAAGCGAAGTATCGGAATCTAAAACTGGACTCGCAGGAGAGGTTCAAATCATAGAAAGTTAGAGTGTCAGTTTTCTAATACTGAAGTCGGCATTGTGCCTTTTGAAATTAATTCCCATGCAATTACTGTCTTTCATCGTCAATAAAAAGGTCCAAGGTATACAGTAAACCTGAAGTGAAGCATCGGAATCTAAAACTGGACTCAGAGGAGAGGTTCAAATCATAGAAAGTTAGAGTGTCAGTCCTCTTGTATTTAAGTCGGCATTGTGCCTTTAGTATTAAATACGGATGCAATTTCTGTGTTTCATCGTCAATAAGAAGCTCCAAGGGATACAGTAAACCTGAAGTGAAGCATCGGAATCTAAAACAGGACTCACAGGAGAGGTTCATATCACAGAAAGTTAGACTGTCAGTCCTCTTGTACTTAAGTCGGCATTGTGCTTTTTGAATTTTATTCCGATGCAATTTATGTGCTTCATCATCAATAAGAAGGTAGAAGGTATACAGTAAACCTGAAGTGAAGCATCAGAATCTAAAACTGGACTCGCCGGAGAGGTTCAAATCATAGAAAGTTAGAGTGTCAGTCCTCTTGTACTTAAGTCGGCGTTGTGACTTTTGAATTTAATTCCGATGCAATTTCTGTGCTTCATCGTCAATAACAAGGTCCAAGGTATACACTAAACCTGAAGCGAAGCATCGGAATCTAAAACTGGACTCGCAGGAGAGGTTCAAATCATAGAAAGTTAGAGTGTCAGTCCTCTTAAACTTAAGTCGGCATTGTGCCTTTTGAATTTAATTCCCATGCAATTACTGTGTTTCATCGTCAATAACAAGGTCCAAGGTATACAGTAAACCTGAAGTGAAGCATCGGAATCTAAAACTGGACTCAGAGGAGAGGTTCAAATCATACAAAGTTAGAGTGTCAGTCCTCTTCTACTTAAGTCGGCATTGTGACTTTAGTATTAAATGCGGATGCAATTTCTGTGTTTCATCGTCAGTAAGAAGGTCCAAGGGATACAGTACCTGCAGTGAAGCATCTGAATCTAAAACTGGGCTCACAGGAGAGTTTCAAATCATAGAAAGTTAGAGAGTCAGACCTCTTGTACTTAAGTCGGCATTGTGCCTTTTGAATTTAACTTCGATGCAATTTCTGTGCTTCATCGTCAATAAGAAGGTCGAAGGGATACAGCAAACCTGAAGTGAAGCATCGGAAACTAAATCTGGACTCACAGGAGAGGTTCAAATCATAGAAAGTTAGACTGTCAGTCCTCTTGTACTTAGGTCGGCATTGTGCCTTTTGAATTTAATTCCGTTGCAATTTCTGTGCTTCATCGTCGATAAGTAGGTCCAAGGGATACAGTAAACCTGTAGTGAAGCATCGGAATCTAAAACAGGTCTCACAGGAGAGGTTCAAATCATAGAAGGTTAGAGTGTCAGTCCTCTTGTACTTAAGTCGGCATTGTGCCTTTTGTATTAAATTCTGAATCAATTTCTGTGTATCATCGTCAATAAGAAGGTCCAAGGGATACAGTAAACCTGAGGTGAAGCATCGGAATCTAAAAGTGGACTCACAGGAGAGGTTCAAATCGTAGAATTTTAGAGTGTCAGTCTTCTTGTATTTAAGTCGGCATAGTGCCTTTTGTATTAAATTCGGATGCAAATTCTGTGTTTCATCGTAAATAAGAAGGTCCAAGGGATACAGTAAACCTGAAGAGAAGCATCGGAATCCAGAACAGGTCTCACAGGAGAGGTTCAATTCATAGAAAGATAGAGTGTCAGTCCTCTTGTACTTAAGTCGGCATTGTGCTTTTTGTATTAAATTCGGATGCAGTTTCTGTGTTTCTTCGTCAATAAGAAGGACCAAGGAATACAGTAAACCTGAAGTGAGGCATCGGAATCTAAAACTTGACTCACAGGAGAGGTTCAAATCATACAAAGTTAGTGTGTCAGTCCTCTTGTACTTAAGTCGGCATTGTGCTTTTTGTATTAAATTCGGATGCAATTTCTGTGTTTCATCGTCAATAAGAAGGTTCAAGGGATACAGTAACCCTGAAGTGAAGCATCGGAATGTAAAACTGGGCTCATAGGAGATGTTCAAATCAAAGAAAGTTAGACTGTCAGTTCTCTTGTACTTTAGTCGGCATTGTGCCTTTTGTATTAAATTCGGATGCAATTTCTGTGTTTCATCGTCAATAAGAAATTCCATGAGATACAGTAAACCTGAAGTGAAGCATCGGAATCTAAAACTGGACTCACAGGAGAGGTTCAAATCATAGAAAGTTAGAGTGTCAGCTCTCTTGTACTTAAGTCGGCTTTGTGCCTTTTGAATTTAATTCCGATGCAATTTCTGTGCTTCATCGTCAATAAGAAGGTCCATGGTATACACTAAACCTGAAGTAAAGCATCGGACTCTATAACTAGACTCACAGGAGAGGTTCAAATCATTGAAAGTTAAAGTGTCAGTCCTCTTGTACTTAAGTCGGCAATGTGCCTTTTGTATTAAATTCGGATGCAATTTCTGTGCTTCATCGTCAATAAGAAGGTCCAAGGGATCCAATAAACCTGAAGTGAAGCATCGGAATCTAAAACTGGACTCACAGGAGAGGATCATATCATAGAAAGTTAGATTGTCAGTCCTCTTGTACTTAAGTCGGCATTGTGCCTTTTGTATTAAATTCGGATGCAATTTCTGTGTTTCATCGTCAATAAGAAGGTCCAAGGGATACAGTTAACCTGAAGTGAAGCATCAGAATCTAAAACTGGACTCACGGGAGACGTTCAAATCATTGAAAGTTAGAGTGTCAGTCCTCTTGTACTTAAGTCGGCATTGTGCCATTTGTATTAAATTACGATGCAATTTCTGTGTTTCATCGTCAATAAGAAGGTCCAAGGGATACAGAAAACCTGAAGTGAAGCAACGGAATCTAAAACTGGACTCACAGGAGAGGTTCAAATCATAGAAAGTTAGAGTGTCAGTCCTCTTGTACTTAAGTGGCATTGTGCCATTTGAATTTATTTCGATGCAATTTCTGTGTTTCATCGTCAATAAGAAGGTCCGAGGTATACAGAAAACCTGAAGTGAAGCATCGGAATCTAAAACTGTACTCACAGGAGATGTTCAAATCATAGAAAGTTAGAGTGTCAGTCCTCTTGTACTTAAGTCGACATTATGCCTTTTGAATTTGATTCCGATGCAATTTCTGTGTTTCTTCGTCAATAAGAAGGTCCAAGGTATACAGTAAACCTGAAGTGAAGCATCGGAATCTAAAACTGGACTCACAGGAGAGGTTCAAATCATAGAAAATTAGTGTGTTAGTCCTCTTGTACTTAAGTCGGCATTGGCCCTTTTGTATTAAACTCGGTTGCAATTTCTGTGTTTCATCGTCTACAAGAAGGTCCAAGGGATATACTAAACCTGAAGTGAAGCATCGGAATCTAAAACTGGACTCACAGGAGAGGTTCAAAGCATAGAAACTTAGAGTGTCAGACCTCTTGTAGTTAAGTCGGCATTGTGCTTTTTGAGTTTAATTCCGACGCAATTTGTGTGCTTCATCGTCAATTAGAAGGTCCAAGGTATACAGTAATCCTGAAGTCAAGCATCAGAATCTAAAACTGCACTCACAGCAGAGGTTCAAATCATAGAAAGTTAGAGTCTCAGTCCTGTTGTACTTAAGTCGGCATTGTGCCTTTTGAATATAATTCCGATGCAATTTCTGTGTTTCATCGTCAATAAGATGGTCCAAGGTACACAGTAAACCTGAAGTGAAGCATCGGAATCTAAGACAGGACCCACAGGAGAGGTTCAAATCATAGAAAGTCACAGTGTGAGTCCTCTTGTACTTACGTCGGCATTGTGCCTTTTGTATTAAATTCAGATGCAATTTCTGTGTTTCGTCGTCAATAAGAAGGTGCAAGGGATACAGTAAACCTGAAGTGAAGCATCGGAATCTAAAACAGGACTCACAGGAGAGGTTCAAATCATAGAAAGTTAGAGTGTCAGTCCTCTTGTACTTAAGGCGGCATTGTGCCCCTTGTATTAAATTCGGATGCAGTTTCTGTGTTTCTTCGTCAATAAGAAGGTCCAAGGGATACAGTAAACCTGAAGTGAAGCATCGGAATCTAAAACTTGACTCACAGGAGAGGTTCAAATCATTCAAAGTTAGTGTGTCAGTCCTCTTGTACTTCAGTCGGCATTGTGCCTTTTGTATTAAATTCGGATGCAATTTCTGTGTTTCATCGTCAATAAGAAGGTTCAAGGGATACAGTAAACCTGAAGTGATGCATCGGAATGTAAAACTGGGCTCATAGGAGATGTTCAAATCAAAGAAAGTTAGACTGTCAGTCCTCTTGTACTTAAGTCGGCATTGTGCGTTTTGTATTAAATTCGAATGCAATTTCTGTCTTTCATCGTCAATAAGAAATTCCATTGGATACAGTAAACCTGAAGTGAAGCATCGGAATCTAAAACTGGACTCATGGGAGAGGTTCAAATCATAGAAAGTTATAGTGTCAGTTCTCTTGTACTTAAGTCGGCTTTGTGCCTTTTGAATTTAATTCCGATGAATTTCTGTGCTTCATCGTCAATAAGAAGGTCCATGGTATACACTAAACCTGAAGTAAAGCATCGGATTCTAAAACTGGACTCACAGGAGAGGTTCAAATCATTGAAAGTTAGAGTGTCAGTCCTCTTGTACTTAAGTCGGCATTGTGCCTTTTGAATATAATTCCGATGCAATTTCTGTGTTTCATCGTCAATAAGAAGGTCCAAGGTACACAGTAAACCTGAAGTGAAGCATCGGAATCTAAGACAGGACTCAAAGCAGAGGTTCAAATCATAGAAAGCTAGAGTATCAGTCCTCTTGTACTTATGTCGGCATTGTGCCTTTTGTATTAAATTCGGATGCAATTTCTGTGTTTCATCGTCAATAAGAAGGTCCAAGGGATACAGTAAACCTGAAGTGAAGCATCGGAATCTAAAACTTGACTCACAGGAGAGGTTCAAATCATACAAAGTTAGTGTGTCAGTCCTCTTGTACTTAAGTCGGCATTGTGCCTTTTGTATTAAATTCGGATGCTATTTCTGTGTTTCATCGTCAATAAGAAGGTCCAAGGGATACAGTAAACCTGAAGTGAAGCATCGGAATCTAAAACTGGACTCACAGGAGAGGTTTAAATCATAGAAAGTTAGAGTGTCAGTTCTCTTGTACTTAAGTCGGCTTTGTGCCTTTTGAATTTAATTCCGATGCCATTTCTGTGCTTCATTCTCAATAAGAAGGTTCATGGTATACACTAAACCTGAAGTAAAGCATCGGATTCTAAAACTGGACTCACAGGGGGGTTAAAATCATTGAAAGTTAGAGTGTCAGTCCTCTTGTACTTAAGTCGGCATTGTGCCTTTTGTATTAAATTCGGATGCAATTTCTGTGCTTCATCGTCAATAAGAAGGTCCAAGGGATCCAGTAAACCTGAAGTGAAGCATCGGAATCTAAAACTGGACTCACAGGAGAGGATCAAATCATAGAAAGGTAGAGTGTCAGTCCTCTTGTACTTAAGTCGGCATTGTGCCTTTTGTATTAAATTCGGATGCAATTTCTGTGTTTCATCGTCAATAAGAAAGTCCAAGGGATACAGTAAACCTGAAGTGAAGCATCAGAATCTAAAACTGGACTCGCGGGAGAGGTTCAAATCATTGAAAGTTAGAGTGTCAGTCCTCTTGTACTTAAGTCGGCATTTTGCCTTTTGTTTTAAATTCCGATGCAATTTCTGTGTTTCATCGTCAATATGAAGGTCCAAGGTATACAGAAAACCTGAAGTGAAGCATCGGAATCTAAAACTGGACTTAGAGGAGAGGTTCAAATCATACAAAGTTAGAGTGTCAGTCCTCTTCTACTTAAGTCGGCATTGTGACTTTGGTATTAAATACGGATGCAATTTCTGTGTTTCATCGTCAGTAAGAAGGTCCAAGGGATACAGTACCTGCAGTGAAGCATCGGAATCTAAAACTGGGCTCACAGGGGAGTTTCAAATCATAGAAAGTTAGAGAGTCAGACCTCTTGTACTTAAGTCGGCATTGTGCCTTTTGAATTTAACTCCGATGCAATTTCTGTGCTTCATCGTCAATAAGAAGGTCGAAGGGATACAGCAAACCTGAAGTGAAGCATCGGAATCTAAAACTGGACTCACAGGAGAGGTTCAAATCATAGAAAGTTAGACTGTCAGTCCTCTTGTACTTAAGTCGGAATTGTGCCTTTTGAATTTAATTCCGTTGCAATTTCTGTGCTTCATCGTCGATAAGTAGGTCCAAGGGATACAGTAAACCTGTAGTGAAGCATCGGAATCTAAAACAGGTCTCACAGGAGAGGTTCAAATCATAGAAAGTGAGAGTGTCAGTCCTCTTGTACTTATGTCGGCATTGTGCCTTTTGTATTAAATTCGGATGCAAATTCTGTGTTTCATCGTCAATAAGAAGGTGCAAGGGATACAGTAAACATGAAGAGAAGCATCGGAATCTAAAACAGGTCTCACAGGAGAGGTTCAAGTCATAGAAAGTTAGAGTGTCAGTCCTCTTGTACTTAAGTCGGCATTGTGCTTTTTGTATTAAATTCGGATGCAGTTTCTGTGTTTCTTCGTCAATAAGAAGGTCCAAGGGATACAGTAAACCTGAAGTGAGGCATCGGAAATTAAAACTTGACTCACAGGAGAGGTTCAAATCATACAAAGTTAGTGTGTCAGTCCTCTTGTACTTAAGTCGGCATTGTGCTTTTTGTATTAAATTCGGATGCAATTTCTGTGTTTCATCGTCAATAAGAAGGTTCAAGGGATACAGTTACCCTGAAGTGAAGCATCGGAATGTAAAACTGGGCTCATAGGAGATGTTCAAATCAAAGAAAGTTAGACTGTCAGTCCACTTGTACTTTAGTCGGCATTGTGACTTTTGTATTAAATTCGGATGCAATTTCTGTGTTTCATCGTCAATAAGAAATTCCATGGGATACAGTAAACCTGAAGTGAAGCATCGGAATCTAAAACTGGACTCACAGGAGAGGTTCAAATCATAGAAAGTTAGAGTGTCAGCTCTCTTGTACTTAAGTCGGCTTTGTGCCTTTTGAATTTAATTCCGATGCAATTTCTGTGCTTCATCGTCAATAAGAAGGTCCATGGTATACACTAAACCTGAAGTAAAGCATCGGATTCTATAACTGGACTCACAGGAGAGGTTCAAATCATTGAAAGTTAAAGTGTCAGTCCTCTTGTACTTAAGTCGGCAATGTGCCTTTTGTATTAAATTCGGATGCAACTTCTGTGCTTCATCGTCAATAAGAAGGTCCAAGGGATCCAGTAAACCTGAAGTGAACATCGGAATCTAAAACTGGACTCACAGGAGAGGATCATATCATAGAAAGTTAGAGTGTCAGTCCTCTTGTACTTAAGTCGACATTGTGCCTTTTGTATTAAATTCGGATGCAATTTCTGTGTTTCATCGTCAACAAGAAGGTCCAAGGGATACAGTAAACCTGAAGTGAAGCATCAGAATCTAAAACTGGACTCACGGGAGACGTTCAAATCATTGAAAGTTAGAGTGTCAGTCCTCTTGTACTTAAGTCGGCATTGTGGCTCTTGTATTAAATTCCGATGCAATTTCTGTGTTTCATCGTCAATAGGAAGGTGCAAGGGATACAGTAAACCTGAAGTGAAGCATCGGAATCTAAAACAGGACTCATAGGAGAGGTTCAAATCATAGAAAGTTAGAGTGTCAGTCCTCTTGTACTTAAGGCGGCATTGAGCCTCTTGTATTAAATTCGGATGCAGTTTCTGTGTTTCTTCGTCAATAAGAAGGTCCAAGGGATACAGTAAACCTGAAGTGAAGCATCGGAATCTAAAACTTGACTCACAGGAGAGGTTCAAATCATACAAAGTTAGTGTGTCAGTCCTCTTGTACTTAAGTCGGCATTGTGCCTTTTGTATTAAATTCGGATGCAATTTCTGTGTTTCATCGTCAATAAGAAGGTTCAAGGGATACAGTAAACCTGAAGTGAAGCATCGGAATGTAAAACTGGGCTCATAGGAGATGTTCAAATCAAAGAAAGTTAGACTGTCAGTCCTCTTGTACTTAATTCGGCATTGTGCTTTTTGCATTAAATTCGAATGCAATTTCTGTCTTTCATCGTCAATAAGAAATTCCATATGATACAGTAAACCTGAAGTGAAGCATCGGAATCTAAAACTGGACTCACAGGAGAGGTTCAAATCATAGAAAGTTATAGTGTCAGTTCTCTGGTACTTAAGTCGGCTTTGTGCCTTTTGAATTTAATTCCGATGCAATTTCTGTGCTTCATCGTCAATAAGAAGGTCCATGGTATACACTAAACCTGAAGGAAAGCATCGGATTCTAAAACTGGACTCACAGGAGAGGTTCAAATCATTGAAAGTTAGAGTGTCAGTCCTCTTGTACTTAAGTCGGCATTGTGCCTTTTGAATATAATTCCGATGCAATTTCTGTGTTTCATCGTCAATAAGAAGGTCCAAGGTACACAGTAAACCTGAAGTGAAGCATCGGAATCTAAGACAGGACTCAAAGCTGAGGTTCAAATCATAGAAAGCTAGAGTATCAGTCCTCTTGTACTTAAGTCGGCATTGTGCCTTTTGTATTAAATTCGGATGCAATTTCTGTGTTTCATCGTCAATAAGAAGGTCCAAGGGATACAGTAAACCTGAAGTGAAGCATCGGAATCTAAAACTTGACTCACAGGAGAGGTTCAAATCATACAAAGTTAGTGTGTCAGTCCTCTTGTACTTAAGTCGGCATTGTGCCTTTTGTATTAAATTCGGATGCAATTTCTGTGTTTCATCGTCAATAAGAAGGTTCAAGGGATACAGTAAACCTGAAGTGAAGCATCGGAATGTAAAACTGGGCTCATAGGAGATGTTCAAATCAAAGAAAGTTAGACTGTCAGTCCTCTTGTACTTAAGTCGGCATTGTGATTTTTGTATTAAATTCGAATGCAATTTCTGTCTTTCATCGTCAATAAGAAATTCCATGGGATACAGTAAACCTGAAGTGAAGCATCGGAATCTAAAACTGGACTCACAGGAGAGGTTTAAATCATAGAAAGTTAGAGTGTCAGTTCTCTTGTACTTAAGTCGGCTTTGTGCCTTTTGAATTTAATTCCGATGCCATTTCTGTGCTTCATCGTCAATAAGAAGGTCCATGGTATACACTAAACCTGAAGTAAAGCATTGGATTCTAAAACTGGACTCACAGGATAGGTTCAAATCATTGAAAGTTAGAGTGTCAGTCCTCTTGTACTTAAGTCGGCATTGTGCCTTTTGTATTAAATTCGGATGCAATTTCTGTGCTTCATCGTCAATAAGAAGGTCCAAGGGATCCAGTAAACCTGAAGTGAAGCATCGGTATCTGAAACTGGACTCACAGGATAGGATGAAATCATAGAAAGTTAGAGTGTCAGTCCTCTTGTACTTAAGTCGGCATTGTGCCTTTTGAATATAATTCCGATGCAATTTCTGTGTTTCATCGTCAATAAGAAAGTCCAAGGGATACAGTAAACCTGAAGTGAAGCATCAGAATCTAAAACTGGACTCGCGGGAGAGGTTCAAATCATTGAAAGTTAGAGTGTCAGTCCTCTTGTACTTAAGTCGGCATTTTGCCTTTTGTTTTAAATTCCGATGCAATTTCTGTGTTTCATCGTCAATATGAAGGTCCAAGGTATACAGAAAACCTGAAGTGAAGCATCGGAATCTAAAACTGGACTTAGAGGAGAGGTTCAAATCATACAAAGTTAGAGTGTCAGTCCTCTTCTATTTAAGTCGGCATTGTGACTTTGGTATTAAATACGGATGCAATTTCTGTGTTTCATCGTCAGTAAGAAGGTCCAAGGGATACAGTACCTGCAGTGAAGCATCGGAATCTAAAACTGGGCTCACAGGGGAGTTTCAAATCATAGAAAGTTAGAGAGTCAGACCTCTTGTACTTAAGTCGGCATTGTGCCTTTTGAATTTAACTCCGATGCAATTTCTGTGCTTCATCGTCAATAAGAAGGTCGAAGGGATACAGCAAACCTGAAGTGAAGCATCGGAATCTAAAACTGGACTCACAGGAGAGGTTCAAATCATAGGAAGTTAGACTGTCAGTCCTCTTGTACTTAAGTCGGCATTGTGCCTTTTGAATTTAATTCCGTTGCAATTTCTGTGCTTCATCGTCGATAAGTAGGTCCAAGGGATACAGTAAACCTGTAGTGAAGCATCGGAATCTAAAACAGGTCTCACAGGAGAGGTTCAAATCATAGAAAGTGAGAGTGTCAGTCCTCTTGTACTTATGTCGGCATTGTGCCTTTTGTATTAAATTCGGATGCAAATTCTGTGTTTCATCGTCAATAAGAAGGTCCAAGGGATACAGTAAACATGAAGAGAAGCATCGGAATCTAAAACAGGTCTCACAGGAGAGGTTCAAGTCATAGAAAGTTAGAGTGTCAGTCCTCTTGTACTTAAGTCGGCATTGTGCTTTTTGTATTAAATTCGGATGCAGTTTCTGTGTTTCTTCGTCAATAAGAAGGTCCAAGGGATACAGTAAACCTGAAGTGAGGCATCGGAAATTAAAACTTGACTCACAGGAGAGGTTCAAATCATACAAAGTTAGTGTGTCAGTCCTCTTGTACTTAAGTCGGCATTGTGCTTTTTGTATTAAATTCGGATGCAATTTCTGTGTTTCATCGTCAATAAGAAGGTTCAAGGGATACAGTTACCCAGAAAGTGAAGCATCGGAATGTAAAACTGGGCTCATAGGAGATGTTCAAATCAAAGAAAGTTAGACTGTCAGTCCACTTGTACTTTAGTCGGCATTGTGCCTTTTGTATTAAATTCGGATGCAATTTCTGTGTTTCATCGTCAATAAGAAATTCCATGGGATACAGTAAACCTGAAGTGAAGCATCGGAATCTAAAACTGGACTCACAGGAGAGGTTCAAATCATAGAAAGTTAGAGTGTCAGCTCTCTTGTACTTAAGTCGGCTTTGTGCCTTTTGAATTTAATTCCGATGCAATTTCTGTGCTTCATCGTCAATAAGAAGGTCCATGGTATACACTAAACCTGAAGTAAAGCATCGGATTCTATAACTGGACTCACAGGAGAGGTTCAAATCATTGAAAGTTAAAGTGTCAGTCCTCTTGTACTTAAGTCGGCAATGTGCCTTTTGTATTAAATTCGGATGCAATTTCTGTGCATCATCGTCAATAAGAAGGTCCAAGGGATCCAGTAAACCTGAAGTGAACATCGGAATCTAAAACTGGACTCACAGGAGAGGATCATATCATAGAAAGTTAGAGTGTCAGTCCTCTTGTACTTAAGTCGACATTGTGCCTTTTGTATTAAATTCGGATGCAATTTCTGTGTTTCATCGTCAATAAGAAGGTCCAAGGGATACAGTAAACCTGAAGTGAAGCATCAGAATCTAAAACTGGACTCACGGGAGACGTTCAAATCATTGAAAGTTAGAGTGTCAGTCCTCTTGTACTTAAGTCGGCATTGTGGCTCTTGTATTAAATTCCGATGCAATTTCTGTGTTTCATCGTCAATAGGAAGGTGCAAGGGATACAGTAAACCTGAAGTGAAGCATCGGAATCTAAAACAGGACTCATAGGAGAGGTTCAAATCATAGAAAGTTAGAGTGTCAGTCCTCTTGTACTTAAGGCGGCATTGAGCCTCTTGTATTAAATTCGGATGCAGTTTCTGTGTTTCTTCGTCAATAAGAAGGTCCAAGGGATACAGTAAACCTGAAGTGAAGCATCGGAATCTAAAACTTGACTCACAGGAGAGGTTCAAATCATACAAAGTTAGTGTGTCAGTCCTCTTGTACTTAAGTCGGCATTGTGCCCTTTGTATTAAATTCGGATGCAATTTCTGTGTTTCATCGTCAATAAGAAGGTTCAAGGGATACAGTAAACCTGAAGTGAAGCATCGGAATGTAAAACTGGGCTCATAGGAGATGTTCAAATCAAAGAAAGTTAGACTGTCAGTCCTCTTGTACTTAATTCGGCATTGTGCTTTTTGCATTAAATTCGAATGCAATTTCTGTCTTTCATCGTCAATAAGAAATTCCATATGATACAGTAAACCTGAAGTGAAGCATCGGAATCTAAAACTGGACTCACAGGAGAGGTTCAAATCATAGAAAGTTATAGTGTCAGTTCTCTGGTACTTAAGTCGGCTTTGTGCCTTTTGAATTTAATTCCGATGCAATTTCTGTGCTTCATCGTCAATAAGAAGGTCCATGGTATACACTAAACCTGAAGGAAAGCATCGGATTCTAAAACTGGACTCACAGGAGAGGTTCAAATCATTGAAAGTTAGAGTGTCAGTCCTCTTGTACTTAAGTCGGCATTGTGCCTTTTGTATTAAATTCGGATGCAATTTCTGTGCTTCATCGTCAATAAGAAGGTCCAATTGATCTAGTAAACCTGAAGTGAAGCATCGGAATCTAAAACTGGACTCACAGGAGAGGATCAAATCATAGAAAGTTAGAGTGTCAGTCCTCTTGTACTTAAGTCGGCATTGTGCCTTTTGTATTAAATTCGGATGCAATTTCTGTGTTTCATCGTCAATAAGAAAGTCCAAGGGATTCAGTAAACCTGAAGTGAAGCATCAGAATCTAAAACTGGACTCACGGGAGAGGTTCAAATCATTGAAAGTTAGAGTGTCAGTCCTCTTGTACTAAAGTCGGCATTTTGCCTTTTGTATTAAATTCCGATGCAATTTCTGTGTTTCATCGTCAATAAGAAGGTCCAAGGGATACAGAAAACCTGAAGTGAAGCAACGGAATCTAAAACTGGACTCACAGGAGAGGTTCAAATCATAGAAAGTTAGAGTATCAGTCCCTTTGTACTTAAGTCGGCATTGTGCTTTTGTATTAAATTCGGATGCAATTTCTGTGCTTCATCGTCAATAAGAAGGTCCAAGGGATCCAGTAAACCTGAAGTGAAGCATCGGTATCTGAAACTGGACTCACAGGATAGGATGAAATCATAGAAAGTTAGAGTGTCAGTCCTCTTGTACTTAAGTCGGCATTGTGCCTTTTGAATATAATTCCGATGCAATTTCTGTGTTTCATCGTCAATAAGAAGGTCCAAGGTACACAGTAAACCTGAATTGAAGCATCGGAATCTAAAACAGGACTCACTGGAGAGGTTCAAATCATAGAAAGTTAGAGTGTCAGTCCTCTTGTACTTACGTCGGCATTGTGCCTTTTGTATTAAATTCAGATGCAATTTCTGTGTTTCGTCGTCAATAAGAAGGTGCAAGGGATGCAGTAAACCTGAAGTGAAACATCGGAATCTAAAACAGGACTCACAGGAGAGGTTCAAATCATAGAAAGTTAGAGATTCAGTCCTCTTGTACTTAAGGCGGCATTGTGCCGTTTGTATTAAATTCGGATGCAGTTTCTGTGTTTCTTCGTCAATAAGAAGGTCCAAGCGATACAGTAAACCTGCAGTGAAGCATCGGAATGTAAAACTGGACTCATAGGATATGTTCGAATAAAAAAAAGTAAGAGTGTTAGTGCTCTTGTACTTAAGTCGGCATAGTGCCTTTTGAATTAAATGCCTATGCAATTTCTGTGCTTCATCGTCAATAAGAAGGTCCTAGGGATACAGTAAACCTGAAGTGAAGCATCGGAATCTAAAACCGGACTCACTAGTGAGGTTCAAATCATAGAAAGTTAGAGTCTCAGTCCTCTTGTACTTAAGTCTTCATTGTGCCTTTTGTATTAAATTCGGATGCTATTTCTGTGTTACTTCGTCAATAAAAAGGTCCAAGGGATACAGTAAACTTGAAGTAAAGCATCGGAATCTAAAACTTGACTCACAGGAGAGGTTCAAATCATAGTAAGTTAGAGTGTCAGTCCTCTTGTACCTATGTCGGCATTGTGCCTTTTGAATTTATTTCAGACGCAATTTCTGTGCTACATCGTCAATTAGAAGGTCCAAGGGATACAGTAAACCTGAAGTGAAGCAACGGAATCTAAAACTGGACTCACAGGAGAGGTTCAAATCATAGAAAGTTAGAGTGGTAGTCCTATTCACTTAAGTCGGCTTTGTGCCTTTTGAATTTAATTCCGATGCAATTTCTGTGTTTCGTCGTCAATAAGAAGGTCCAAGGGATACAGTAAACCTGAAGTTAGGCATCGGAATCTAAAATTGGAGTCACAGAAGAGGTTAAAATCATAGAAAATTAGAGTGTCAGTCTTCTTGTACTTAAGTCGGCATTGTGCCTTTTGTATTAAATTCGGATGCAATTTCTGTGTTTCATCGTCAATAAGAAGGTCCAAGGTATACGGTAAACCTGAAGTGAAGCATCAGAATCTAAAACTGGACTCACAGGAGAGGTTCAGATCATAGAAAGTTAGACTGTCAGTCCTCTTGTACTTAAATCGGCATTGTGCCTTTTGAATTAAATTCCGATGCAATTTCTATGTTTCGCCGTCGATAAGAACGTCAAGGTATACAGTAAACCTGATGTGAAGCATCGGATTCTAAAACTGGACTCACAGGAGACGTTCAAATCATAGAAAGTTAGAGTGTCAGTCCTCTTGTACTTAAGTCGGCATTGTGCCATATGAATTTAATTCGGATGCAATTTCTGTGTTTCATCGTCAATAAGAAGGTCCAAGGTATACAGTAAACATGAAGCGAGGCATCGGAATCTAGAACTGGACTCACAGGAGAGGTTCAAATCATAGAAAATTAGTGTGTCAGTCCTCTTGTACTTAAGTCGGCATTGTGCTATTTTTATTAATTTCGGTTGCAGTTTCTGTGTTTCATCGTCTATAAGAAGGTCCAAGGGATACACTAAACCTGAAGTGAAGCATCGGAATATAAAACTGGTGTCACAGGAGAGGTTCTAAACATAGAAACTTAGAGTGTCAGTCCTCTTGTAGTTAAGTCGGCATTGTGCTTTTTGAATTTAATTCCGATGCAATTTGTGTGCTTCATCGTCAATTAGATGGTCCAAGGTATACAGTAAACCTGAAGTGAAGCATCGGAATCTAATACTGCACTCACAGCAGAGGTTCCAATCATAGAAAGTTAGAGTCTCAGTCCTCTTGTACTTAAGTCGGCATTGTGCCTTTTGAATATAATTCCAATGCAATTTCTGTGTTTCATCGTCAATAAGAAGGTCCAAGGTACACAGTAAACCTGAAGTGAAGCATCGCAATCTAAAACTGGACTCACAGGAGAGGTTCAAATCATAGAAAGTTAGAGTGTGAGTCCTCTTGTACTTACGTCGGCATTGTGCCTTTTGTATTAAATACAGATGCAATTTCTGTGTTTCATCGTCAATAAGAAGGTCCATGGGATAGAGTAAACCTGAAGTGAAGCATCGGAATCTAAAACTGAACTCACAGGAGAGGTTCAAATCATAGAAAGTTAGAGTGTCAGTCCTATTGTACTTAAGTCGGCTTTGTGCCTTTTGAATTTAATTCCGATTCAATTTCTGTGTTTCGTCGTCAATACGAAGGTCCAAGAGATACAGTAAACCTGAAGTGAAGCATCGGAATCTAAAACAGGACTCACAGGAGAGGTTCAACTCATAGAAAGTTAGAGTGTGAGTCCTCTTGTACTTAAGTCGGCATTGTGCCTTTTGTATTAAATTCGGTTGCAGTTTCTGTGTTTCTTCGTCAATAAGAAGGTCCAAGGGATACAGTAAACCTTAAGTGAAGCATCGGAATCTAAAACTGGACTCACAGGAGAGGTTAAAATCATAGAAAGTTAGAGTGCCAGTCCTCTTGTACTTAAGTCGGCATTGTGCCTTTTGTCTTAAATTCCGATGCAATTTCTTTGTTTCATCGTCAATAAGAAGGTCCAAGGGATACAGTAAACCTGATGTGAAGCATCGGAATCTAAAACCGGACTCACTGGAGAGGTTGAAATCATAGAAAGTTAGAGTCTCAGTCCTCTTGTACTTAAGTCTTCATTGTGCCTTTTGTATTAAATTCGGATGCAATTTCAGTGTTTCTTCGTCAATAAGAAGGTCCAAGGGATACAGTAAACCTGAAGTAAAGCATCGGAATCTAAAACTTGACTCACAGGAGAGGTTCAAATCATAGTAAGTTAGAGTGTCAGTCCTCTTGTACCTAAGTCGGCATTGTGCCTTTTGAATTTATTTCAGATGCAATTTCTGTGCTACATCGTCAATTAGAAGGTCCAAGGGATACAGTAAACCTGAAGTGAAGCAACGGAATCTAAAACTGGTCTCACAGGAGAGGTTCAAATCATAGAATGTTAGAGTGTTAGTCCTATTTACTTAAGTCGGCTTTGTGCCTTTTGAATTTAATTCCGATGCAATTTCTGTGTTTCGTCGTCAATAAGAAGGTCCAAGGGATACAGTAAACCTGAAGTGAGGCATCGGAATCTAAAACTGGACTCACAGAAGAGGTTAAAATCATAGAAAGTTAGAGTGTCAGTCTTCTTGTACTTAAGTCGGTAATGTGCCTTTTGTATTAAATTCGGATGCAATTTCTGTGTTTCATCGTCAATAAGAAGGTCCAAGGTATACGGTAAACCTGAAGTGAAGCATCGGATTCTAAAACTGGACTCACAGGAGAGGTTCAAATCATAGAAAGATAGAGTGTCAGTCCTCTTGTTTTTAAGTCGGCATTGTGCCTTTTGAATTTAATTCCGATGCAATTTCTGTGCTTCATCGTCAACAAGAAGGTCCAAGGTATACAGTAAACCTGAAGTGAAGCATCGGAAACTAAAACTGGACTCACAGGAGAGGTTCAAATCATAGAAAGTTAGAGTGTCAGTCCTCTTGTACTTAAGTCGGCATTGTGCTATTTTTATTAAATTCGGTTGCAGTTTCTGTGTTTCATCGTCTATAAGAAGGTCCAAGGGATACACAAAACCTGAAGTGAAGCATGGGAATATAAAACTGGTGTCACAGGAGAGGTTCTAAACATAGAAACTTAGAGTGTCAGTCCTCTTGTAGTTAAGTCGGCATTGTGCTTTTTGAATTTAATTCCGATGCAATTTGTGTACTTCATCGTCAATTAGATGGTCCAAGGTATACAGTAAACCTGAAGTGAAGCATCGGAATCTAATACTGCACTCAAAGCAGAGGATCCAATCATAGAAAGTTAGAGTCTCAGTCCTCTTGTACTTAAGTCGGCATTGTGCCTTTTGAGTATAATTCCAATGCAATTTCTGTGTTTCATCGTCAATAAGAAGGTCCAAGGTACACAGTAAACCAGAAGTGAAGCATCGGAATCTAAAACTGGACTCACAGGAGAGCTTCAAATCATAGAAAGTTAGAGTGTGAGTCCTCTTGTACTTACGTCGGCATTGTGCCTTTTGTATTAAATACAGATGCAATTTCTGTGTTTCATCGTCAATAAGAAGGTCCATGGGATACAGTAAACCTGAAGTGAAGCATCGGAATCTAAAACTGGACTCACAGGAGAGGTTCAAATCATAGAAAGTTAGAGTTTGAGTCCTATTGTACTTAAGTCGGCTTTGTGCCTTTTGAATTTAATTCCGATTCAATTTCTGTGTTTCGTCGTCTATACGAAGGTTCAAGAGATACAGTAAACCTGAAGTGAAGCATCGGAATCTAAAACAGGACTCACAGGAGAGGTTCAACTCATAGAAAGTTAGAGTGTGAGTCCTCTTGTACCTAAGTCGGCATTGTGCCTTTTGTATTAAATTCGGTTGCAGTTTCTGTGTTTCTTTGTCAATAAGAAGGTCCAAGGGATACAGTAAACCTTAAGTGAAGCATCGGAATCTAAAACTGGACTCACAGGAGAGGTTAAAATCATAGAAATTTAGAGTGTCAGTCCTCTTGCACTAAAGTCGGCATTGTGCCTTTTGTATTAAATTCGCATGCAATTTCAGTGTTTCATCGTCAATAAGAAGGTCCAAGGGATACAGTAAACCTGAAGTGAAGCATTGGAATCTAAAACAGGACTCACAGGAGTGGTTCAAATCATAGAAAGTGAGAGTGTCAGTCCTCTTGTACTTAAGTCTTCATTGTGCCTTTTGTATTAAATTCAGATGCAATTTCTGTGTTTCTTCGTCAATAAGAGGGTCCAAGGGATACAGTAAACCTGAAGTGAAGCACCGCAATCTAAAACTGGACTCACAGGAGAGGTTCAAATCATAGAAAGTTAGAGAGTCAGTCCTCTTGTACTTACGTCGGCATTGTGCCTTTTGTATTAAATTCAGATGCAATTTCTGTTCTTCATCGTCAATAAGAAGGTCCATGGAATACAGTAAACCTGAAGTGAAGCATCGGAATCTAAAACTGGACTCACAGGAGAGGTTCAAATCATAGAAAATTAGAGTGTCTGTCCTATTGCACTTAAGTAGTCTTTGTGCCTTTTGAATTTAATTCCGATACACTTTCTGTGTTTCGTCGTCAATAAGAAGGTCCAAGGGATACAGTAAACCTGAAGTGAAGCATTGGAATCTAAAACAGGACTCACAGGAGAGGTTCAAATCATAGAAAGTTGGAGTGTCAGTCCTCTTGTACTTATGTCGGCATTGTGCCTTTTGTATTAAATTCGGATGCAGATTCTGTGTTTCTTCGTCAATAAGAAGGTCCAAGAGATACAGTAAACCGGAAGTGAAGCATCGGAATCTAAAACAAGACTCACAGGAGAGGTTCAAATCATAGAAAGTTAGAGTGTCAGTCCTCTTGCACTTAAGTCAGCATTGAGCCTTTTCTATTAAATTCGGATGCAATTTCTGTGTTTCATCGTCAATAATAAGGTCCAAGGGATAGAGTGAACCTGAAGTGAAGCATCAAAAGGTAAAACTGGACTCATAGCAGATGTTCAAACCAAAGAAAGTTAGAGTGTCAGGCCTCTTGTACTTAAGTCGGCATTGTGCCTTTTGAATTTAATTCCGATGCAATTTCTATGCTTCATCGTCAATAAGAAGGTCCAAGGGATACAGTAAACCTGATGTGAAGCATCGGAATCTAAAACAGGACTCACAGGAGAGGTTCAAATATTAGAAAGTGAGAGTGTCAGTCCTCTTGTACTTAAGTCGGCATTGTGCCTTTTGTATTTAATTCGGATGCAGTTTCTGTGTTTCTTCGTCAATAAGAGGGTCCAAGGGATACAGTAAACCTGAAGTGAAGCACCGCAATCTAAAATTGGACTCACAGGAGAGGTTCAAATCATAGAAAGTTAGAGAGTCAGTTCTCTTGTACTTACGTCGGCATTGTGCCTTTTGTATTAAATTCAGATGCAATTTCTGTGTTTCATCGTCAATAAAAGGGTCCAAGGGATACAGTAAACCTGAAGTGAAGCATCGAAATGTAAAACTGGACTCATAGGAGACGTTCAAATCAAAGAAATTTAGAGTGTCAGTCCTCTTGTACTTAAGTCGGCATTGTGCCTTTTGTATTAAATTCGGTTGCAGTTTCTGTGTTTCATCGTCTATAAGAAGGTCCAAGGGATACACTAAACCAGAAGTGAAGCATCGGAATCTAAAACTGGTGTTACAGGACAGGTTCTAAGCATAGAAACTTAGAGTGTTATTCCTCTTGTAGTTAAGTCGGCATTGTGCTTTTTGAATTTAATTCCGATGCAATTTGTGTGCTTCATCGTCAATTAGTAGGTCCGAGGTATACAGTAAACCTGCAGTGAAGCATCGGAATCTAATACTGCACTCACAGCAGAGGTTCCAATCATAGAAAGTTAGAGTCTCAGTCCTCTTGTACTTAAGTCGGCATTGTGCCTTTTGAATATAATTCCGATGCAATTTCTGTGTTTCATCGTCAATAAGAAGGTCCAAGGTACACAGTAAACCTGAAGTGAAGCATCGGAATATAAAACTGGACTCACAGGAGAGGTTCAAATCATAGAAAGTTAGAGTGTCAGTCCTCTTGTACTTACGTCGGCATTGTGCCTTTTGTATTAAATACAGATGCAATTTCTGTGTTTCATCGTCAATAAGAAGGTCGGAGGTATACAGTAAACCTGAAGAGAGCATCGGAATCTAAAACTGGACTCACAGGAGAGGTTCAAATCATAGAAAGTTAGAGTGTCAGTCCTCTTGTACTTAAGTCGGCATTGTGCCTTTTGAATTTAACTCGATGCAATCTCTGTGTTGCATCGTCAATAAGAAGGTCCAAGGGATACAGTAAACCTGAAGTGAGCATCGGAATCTAAAACTGGACTCACAGGAGAGGTTCAAATCATAAAAAGATTGAGTGTCAGTCCTCTTGTACTTAAGTCGGCATTGTGCCTTTTGAATGTAGTTCCGATGCAATTTCTGTGCTTTATCGTCAATAAGAAGGTCCAAGGGATACAGTAAACCTGAAGTGAAGCATCGGAATCTAAGACAGGACTCACAGGAGAGGTTCAAATCATAGAAAGTTAGAGTGGCAGTCCTCTTGTACTTAAGTCGGCATTGTGCCTTTTGTATTAAATTCGGATGCAATTTCTGTGTTTCTTCGTCAATAAGAAGGTCCAAGGGATACAGTAAACCTGAAGTGAAGCATCGGAATCTAAAACTGCACTCACAGTAGAGGTTCAAATCATAGATAGTTTGAGTGTCAGTCCTCTTGTACTTAAGTCGCCATTGTGCCTTTTGAATTTAATTCAGATGCAATTTCTGTGCTTCATCGTCAATAAGAAGGTCCAAGGGATACAGTAAACCTGAAGTGAAGCAACGGAAACTAAAACAGGACTCACAGGAAAGGTTCAAATCATAGAAAGATAGAGTGTCAGTCCTCTTGTACTTAAGTTGGCATTGTGCCTTTTGTATTAAATTCGGATGCAATTTCTGTGTTTCGTCGTCAATAAGAAGGTCCAAGGGATACAGTAAACCTGAAGTGAAGCATCGGAATCTAAAACAGGACTCACAGGAGAAGTTCAAATCATAGAAAGTAAGAGTGTCAGTCCTCTTGTACTTATATCGGCATTGTGCCTTTTGTATTAAATTCGAATGCAGATTCTGTGTTTCTTCGTCAATAAGAAGGTCCAAGAGATACAGTAAACCTGAAGTGAAGCATCGGAATCTACAACTCAACTCACAGGCGAGGTTAAAATCATAGAAAGTTAGAGTGTCAGTCCTCTTGCACTTAAGTCAGCATTGAGCCTTTTGTATTAAATTTGGATGCAATTTCTGTGTTTCATCGTCAATAAGAAGGTGCAAGGGATAGTGATCCTGAAGTGAAGCATCGGAAACTAAAACAGGACTCACAGGAGAGGTTCAAATCTTAGAAAGTGCGAGTGTCAGTCCTCTTGTACTTAAGTCTTCATTGTGCGTTTTGTATTAAATTCGGATGCAATATCTGTGTTTCTTCATCAATAAGAAGGTCCGAGGGATACAGTAAACCTGAAGTGAAGCATCGGAATCTAAAACTGGACTCACAGGAGTGGCTCAAATCATAGAAAGTTAGAGTGTCAGTCTTCTTGTACTTATGTCGCCATTGTGCCTTTTGAATTTAATTCAGATGCAATTTCTGTGCTCCATCGTCAATAGGAAGGTCCAAGGGATACAGTAAAACTGAAGTGAAGCAACGGAATCTAAAACAGGACTCACAGGAATGGCTCAAATCATAGAAAGTTAGTGTGTCAGTCCTATTGTACTTAAGTCGGCTTTGTGCCTTTTGAATTTATTTCCAATGCAATTTCTGTGTTTCGACGTCAATAAGAAGGTCCAAGGGACACAGTAAACCTGACGTGAAGCATCGGAATCTAAAACTGGACTCACAGGAGAGGTTAAAATCATTGAAAGTTGGAGTGTCAGTCCTCTTGTACTAAAGTCGGCATTGTGCCTTTTGTATTAAATTTGGATGCAATTTCTGTGTTTCATCGTCAATAAGAAGGTCCAAGGGATACAGTAAACCTGAAGTGAAGCATCGAAATGTAAAACTGGACTCATAGGAGATGTTCAAATCAAAGAAAGTTAGAGTGTCAGTCCTCTTGTACTTAAGTCGGAATAGTGCCATTTGAATTTAATTCCGACGCAATTTCTGTGCTTCATCGTCAATAAGAAGTTCCAAGGTATACAGTAAACCTGAAGTGAAGCATCGGAATCTAAGACAGGACTCACAGGAGAGGTTCAAATCATAGAAAGATAGAGAGTCAGTCCTCTTGTACTTAAGTCATCATTGTGCCTTCTGTATTAAATTCGGATGCAATTTCTGTGTTTCTTCGTCAATAAGAAGGTCCAAGGGATACAGTGAACCTGAAGTGAAGCATCGGAATCTGCAACTGGACTCACAGGAGAGGTTCATATCATAGAAAGTTAGAGTGTCAGTCCTCTTGTACTTAAGTCGCCATTGTGCCTTTTGAATTTAATTCAAATGCAATTTCTGTGCTTCATCGTCAATAAAAAGGTCCAAGGGATACAGTAAACCTGAAGTGAAGCAACGGAATCTAAAACAGGTCTCACAGGAGAGGTTCAAATCATAGAAAGATAGAGTGTCAGTCCTCTTGTACTTAAGTCGGCATTGTGCCTTTTGTATTAATTTCGGATGCAATTACTGTGTTTCATCGACAATAAGAAAGTCCAAGGGATACAGTAAATCTGAAGTGAAGCATCAGATTCTAAAACTGGACTCACAGGAGAGGTTCAAAATCATTGAAAGTCAGAGTGTCAGTCCTCTTTAACTTGAGTCGGCATTGTGCCTTTTGTATTAAATACGGATGCAATTTCTGTGTTTCATCGTCAATAAGAGGGTCCAAGGGATACAGTAAACCTGAAGTGAGGCTCGGAATCTAAAACTGGACTCACAGGAGAGGTTCATATCATTGACAGTTAGAGTGTCAGTCCTCTTGTACTTAATACGGCATTGTGCCTTTTGTATTAAATTCAGATGCAATTTCTGTGTTCCATCGACAATAAGAAGGTCCAAGGGATAAAGTAGACCTGAAGTGAAGCATCGCAATCTAAAACTGGACTCACAGGAGGGGTGCAAATCATAGAAACTTAAAGTGTCAGTCCTCATGTACTTAAGTCGGCATTGTGCGTTTTGAATTTAATTCCGATGCAATTTCTATGCTTCATCGTCAATAAGAAGGTCCAAGGGATAGAGTAAAGCTGAAGTGAAGCATCGGAATCTAAGACAGGACTCACAGGAGAGGCTCAAATCATAGAAAGTTAGAGTGGCAGTCCTCTTGTACTTAAGTCGGCAGTGTGCCTTTTGTATTAAATTCGGATGCAATTTCTGTGTTTCTTCGTCAATAAGAAGGTCCAAGGGATACAGTAAACCTGAAGTGAAGCATCGGAATCTAAAACTGGACTCACAGGAGAGATTCAAATCAAAGAAAGTTAGAGTGTCAGTCCTCTTGTACTTAAGTCGGCATAGTGCCTTTTGAATATAATTCTGATGCAATTTCTGTGCTTCATCGTCAATACGAAGGTCCAAGGGATACAGTAAACCTGAAGTGAATCATCGGAATCTAAAACAGGACTCACAGGAGAGGTTCAAATCTTAGAAAGTGAGAGTGTCAGTCCTCTTGTACTTAAGTCTTCATTGTGCCTTTTGTATTAAATTCGGATGCAATATCTGTGTTTCTTCATCAATAAGAAGGTCCGAGGGATACGGTAAACCTGAAGTGAAGCATCGGAATCTAAAACTGGACTCACAGGAGTGGCTCAAATCATAGAAAGTTAGAGTGTCAGTCCTCTTGTACATATGTCGCCATTGTGCCTTTTGAATTTAATTCAGATGCAATTTCTGTGCTCCAACGTCAATAGGAAGGTCCAAGGGATACAGTAAACCTGAAGTGAAGCAACGGAATCTAAAACAGGACTCACAGGAATGGTTCAAATCATAGAAAGTTAGAGTGTCAGTCCTATTGTACTTAAGTCGGCTTTGTGCCTTTTGAATTTAATTCCAATGCAATTTCTGTGTTTCGTCGTCAATAAGAAGGTCCAAGGGACACAGTAAACCTGACGTGAAGCATCGGAATCTAAAACTGGACTCACAGGAGAGGTTAAAATCATTGAAAGTTGAAGTGTCAGTCCTCTTGTACTAAAGTCGGCATTGTGCCTTTTGTATTAAATTTGGATGCAATTTCTGTGTTTCATCGTCAATAAGAAGGTCCAAGGGATACAGTAAACCTGAAGTGAAGCATCGAAATGTAAAACTGGACTCATAGGAGATGTTCAAATCAAAGAAAGTTAGAGTGTCAGTCCTCTTGTACTTAAGTCGGAATAGTGCCGTTTGAATTTAATTCCGATGCAATTTCTGTGCTTCATCGTCAATAAGAAGTTCCAAGGTATACAGTAAACCTGAAGTGAATCATCGGAATCTAAAACAGGACTCACAGGAGAGGTTCAAATCTTAGAAAGTGAGAGTGTCAGTCCTCTTGTACTTAAGTCTTCATTGTGCCTTTTGTATTAAATTCGGATGCAATATCTGTGTTTCTTCATCAATAAGAAGGTCCGAGGGATACGGTAAACCTGAAGTGAAGCATCGGAATCTAAAACTGGACTCACAGGAGTGGCTCAAATCATAGAAAGTTAGAGTGTCAGTCCTCTTGTACATATGTCGCCATTGTGCCTTTTGAATTTAATTCAGATGCAATTTCTGTGCTCCAACGTCAATAGGAAGGTCCAAGGGATACAGTAAACCTGAAGTGAAGCAACGGAATCTAAAACAGGACTCACAGGAATGGTTCAAATCATAGAAAGTTAGAGTGTCAGTCCTATTATACTTAAGTCGGCTTTGTGCCTTTTGAATTTAATTCCAATGCAATTTCTGTGTTTCATCGCCAATAAGAAGGCCCAAGGGATACAGTAAAGCTGAAGTGAAGCATCGGATTCTAAAACTGGACTCAAAGAAGAGGTTCAAAATCATTGAAAGTCAGAGTGTCAGTCCTCTTTAACTTGAGTCGGCATTGTGCCTTTTGTATTAAATTCGGTTGCAATTTCTGTGTTCCATCGTCAATAAGAACGTCCAAGGGATAAAGTAGACCTGAAGTGAAGCATCGCAATCTAAAACTGGACTCACAGGAGAGGTTCAAATCATAGAAAGTTAGACTGTCAGTCCTCTTGTACTTAAGTCGGCATTGTGCCTTTTGAATTTAATTCGATGCTATTTCTGTGTTTCATCGTCAATATGAAGGTCCGAGGTATATAGTAAACCTGAAGTGAGAATCGGAATCTAAAACTGGACTCAAAGGAGAGGTGCAAATCATAGACAGTTAGAGTGTCAGTCCTCTTGTACTTAAGTCGGCATTGTGCTTTTGAATTTAATTCGATGCAATTTCTGTGTTTCATCGTCAATAAGAAGGTCCGAGGTATACAGTAAACCCGAAGTGAGATTCGGAATCTAAAACTGGACTCACATGAGAGGTTCAAATCATAGAAAGTTAGAGTGTCAGTCCTCTTGTACTTAAGTCGGCATTGTTCCTTTTTAATTTAATTCGATGCAATTTCTGTGTTTCATCGTCAATAAGAAGGTTCAGGGGATACAGTAAACCTGAAGTGAAGCATCGGATTGTAAAACTGGACTCATAGGAGATGTTCAAATCAAAGAAAGTAAGAGTGTCAGTCCTCTTGTACTTAAGACGGCATAGTGCATTTTGAATTTAATTCGGATGCAATTTCTGTGCTTCATCGTCAATAAGAGGGTCCAAGGTATAAAGTAAACCTGAAGTGAAGCATCGGAATCAAAGACAGGACAGACAGGAGAGGTTCAAATCATAGAAAGTTAGAGTGTCAGTCCTCTTGTACTTAAGTCTTCATTGTGCCTTTTGTATTAAATTCGGATGCAATATCTGTGTTTCTTAATCAATAAGAAGGTCCGAGGGATACAGTAAACCTGAAGTGAAGCATCGGAATCTAAAACTGGACTCACAGGAGTGGCTCAAATCATAGAAAGTTAGAGTGTCAGTCTTCTTGTACTTATGTCGCCATTGTGCCTTTTGAATTTAATTCAGATGCAATTTCTGTGCTCCATCGTCAATAGGAAGGTCCAAGGGATACAGTAAAACTGAAGTGAAGCAACGGAATCTAAAACAGGACTCACAGGAATGGTTCAAATAATAGAAAGTTAGAGTGTCAGTCCTATTGTACTTAAGTCATCATTGTGCCTTTTGTATTAAATTCGGATGCAATTTCTGTGTTTCTTCGTCAATAAGAAGGTCCAAGGGATACAGTAAACCTGAAGTGAAGCATCGGAATCTGCAACTGGACTCACAGGAGAGGTTCATATCATAGAAAGTTAGAGTGTCAGTCCTCTTGTACTTAAGTCGGAATAGTGCCGTTTGAATTTAATTCCGACGCAATTTCTGTGCTTCATCGTCAATAAGAAGTTCCAAGGTATACAGTAAACCTGAAGTGAAGCATCGGAATCTAAGACAGGACTCACAGGAGAGGTTCAAATCATAGAAAGATAGAGTGTCAGTCCTCTTGTACTTAAGTCATCATTGTGCCTTTTGTATTAAATTCGGATGCAATTTCTGTGTTTCTTCGTCAATAAGAAGGTCCAAGGGATACAGTAAACCTGAAGTGAAGCATCGGAATCTGCAACTGGACTCACAGGAGAGGTTCGTATCATAGAAAGTTAGAGTGTCAGTCCTCTTGTACTTATGTCGCCATTGTGCCTTTTGAATTTAATTCAAATGCAATTTCTGTGCTTCATCGTCAATAAGAAGGTCCAAGGGATACAGTAAACCTGAAGTGAAGCAACGGAATCTAAAACAGGACTCACAGGAGAGGTTCAAATCATAGAAAGATAGAGTGTCCGTCCTCTTGTACTTAAGTCGGCATTGTGCCTTTTGTATTAAATTCGGATGCAATTTCTTTGTTTCATCGTCAATAAGAAAGTCCAAGGGATACAGTAAATCTGAAGTGAAGCATCAGATTCTAAAACTGGACTCACAGGAGAGGTTCAAATCATAGAAAGATAGAGTGGCAGTCCTCTTGTACTTAAGTCGGCATTGTGGCTTTTGTATTAAATTCGGATGCAATTTCTGTGTTTCTTCGTCAATAAGAATGTCCAAGGGATACAGTAAACCTGAAGTGAGCATCGCAATCTAAAACTGGACTCACAGGAGAGGTTCAAATCATAGAAAGTTAGAGTGGCAGTCCTCTTGTACTTAAGTCGGCATTGTGCCTTTTGAATTTCATTCAGATGCATTTTCTGTGCTTCATCGTCAATAAGAAGGTCCAAGGGATACAGTAAACCTGAAGTGAAGCATCGGAATCTAAAACTGGATTCACAGGAGAGGTTCAAATCATAGATAGTTAGAGTGTCAGTCCTCTAGTACTTAAGTCACCATTGTGCCTTTTGAATTTCATTCAAATGCATTTTCTGTGCTTCATCGTCAATAAGAAGGTCCAAGGGATACAGTAAATCTGAAGTGAAGCAAAGGATTCTAAAACTGGACTCACAGGAGAGGTTCAAATCATTGAAAGTCAGAGTGTCAGTCCTCTTGTACTTGAACCGGCATTGTGCCTTTTGAATTTCATTCAGATGCATTTTCTGTGCTTCATCGTCAATAAGAAGGTCCAAGGGATACAGTAAACCTGAAGTGAAGCATCGGAATCTAAAACTGGATTCACAGGAGAGGTTCAAATCATAGAAAGTTAGACTGTCAGTCCTCTTGTACTTAAGTCGGCATTGTGCCTTTTGAATTTAATTCAGATGCAATTTCTGTGCTTCATCGTCAATAAGAAGGTCCAAGGGATACAGTAAACCTGAAGTGAAGCAACGGAAACTAAAACAGGACTCACAGGAAAGGTTCAAATCATAGAAAGGTAGAGTGTCAGTCCTCTTGTACTTAAGTTGGCATTGTGCCTTTTGTATTAAATTTGGATGCAATTTCTGTGTTTCGTCGTCAATAAGAAGGTCCAAGGGATACAGTAAACCTGAAGTGAAGCATCGGAATCTAAAACAGGACTCACAGGAGAAGTTCAAATCATAGAAAGTAAGAGTGTCAGTCCTCTTGTACTTATATCGGCATTGTGCCTTTTGTATTAAATTCGAATGCAGATTCTGTGTTTCTTCGTCAATAAGAAGGTCCAAGAGATACAGTAAACCTGAAGTGAAGCATCGGAATCTGCAACTCAACTCACAGGAGAGGTTAAAATCATAGAAAGTTAGAGTGTCAGTCCTCTTGCACTTAAGTCAGCATTGAGCCTTTTGTATTAAATTTGGATGCAATTTCTGTGTTTCATCGTCAATAAGAAGGTGCAAGGGATAGTGATCCTGAAGTGAAGCATCGGAAACTAAAACAGGACTCACAGGAGAGGTTCAAATCTTAGAAAGTGCGAGTGTCAGTCCTCTTGTACTTAAGTCTTCATTGTGCGTTTTGTATTAAATTCGGATGCAATATCTGTGTTTCTTCATCAATAAGAAGGTCCGAGGGATACAGTAAACCTGAAGTGAAGCATCGGAATCTAAAACTGGACTCACAGGAGTGGCTCAAGTCATAGAAAGTTAGAGTGTCAGTCTTCTTGTACTTATGTCGCCATTGTGCCTTTTGAATTTAATTCAGATGCAATTTCTCTGCTCCATCGTCAATAGGAAGGTCCAAGGGATACAGTAAAACTGAAGTGAAGCAACGGAATCTAAAACAGGACTCACAGGAATGGCTCAAATCATAGAAAGTTAGAGTGTCAGTCCTATTGTACTTAAGTCGGATTGTGCCTTTTGAATTTAATTCCAATGCAATTTCTGTGTTTCGACGTCAATAAGAAGGTCCAAGGGACACAGTAAACCTGACGTGAAGCATCGGAATCTAAAACTGGACTCACAGGAGAGGTTAAAATCATTGAAAGTTGGAGTGTCAGT
This sequence comes from Schistocerca americana, assembly GCF_021461395.2. Classification (NCBI taxonomy): domain Eukaryota; kingdom Metazoa; phylum Arthropoda; class Insecta; order Orthoptera; family Acrididae; genus Schistocerca; species Schistocerca americana. Next base: position 424,393 of record NW_025726269.1, on the reverse strand, counting down.
CCTCTTGTACTAAAGTCGGCATTGTGCCTTTTGTATTAAATTTGGATGCAATTTCTGTGTTTCATCGTCAATAAGAAGGTCCAAGGGATACAGTAAACCTGAAGTGAAGCATCGAAATGTAAAACTGGACTCATAGGAGATGTTCAAATCAAAGAAAGTTAGAGTGTCAGTCCTCTTGTACTTAAGTCGGAATAGTGCCATTTGAATTTAATTCCGACGCAATTTCTGTGCTTCATCGTCAATAAGAAGTTCCAAGGTATACAGTAAACCTGAAGTGAAGCATCGGAATCTAAGACAGGACTCACAGGAGAGGTTCAAATCATAGAAAGATAGAGAGTCAGTCCTCTTGTACTTAAGTCATCATTGTGCCTCCTGTATTAAATTCGGATGCAATTTCTGTGTTTCTTCGTCAATAAGAAGGTCCAAGGGATACAGTGAACCTGAAGTGAAGCATCGGAATCTGCAACTGGACTCACAGGAGAGGTTCATATCATAGAAAGTTAGAGTGTCAGTCCTCTTGTACTTAAGTCGCCATTGTGCCTTTTGAATTTAATTCAAATGCAATTTCTGTGCTTCATCGTCAATAAAAAGGTCCAAGGGATACAGTAAACCTGAAGTGAAGCAACGGAATCTAAAACAGGTCTCACAGGAGAGGTTCAAATCATAGAAAGATAGAGTGTCAGTCCTCTTGTACTTAAGTCGGCATTGTGCCTTTTGTATTAAATTCGGATGCAATTACTGTGTTTCATCGACAATAAGAAAGTCCAAGGGATACAGTAAATCTGAAGTGAAGCATCAGATTCTAAAACTGGACTCACAGGAGAGGTTCAAAATCATTGAAAGTCAGAGTGTCAGTCCTCTTTAACTTGAGTCGGCATTGTGCCTTTTGTATTAAATACGGATGCAATTTCTGTGTTTCATCGTCAATAAGAGGGTCCAAGGGATACAGTAAACCTGAAGTGAGGCTCGGAATCTAAAACTGGACTCACAGGAGAGGTTCATATCATTGACAGTTAGAGTGTCAGTCCTCTTGTACTTAATACGGCATTGTGCCTTTTGTATTAAATTCGGATGCAATTTCTGTGTTCCATCGACAATAAGAAGGTCCAAGGGATAAAGTAGACCTGAAGTGAAGCATCGCAATCTAAAACTGGACTCACAGGAGGGGTGCAAATCATAGAAACTTAAAGTGTCAGTCCTCATGTACTTAAGTCGGCATTGTGCGTTTTGAATTTAATTCCGATGCAATTTCTATGCTTCATCGTCAATAAGAAGGTCCAAGGGATGCAGTAAAGCTGAAGTGAAGCATCGGAATCTAAGACAGGACTCACAGGAGAGGCTCAAATCATAGAAAGTTAGAGTGGCAGTCCTCTTGTACTTAAGTCGGCATTGTGCCTTTTGTATTAAATTCGGATGCAATTTCTGTGTTTCTTCGTCAATAAGAAGGTCCAAGGGATACAGTAAACCTGAAGTGAAGCATCGGAATCTAAAACTGGACTCACAGGAGAGATTCAAATCAAAGAAAGTTAGAGTGTCAGTCCTCTTGTACTTAAGTCGGCATAGTGCCTTTTGAATATAATTCTGATGCAATTTCTGTGCTTCATCGTCAATACGAAGGTCCAAGGGATACAGTAAACCTGAAGTGAATCATCGGAATCTAAAACAGGACTCACAGGAGAGGTTCAAATCTTAGAAAGTGAGAGTGTCAGTCCTCTTGTACTTAAGTCTTCATTGTGCCTTTTGTATTAAATTCGGATGCAATATCTGTGTTTCTTCATCAATAAGAAGGTCCGAGGGATACGGTAAACCTGAAGTGAAGCATCGGAATCTAAAACTGGACTCACAGGAGTGGCTCAAATCATAGAAAGTTAGAGTGTCAGTCCTCTTGTACTTATGTCGCCATCGTGCCTTTTGAATTTAACTCAGATGCAATTTCTGTGCTCCAACGTCAATAGGAAGGTCCAAGGGATACAGTAAACCTGAAGTGAAGCAACGGAATCTAAAACAGGACTCACAGGAATGGTTCAAATCATAGAAAGTTAGAGTGTCAGTCCTATTGTACTTAAGTCGGCTTTGTGCCTTTTGAATTTAATTCCAATGCAATTTCTGTGTTTCGTCGTCAATAAGAAGGTCCAAGGGACACAGTAAACCTGACGTGAAGCATCGGAATCTAAAGCTGGACTCACAGGAGAGGTTAAAATCATTGAAAGTTGGAGTGTCAGTCCTCTTGTACTAAAGTCGGCATTGTGCCTTTTGTATTAAATTTGGATGCAATTTCTGTGTTTCATCGTCAATAAGAAGGTCCAAGGGATACAGTAAACCTGAAGTGAAGCATCGAAATGTAAAACTGGACTCATAGGAGATGTTCAAATCAAAGAAAGTTAGAGTGTCAGTCCTCTTGTACTTAAGTCGGAATAGTGCCGTTTGAATTTAATTCCGATGCAATTTCTGTGCTTCATCGTCAATAAGAAGTTCCAAGGTATACAGTAAACCTGAAGTGAAGCATCGGAATCTAAGACAGGACTCACAGGAGTGGTTCAAATCATAGAAAGTTAAAGTGTCAGTCCTCTTGTACTTAAGTCTTCATTGTGCCTTTTGTATTAAATTCGGATGCAATTTCTGTGTTTCTTCGTCAATAAGAAGGTCCAAGGGATACAGTAAACCTGAAGTGAAGCATCGGAATCTGCAACTGGACTCACAGGAGAGGTTCATATCATAGAAAGTTAGAGTGTCAGTCCTCTTGTACTTAAGTCGTCATTGTGCCTTTTGAATTTAATTCAAATGCAATTTCTGTGCTTTATCGTCAATAAGAAGGTCCAAGGGATACAGTAAACCTGAAGTGAAGCAACGGAATCTAAAACAGGACTCACAGGAGAGGTACAAATCATAGAAAGATAGAGAGTCAGTCCTCTTGTACTTAAGTCGGCATTGTGCCTTTTGTATTAAATTCGGATGCAATTTCTGTGTTTCATCGCCAATAAGAAGGCCCAAGGCATACAGTAAAGCTGAAGTGAAGCATCGGATTCTAAAACTGGACTCACAGAAGAGGTTCAAAATCATTGAAAGTCAGAGTGTCAGTCCTCTTTAACTTGAGTCGGCATTGTGCCTTTTGTATTAAATTCGGTTGCAATTTCTGTGTTCCATCGTCAATAAGAACGTCCAAGGGATAAAGTAGACCTGAAGTGAAGCATCGCAATCTAAAACTGGACTCACAGGAGAGGTTCAAATCATAGAAACTTAAAGTGTCAGGCCTCTTGTACTTAAGTCGGCATTGTGCGTTTTGAATTTAATTCGATGCAATTTCGTGTTTCATCGTCAATAAGAAGGTCCGAGGTATACAGTAAACCTGAAGTGAGCATCGGAATCTAAAACTGGACTCACAGGAGAGGTTCAAATCATAGAAAGTTAGAGTGTCAGTCCTCTTGTACTTAAGTCGGCATTGTGCCTTTTGAATTTAATTCGATGCAATCTCTGTGTTTCATCGTCAATAAGAAGGTCCAAGGGATACAGTAAACCTGAAGTGAGCATCGCAATCTAAAACTGGACTCACAGGAGAGGTTCAAATCATAGAAAGTTAGAGTGGCAGTCCTCTTGTACTTAAGTCGGCATTGTGGCTTTTGTATTAAATTCGGATGCAATTTCTGTGTTTCTTCGTCAATAAGAATGTCCAAGGGATACAGTAAACCTGAAGTGAAGCATCGGAATCTAAAACTGGACTCACAGGAGAGATTCAAATCATAGATAGTTAGAGTGTCAGTCCTCTAGTACTTAAGTCACCATTGTGCCTTTTGAATTTCATTCAAATGCATTTTCTGTGCTTCATCGTCAATAAGAATGTCCAAGGGATACAGTAAATCTGAAGTGAAGCATAGGATTCTAAAACTGGACTCTCAGGAGAGGTTCAAATCATTGAAAGTCAGAGTGTCAGTCCTCTTGTACTTGAACCGGCATTGTGCCTTTTGAATTTCATTCAGATGAATTTTCTGTGCTTCATCGTCAATAAGAAGGTCCAAGGGATACAGTAAACCTGAAGTGAAGCATCGGAATCTAAAACTGGATTCACAGGAGAGGTTCAAATCATAGAAAGTTAGACTGTCAGTCCTCTTGTACTTAAGTCGGCATTGTGCCTTTTGAATTTAATTCGATGCTATTTCTGTGTTTCATCGTCAATATGATGGTCCGAAGTATATAGTAAACCTGAAGTGAGAATCGGAATCTAAAACTGGACTCAAAGGAGAGGTGCAAATCATAGACAGTTAGAGTGTCAGTCCTCTTGTACTTAAGTCGGCATTGTGCTTTTGAATTTAATTCGATGCAATTTCTGTGTTTCATCGTCAATAAGAAGGTCCGAGGTATACAGTAAACCCGAAGTGAGATTCGGAATCTAAAACTGGACTCACATGAGAGGTTCAAATCATAGAAAGTTAGAGTGTCAGTCCTCTTGTCCTTAAGTCGGCATTGTTCCTTTTTAATTTAATTCGATGCAATTTCTGTGTTTCATCGTCAATAAGAAGGTTCAGGGGATACAGTAAACCTGAAGTGAAGCATCGGATTGTAAAACCGGACTCATAGGAGATGTTCAAATCAAAGAAAGTAAGAGTGTCAGTCCTCTTGTACTTGAGACGGCATAGTGCATTTTGAATTTAATTCGGATGCAATTTCTGTGCTTCATCGTCAATAAGAGGGTCCAAGGTATAAAGTAAACCTGAAGTGAAGCATCGGAATCAAAGACAGGACAGACAGGAGAGGTTCAAATTATAGAAAGTTAGAGTGTCAGTCCTCTTGTACTTAAGTCCTCATTGTGCCTTTTGTATTAAATTCGGATGCAATATCTGTGTTTCTTAATCAATAAGAAGGTCCGAGGGATACAGTAAACCTGAAGTGAAGCATCGGAATCTAAAACTGGACTCACAGGAGTGGCTCAAATCATAGAAAGTTAGAGTGTCAGTCTTCTTGTACTTATGTCGCCATTGTGCCTTTTGAATTTAATTCAGATGCAATTTCTGTGCTCCATCGTCAATAGGAAGGTCCAAGGGATACAGTAAAACTGAAGTGAAGCAACGGAATCTAAAACAGGACTCACAGGAATGGTTCAAATAATAGAAAGTTAGAGTGTCAGTCCTATTGTACTTAAGTCATCATTGTGCCTTTTGTATTAAATTCGGATGCAATTTCTGTGTTTCTTCGTCAATAAGAAGGTCCAAGGGATACAATAAACCTGAAGTGAAGCATCGGAATCTGCAACTGGACTCACAGGAGAGGTTCATATCATAGAAAGTTAGAGTGTCAGTCCTCTTGTACTTAAGTCGGAATAGTGCCGTTTGAATTTAATTCCGACGCAATTTCTGTGCTTCATCGTCAATAAGAAGTTCCAAGGTATACAGTAAACCTGAAGTGAAGCATCGGAATCTAAGACAGGACTCACAGGAGAGGTTCAAATCATAGAAAGATAGAGTGTCAGTCCTCTTGTACTTAAGTCATCATTGTGCCTTTTGTATTAAATTCGGATGCAATTTCTGTGTTTCTTCGTCAATAAGAAGGTCCAAGGGATACAGTAAACCTGAAGTGAAGCATCGGAATCTGCAACTGGACTCACAGGAGAGGTTCATATCATAGAAAGTTAGAGTGTCAGTCCTCTTGCACTTAAGTCGCCATTGTGCCTTTTGAATTTAATTCAAATGCAATTTCTGTGCTTCATCGTCAATAAGAAGGTCCAAGGGATACAGTAAACCTGAAGTGAAGCAACGGAATCTAAAACAGGACTCACAGGAGAGGTTCAAATCATAGAAAGATAGAGTGTCAGTCCTCTTGTACTTAAGTCGGCATTGTGCCTTTTGTATTAAAATCGGATGCAATTTCTTTGTTTCATCGTCAATAAGAAAGTCCAAGGGATACAGTAAATCTGAAGTGAAGCATCAGATTCTAAAACTGGACTCACAGGAGAGGTTCAAAATCATTGAAAGTCAGAGTGTCAGTCCTCTTTAACTTGAGTCGGCATTGTGACTTTTGTATTAAATACGGATGCAATTTCTGTGTTTCATCGTCAATAAGAGGGTCCAAGGGATACAGTAAACCTGAAGTGAGGCTCGGAATCTAAAACTGGACTCACAGGAGAGGTTCATATCATTGAAAGTTAGAGTGTCAGTCCTCTTGTACTTAATACGGCATTGTGCCTTTTGTATTAAATTCGGATGCAATTTCTGTGTTCCATCGACAATAAGAAGGTCCAAGGGATAAAGTAGACCTGAAGTGAAGCATCGCAATCTAATACTGGACTCACAGGAGGGGTGCAAATCATAGAAACTTAAAGTGTCAGTCCTCTTGTACTTAAGTCGGCATTGTGCGTTTTGAATTTAATTCCGATGCAATTTCTGTGTTTCTTCGTCAATAAGAAGGTCCAAGGGATGCAGTAAAGCTGAAGTGAAGCATCGGAATCTAAGACAGGACTCACAGGAGAGGTTCAAATCATAGAAAGTTAGAGTGGCAGTCCTCTTGTACTTAAGTCGGCATTGTGCCTTTTGTATTAAATTCGGATGCAATTTCTGTGTTTCTTCGTCAATAAGAAGGTCCAAGGGATACAGTAAACCTGAAGTGAAGCATCGGAATCTAAAACTGGACTCACAGGAGAGATTCAAATCAAAGAAAGTTAGAGTGTCAGTCCTCTTGTCCTTAAGTCGGCATAGTGCCTTTTGAATATAATTCTGATGCAATTTCTGTGCTTCATCGTCAATAAGAAGGTCCAAGGGATACAGTAAACCTGAAGTGAATCATCGGAATCTAAAACAGGACTCACAGGAAAGGTTCAAATCTTAGAAAGTGAGAGTGTCAGTCCTCTTGTACTTAAGTCTTCATTGTGCCATTTGTATTAAATTCGGATGCAACATCTGTGTTTCTTCATCAATAAGAAGGTCTGAGGGATACGGTAAACCCGAAGTGAAGCATCGGAATCTAAAACTGGACTCACAGGAGTGGCTCAAATCATAGAAAGTTAGAGTGTCAGTCCTCTTGTACTTATGTCGCCATTGTGCCTTTTGAATTTACTTCAGATGCAATTTCTGTGCTCCATCGTCAATAGGAAGGTCCAAGGGATACAGTAAACCTGAAGTGAAGCAACGGAATCTAAAACAGGACTCACAGGAATGGTTCAAATCATAGAAAGTTAGAGTGTCAGTCCTATTGTACTTAAGTCGGCTTTGTGCCTTTTGAATTTAATTCCAATGCAATTTCTGTGTTTCGTCGTCAATAAGAAGGTCCAAGGGACACAGTAAACCTGACGTGAAGCATCGGAATCTAAAACTGGACTCACAGGAGAGGTTAAAATCATTGAAAGTTGGAGTGTCAGTCCTCTTGTACTAAAGTCGGCATTGTGCCTTTGGTATTAAATTTGGATGCAATTTCTGTGTTTCATCGTCAATAAGAAGGTCCAAGGGATACAGTAAACCTGAAGTGAAGCATCGAAATGTAAAACTGGACTCATAGGAGATGTTAAAATGAAAGAATGTTAGAGTGTCAGTCCTCTTGTACTTAAGTCGGAATAGTGCCGTTTGAATGTAATTCCGATGCAATTTCTGTGCTTCATCGTCAATAAGAAGTTCCAAGGTATACAGTAAACCTGAAGTGAAGCATCGGAATCTAAGACAGGACTCACAGGAGTGGTTCAAATCATAGAAAGTTAGAGTGTCAGTCCTCTTGTACTTAAGTCTTCATTGTGCCTTTTGTATTAAATTCGGATGCAATTTCTGTGTTTCTTCGTCAATAAGAAGGTCCAAGGGATACAGTAAACCTAAAGTGAAGCATCGGAATCTGCAACTGGACTCACAGGAGAGGTTCATATCATAGAAAGTTAGAGTGTCAGTCCTCTTGTACTTAAGTCGTCATTGTGCCTTTTGAATTTAATTCAAATGCAATTTCTGTGCTTTATCGTCAATAAGAAGGTCCAAGGGATACAGTAAACCTGAAGTGAAGCAACGGAATCTAAAACAGGACTCACAGGAGAGGTTCGAATCATAGAAAGATAGAGTGTCAGTCCTCTTGTACTTAAGTCGGCATTGTGCCTTTTGTATTAAATTCGGATGCAATTTCTGTGTTTCATCGCCAATAAGAAGGTCCAAGGGATACAGTAAATCTGAAGTGAAGCATCGGATTCTAACACTGGACTCACAGAAGAGGTTCAAAATCATTGAAAGTCAGAGTGTCAGTCCTCTTTAACTTGAGTCGGCATTGTGCCTTTTGTATTAAATACGGATGCAATTTCTGTGTTTCATCGTCAATAAGAGGGTCCAAGGGATACAGTAAACCTGAAGTGAGGCATCGGAATCTAAAACTGGACTCACAGGAGAGGTTCATATCATTGAAAGTTAGAGTGTCAGTCCTCTTGTACTTAATACGGCATTGTGCCTTTTGTATTAAATTCGGTTGCCATTTCTGTGTTCCATCGTCAATAAGAACGTCCAAGGGATAAAGTTGACCTGAAGTGAAGCATCGCAATCTAAAACTGGACTCACAGGAGAGGTTCAAATCATAGAAACTTAAAGTGTCAGGCCTCTTGTACTTAAGTCGGCATTGTGCGTTTTGAATTTAATTCGATGCTATTTCTGTGTTTCATCGTCAATAAGAAGGTCCGAGGTATACAGTAAACCTGAAGTGAGCATCGGAATCTAAAACTGGACTCACAGGAGAGGTTCATATCATAGAAAGTTAGAGTGTCAGTCCTCTTGTACTTAAGTCGGCATTGTGCCTTTTGAATTTAATTCGATGCAATCTCTGTGTTTCATCGTCAATAAGAAGGTCCAAGGGATACAGTAAACCTGAAGTGAGCATCGCAATCTAAAACTGGACTCACAGGAGAGGTTCAAATCATAGAAAGTTAGAGGGGCAGTCCTCTTGTACTTAAGTCGGCATTGTGGCTTTTGTATTAAATTCGGATGCAATTTCTGTGTTTCTTCGTCAATAAGAAGGTCCAAGGGATACAGTAAACATGAAGTGAAGCATCGGTATCTAAAACTGGACTCACAGGAGAGATTCAAATCATAGATAGTTAGAGTGTCAGTCCTCTTGTACTTAAGTCGGCATTGTGCCTTTTGAATTTAATTCGATGCAATCTCTGTGTTTCATCGTCAATAAGAAGGTCCAAGGGATACAGTAAACCTGAAGTGAGCATCGCAATCTAAAACTGGACTCACAGGAGAGGTTCAAATCATTGAAAGTCAGAGTGTCAGTCCTCTTGTACTTGAACCGGCATTGTGCCTTTTGTATTAAATTCGGATGCAATTTCTGTGTTTCATCGTCAATAAGAAGTCCAAGGGATACAGTAAACCTGAAGTGATGCATCGGAATCTAAAACTGGACTCACAGGAGAGGTTCAAATCATTGAAAGTTAGAGTGTCAGTCCTCTTGTACGTAATTCGGCATTGTGCCTTTTGTATTAAATTCGGATGCAATTTCTGTGTATCATCGTCAATAAGAAGGTCCAAGGGATAAAGAAGACTTGAAGTGAAGCATCGCAATCTAAAACTGGACTCACAGGAGAGGTTCAAATCATAGATAGTTAAAGTGTCAGTTCTCTTGTACTTAAGTAGGCTTTGTGCCTTTTGAATTTAATTCGATGCAATTTCTGTGTTTCATCGTCAACACGAAGGTCCGAGGTATACAGTAAACCTGAAATGAAGCATCGGAATCTAAAACTGGATTCACAGGAGAGGTTCAAATCATAGAAAGTTAGACTGTCAGTCCTCTTGTACTTAAGTCGGCATTGTGCCTTTTGAATTTAATTCGATGCTATTTCTGTGTTTCATCGTCAATAAGAAGGTCCGAGGTATATAGTAAACCTGAAGTGAGAATCGGAATCTAAAACTGGACTCAAAGGAGAGGTGCAAATCATAGACAGTTAGAGTGTCAGTCCTCTTGTACTAAAGTCGGCATTGTGCTTTTGAATTTAAACAACACAGTAAACACAAATTAATGGACACATAAATGAAAAGAGTAATAAAAAGAGGGGTGTTCTCAAAGAGAAAGTCTATTACTTTGTCTTTGAGACAATTAAAAATTTTTATAAGAATTGGACGGTAAAGAATAAATGAAACTGGTAGCTGAGTTAATTTTAACTGGTAGACGAGAGAGAGAGCCATAAAGAGAATTATCGACAGCAGTTCTGTACCGGACGTGACAATTAGATTAAGAATATATATGTATATATAAACAAACTATGTAAATATTGTTAGGCAAGGTATCTTGTTAGCCTTCTGTGAAAGCGTTATTTTTGCAAAGAGAAAGTGAGATGAAGGACGACGTTTAGTTCACGAACGCCTGTCAAAGTGAAAGTGAAAATTTGTGCGCCCAAAAGCGAGTCTGTGTCACGACTCTTTAAACCACACCTTGTGTGCATCAGTTTATTTTTAACGTGTGCAACGGTCAGTGAATAAGTATCGTTCGCCATGCAGCCCACGCAAGCCAGCAGAATAACTTGTATTCACTTACCTGTGAGTCCTTAACAGACAGCTGGCGAGTGGTGCGACGAGATGACTTCGTGCAGGCTCCCTCGGTGACGCAACAGCAGCAGCAGCAGCCCTCAAACAACGTGCTTTAAACGCAGCACGTTGTCGGCGGACAACACGACACACACACAGTCTGCGATAGCGCGCGCCATACTGGCCGGTGTTGGTCTGTCAACATCGCCGCGCAGCGGCGTCTGACGAAATAATGGATATTGGAAACTTTAATGGCCAGGTCCGCGTGGCTCGCTCCGGCAATAATCATATTACTTTGAAGGACACTGTTCTATATGTACATAGAAAACATCATATTTTAGAGACTGATAGAGAACGATTTGTACTAAGCAAATAATAATACGGTCACTACTAGAATAAATTTCGGTCACGGTCAGAACGAGATTTATATTTGCCTTAACCGCTGTCGTAAACAAGAGCAGAAATCAGTGCGAAATGAAAGAAAGAAAGAAATGATCCTTAGCCATCCTGAACCTATTGTAATTAAACCGATAATTTTAAGTAATACTAATGCAGAGTATTCTCTATTTATGTTCCATATTCCATGAGTTGACGGAGAATGGAAAACTCCATTCAGTGAAGTGGTGGAAAAGGGAATCTCATCGTGAGAGATTCTTGACAAATAACTCGACGGCACAATGTGATCCACGAACCAATGTACAATGTGTGTAAAATAAGAAACAATATTACGATGGAATAAACACGAGCCTATCGAGCTTGTAGAGACATTGAAAATTTGGAAACCGTGTGAAAGAATAATGAAAATGTCATGCCAAATTCATAGTTTGTTGCATTTTAGGATTATATAGGTACTTCTATGTGTATGTATTTTTTTTCGGCGACAATGCCTGTCATGTCCACTTAATGTATATAGCTCTGTATTGTGAATAGTAATACTTCCCATGTTGTTGTAGATATTAAGAAACCATGTGACCAAAACACAGATGCAGAATAAGTGCACAAAGACAATTTTTACTGATGATCTTAATAACGACTGTTTTCTCTAGTATCGTAACTTTATGAAACGTCAAGTGTATAGTACTATATGACCACACAATTTCAGCAATAGACATGTATTAAAAGCCACTAATATTACGAGTGACATGAGGACGATATTCCTCCCCTCCTCATGGCAGGCACTGTAATATTAGTATCTGTTTCGATAACTTAAATAAATTTACATTCGATAATCTAACCATGCAGGTTCGTAAAACCCATCTGTGTAAAGGTTTCTTAGATCGTCGCTGAGCAGCGACCACCTGATATTTCAAAGAATACCTTACGCGCCACGGCGCAGAATACGAATTGTTCATAATTTGTATCGCTAGAGATATTTTGTGTTTCTTATCTTTTGACAGCTGAAGAATTGTAATCCTCTTCTTTTAACACAGTCGTGATATTATTTAAAGACGGCGGACGGTGGTCCGCAATCACTAACTAGTTATAATAAAATATTACTATTGTGCTGTGCTATGTAAGAATTTATGTGTGCAGCTAAGATGAAATGTCGTAAATATTAAAGGACTTTATTTAAAGAAACAGCCAGCAAGATATAAAATTGAAATGTACGGAGCCTATTGTTAGAAATACTGACTAAGGTAATTAAATTGGTTTATTGCGCTCTCAAATGCTGTAGTGCCTGCTTATTACTTAAAGTACTTCTATACTATCCATCTCCTATTAATGTCAACAGAAATAACGGTGTGTTTATAGTTTTCATACAGCTACCAGGGACCCACTGCATCTCGGCAAACGTCATAGTTAAGGCAGAAGGCGCATTGCTATTTACCGTCTTTGTGATTTAAATCCAACTACTTTTAATGTGTGGTGTAGTATAGCAAAGAAAATTAGCAGCTCTGTCTGGTCCCTTAGGTTTCTCTGTTCGTAGTTGCTGTGTCTCATATCCGAACATGATCACGAACACAAATAAATTAAGTGGCAATGCGAACTGTGTTCTTAATCTTGAGAACGCTACGCCTTCTGCAAACGATGTCAGGTGATATATAGATAAACTATAACTAACAGTACTTAAGTTTTTCAAAAGTCTTTGCTCTTCCCGCCAATAAGTGGTGCAAAACTCACAACACATTTCTGAATCTTCACAAGAGAATAATAATTTGAGCAGAATATAATTAAAAAAAAAACACCACATCTTCCGGACGACAGCGTCGCGGTGCCACATCCTGTTGCTAGATGAAGTTGTTCGAATCGGACTCCAACTGTGGGAAAAGAAAGTTCTTAAGCATATCGAGATATGTGCTTCGAGTAACAGTGTTGTCAGCGGTGAAAGATGGACCGTACGCCTTTTCCCGTGAAACTGCTCAACATACATTACATTTTGCAGAGTCCCTCTTGTGTTGTACAACTTCTTGGGGTTGTTCTGTACCTCATATTCTCACATTATGACGGTTCACCTTTCCATTTAAATGTAATGCTGCGTCGTCACCAACCATGTGTGTGGAAGAAAACTGTCATCCTCCATCTCGCCAAGAACGAAATTACAGAACTCCACACGTTGTTGTTGTGTCACCTTCACGAAGAGCTTGCAGTAGCTGGATTTTGTGCGGTTCCACGTCTAAACGTAGACGCAACACGCGCCAGACGGACATCGGGGACATGCTGAGCTGCCGAGCTGCACGCGAAAGGGTTTCTGAGGACTCCTTGTGAAACTGTGGCGGACGCGTTCGACGTCGTGTCAGACACTCGGGGACGGCCCGGCGATTTGCCCTAACATCCTGTTTCTCGGAATTGTTCGTGCCATCGCCTAGTGCTCTGTGCTGTACGAGGATCCACATCATACCTAGTACCAAAGACACGCTGAACAGTTATTACTGACCCATACTGCGCAAAACGTGGAACACAAAACGCTTTCTGTTGCCCCGACGCCATATGTACTACCGGCCGAAGTGGCCGAGCGATTCTACGCGCTGCAGTCTGGAGCCGCGCGACCGCTACGGTCGCAGGTTCGAATCCTGCCTCGGGCACGGATGTGTGTGATGTCCTTAGGTTAGTTAGGTTTAAATAGTTCTGAGTTCTAGGGGACTCATGACCTCAGAAGTTAAGTCCCATAGTGCTCAGAGCCATTTGAACCATTTTTGCTAGAACTGGAGTGGGCGCACACTGCTGCTACCTAGCGGGAAGTTAGCTCTTTCCAACAGTACGTTGTTGACGAACATATCTCAAATAACGTAATTATTACTGTCGTTAATTCCCCATTTAGGAGAGCATTAAAACAGAATCAATTTTCATGGCACTTTTTTCTTGTATCTTTATTTTCTCTTTCCAAAAACCTCTCATACATTCACTGCGTATGTTCTTTCTCTATTCTGTCCACTTCTTTCCTGGTTTCTTTTTTTTTGGTGTTTCCTCGAATTTCTGTTTCCTGATTTTTTTTCTCTGCATTTTTCTCTGATCGTTATTTCTCCTGTGGACATATTTATTTTCTTTAGGTCTTCCATGGTTTCCTATGCCCAGTTAGTTTTCATCGTATTACTCATCACTATTTTAAAAATCTTCTTTGTCAGCCTGTTTTCGTTCATCCTATAAATGTGCCCATAGAATATAGCCCTTCTTTTTCTGATATCTGTTAACTGTCTGTGTCTGCTTGTATAGTTATTTCATCTGTCATTTTATCCAGATTCCCTGTCTCTGAAATGACCCATTGATCTTTCTCAGAATTTGCCTCTCTAGCTTTTCCATTCCCTTGATTTTCGTTCTTCCCCTCATTACTGTCGTTTCTGAGGCATACAAGGCTTCTGGTAAGACTACTGTTTTGTAATGTCTTAATTTGGCATTAACGGAAATAGTTCTTTTGTTGTAATGGTTCCGTGTATGTCTGTATGCTTTTTTTAGCTTTGCAACTCTTTCTTCTTTGGCTGTCCAGTTTAGTCCTGTTTTCTGTATGATCTCTCCTAGGTATTTGAAACTCTCTACTTGTGCTTTCTTTCCGTACTATGCTACCAATGGGTTTCTGTCTGTGGATTTTGTGTCCATGTGCTGCGTTTTTTCATACGAAATTTTTAATCCTGGTCTGGCCGCGAATTCATGTAGTGTCTCTAGGGCTTCTTTGGCTCTTTTCTGTTATTTATTATGATGACTATATCATCGGCAAAGGCCAGATATTTTATGTTGATGGTTCTATTTTTGTGTCTACCCATCTTTACCCCATTGACTCCTTTGTCCCATGTCCTGATTATTTTCTCTACAACTCCGTTAAATAAAATGGGTGACAAGCCATCTCCCTATCTCAGTGCTGTCTTGATTTCGAAACGGTTCTGAGATCTCTCCCATGAACTTCACTTCGGATTTTCTATTTGTTAATGTTTCCTGGTCTTGTTGTCTACCTTCATTTCTTCCCGTGTACTGAAAAGTGTTTCTCTGTCTATGGAATCGTAGGCCTTTTTGAAATCAAAAGATGTTAATGTGGTGTTTCTGGACTTTCTCGTTGTTAATATCGTTCTCAGGCACCAGATCTGTTCACTGCACGATCTTCCCATCCTGAACCCTGCTTGGGACTCTCCGATATGTGGATCTGTCTGCAATTTAACAGAGCTCTGGATAGAATTTTGTATGTCACAGACAGTAACGAAATTCCTCTACAGTTAATAGGGTCTGTTTTCAAATGGCTCTGAGCACTATGGGACTCAACATCTTAGGTCATAAGTCCCCTAGAACTTAGAACTACTTAAACCTAACTAACCTAAGGACATCACACACACCCATGCCCGAGGCAGGATTCGAACCTGCGACCGTAGCAGTCCCGCGGTTCCGGACTGCAGCGCCAGAACCTCACGGCCACCGCGGCCGGCTAGGGTCTGTTTTGTCTCCTTTCTTGTGGAGGGGGTGTATTTGGGCTGACTTCCATTCTTCTGGCACCTTTTCTGTTTTCCAGATGTTTTTGATTATTCTGTGTTTTGGGTGTAATGTTTTCATGGTCCAATTTCCATATTTCTGCAATCAGTCCATCTCCTCTTGGTGCTCTGTTATTTTTCAATGATTTTCCTATTTTCACTATTTCTTCGTATGTTGGGGGTTTGGAGTCCTGGTTAGGTTCTGGTTTTGTAAACTGTAATCTCTGTTTTGGTTCATCGCAGTTGAGTGATGTGTCAAAGTATCTGGCTAATATTTCACAGTTTTTCTTCGGATTTGTCTCCAGTGTTCCATCTTGTCTTTTGAAGCATAAGCTTGGAGGTTGATATCCTGTCATATTTTCTCGGAATATTCTTTAAAAAATCCGTGTGTTGTTTATGGTTAAGTCCTCTTCTATCTCCTTCAACCTGCTGTTTTCGTAACCTCTTTTATCTCTGCGGATTGTTTTTGATGTGTTTTCCTGTATCCTGTTGAACTGTTCCCATTTCTCTTGTGTTCTATGGCTGTTAATTTTTTTCTGTCTTCTATGACTCTGTTGCATGTCATGTTCTATCATCGATGTTTCCTTTTTCTCAGTAGCTGCCCCAGTTTTATCAGTTCTCTCATTTTTTCCGACAGTTCTGTCCGGTTGTTGCTGTTCGTAATTTCTTCTATTATTTCTTTCTTGTTTAGTTGCAGGTACTCTGGATCCGTTGTGAAAGGTCTGTTGGTTCTCTTCATTTGTCTGTTGGGTGTAAGTTTTGCTTTGATTTGGAGATGATGATGATCAGATTCAAAAACTCCTTTCCTAGTTCATAAGTTCATTATTTCTCTAGTGTTTTTCACGGATATTGCTACGTGGTCTATCTGAAATTCTCCTAGAGGGATTTCTCCTAGGGGGATTTCCAAGTTACACGTTTTCTGTGTGGTTTCTGGAATTGCATTGACGTGATTTTCAGCTCAAATTTCCCGCAGAAATTTATCAAGTTCTCTCCATTTTTGTTTGTTCTCTTGTGGGACGAGTTTCCCTGTCGTGTCTCGGTATTTTCTTTCCGTGCCTAACTGGGCATTGAAATACCCTAGTAACACTTTCATGTGATTCCTGTGGATTTTGCTGGTAGCTTCCTCCAGATCTTCCCAGAATTCCTCTATCATCTCTGGGTTCTTCTTGTTATAATTATTTGTGGGGGCATGTGCACTACTTAGTGTATAGGCTTTGTTCAAATGGCTCTGAGCACTATGGGACTTAACAGCTATGGTCATCAGTCCCCTAGAACTTAGAACTACTTAAACCTAACTAACCTAAGGACATCACACAACACCCAGTCATCAATAGGCTTTGTTTCCAGATCGTATCGTGAGTGTTGAAATTTTTTCTGATTTTGAGGTGAAATCTATTACAGAGTCCAGTATCAATTTATGTACTACAAATCCTGTTCCGAAGAGCTTAAGATTAATTCCTGGAATGGTTATGGCTGGTTTCCCCTTATATATTCTGTAATTTTCCGAATCAAAGTGGTTCTCATCTGCGCATGGTGTTTGTTAATTGTTTTAATTTACCTAACTGCAGTAGTGCGTCTGTGTTGAGTGTTCCCACGTAAAATATTCTCTTCGTCTTGAGGATTTTTTGGAAGCTCCGATTCTTCTCTTCATATACGTGTCTGATCCTATGGAATCCGATGACACGGTCTGTTACCTAGTCTTACCGACTGGGGCCCAGGGTAGTGGATTCTTTGTCATTGTTCTGTCACGATTATTGCTTTGTGTTGAGGTTTTTTTTGTGAAATCACAAAGGATCTCACATAATTTTGAGTTTTGAGTGCCAGAAGATTCAAACACAGCCGAGCTCACAGAGCCAACAGACGCTGGCCGGAGAACCGGTGGCTGGGTTTTAGGGCCCTACCATCCGGAGACAGATGGACGCAGGTTTTTTTACGAGGTGTTACTCCTCTCCCTCCTCCCCCTCCTCCTTCCTCATTACTTGAGAGATGAGGCCCCGGGCTTGGGACCGTCAGTGGCGCAGTTCGGGTAACGTAACATTTTTTAAAATCGGATGATTCTTTTTTATACATCATGTATATTTAATACAGACAGGAATCATCCAGAAGCAAATAAAAGAGGTAAGATAGTATACGTACTGACAAATCGCGATGCAATAGTGAGTCTGTTTAATGTAAGGTCCATTGTTGAAATGCAGGAAGGCAGATTATAAATCTCTCAGTTACCAGTGGTACAGACTGCACCAGGGTCGATCGACAGAACAACTATCGGTTGTTGTTGTTGTTGTTGTGGTCTTCAGTCCTGAGACTGGTTTGATGCAGCTCTCCATGCCACCTATTGAAAACACTCACCACGGCATTCCTCGAACACCCGGCAGGTCGTGCAGTTTCCGAAATGCTCGTGCCGAGCCTCTGGGCCATCACACTGTGCTCTCTGTCAGACTCAAACTGGTCGTCTGCCTTCCCTTCTCTACACACGGACAGAGTGCTCACTGATACTACACGCAGTCATTCCTCGCCTTGTAAAGCTGTTATCACCTGGACGCGTTTTTATTGACACTTTGTCGGTTGTCATAATGTTCCAGCTGAACTGTTTACATGCTTTGGGGGGTGATAGGATAAGATGGGGCTAAACAAATGATTTCAATTTCTTGGGCCCGAAATCGCAACACCAAAAATGTTAATGTAGAGTAATGAAATTTTGTGAATACTAATGTTTAGGTAACATATTTCAGTCATTAACTTTGCAAGATCACAGGTTAATGTAAGCGCAAGATAAGCCATTGCAAGTGAAAAATGCTGGAACAATAATAAGTGATGTAGCTCTCAGAATGTTGAATGCAATCATGCAAACGCATGTGCATTCTGTTAAATAGATGCCAGATGTCAGTTTGTGGGATGGAGTTCCACGCCTGCTGTACTTGGTCGGTCAATACAGTGTCGGTTAAAGCTGGCTGTGGATGACGCTGGAGTTATCGACATCTACACCTACATTTATACTCCGCAAGCCACCCAACGGTGTGTGGCGGAGGGCACTTTACGTGCCACTGTCATTACCTCCCTCCACGTCCACGTCCAGGCATTGTGGTGTTGGGCCGCCACCCTTCATTGCACATATCGGATGTCGTAGGGTGGTCAGACTGGTGCGACAGGACAGGCGGCGAAATGTGGCGGAAATAATATCAGACTTTAATGCTGGGCAGAGTACACTGTGCACCGAACGCTCCTAACGATGGGCCTCCGCAGTCGACGGCGTGCACATGTGCCAGGGTCAACAGCGCGACATCGGCAGCTACGACTGAAATGGGCGCTTGACTACGGGCATTGGACTGCTGTGGCCTTCTCCACCAGACATCACGGCGCCTAGAGTATCAGCAACCAATCTGACAGCCTGCAGCCGCGGGTTGCCCGCTTCGCAGGCGCACCGAAGCACTACACAACCGACAGGTACTATTGATGAACGGCCACATCAACAACAACAACAACACAGCAAAGACACCAGCGGCCACCAGGGGCCACTACCACATAAACATAAGGAAGAGGTCGCTGCAGATCCCGGAACTCTTTTCACACGTCAAACTACGTGATGGAAAATAGTTCCGAGGTACTCATCCGCCGAAGGGCTATAAAGGCCGGCGCTCGGCCGCACATCGGCAGTTCATCGACCGCCAGCAAACGTGGATAGCTGCCGCCCCAGCAGCCCGGCTTGAATCTTCTCGCTGATCTCTGGATTAGGCTCGGTATATCGGAGAAGTCTCTGGTGGAGACTAGTAGGAAATTATTTCAGTTGTTTTCTATATTATTCTTGTATGTAGTTGTATTTCGAAGACGGATCACTGTTTTGTGTTGGTGTTATACTTGGAGAATTTGTTTTGGTTAATTGAACAGTCCAATAAATTGTTTTCGGACTTTGATCGTTAGTTTCTTCTGCTTACGCAGACTTCACCATGTTCTAATGTGTCGTCTGCAGGACGGAGACAGGCTGGCTGCGGCTCCATTTGCTCTGGGGAACATTCGCATGTGGGCACTCAGGGTCCAGTGGAGCTCTTGCGAGGCACTGTGACGGCCAAGGAGTATCGAACAGTGATTGCAGACCGCGCGCATCCCTACATGATGACCATGTTTCCAGACGGAAGTCGCATTTTTCAACAAGATGCCAGGAGTGTGATGGAGTGCTTCGAGGAACACAGTGGCGAATTCCAATTCGTGTGCTTGCTCCCAACTTGCCAGGTCTGAACTCAATCGCACACATCTGGGATGTGACTGAAAGTACAAAGGAGCAGACGCGTTTCGTGCAAACATGTCCTAGTGTACTGGAGCCATAGTAGCATCGTCAAATGTTAAACACAAAATATATGTAAATAACAGCACATGCAAGAATCACCTTGTCAGCAGCACTACTGTTTCACACAAACTGCCGCACAGTAGCCACAAAATGTTTGTCAGGCAAGTTCATCAACTGTTTATATACACTACTGGCCATTAAAATTGCTACACCACGAAGATGACGTGCTACAGACGCGAAATTTAACCGACAGGAAGAAGATGCTGTGATATGCAAGTGATTAGCTTTTCAGAGCATTCACACAAGGTTGGTGCCGGTGGCGACACCTACAACGTGCTGACATGAGGAAAGTTTCCAACCAATTTCTCATACACAAACAGCAGTTGACCGGCATTGCCTGGTTTAAATGGCTCGGAGCACTATGGGACAAATTCTGAGGTCATCAGTCCCCTAGAACTTAGTTAGGTTTAAGTAGTTGTAACCTACGGAAAACACACACATCCATGCCCGAGGTAGGATTCGAACCTGCGACCATAGCGGTCTCGCGGATCCAGATTGTAGCCCCTAGAACCGCACGGCCACACCGGCCGGCGTTGCCTGGTGAAACTTTGTTGAGATGCCTCGTGCAAGCAGAAGAAATGCGTACCATCACGTTTCCGACTTTGATAAAGGTCGGATTGTAGCCTCTCGCGATTGCGGTTTATCGTATAGCGATATTGCTGCTCGCGTTGGTCGAGATCCAATGAGTGTTAGCAGAATATGGAATCGGTGGGTTCAGGACGGTAATACGGAACGCCGTGCTGGATCCCAACGGCCTCGTATCATTAGCAGTCGAGATGACAGGCATCTTACCCGCATGACTGTAACGGATCGTGCAGCCACGTCTCGATCCCGGAGTCAACAGATGGGAACGTTTTCGAGACAACAAACATCTGCACGAACAGTTCGACGACGTTTGCAGCAGCATGGGCTATCAGCTCGGAGACCCTGGCTGCGGTAACCCTTGACGCTGCATCACAGACAGCAGCGCCTGCGATGGTGTACTCAACGATGAACCTGGGTGCACGAATGGCACAACGTCATTTCTTCGGATGAATCCAGTTTCTGTTTTCAGCATCATGATGGTCGCATCCGTGTTTGGCGACATTGCGGTGAACCCACATTGCAAGTGTGTATTCGTTAACGCCATACTGGCGTATCACCCGGCGTGATGGTATGGGGCGCCATTGGTTACACGTCTCGGTCACCTCTTGTTCGCATTGACGGCACTTTCAACAGTGGACGTTACATTTCAGATGTGTTACAACCCGTGACCCTACCCTTCATTCGATCCCTACGAAACCCTACATTTCAGCAGGATAATGCACGACCGTATGTTGCAGGTTCTTTACAGGCCTTTCTGGATACAGAAAATGTTCGACTGCTGGCCTGGTCAGCACATTCTCTAGACCTTTCACGAGTGAAGACGTCTGGTCAATGGTGGCCGGGCAAATGGCTCGTCACAATACGCCAGTCACTACTCTTGATGACCTGTGGTATCATGTTGAAGCTGCATGGGCAGCTGTACCTGTAAACGTCATCCAAGCTCTGTTTGACTCATTGCCCAGGCGTATCAAGGCCGCTATAACGGCCAGAGGTGGTTGTTCTGGGTACTGATCTCTCAGGATCTATGCAACCAAATTGCGTGAAAATGTAATCACATGCCAGTTCTAGTATAATATATTTGTCCAATAAATACCTGTTTATCATCTGTATTTCTTCTTGCAATGGCGTGCCGCAGGGTACGAGGGCCCCCCTCTGGTGGTCACGTTCCTCTAACCAATTCTCGCCTATGCGGCGTTCTGGCGTTAGTGTTCACAGAGGGCGCTAATTATGTGCGGCAGCCTGTTTTCTTTGATTGAGGCTTCTTTAGCTATTTGTTTTATAATTTTTATATTATTCTGTGCACTCGGAAAGTTATTTATTGTTTATGTCATATCTATAATATTGGCAGTTCTGTCTCTTAACTCTTCTCCTTTTTAACAATCTAACGTTTTTCCTGTTTTACTTCATCGCTTTTTATTACTGTAATGCCTCTTACACCTTATAAGCCCATTACAGACTTAACTGATCGTATCCCCTTTATTTTAAGTTGTACAATTAATCACTGAAGAATATGTGTATGCCTACAGCAGCGACGTATGGTGAACTTGCCACGCAAACATCTCGTGCCAGTTCGATTTGAACACCAGTGCAGCCGACAAGATGACTCTTGCATACGCCGTTATTTATACACAGGGTTTCTCACCTAACTCCGCCACTTCAAATATCTCTGGGACAACAGTAGGTATTTAAAACCGGTTTCCACCAGCATGAGCGCACGGCAGGGGCTTAGGAAACCAAATACTATGAGAAATTTTAAAATGTAAACAAATACTATTTTCAACACGAATTTGTGTATTTTTAAATAGAAACCCCCTATTATTTCGTATGCAATCAATAGCATGAAAAATCAAAAAAATAATGGCGTTGGTTGCATAGCAATACGCCAATTATATCACGAGAAATTTCGAAGCGAAGTTGACGCTTGAAATAAATGAAGCACACAGCTAGCGCACGTCCTGAAACTTAAGTGTGCACCTCACGCTGCCTGTGTCAGGGACTCACGCAATGGGAAGGTATGCACATTTCACAAAAATAAACAAGTAACACGTCCAACGCAAAGTTATGTTTTTCAAATTGTAAATATGGTGATTCTAGCAATATGACAACTAGAGCTACAATTAGAGATAACACACTTGAATTCACTTTGCTAAACACATTTACTAGTGCTCTGTTGCCCACAGAAACTGAATTGTTGTGGATTAGATTCAGCATAGACAATACACCCACATCTTGACCGATGAAACTGTGTCACGTCAACGTATGTTCGAAGTTCCCTCCGTTTGCATCGATACACGCTTGCAGACGGGTAAACGAGAGAGTCTTGCACAGATTGTATAGTTTCTACAAATGTTGCCGCACACGCCGCAGTTATACGATGTTGCATATCCTACACAGTCGTTGGGGGTTCTTGATACACTCTGTCTTTCACTGCTACCCAGTGAAAGACGTCTAATAGCGTCAAGTCGGGGGACCGTGCTGGCTGTCGCACAGAAATGTCGCATCTAGAACGTCTCTGGCAACTTCTGCATTGCGTGCGGGGCATCCATCATGTTGGGACCACATTGATAGACGAGTTTCCAGTCCTAGATCCTCCATGAGGAGCACTAGTGTGTTTTGAAGAAATGATGGATATCACTGTCCATTCAATGTTCCGCGGTAAAAATAGGGGCCTACAATACAGTTAGCAATGATACCGCACCAAACATTGACACTCTACTGCCGTTGACGAGCAACTTGGCGAATCCAGTGGGGATTTTGCACGGATCGGAAGTGCATGTTCCGCAGATTCGCATTACCATGATTTGTGTGTGACTGGATTACCTTGCAACTGCTGAAGTGCAAAACGACAGAATGCAATGCGGGATTCAAAGTCATTCCCGGTGTACCGTAGGTCTCTAGAAGAGCGTAGCGGCCGGCCGCGGTGGTCTAGCGGTTCTAGGCGCGCAGACCGGAACCGCGCGACTGCTACGGTCGCAGGTTCGAATCCTGCCTCGGGCATGGATGTGTGTGATGTCCTTAGGTTAGTTAGGTTTAAGTAGTTGTAAGTTCTAGGGGACTGATGACCACAGATGTTAAGTCCAATAGTGCTCAGAACCATTTGAACCATTTAGAGCGTAGCGTTCCAAAGGATTGGAAAAGAGCACAGGTCATCCCCGTTTTCAAGAAGGGACGTCGAACAGATGTGCAGAACTATAGACCTATATCTCTAACGTCGATCAGTTGTAGAACTTTGGAACAAGTATTATGTTCGAGTATAATGACTTTTCTGGAAACTAGAAATCTACCCTGTAGGAATCAGCATGGGCTTCGAAATAGACGGTCGTGTGAAACCCAGCTCGCGCTATTCGTCCACGAGACTCAGAGAGGGCCATAGACACGGGTTCACAGGTAGATGCCGTGTTTCTTGACTTCTGCAAGGCGTTCGATAGAGTTCCCCACAGTCATTTAATGAACAAAGTAAGAGCATATGGGCTATCAGACCAATTGTGTGATTGGATTGAAGAGTTCCTAGATAACAGAACGTAGCATGTCATTCTCAATGGAGAGAAGTCTACCGAAGTAAGAGTGATTTCAGGTGTGCCGCAGGGGACTGTCTTAGGACCGTTGCTATTCACAATATACATAAATGACCTCGTGGATGACATCGGAAGTTCACTGAGGCTTTTTGCAGATGATGCTGTGGTGTATCGAGAGGTTGTAACAATGGAAAATTGTACTGAAATGCAGGAGGATCTGCAGCGAATTGACGCACGGTGCAGGGAATGGCAATTGAATCTCAATGTAGACAAGTGTAATGTGCGGCGAATAGATAGAAATATATATTCCTTATCATTTAGCTACAAAATAGCAGGTCAGCAAACTGGAAGCAGTTAATTCCATAAATTATCTGGGAGTACGCATTAGGAGTCATTTAAAATGGAATGATCATATAAAGTTGATCGTCGGTAAAGCAGATGCCAGACTGAGAGTCATTGGAAGAATCCTAAGGAAATGCAATCCGAAAACAAAGGAAGTAGGTTACAGTACGCTTGTTCGCCCACTGGTTGAATACTGCTCAGCAGTGTGGGATCCGTACCAGATAGGGTCGATAGATGAGATAGAGAAGATCCAACGGAGAGCAGCGCGCTTCGTTACAGGATCATTTAGTAATCGCGAAAGCGTTACGGAGATGATAGATAAAGTCCAGTGGAAGACTCTGCAGGAGAGACGCTCAGTAGCTCGGTACGGGCTTTTGTTGAAGTTTCGAGAACATACCTTTACCGAGGAGTCAAGCAGTATATTTGCTTCCCCCTACGTATGTCTCGCGAAGAGACCGTGAGGATAAAATCAGAGAGATTAGAGCCCACACAGAGGCATACCGACAATCCTTCTTTCCACGAACAATACGAGACTGGAACAGAAGGGAGAATCGATAGAAGTACTCAAGGTACCCTCCGCCACACACCGTCAGGTGGGTTGTGGAGTATGGATGTAGATGTAGATGGTTCTTGGTGCAGAAAGATATGGAACGGATGAAACCGATGCCGATGCAAGATTCTGCACACACTACTGCGGCTTATTCCTGCACCTCGTGCAATTTCTCGTACACCCACCTGGGGACTGTGCGCCACAGCAGCCAGGACAGGAGTTTCGTTTCCATTGCCAGTCGCTGGCGTTGTACGTCGACGTTTTGTGGGAGCCCAGCTTCCTGTTTCCCAGTGTCTTCCTGATGCTGTCACGTGACGGACACTGCCGGTCTGGTTAACCTTCAGCTACAGTGTCACAGCTGCGGTTGTATTTCTGTGACATTCGCCATAAATTAAAATAATATCTAGCTTTTCTTCATTACTGAAGGCCAGCGTATCGACTAGATGACGGCAATGTAACAAGCCACAAGAAATCAGGTTTTAATGTGGCAACGTATGTGAATTACGTTACAGTGTGAGAGCAGTCCCTCCCCCTCCCCTGAACGAACCATGAACCTTGCCGTTGGTGGGGAGGCTTGCGTGCCTCAGCGATACAGATGTCCGTACCGTAGGTGTAACCACAACGGAGGGGTATCTGTTGAGACGCCAGACAAACGTGTGGTTCCTGAAGAGGGGCAGCAGCCTTTTCAGTAGTTGCAGGGGCAACAGTCTGGATGATTGACTGATCTGGCCTTGTAACACTAATCAAAATGGCCTTGCTGTGCTGGTACTGCGAACGGCTGAAAGCAAGGGGAAACAACGGCTGTAATTTTTCCCGAGGGCATGCAGCTTTACTGTATGATTAAATGATGATGGCGTCCTCTTGGGTAAAATATTCCGGAGGTAAAATTGTCCCCCATTCGGATCTCCGGGTGGGGACTACTCAAGAGGATGTCGTTATCAGGAGAAAGAAAACTGGCGTTCTACGGATCGGAGCGTGGAATGTCAGATCACTTAATCTGGCAGGTAGGTTAGAAAATTTAAAAAGGGAAATGGATAGGTTAAAGTTAGATATAGTGGGAATTAGTGAAGTTAGGTGGCAAGAGGGACAAGAGTTTTGGTAAAGTGAATACAGGGTTATAAATACAAAGTCAAATAGGGGTAATGCAGGAGTAGGTTTAATAATGAATAAAAAATAGGAGTGCGGGTAAGCTACTACAAACAGCATAGTGAACGCAATATTGTGGCCAAGATAGACACGAAGCCCACGCCTACTACAGTAGTACAAGTTTATATGCCAACTAGCTCTGCAGATGACGAAGAAGTTGATGAAATATATGATGAGATAAAAGAAATTATTCAGATTAGATAAAAGAAATTATTCAGGCAGTGAAGGGAGACGAAAATTTAATAGTCATGGGTGACTGGAATTCGAGAGTAGGAAAAGGGAGAGAAGGAAACATAGTGGGTGAATATGGAACGGGGGAGAGAAATGAAAGAGGAAGCCGTCTTGTAGAATTTTGCACAGAGCATAACTTAATCATAGATATCACTTGGTTCAAGAATCATAAAAGGAGGTTGTATACATGGAAGAAGCCTGGCGATACTGTAAGGTCTCAAATAGATTATATAATGGTAACACAGAGATTTAGGAACCAGGTTTTAAATTGAAAGACATTTCCATGGGCAGATGTGGATTCTGACCACAATCTATTGGTTATGAACTGTAGATTTGAAGAAACTGCAAAAAGGTCGGAATTTTAAGGTGATGGGACCTGGATAAACTGACAGAATCAGAGGTTGTGGAGAGCTACAGGGAGAGCATTAGGGAACGATTGACAAGAATGGGGGAAAGAAATACAGTGGAAGAAGAATGCGTAGCTTTGAGAGATGAAATAGTGAAGGCAGCAGAGGATCAAGTAGGCAAATGACGAGGGTTGGTAGAAATCCTTGGGTAACAGAAGGGATATTGAATTTAATTGATGAAAGGAGAAAATATAAAAATGCAGTAAATGAAGCGGCCAAAAAGGAATACAAACGTCTCAAAAATGAGATCGACAGGAAGTGCAAAATGGCTAAGCAGGGATGGCTAGAGGACAAATGTAAGGATGTAGAGGCTTATCTCACTAGGGATAAGATAGATACTGCCTACAGGAAAATTAAAGAGACCTTTGGAGAAAAGAGAGCCACTTGCATGAACATCAAGAGCTCAGATGGAAACCCAGTTCTAAGCAAAGAAGGGAGAGCAGAAAGGTGGAAGGAGTATATAGAGGGCGATGTTCTTGAGGACAATATTATGGAAATGGAAGAGGAGGCAGATGAAGATGAAATGGGAGATATGATACTGCGTGAAGAGTTTGACAGAGCACTGAAAGACCTAAGTCGAAACAAGGCTTCAGGAGTAGACAACATTCCATTAGAACTACTGACAGCCTTGGGAGAGCCAGGCCTAACAAAACTGTAGTATCTGCGGAGCAAGATGTATGAGACAAGCGAAATACCCCTAGACTTCAAGAAGAATATAATAATTCCAATCCCAAAGAAAGCAGGAGTTGAAAGATGCTAAAATTACCGAACTATCAGTTTAACAAGCCACAGCTGCAAAATACTAATACGAATTCTTTACAGACGAATGGAAAACTGGTAGAAGCCGACCTCACAGAAGATCAGTTTGGATTCCGTTGAAATGTTGGAAGACGTGAGGCAATACTGACTTATCTTAGAAAATAGATTAAGGAATGGGAAACCTACGTTTCTCGCATTTGTCGACTTAGAGAAAGCTTTTGACAATATTGACCGGAATACTCTCTTTCACATTGTGAAGGTGGCAGGGGTAATATACAGGGAGCGAAAGGCTATTTACAATTTGTACAGAAACCAGACGGCAGTTGTAAGACTCGAGGGGTATGAAAGGGAAGCAGTGGTTGGGAAAGAAGTGAGACAGGGTTGTAGCCTATCCCCAATGTTATTCAGTCTGTATATTGAGCAAGCAGTAAAGGAAACAAAAGAAAAATTCGGAGTAGGAATTAGAAAATCCATGGAGAAGAAATAAAAACTTTAAGGTCTGCCGATGACATTGTAATTCTGTCAGAGACAGCAAAGGACTTGGAAGAGCAGTTGAACGGAATGGACAGTGGATATGAGATGAGCATCGACAAAAGCAAAACGAGAATAATGGACTGTAGTCGAATTAAATCGGGTGATGCTGAGGTAATTAGATTAGGAAATAACTTAAAGTAGTAAAGAAGTTTTGCTGTTACGGGAGCAAAATAACTGATGATGGTCGAAGTAGAGAGGATATAAAATGTAGACTGGCAATGGCAAGGAAAGCGTTTCTGAAGAAGAGATATTTGTTAACATCGAGTATAGATTTGAGTGTCAGGAAGTCGTTTCTGAAAGTATTTGTATGGAGTGTAGCCATGTATGGAAGTGAAACGTGGACGATAAATAGTTTAGACAAGAAGAGAATAGAAGCTTTCGAAATGTGGTGCTACAAAAGAATGCTGAAAATTAAATGGGTAGATCACATAACTAATGAGGAGATGTTGAATAGGATTGGGGAGAAGAGGAGTTTTTGGCACAACTTGACTAGAAGACGGGATTGGTTGGTAGGACACGTTCTGACGTATCAAGGGATCACCAATTTAATGTTGGAGGGCAGCGTGGAGGGTAAAAATCGTAGAGGGAGACCAAGAGATGAATACACTAAGCAGATTCAGAAGGATGTAGGTTGCAGTAGGTACTGGGAGATGAAGAAGCTTGCACAGGATAGAGTAGCATGGAGAGCTGCATCAAACCAGTCTCAGGACTGAAGACCACAACAACACGAGAGCAGTTCAGCAGGCCAGATTAGGAGACACTTGTACAGTGAAGGTTGAGCGTGCCGTGGCGAAACCGCTATGTTTACGACAGGATACTGGCGGCAGTGCAGGCAACCCCTGCTCTGAGCACGGTACCACATGCGATACATTACGTCAGAAACTGTGGCGCCGTTGGTATCCTTTACAAGCCACGTATCTCAGAACTTATGAGGTTTCGAAACGTGAAATCAAGTGTGTTACCACTAATTGTACGTCTAGTTGTCATTTCGCAGCAATAATCATTATGCACAGGACATCCATGTTTCTGATACCGCATTATTTGACACGTTATGAGGTGCACCGGTTCAAGTAAGGTACAGCTCAAGAAGGGGCTAAACTATTCCCCTTTACGAGTGCCATCAATAAAATATGGACCAATGGTGTGTTGTCACACAATACCACACCATACAGTAACACTCCACTGGCGTCGTACGTCCATCACATCACGATTACCGGCAGCATGAGGCGCACGCTCGAGTCTCAGGACGTGCGCTAGCTGTGCGTTTCATTTATTTCAAGCGTCAACTTCGCTTCGCACTTTCTCGGAATGTAATTGTATCGCAATGCAACCAACGCCATTATTTTTGTGATTTTTCATGCTACTGATTACATACGAAATAATAGGTGTCCATTTAAAAATACACAAGTTTTTGTTGAAAATAGTATTTGTCTACGTTTTAAAATTTCGCATTGTATTTGGTTTCCTAAACCCCTGCCGTACGTTCATAGTGGTGAAAACCGTTTTTGAATACCTGTTGTTGTTCCAGAGATATTTGAGGTGGCAGACACCCTGTACATTCGACGATGCGGGCGCTGATTTTGTGTTTAACATTTGACGACGCCACTATGGCTCCAGTATACACGGTAATTGAGGAATATATGCAAATATTTTAATATGTTATTCTACAAGTAAAACTAAAGAAAAAAGTTCATATAAAGATAGGTCCGCAAATGTTTAGTTACGGCTGATAAAAGGTTTTGCCTGAAATTTAGCAACTTCGCTAATATGAAGCCATCGCAAAACTGTACGAGAGTAAAGTAAAGCACCATTTCCATTTATTTTGTCGTTATTGACCTGGTGAATCTAATAAAACATGTTCCAGACGTGTATCTGCAGTAGTTTTCCAGAACATCCAGAGAAGCGAAGAAGTAATTTCGTTATGTAAATTGTTTATACTATCTCAAGTATACTGTGCCTCATCAGTAAATAAAATGTATTTGTGTAACTGCCGATTAGTATTTAACCAGTTGCACAACTTCAAGCGAAGGGCAGTACCTCCCGGACGTAAATGATGCACTTTTTGTTTATGGTAAGGGTACAGATTACTGTACTTCAGTGTGCGCCATACCTTGGATTGCGAAATGCCTAATCGTTGAGAGATACGTCGTGTTCTGGTACCCTGGCTACGTGGAAAAGCATCCATAACATCCTCATCATCGTCTTCACGTATCGAGCGCTCGTACTGATTACGAACGCTAGGTAGAGAACCTGTCTCCCCTAACATTCCAAATACTCCGCTAACGGTTCGTGCGTTCGGAATCCTCCGAGTTGGATAACGTACGCGATATTTGTTAATTGCAGCCGTAGCTTTACCATCACATTTGTCCTAAATAAACACCATATCGGCGTACTCGTCAGTCGTAAATTTGAAAGACATCCCTACTTCATAAATAATCTACAAACTGCAACAATTACTATGTGGTTTCACTTAAACACACAGCTGTCATTATGTTATTTCACTTAACAATACAAGAAAGTAACTCGTTTCCACGTTAGGAAACGACTGAAACAACTCAGTAACGGCTGCCAACAATGAGAAACGCTTCTACGTTCTTAATGGAAAGTAAACAAATCCCATGCCCGAGGCAGGATTCGAACCTGCGACCGTAGCGGTGGCTCGGATCCAGACTGTAGCGCCGGCCTGTGAAATGCATCCTACATTTCCATCCTCTGTGTTGTTTACCGATGAAGCAACGTTCGGGCGCGATGGAGTCTTCAACATGCACAATTCGCATGTTTGGAGTGAGGATAACCTACATGCCACAGTTACTAGCGCTCTTCAAGTGCGGTTCTTCGTTAATGTGTGGGTCGGTGTTGTTGGGGACTGTTTAACTGGGCCGTATCTGCTACCTAGGCCATTAAATGGCAGGCACTATTACAGTTTTCTCGCCAGAGCATTGCCAGAATTGCTGGAAGACGTCCCGCTCCCTACAAGACAACGCATGTGGCGCCGGCACATTTCAGTGGTCGCGTGCGTCGATTCCTGGACCGACGGTTCCCAGAGACGTGGATTGGCAAAGATGGTCCTGTACCGTGGCCTGCTCAATCCCCAGATATGTCCCCTCTGGACTCCTTTGTGTGGGGAGAGATGCGTAACCTTGTTTACGCAACTCCTGTTGCATCAGAAGAGGATCTGGTTGCCCGGATAGTAGCAGCAGCAGGAACAATTCAAGATAATCCTGGGGTTTTTGCCCGTGTCGGACAGAACATGATCCGACTGTGTAACCTTTGTTTACGTGTCAATGGAGGAATTTTTGAAAATCTAGTGTAACTGAAATTGGGTTTTGTTAATGTGTTGTCTCTTGGTCATAAAAAAATGGAAAAGCGTTTGTTGGTTTAATTAACTTGCCGCCAGAGAAATATTCCTCTACCGGTTTAAATACTGCTCAGAGGAAAAAATGACATTAGGGAAAAATATTTGTTTTGATGTCCCCTACAACCTCCCAGAGTTTGTCGGTTTAAATACTTTTCACCCTCTATACAATAGTACTCTTTATTTTTGCTACAGCTTTTCTGTAACCTATTTTAAGACCGGGTGTAATAGTATAGTTTGTAACTTTGATGTTCCTACCCTTGCAAGGCAAAGAAATTCTGAAGATGGCTAGTTGTTGTCGTTGTTGTTGTTGTCTTCAGTCCTGAGACTGGTTTGATGCAGCTCTCCATGCTACCCTATCCTGTGCAAGCTGCTTCATCTCCCAGTACCTACTGCAACCTACATCCTTCTGAATCTGCTTAGTGTATTCATCTCTTGGTCTTCCTCTACGATTTTTACCCTCCACGCTGCCCTACAATACTACATTGGTGATCCGTTGATGCCTCAGAACACGTCCTACCAACCGAACCCTTCTTATAGTCAAGTTGTGCCACAACTCCTCTTCTCCCCAATTCTATTCAATACCTCCTCATTAGTTGTGTGATCTATCCATCTAATCTTCAGCATTTTCTGTAGCACCACATTTCGAAAGCTTCTATTCCCTTCTCGTGTAAACTATTTATCGTCCATGTTTTACTTCCATACATGGCTACACTCCATACAAATACTTTCAGAAACGACTTCCTGACATTTAAATCTATACTTGATGTTAACAAATTTGTCTTCTTCAGAAACGCTTTCCTTGCCATTGCCAGTCTACATTTTATATTCTCTCTACTTCGACCATCATCAGTTATTTTGCTCCCGAAACAGCAAAGCTTCTTTACTACTTTAAGTTTCTCATTTCCTAATCTAATTCCCTCAGCATCATCCGACTTAATTCGACTACATTGCACAGTCCTTGTTTTCCTTTTGTTGATGTTGATCTTATATCCTCCTTTCAAGACACTGTCCATTCCGTTCAACTGCTCTTCCAAATCCTTTGCTGTCTCTGACAGAATTACAATGTCATCAGCGAACCTCAAAATTTTTATTTCATCTCCATGGATTTTAATACCTACTCCGAATTTTTCTTTTGTTTGCTTTACTGCTTGCTCAGTATACAGATTGAATAACATTGGGGACCGGCTACAACCCTGTCTCACTCCCTTTCCAATCACTGCTTCCCTTTAACGCCCCTCGACTCTTATAACTGCCATCTGGTTTCTGTACAAATTGTAAATAGCCTTCGCTCCCTGTATTTTACCCCTGACACCTTTAGAACTTGAAAGAGAGTATTCCAATCAACATTGTCAAAAGCTTTCTCTAAGTCTACAAATGCTAGAAAAGTAGGTTTGCCTTTCCTTAATCTTTCTTCTAAGATAAGTCGTCTGGAACCGCGCGACCGCTACGGTCGCAGGTTCGAATTCTGCCTCGGGCATGGATGTGTGTGATGTCCTTAGGTTAGTTAGGTTTAAGTACTTCTAAGTTCTAGGGGACTGATGACCTAAGAAGTTAAGTCAGATAGTGCTCAGAGCCATTTGAACCATTTTTAAGATAAGTCGTAGGGTCAGTAATGCCTCACGTATTCCAACATTTCTATGGAATCCAAACTGATCTTCCCCGAGGTCGGCTTCTACCAGTTTTTCCATTCGTCTGTAGAGAATACGCGTTAGTATTTTGCTGCTGTGAGTTATTAAACTGATTGTTCGGTAATTTTCACATCTGTCAACACCTGCTTTGTTTGGGATTGGAATTATTATATTCTTCTTGAAGTCTGAGGGTATTTTGCCTGTCTCATACATCTTGCTCACCAGGTGGTTGAGTTTTGTTAGGCCTGGCTCTCCCAAGGCTGTCAGTAGTTCTGATGAAATGTTGTCTACTCCTGGGGCCTCAAAGAGATGGGTAGTATATAAGGCGAAACCAGTCAATAATGAAATGTTAATGCGATCTCGAGTGTTCACTTTAACGTAAATGTGACATCGGGTCGGTGCCCTCTGCAGACTATGTCGTCAGAATTGAAGAGTACAGTGCGCCCTGGAGGGGAGACGGACGTCCGCTCCAGCGAACCGACCGCTCGTAACGCGCTCGACATCCGTCACCTGCGACGACGAATCGGCGGGGCGACATCTGGTCTGCGGCCATTGTAGTGCGGCCAGTGTTCCGCGTAATCCAGTGCGGGAGGGTGCACGTACCGCCATTGTGTAGCTCAGGCCGGGCTAATCGGTTGTCACCGTGGGATCGGCAAACCTGTCGTCGCGTCCTCGAAGCATTCTGTCAGCGCCTTCCCTCTTATATCTCCAGCCGGGCGTGCTGGCCGTATCGCCGCGTGGCCGCCATAACTTTGCAGTGGTACAGGGAGAGCGGGTGTGGACGACTCGCAGTATCACAGCTCAATGGCAGCGGAATTCCAGCGGAGCCCACTTTATGAGATGTTTGACAACGGGACGCGACCTTCGCTGCACATCGCGGCGCCTTCCTCCGTACCGATACGCAGCTCGTCTCCTGTAAGGGCTCCCAGCTGCTGTACCGAAATCTGCGCCTATTGAAATTTCCTCCCATAAACGGTCGGGGAAGGGTCCACCAGTCCCCTGCCCTGTCGGGTAGAAGAGCTGAGGGATGCTACCTACAGGCTTCCGGGGTCACATTTTCAAGCCGTACTAGACTGAAGCGCCAAAGCTAGAGGATTGGAGGAAGGCACTAGAAGAAAGAGACATGAAAATTAGCAGGACAAAGTCAGAATATTTAGCACTGAAGGATGGGCAGGTGAGGTCTTGCAAGATCCAGGACGATGAGCTGAAATCGGTCTGCAAATTTTAATACCTGGGGTCGTACATACAGAGGGATGGAGGACTGGAAAGCGAGGTACAACCATAGAGTAAATATCTCTGGAGTGAGCATTGTAGTCCTACTGAATGGAATGGATAAAGTTATCGGGAAAGAATATAATATGAGAATTAATAAAGCAAAAACAAATGTAATGGCATACGACAAAAAAGATAAAGTGAAAGTCCATGTTCATGTAGGCAATGAACTGCTTGAACAATAAGTTGATAAATTTACTTATCTGGGCAGTAATATTACCAGGGATGGAAGGAGAAAGGCAGAAGTGAGAAGTAGAATTGCTCGAGCAAAGGCTGCTTTTAACAAGAAGAAAAGATCTTAACATCTAAGAGGATCAGCCTTGGAATCAGGAAAAGATTTTTGAAATCGTATGTGTGGAGTGTGGCATGCTATGGGTGTGAAACATGGACTCTCGGGGCAGAGGAAGACCAGAAGCTAAATTCTTTTGCAATGTGGTGCTATAGACGCATGCTCAAAATAAAATGGATCGACAAGGTCACAAGCGAAGTGGTTCTGGAAAGAGCAGGTGAGAAGAGAAGCTTCTGGAGTTTCATTGTAAAAAGAAGAGTGCGTGGTTCATGGTGTGGGTTCCTGTAGTCATGTCCTAGTTCATGAACCACGGGCAACGTATGAGTGGCCAAGTAAGTGGTCCCGACAGTCGGGATACCAGTTACTTTGGAATAAGGCTGGGCATCTCGGACATATTCTGAGTCGTGGTCACCTTTGTGCTCGTACGGCAAAGACTACCAAATCCACCAGTTAGTCCCTCAGCCGTTAGGGGTAAAACCCAATGGGACTCGGGGCAAGTAAGGCTAGCAACCTGCTTCCCTGGTACTTTAAATATGATGCTGGAACCAACCAGAGCAAAATACCTCGGACCTTTGGAGGTGACGGAGACCCACCTCTAACTGACAAACCAGGGACTCCAAAGATACGACTTGGCAAACAAATGGTAATGAGATGGGGAGCTATTAATATCAATGGGGGCTACTCTGGGAATAAGGTAGAGCTGGCAGAGGCTGCAAGTAAGATGGGGCTGGACGTTTTAGCTGTTAGTGACATTCGGGTAAGGGGTGAGAAAGAAGAGGAAGTGGGAGAATACAAGGTCTACCTGTCAGGAGTCAAAGCAGGAATAGCACAATGGGGTGTAGGGCTTTACATCAGGAAAGAAATGGAACCCAGCGTAGTTGCAATAAGGTATGTAAACGAACGACTGATGTGGATAGATTTGACAGTGTCTAGCAAGAAAATTAGGATTGTGTCAGTATATTCGCATTGTGAAGGGACTGATCAGGATAAGATGGATAGTTTTTATGAGGCACTCAGTGATGTAGTTAAGGACAAGGACAGTGTGCTGCTCATGGGTGATTTTAACACCAGGATTGGAAATCGAACAGAAGTGTATGAAAAGGTTATGGGTAAATTTGGAGAGGATATGGAGGCCAACAGGAACGGGAAACAACTCTTGGATTTCTGTGCCAGTATGGGCTTAGTAATCACAAACTCCTTTTTTAAACATAAGAACATTCACCGGTATACTTGGAAAGGCAGGGGAACCAGATCTGTCATTGACTATATGATAACAGATCAGGAATTCAGGAAGGCTGTGAGGGACACACGTGTATTCAGGGGATTCTTTGATGACACTGATCATTATTTAATCTGCAGTGAAATTGGGATTGTGAGGCCGAAAGTGCAGGAGGTCAGGTCCATATGTAGGAGGATAAGAGTGGAGAAACTTCAGGATAAGGAAATCAGGCACAAGTACATAACAGCGATCTCAGAAAGGTACCAGTTAGTTGAATGTAGTCAATTACAGTCATTGGAAAAGGAATGGACAAGGTACAGGGACACAGTACTAGGTGGCTAAAGAATGTCTTGGAACAGTAGTGTGTAAAAGTAGGAGGAAGCAAACAGCTTGGTGGAATGACACAGTCAAGGCAGCCTGTAAAAGGAAAAAGGCCTATCAAAAATGGCTACATACTAGAACTCAGACAGAGAAAGTTATGTTGTAGAAAGAAACAAAGCCAAACAGATAATTGCAGCATCCAAGAAGAAATCGTGGGAAGACTTTGGAAACAAGTTGGAGACTATGGGTCAAGCTGCTAATTACACTCCAGAATGGTTTTCCAGCAGTTTTCGAAATGGAGGTAAGAAGGAAATGACACGTATTTTGGACAGGTCAGGAAAACTGCTGGTGAATCCTGTGGATGCCTTGGGCAGATGGAGGGAATATTTTGAAGAGTTGCTCAATGTAGGTGAAAATGCGATCAGTAATGTTTCAGATTTCGAGGTAGAATGGGATAGGAATGATGATGGAAATATGATCACATATGAGGAAGTGGAAAAAATGGTCAATAGATTGCAGTGCAATAAAGCGGCTGGGGAGGATGAAATTAAGTCGGAACTCATCAAATACAGTGGAATGTCATGTCTTAAATGGCTACACAGGATAATTGAAATGGTCTGGGAGTCGGGGCAGGTTCCATCAGACTGGCCAAAAGCAGTAATCACACCAATCTTTAAACATGGAAACAGAAAAGATTGTAACAACTACAGCGGTATCTCTTTACCCACAACGCTGATTAAAATCTTCTCAGGTATTGTTGAAAGGAAAGTGCGAGTATTAGTTGAGCAGCAATTGGATGAAAATCAGTGTGGGTTTAGGCCTCTTAGAGATTGTCAGGACCAGATCT
The DNA here is from genome assembly GCF_021461395.2 of Schistocerca americana. NCBI lineage: Eukaryota > Metazoa > Arthropoda > Insecta > Orthoptera > Acrididae > Schistocerca > Schistocerca americana. The sequence continues at coordinate 387,693 of NW_025726269.1, read as the reverse complement.
TTAGCTTACGGCAAATAATGGAGAAGTGTTATAGTGGAACAGGGAATTGTATCTATGCTTTATAGATCTAGAAAAGGCATATGACCGGGTTCCTAGGAGGAAGTTATTGTCTGTTCTACGAGATTATGGAATAGGAGGCAAACTTTTGCAAGCAATTAAAGGTCTTTACATGGATAGTCAGGCAGCAGTTAGAGTTGACGGTAAATTGAGTTCATGGTTCAGAGTAGTTTCAGGGGTAAGACAAGGCTGCAACCTGTCTCCACTGTTGTTCATATTATTTATGGATCATATGTTGAAAACAATAGACTGGCTGGGTGAGATTAAGATGTGTGAACATAAAATAAGCAGTCTCGCATATGCGGATGACTTAGTTGTGATGGCAGATTCGATTGAAAGTTTGCAAAGTAATATTTCAGAGCTAGATCAGAAATGTAAGGACTATGGTATGAAGATTAGCATCTCCGAAATGAAAGTAATGTCAGTGGGAAAGAGATATAAACGGATTGAGTGCCAAATAGGAGGAACAAAGTTAGAACAGGTGGACGGTTTCAAGAACTTAGGATGCATATTCTCACAGGATGGCAACATAGTGAAAGAACTGGAAGCGAGGTGTAGCAAAGCTAATGCAGTGAGCGTTCAGCTACGATCTACTCTCTTCTGCAAGAAGGAAGTCAGTACCAAGACTAAGTTATCTGTGCACCGTTCAATCTTTCGACCAACTTTGTTGTACGGGAGCGAAAGCTGGGTGGATTCAGGTTACCTTATCAACAAGGTTGAGGTTACGGATATGAAAGTAGCTAGGATGATTGCAGGTACTAGTAGATGGGAACAATGGCAGGTTGGTGTCCACAATGAGGAAATCAAAGAAAAACTGGGAATGAACTCTATAGATGTAGCAGTCAGGGCGAACAGGCTTAGATGGTGTGGTCATGTTACACGCATGGGAGAAGCAAGGCTACCCAAGAGACTCATGGGTTCAGCAGTAGAGGGTAGGAGGAGTCGGGGCAGACCGAGGAGAAGGTACCTGGATTCGGTTAAGAATGATTTTGAAGTAATCGGTTTAACATCAGAAGAGGCACCAATGTTAGCACTGAATAGGGGATCATGGAGGAATTTTATAAGGGGGGCTATGCTCCAGACTGAACGCTGAAAGGCATAATCAGTCTTAAATGATGATGATGATGATGAAGAAGAGTGCAATTTACAGGCCATCTATTAAGACATAAAGGACTCCTGAACACAATCATAGAGGGATATGGCGAGGGAAAAAGACCGAGAGGAAGACCACGACTGAGGTACATGGATCAAATCGTGAAAGGTGTGGGATGTAACACCTATGAAGAAATGAAGAGAAAAGCTGAAAGACGCACAGACTGGAGACAAGCTGCAAACCAGTCCTTGGATTGGCCACTAAAGAAGAAGAATAAGAAGAAGAAGAAGAAGAAGAAGAGCATTCACATGCGCAGAACAGATTTTGTGTTGTCAACATACAATGCCAGCCCGGTCACGTGATCTCGGGACGTCGTGTGTTTGTCCGTATAGCGTCCTGTATATCTAGAATGTCACTACATCCCCAGTATAGACGGATTCTTTTCGTACGTGTCGTGGATTATTTACATATGTTGTGCAGACATTTTAACAGCATCTATTTGATACCGGGAATAAACCAGCTACGTAACTTTTAAGGGCAACTGATATTGCATTTTGCTTCTTTGCGATATGTGTCACAGTTCAGATGCACTCGATTTTTGGTAGTTTTCGATATGACACGGCACTTTATAGTATTACAGAGCCTGACGTACAATTTTGCAGTGATAGTCTTGCAAAACGACTTGACAGTACGCTAGTACTTTTGCAAGTGTCCCACAAACACTGAATTTGCCACACATTAGCGATTAGGTCCCTGCTAATTTGTCCTTTTTTCTGCCATTTCTGCGTATTTATTTTCTCGTTTTTGCAACCTAAAGCACAATTTTTCTTACAGGTGACACTTTGAAGTGTTTATTTAACGCATTTTACGTACTTGCTCCCAGTTTATTAAATAAATAGTAGACTGAGTAAGAAGGGGGGAAAAAGGCGATCGGAGAATAAATGTACTGTAAAGCAAATACAGTTGGTCATGTAACAGTCAACCCATATAACACCATTAAGGGAAGTGGAAAGTGACACAAATGAAAGAGTTTGGGGACATGTTTACTAATATTTTACGCTTCTTAATCAAATGGTGAAGAAAATAAATTGAAGGCAAAATACACCAAAGAAGATGAATGTGTACTTTGATTAGCTACACATTTGTGTTTTTTATTTGATTTGTGCAGAAAATGAATTTATGCTGAATGCAGAAATTGGTAGTAGGTGCTGCGGAAAATTAGAAATAGTTGGTATAGCATCTACCTTCAGCCACACACGTCCAAATTTTTCTCTGTCTAAACATTCCTCTTCAAAGTGTTGTGAACACACTTTGGAATATTTCGTAGAGACAAAATTACTCCTCCTTATTTTCTGGAGCCACATCTTTACTCGTTGTCCATCCTTCTGGAAATAAAATATAAATCAGACATAATCATTCTTCATGTCCTAGACACACTTAACATGGTCTTCTACTGTAACTTTATAGTAAACAAAAAGGTTTGGTCACACATATTATACGAAGACAATTACAGACTCCCACTCTATTGAATTTATCTGTCTCCCGTCTTTCAAATCTATATACATAATCGACAAGTCACTGATAAATGCATGGAGGATAGTATTTGCTGAAACAAACAGGCAGAAAGCGGCGCCGCGGTCGGCAATGCCTGTATAAGCACAACATGTGTCTGGCGCAGTTGTCAGATCGGTTACTGCACCTATAGTGGCAGGTTGTCAAGATTTAAGTGATCTTCAACGTCGCTTTACAGTGGGCGTTCGAGCGATGGGACACAGCATCTCCGAGGTAGCGATGAACTGGGGATTCTCCCGTGCGACCATTTCACGATTGTATCGTGCATATCAGGAATCCGGTAAAACATCAAATCTCCGGAATTGCTGAGGCTGGAAAAAGATCGTGCAACAACGGGACCAATGGCGACTGAAGAGAATCGTTCGACGTGACAGATGTGCAACCCTTCCGCAAATTGCTGCAGATTTCAATACTCGGCTATCACCAAGTGTCAGCGTGCGAACCATTCGAGGAAACATCATCGAAATGGGCTTTCGGAGCCGATGGCCCACTTGTGTTCCCTTGATGACTGCACACAGAAAGCTTTACGCCTCGCCTGGTCTCGTCGACACCGACATTGGACTGTTGATGACTGAAAACATGTTGCCCGGTCGGACGAGTCTCGGGTATGGAGACAACGTCAAGAATCCGTGGCCCTGCACGTCAGCAGGGGACTGTTCAAGCTGGCGGTGGCTCTGTAGTGGTGTGGGGCGTGTGCAGCTGGAGTGGTACGGAACCCCTGATACTTGTAGATACGACTGACAGGTGACAAGTACTTAAGCATGATCACCTGCCCCCATTCGTGTCCATTGCACATTCCGACGGACCTGGGCAATTCCAGCAAGACAATGCGACACACCACAAGTCCAGAATTGCTACAGAGTGGCTCCAGAAACATTCTTCTGAGTTTAAACACTTGCGCTGGCCACCAAACTCCGCAGACATAAACATTATTGAGCATGTCTGGGATGCCTTGCAACATGCTGTTCAGAAGAGATCTCCAGCCCTAGTACTCTTACGGATTTATGGACAGCCCTGGAGGATTGGTTCAAATGGCTCTGAGCACTATGGGACTTAACTGCTGAGGTCATCAGTCCCCCAGAACTTAGAACTACTTAAACCTAACTAACCTAAGGACATCACACACACCCATGCCAGAGGCAGGATTTGAACCTGCGACCGTAGCAGTAGCGCGGTTCCAGACTGTAGCGCCTAGAACCGTTCGGCCACTCCGGCCGGCGAAACCTGCAGGATTCGTGGTGTCAGTTCCCTCCAGCACTACTGCAGACATTAGTCGAGTCCATGCCATGTCGTGTTGCCGCACTCCTGCGTGCTTGCGGGGCTCTATACGATATTACAGAGGTGTACCAGTTTCCTTGGCTCTTCAGTATACGTAGAAAACTACGAACTGAGAAGTCCAATGTTAAGAGGGCACAAGAAAACGATACACCTTGCAAAACCATGGAACGTGTATCAGATGATGTTTTAGACACAATTATTTTATTCAAATTTCTGAAACGGAAATTGCCACGATTATACAAAAACCAGTTGACAATTATTATGAGATTCCTTGTACAAAATTCACGACTAAGAAGATTTTTTATGATGCTCTTAGAAACTTTATTTTGGTGCTAAGATTTTCTTAACTTTGTGTGTTTCGATAGCTTTTTGTAAGAGAATCTTCTTTTTTTTTCAAAAGTTAAATTAATGAAGAATTACCTTGAGTCCCCTACGAGTAAGACTCGACTGTCTAATTTAGTAGTTACTCAATAAAAATGGGCTACCTAAAGATATCGATATTGATGAGGTAATTTCAAAATTTGAAGCCAACAAAAAGTGAAGAAATTCTAAGCTACGTACTAGTCACCTGTCAGTACGGAAAACTGCCGTTACTTGATCGGCTTTTTTAATAATAAGTTAACTGTTTTCTTAATTCACTTTACTTATTCGTTTTCATGCATAAATAGCTGTTTGTGAAGTAGTTAAAATTATGCATTGATCACATAGTCACGCATATGAAAAAACTCCTACACACAAATGTTGCATTCTCTGCTTTTGTGAGGTTCGCAGTTGGGGTGGGGGGGGGGGGGGGGAGGGGGAGGGGGGACAAATCTGCACCGGACACCAAACTACCTAGCTACTCCACTGCGTAACCGCCAGTCTGAACCAGAGTGAAACATTTGATGTTTAGGTAACCAAATAGAGAATTCCTTGTACAATTATGTAGAAATTCGAAATTCATCGCAGCATATATCCCCAAGATATTCAGTAACATTTAAACACGAGCTCATGAGTTTATCTTTTGTCGTTAAAGTGTGTGTTATGTGTCTTAGAAGCATTATAAAGTGACTGGCAGTTCACTCACAGAAACAAAGTTTACATTTCACTGTTTGTTTAATTTCAGCTCAGTATATCTTCACTCATCGTCGTAACAACCTAGCGAAAAAAATTCTGCGTTTCGTGTTTTATGTCGCGCCGACTGTTGTTATCGTTAGAGATTTAGCTTTAGCAGACCTGCGAATTTGTTGTCTAACTTCTTCAATTTCTTTGTATTCATCAGTAATTCCTAGATCTTGCACTTGTCTCCAGAGAGACTTTTTCATGTGGAAATAACATCCATGCACTTCAGGATGTCAAATCAAGTTCCATCTCGGTTCTGGTCAAAACAGGCGCCAGCATTGAATCTCTGCTATCTGTAGATTTTTGCTTGCCATAGCAATCACTTCGACCATGATCTGCCAACTGTTAGATAAACATTCAAACCAAATGGTTCAAATGGCTCTGAGCACTGTGGGACTTAACATCTGAGGGCATCACTCCCCTAGAACGTAGAACTACTTAAACCTAACTAACCTAAGGACATCACACACATCCATGCCCGAGTCAGGATTCGAACCTGCGACCGTAGTGGTCACGCGGTTCCAGACTGAAGCGCCTAGAACCACACGGATTCAAACCAAATCTGTCGAAGATTATTTCGAGCAGTTAGTTCATGAGCCCACGCGAATAGTAAACGGTTGTGAGAACACACTTGACCTCTTAGCAACAAATAATCCTGAGTTAATAACGAGCATCAAAACCGATTCAGGGATTAGTGAACACAGGATTGTCGTAGCGAGATTGAATATTGTAATCCCCAAATCCTCGAAAAATAACCGAAAAATATACCTATTCAAAAAAAGCAGATAAAACTTCACTTGACGCCTTCCTGAGAGACAATCTCCACTCATTCCAAATTAATAATATAAGTGTAGACCAGATGTGGCTTAAATTCAAAGAAACAGTATCGGCAGCAATTGAGAGATTTATACCAAATAAATTAACAAACGACGGAGCTGATCCTCCTTGGTACACAAAACGGGTTAGAACACTGTTGCAGAAACAACGAAACAAACATGCCAAATTTAAACAGACGCAAAATCCCCTAGATTGGCCATCTTTTACAGAAGCTCGAAATTTAGCGCGGACTTCAATGCGAGATGCCTATAACAGTTTCCACAACGAAACTTTGTATCGAAACCTGGCAGAAAATCCAAATTAATTCTGGTCGTATAGGAAGTATATTGGCGGCAAGAAACAATCAATGCCTTCTCTGCACGATAGCAATGGAGATACTATCGAAGACAGTGCTGCCAAAGCAGAGTTACTAAACACTGCCTTCCGAAATGCCGTAACAAAAGAAGACGAAGTATACATTTCAAAATTCGAATCGACAACAGCTGCCAGCATGAGTAACGTAGAAGTAAATATCCTCGGAGTAGTGAAGCAACTTAAATCACTTAATAAAAGCATGTCTTCTGGTCCAGACTGTATACCAATTAGATTCCTTTCGGAGTATGCTTATGCATTAGCTCCATACTTAACAATCATATACAACTGTTCGGTTGACGAAAGATAGGTACCCGAAGACTGGAAAGTTGCACAGGTCACACCAATACTCAAGAAAGGTAGTAGGAGTAATCCACTAAATTACAGGCCCATATCGTTAACGTCGATATGCAGCAGGATTTTGGAACATATATTGTGTTCGAACATGATGAATTAACTCGAAGAAAACGGTCTATTGACACACAGTCAACATAGGTTTCGAAAACATCGTTCCTGTGAAACACAACAAGCTCTTTATTCACATGAAGTGTTGAGTGCTATTGTCAAGGGATTTCATGTTGTTGTTGTTGTGGTCTTCAGTCCTGAGACTGGTTTGATGCAGCTCTCAATGCTTCTCTAACCTGTGCAAGCTTCTTCACCTCCCAGTACCTACTGCAACCTACATCCTTCTGAATCTGCTTAGTGTAATCGTCTCTTGGTCTCCCTCTACGATTTTTACCCTCCACGCTGCCCTCCAATATTAAATTGGTGATCCCTTGATACGACAGAACGTGTCCTACCAACCAATCCCGTCTTCTAATCAAGTTGTGCCACAAACTTCTCTTCTCCCCAATCATATTCAATACTTCCTCATTAGTTATGTGATCTACCCATCTGATCTTCAGCATTATTCTGTAGCACCACATTTCGAAAGCTTCTATTCTCTTCTTGTCCAAACCATTTATCGTCCATGTTTCACTTCCACACATGGCTACACTCCATAGAAATACTTTCAGAAACGACTTCCTGACACTTAAATCAATACTCGATGTTAACAAATTTCTCTTCTCCAGAAACGATTTCCTCGCCATTGCCAGTCTACATTTTATATCCTCTCTACTTCGACCATCATCAGTTATTTTGCTCCCCAAATAGATTAGGAAATGAGACACTTAAAGTAGGAAAGGAGTTTGCTAATTCCCTCAGCATCACCCGACTTAATTCGACTACATTCCATTATCCTCGTTTTGCTTTTGTCGATGTTCATCTTATATCCTCCTTTCAAGACACTATCCATTCCGTTCAACTGCTCTTTCAAGGCCTTTGCTGTCTCTGACAGAATTACGATGTCATCGGCGAACCTCAAAGTTTTTATTTCTTCTCCATGGATTTTAATACCTACTCCGAATTTTTCTTCTGTTTCCTTCACTGCTTGCTCAATATACAGATTGAATAACATCGGGCCGGCCGAAGTGGCCGTGCGGTTAAAGGCGCTGCAGTCTGGAACCGCAAGACCGCTACGGTCGCAGGTTCGAATCCTGCCTCGGGCATGGATGTTTGTGATGTCCTTAGGTTAGTTAGGTTTAACTAGTTCTAGGTTCTAGGGGACTAATGACCTCAGCAGTTGCGTCCCATAGTGCTCAGAGCCATTTGAACCATTTGAATAACATCGGGGAGAGACTACAACCCTGTCTTAATCCCTTCCCAACCACTGCTTCCCTTTCATGCCCCTCGATTCTTATTACTGCCATCTGGTTTCTGTACAAATTGTAAATAGCCTTTCGCTCCCTGTATTTTACCCCTGCCACCTTCAGAATTTGAAAGAGAGTATTCCAGTCAACATTGTCAAAAGCTTTCTCTAAGTCTACAAATACTAGAAACGTAGGTTTGCCCTTCCTTAATCTAGCTTCTACGATAAGTCGTAGGATCAGTATTGCCTCGCGTGTTCCAACATTTCTACGGAATCCAAACTGATCTTCTCCGAGGTCGGCTTCTACCAGTTTTTCCATTCGTCTGTAAGAAATTCTCGTTAGTATTTTGCAGCTGTGACTTATTAAACTGATAGTTCGGTAATTTTCACATCTGTCAACACCTGCTTTCTTTGGCTTTGGAATTATTATATTCTTCTTGAAGTCTGAGGGTATTTCGCCTGTCTCGTACATCTTGCTCACCAGATGGTAGAGTTTTGTCAGGACTGACTCTCCCAAGGCCGTCAGTAGTTCTAATGGAATGTTGTCTACTCCCGGGGCCTTGTTTCGACTCAGGTCTTTCAGTGCTCTGTCAAACTCTTCACGCGGTATCGTATCTCCCATTTCATCTTCATCTACATCCTCTTCCATTTCCATAATATTGTCCTCAAGTACATCGCCCTTGTATAGACCCTCTATATACTCCTTCCACCTTTCTGCTTTCCCTTCTTTGCTTAGAACTGCGTTTCCATCTGAGCTCTTGATGTTCATGCAAGTGGCTCTCTTTTCTCCAAAGGTCTCTTTAATTTTCCTGTAGGCAGTATCTATCTTACCCCTAGTGAGATAAGCCTCTACATCCTTACATTTGTCCTCTAGCCATTCCTGCTTAGCCATTTTGCACTTCCTGTCGATCTCATTTTTGAGACGTTTGGATTCCATTTTGCCTGCTTCATTTACTACATTTTTATATTTTCTCCTTTCATCAATTAAATTCAATATTTCTTCTGTTACCCTAGGATTTCTACTAGCCCTTGTCTTTTTACCTACTTGATCCTCTGCTGCCTTCACTACTTCATCCCTCACAGCTACCCATTCTTCTTCTACTGTATTTCTTTCCCCCATTCCTGTCAATTGTTCCCTTATGCTCTCCCTGAAACTCTGTACAACCTCTGGTTTAGTCAGTTTATCCAGGTCCCATCTGTAGTGTTGGCAGAAGAGCCAACACTGTGTTTCTAGAGGAGGCCGAAATGCACGCGTTTAATTACACGCTGACTAGCGTGAGGTCTGGAACAGGACAATATCTTGAGAATTGCAAACAAAGTACGTAGATGATGTAATACTTAACTTTAATCCACAATTGTAGAACATCTCTCGTTACGGTACATGCTTCATAATATTAGTAGCAAATGACGTAGCTGAAGGCTATGCTAACTATCGTCTCGGCAAATGAGAGCGTATTTGTCAGTGATCCCTCTCTGGCTAAGTCGGCTGTACAACTGGGGCGAGTGCTAGGAAGTCTCTAGACCCGCCGTGTGGTGGCGCTCGGTCTGCTATCACTGACATTGGCGACACGCGGGTCCGACGTATACTAATGGACCGCGGCCGATTTAAAGGCTACCACCTAGCAAGTGTGGTGTCTGACGGTGACACCACACCATCTTTTTAAATTCCCACCTTTTTGCAGTTTCTTCAGTTTTAATCTACAGTTCATAACCAATAGATTGTGGTCAGAGTCCACAACTGCCCCTTGGAAATGTCTTACAATTTAAAACCTAGTTCCTAAATCTCTGTCTTACCATTATGTAATCTATGTGATACCTTCTAGTATCTCCAGGCTTCTTCCATGTATGATTCTTGAACCAAGCGTTAGTCATGATTAAGTTGTGCTCTGTGCAAAATTCTAGCAGGCGGCTTCCTCTTTCATTTCCAAGCCCCAATCCATATTCACCTACTACGTTTCCTTCTCTCGCTTTTCCTACTACCGAATTCCAGTCACCCATGATTATTAAATTTTCGTCACCCTTCACTATATGAATAATCTCTTTTATTTCATCATACATTTCTTCAATTTCTTCGTCATCTGCAGAGCTAGTTGGCATATGAACTTGTACTACCGTGGTAGGTGCGGCCTTTGTATCTATCTTGGCCACCCCCCGACATTTTTATGGTGGAGGGGGGGGGGGGGGGTTAGGTTAATGGAGGTAGCCCAAGTGACCTATCTTCCCGCCAAAAATTCAGACTTCTCACCAAAATCCACTATCTCGAATGATATCATGGCAGCTATTTTTGATGACATCATGGGCTGTTTCCAAGTCTACACGCCACCATCTTGGATGACGTCATCGCCACCATCTTATATAAGGTAGCGTCACTTTGAGCCACTACTGAAGTTGTCATCAAGGCTAAGGGCAGGCCATCACCATATTGAATTCCAGAATTACCGATGGAGGGCGCCACGGACGTGTAAGTTATTTTGAGCCAGATATCCAGATTCTTTTGATCACAAAGTGTACGTGGAAACCTTGCTGAGGGGCGGATAATTGTTTCATTTCCGTTGCACATTTAATACAAAGTCAAGCTGCATTCAGATCAGTTCAGTTCACACTAAGTGTTATAAAGTTGGGGCTAAATTTCAGCTAGAGACAAACATAGTGGAGAGGTTACAACATGTTAGGGGAAAGCTGCCTAATTGTACCACTTTTGATATTTGATTATTATTGCCTAAATATTAAGTTACATTATTTATACAGTGCCATCCTCTACCGCAGGATGTTGTTCTTGGTATCGATTTAAAAAATAGAAATCTGAGGAAAAGTAAACATGCTGCACTTAATTTGCCAAGCATCTGTAAATGGCATAAATTAGGAATCTGGTTTTCTTCGTTGTAGCAGTGGGTGGATTAATTGCAGCACCCTCATAAACGATGCCCCTGAAATGGGTCAAAGTTTAAGAATATGTTCCACATTTTTGTTATTCCCTATGCGAGGCAGCCGAAGTGTTTGGTGTTTCGAGGGGCACCGTGTCGAAGATTTATGCTGCATACAGGGAAAGAGAAAAATACGTCATCTTCTAAGTCACAGCGCGGACGAATGTGTTGAGTGATCGTGACGGATGATCATCGAAGAGGATTGTGGCAAAACTGAATGTCGCGCTCACGTACCCTGTCAGCGCCAAAACAACACGAAGGGCGCTCCACGAATAAGGAATTGCAGCGCGAGCCAGGACTGTGGACTATGGACGAATGGAAGAATGTCATTTGGTCGGATGAATCTCGTTTAACGTTGTTTCTAGTTTCTGGCCGAATTTACGTCCCAAGAGCGAGGCTTCAGTGATGACTTCGGGAGCCACATCGCGGCACTGCTCGGGCTTCGCGGTCGGCCCACAAGGCAGCGCTGCTGCCGAGCGTCACGAGGCCGAGCTGGCTGGGCTGGTCAGGCCGGCGTCTGCAGGGCTCCGGGGCTCCACACGGCTCGCATCGCCCAGGGCTGGTGTTGTCAGCGCCAGGGCGGATTGTCGCATCACCCCTGGCCAGCAGTCAGCAGTCGTCAACATTACTGACCGTTTTTTGATTTCCTTGAAAAACGCTGCACCTGTGCTTGTACATTCAGTATTCTCATTACATGTTAATGTCGTCCCATCTGATCTCTCCCACCGTAAATACAACTTCTACGCTAATGATCTCCAGCTATATCTAAGTGCAAACCCCAGAAACTTGTGCATAGCCGCCCAGTATGTAAATGCCTATTTACCTGCCTTTTCAGACTGGGCACACAAATTAGGTTGAATGTTAACCCATCTAAAACACAAGCAATCATAGTAGCTAATTAAAGGCTCATTACCCCTCAATACGGAGAATCTCTTCCACCGTTAATCCCTAAACGGCAAAAAAATAACCCTTTATTCTTCTGTAAGGAACTTGGGAATAGTTCTGGACCATCACCTACACTGGAATGAACACACAATTGCAGTCTGTAAGAAGGTATCAGCGTCACTTCACTCGCTGTTGTTCTTGTTGTTCTGGTCTTCATTCTAGAGACTGGTTTGGTGCAGCTCTCCATGCTACTCTATCCTGTGCAATCTTCTTCATCTCCCAGTACCTACAGCAACCTACATCCTTCTGAATCTGCTTAGTGTATTCATCTCTTGGTCTTCCACTACGATTTTTACCCTCCACGGTTCCCTCCAGTACTAAATTGGTGATCCCTTGAAGCCTCAGAACATGTCCTACCAACCGAACCCTTCTTCTAGTCAAGTTGTGCCACAAACTCCTCTTCTCCCCAATTCTATTCAATACCTCCTTATTAGTTATGTGATCTACGCATTTAATCTTCAGCATTCTTCTGTAGCACCACATTCTGAAAACTTCTATTATCTTCTTGTCCAAACTATTTATCGTCCATATTTTACTTCCTCACATGGCTACACACCATATAAATACTTTCAAAAACATTTCCAGCCACTTAACTCTATACTCAATGTTAACAAATGTCTCTTCTTCAGAACCGTTTTTCTTGCGATTGATAATCTACATTTTATATCCTCTCTACTTCGTCCATCATGTTATTTTGCTCCCCAAACAGAAAAACTCCTTTACTACTTTGTCTCATTTCCCAATCTAATTCCCTCAGCATCACCTCATGTAATTCGACTACATTCCATTATCCTCTTTTTGCTTTTGTTGACGTTCATCTTATATCCTCGTTTCAAGACACTACCCATTCTGTTCAACTATTCTTCCAGGTCATTTGCTATCTCTGACAGAATTACGATCTCATCAGCAAACCTCAATGTTATTATTACTTCACCATGGATTTTAATACCTACTCCAAATTTTTCTTTTGTTTTCTTTACTGCTTGCTCAAGATACAGATTGAATAACATCGCGGATTGGCTACAACTCTGTCTCACTCCCTTCCCAACCACTGCTTCCCTTTCGTGCCCCTCGACTCTTATAACTGCCATATGGTTTCTGTACAAATTGTAAATAGCCTTTCGCTCCCTGTATTTTACCCCTACCATCTACTGAATTTGAAAGGGACTATTCCAGTCAACACAGTCAAAAGCTTTAAGTCTACAAATGCTAGAAACGTAGGTTTGCCTTTCCTTAATCTATCTTCTAAGTTCAGTTGTAGAATCAGTATTACCTCGCGTATTCCGACATTTCTACAGAATCCAAGTTGATCTTCGCTCACTACAGAAATATAACAAAATGTTTCCTTTGGAGCTTAAAAAGAAGCCTGTAGAGTCATTGACTCCCTGTACTCGCCTATGGTGATGCTGTTCTCCAAGGACTTTCATACGAAAGTTTTCACGTGTTGGAACTGGTGATGAATGCTTGTGAACGATACATTTGCGACATTCGCTTTTTCGGCCATATCACTCCTGCCTCAAACAATGCCAATAAGCGTAGAGACTATCATACGCCATGCTTGGTCTACGTCTTCTCAGTCACTGCAGTCCCTGTCATTATTATCAACTTTTACACTACAATCTGAACAGCACAGCACAAACGCCAGCTCTCAACACAGTAAAATCCTCTCTGCACAATCACATAACACTGCCTTATTCTCTATATCATTCTCCGTGTCAGCAACTTGAGTCTCGAACAATCTGATACAAAATATCAGAGATACTAAATCCTTTCCAAGCTTCTGCAGAAACAGGTCGAGGATACAGAATTAGTGTGTAGTGGGAATGTTCGTGTTACTCATAAGTCGCATATATGTACAGTATTTAATAATCACTTTCTGAATATAGCAGGTGAACTAAATAGAAACCTAGTGCCAACAGGGAATCATATAGCGCTCGTAGAAAAAAAGTGTTCCGAGACTGTTACCTGAAATGCTTCTCCATGATACTGACAAGAGGGAGATTGAGTTAATAATTAAATCACTAAATACCAAGAACTCTCATGGATATGACGGGGTATCTAGCAGAATGCTGAAGCATTGTTCTATGTGTGCTAGCCCAGTACTTAGCCATACCTGTAACTTCTCATTTAGGAGTGGTCGGTTTCCTGACCGATTAAAGTACTCGGTAGTGAAGCCACTTCATAAAAATGGAGACAGGGATAATGTTGACAGTTATAGACCTATTTCTATGCCATCGGTGTTTGCTAAAGTTATCGAGAGGGTTGTATATACAAGGTTACTGGAACATTTAAATTCACATAATTTGCGGTCAAATGTACAGTTCGGTTTTAGAAATGGTTTAACAACTGAAAATGCTATATTCTCTTTTCTCTCTGAGATTTTGGACGGGTGAAATAAAAGGTTGCGAACGCTAGGTGTTTTCTTTGCTTTAACGAAACTTTTGACTGTGTTGACCACAAGATATTACTGCAGAAGTTGGACCATTATGGAGTAAGGGGAGTGGCTTACATTTGGTTCGCCTCTTACTTTAAGAACAGAATGCAGAAGGTAATTCTCCGCAATATTGAGAGTGGCAGTGATGTTCAGTCCCAATGGGACACTGTTAAGTGGGGCGTTCCCCAAGGGTCGGTGCTGGGGCCATTGCTGTTTCTTATTTATATAAATGATATGCCTTCTAGTATTACAGGTGATTCAAAAATATTTCTGTTTGCTGATGACACCAGTTTGGTAGTGAAGGATCTTGTGTGTGATATTGAAACATTATCAAATAATGTAGTTCATGAAATAAGTTCGTGGCTTGTGCAAAACAATTTGATGCTAAATCACAGTAAGATTCAGTTTTTACAGTTTCTAACTCACAATTCAACAAGAACTGATATTTTGATCAGACAGAATGGGCATATTATAAGCGAGACGGAACAGTTCAAGTTCCTAGGCGTTCGGATAGATAGTAAGCTGTTGTGGAAAGCCCACGTTCAGGATCTTGTTCAGAAACTAAATGCTGCTTTATTTACCATTAGAACAGTATCTGAAATAGTTCAACACGAAAAGTAGTCTACTTCGCATATTTTCATACGCTTATGTCATATGGTATTATTTTTTGGGGTAATTCTTCTGATTCAAAAAGGGTATTTTTGGCTCAAAAACGGGCTGTTCGAGCTATATGTGGTGTAAGTTCGAGAACCTCTTGTCGACCCCTACTCAATAGTGTGGGAATTCTGACATTGCCCTCGCAGTATATACCTTCTTTAATGTCGTTTGTTGTTAGCAATATTAGCTTATTCCCAAGAGTTTGCAGCTTTCACTCAGTTAATACTAGGCAGAAATCAAATCTGCATGTGGGATGCACTTCCTTGACTCTTGTGGAGAAAGGAGTGCACTATTCTGCTGAACCCATTTTCAATAAGCTACCACAAGAACTCAAAAATCTTAGCAGTAGCCCAAACGCTTTTAAGTCAAAACTGAAGAGTTTGCTCGTGGCTCACTCCTTCTATTCTGTCAAGGAGCTCCTGGAAGAGCTGAAAAATTAAGCAAATTCCACTGTTACATTGTTCATTTTCTTTATTTAAACTTACGAATTGTCGCCTGAATACGTTTCTTGTATTTCATTTAATCTGTTTCTACTATCGTGTTATAATTTCATGTATTGACTCGTTCCATGACCATGGAGACTTCTCCTTAATTTGGTCCCGCGGAACAATAAATAAATAAATAATAAATAAAATAAACAACTAATGGCCCACCTGCCACAATAGCTGTCGATCCCATACTCAGATCAGTAACTTTGTGCCGCAAGTTCCCTGTCCCTCACAATTCCCCCGCTCCTCCCATCAGCAGAGTTCTCTGTTTGTATTTTATTGTTTCCTGTCTTCCTCTGTCACTGTCATTTCAGTCTTCTCCTTTATCTATATTTTTTTCACTCCTAATAACTCTAATCATACACTCAAATGTACTAAAATAATTTATGTAATTTCTATCATAATCATTATTATTATTATTGGTGTCAACTATTACCATTATTATGATTATTATTACTTTTTTTGAAAAATATGTAAAAATCTGCCAACTGTTTGCATAGGGTTTCTATATACCTTGACCAGGTTTCGTCACCTCTAAGGGTGACTTCATCAGAAGGTAAGGTAATTACCTAAATTGAATATGTCAGATTAAATATCTTATATAATAAAAATTTCCATTAATGTAAACGAGAGTAAAACAAATACTACTTACGTGAAGAACATATCGTCAAAGATATACAGTGATTTAAGAGCTTATTATTACTGTGGACTTTGTTGTAAATCTTTGGTGTGTGTTGTTCCTGGTCACAGGTAAGAGAGCGCCCTAAGGCGCTAATCTGGTCAGGCTAAATGAGCAATAAATGTATAAATTCCGGGATGACCGGAGACTGCTTTGTTTTGCCGACGGTTTTCCTACTGCGTAACAGGCACGGTACCGTATTCTGCTTTTGGTCTTTCCATATTTTTGTCCATGCGTGTCATAAGAAAGAACGTTATCCATCTTTCAAGTCAGTCAAACGTTACCGCAGTCTTACAGTCGATGATACATTTCCTCGGACACGTACAGGTACCCATAAATCGTTCCGGCGCAGACAGAGTGGAAGAAACCAGCGACAGATCGGAGTCGTCGCGATGTCATTAAGGACCTCATTACTCCCTAAAAGGGCCTATTCGGTTATTAGCTGTCGCCGCGGCCTCAGTGATACGCAGTGTCGTCGATGTTACCAAAGAGGGTGAGCCGTTACCGATGCGCAAGCTGGAGGCGTCGAGCTATTGACAGCGCAAAGAAAAAGAGCGACAGCGAAAGCGAGTGGCCGCACGGACGCACACAGACATACGTGTGTGGAGTTAGGAGGCCGATGGCCGCAGCGCAAGCAGTCGCCGTCGCATTCCGGCCGCACTTAAGCACCGTGTCGGCACGTCGCTAATGAGGGGGCGTGTCCCGCGCGAGGCCGAGCCACGCCCCCCTCACGGCCGATTGGTCAGCGGGCGGTAGCCGGGCCACCTGGCGGCCGGCCGCGCAGGTGGAGGAGTGGGAGTGGGAGGGGGTAGGGAGGTTGGTGACCCGCCAGATCTGCCCGTCTCTTGTCTGGACGAAGGACGAGCCAGCGCGCGAGCTCCGAATCGACAGCCATCGTTGCTCGGCAGAGAGTACTGTGAGCTTTACGGCTGCGTTCGCAGGCAATGTCGCCAGACCTAGCCCGATGACATCGGCCGCAGCTTGGTCACAGTGCCTCCGATCATCTTCGTCTGTTTCTGGCGGGGCTTCATGGGTTAGGTTAGGTTAGGTTACAATAGAATGTGTATATGTGAAGCAAGCAAGCTTCGACCATAGATACTGGCAGACTGGCCTTGCTGTGCAGAAGCTATGGGGCTGGTGTGGCTCCAACATAAACCACGTTACTGTTGGCAAAACGTGGCGGCATTTCAAATCAGCGGTCTGCCATCCCATGTGTGTATCGTATTTTCCCCACATTTCTCAATTGACTACCGATCGCTTCCAACAAAAATTACTTTTTTATTTGTGAAAAATTATGCCAGAACTACACTTGACCTGGATCTGTTCACAGTACCATTTACAAAATCTAAGAAATACGTCGAACGCCACTCTGGTGGGCAGCGTGACGAAATTACTATAAAATATCAATTAAAGTAAAATGTCGTTAACATTCTTTTAAACAGTAAGAGTGGGCTCGTGTCAAAACTTTAAACCTGGATTCGCCGCGTTTTGAGCTCTAGTCACTTATAAAAGAAAATGGGATATGGGAATTATGTCAACTATAGGTGCAGGTCCATTTTAGAGTATCAGTTTTAGGTGCACTTCAAAGGTTCAGTTCCCACTATTTTTACAAAAGTTTAAACTATCAGTTTAAAAAAAAATGATATTTTAGATGAAAGGCGAGCCTTTGAAGTTTCAGAAAATAATTATGGAGCCTAGGTTTAAAAATGACAGACACTGTAAATATAAATTACACATATACAGTGTAAATAATAACTAACCTATCAAAACTCTTTCCCACGAAGTGCTTCGAGCAAAGGCGCGTATGTGCAGATGGCTTGAAGTTTTTCCGTTTCAGGGCCTGTATCCAAAGCTGCCTTCGGTTTTCATCCTTAGTGAACCTACGAGTAGGAACGAGAAACAGTCAAACTCACTTCTGTAACTGAATTATCACAGATACTTTCCCAAAATGTAATATGAGTCTGACTTTACACGCATCACTTGCAATACTTTAATTTACGTGATACTCTATTTCAAAATATAAAAGTCACTTCAGCAGATTTCAATAAACGCATCTGCACTATCATAGAAACACTTACACGTGAAATGTGATGCTATTTCCCCCGACAAAACGCTGAGTACAGCCATAAGCGCAACACGAAACAACCATGTTTTGCCAACATTCACGTGACTGCAGCCCAGAGATGTTGGAGCCACGAAAATGACGTCAGGGCCAGTCTATTATATTTATGGTCGAAGGAGGCAAGTTAGATTTTAACCTCCAAGGGTGGCATGGGTATTAGGGCTACTGATTACATATCGATACACGCGTGTATCATTATGTATCGGCTATGCACCTGTCAGCGAAATATCGATATCAAGATGGCATTAACGAGTGCCGACATTTTTATATTATATTACTTTTTTTCACAATTTTCGGTGAATATTAGAAACTGTTCTTTTGCAATTGTAGCAGAACATAATTTTACTTTCACTGTGTGAAGGAGACTTACTGCTTTTTGAGCTTTCATGAAGTCCCAGTTTTCTCTTTGATGTGACGCAAAAGAAGTAGTCCGATTGCAGTAGGCGGTTGCAGTGTGAACAGTATTATTTCCGACGTGAAGAAATAGCACACCAGTTCCGTCACAAAACATCGGATTTCTTCAAAAACAGTTGCTGAAAAGGAAGAACAAAGATATAAATGCCAAGACTGGTCTTTTCGGTGGGCGACGACGTGTGAGGGGGAAATGCTGACGTAATCGGCGCTCGGCGCCACCATCAGAAACTGCAACGTTCAGCCTCGACTAGAACTGCCAGGACGCTGACGTTGGCAGAAATGAAAAACAAAAAAAAAAGTGAGAGAGAGGGAAGTCGACATGAAGTGTTCCGGACAAATCCAATACATGACGAAACCGAGGGGTGGACGCGTATGTGCAGTTACCATTGTTAGCAACGCGGTTGTCACCAAGCTTGAACGTGCATCGTTTTCTTTTCACTTCTTGCTGTAAGGGGGACAGGCAGACTGCTAGCTTGCTGATGTACAGAATATCTGATAATAAAATCAATACTTGAATATACAGCTCTAAAACCGGCAATAAAAATACAATGTACAGCCGATATTTTTATTGGCAGATATGTCAATACTTTTTCCGTTGATATTTCGGACCCTTTTTTCGGTATATCTAGAGCTGAATGATATTTTCACTCTGCAGCGGAGTGTGCGCTGATATGAAACTACCTGGCAGATTAAAAGTGTGTACCGGACCGAGACTCGAACTCGGGACCTTTGCCTTTCGCGGGCAAGTGCTCTACCATCTGAGCTACCCAAGCACGACTCACGCTCCGTCCTCACAGATTTACTTCTACCAGTACCTCGTCTCCTACCTTCCGAACTTTACAGAAGCTCTCCTGCGAACCTGGCAAAGGTCCCGAGTTCGAGTCTCGGTCCGGCACACAGTTTTAATCTGCCAGGAAGTTTCATATCTAGAGCTGATAATCATATTTTTCAAGTATCGATACATCGGACGCCAGGCATTTTTAAAAACATCAACAGTCCTAACGAATACCACGGCGCCTGTGTGCTTGGTGACGAGTGCTGCAGTGCGGTTTTGGTATTTAAGCACGCCGAATGCATGAAAGAAGAAAAAACAACGTGGCGTTTACTGTACGGTCTGCCCTCGGTTTCTGTAATTGCCTGTCAAGTTTTAAGAATATATCAGATGCAGGGAGAAACGTTGTGTTACAAACTCGAGATGATTCGTGCTGACTTAGAAAAGTTAGATTATATGCACTCTGATTTGCTGAATTTATTTGAAGTCGGTGGACTCATCCGTGAATTAACCTTCAACGAATGTCATTCAGCATACCTGTGAAAGACAAACATAAAGTTTAAAATAAGACACTCTTAAATTCAAAGCCACATGAATTGAATGAAAGATGGAAAACCGAAAAACCGTTTGTCAAATTTTGCTTCAAAGACATGAAAGACAATCAATTTTGCATCGAATTGTTACTGGCGATGAAAAATGGATTTATTTTAACAATCCTAAACGGGAAAAATCACGGGTTAATCCGGGACAACCATCAACATCGACTGCAAAACCAGATCGATTCGGCAAGAAGACAGTGCTCTGTGTTTGGTGGGATCAGAAAGGTGTGGTGTATCACGAGCTTCTAAAACCCGGTGAAACTGTGAATACTAAACGCTACAAACAACAAATGATCAACTATGCATTGATCGAAAAAAGACCAGAATGGGCCAGAAGACATGGCAAAGTAGTTTTTTTACACGACAATGCACCTGCACACAAAGCAAAACTGATTCAGAATACAATCAAAACACTTGGCTGGGAGCTGCTACGCCAAACGCCGTATTCACCAGACTTGGCCCCTTCTGACTACCATTTGTTTTCATCAATGGGACACACATTGGCTGAGGAACACTTCGATTCCTACGAAGAAGTCGAAAATTGGGTGTCTGATTGGTTTGCTTCAAAAGACGAACATTTCTGTTGGCGTGGTGTCCACAAATTGCCAGAAAGGTGGTCAAAATGTATAGAAAGCAATGGTAAGTACTTTGAATAAAATGTTTTTACTTTTCAATTCAAAATTAGTGTTTCATTTTCACACAAAAACGCTCATTTCATACCGGTACACCTGGTATATCCTGACTACAATATCTTTCATCCTCGGGATGCCATAAACTCCTGCTTAGACTAAACTAATCGGTACCCCACAGTCCGTGTTTCGTATCATATCGGCTCATATGACCAACAAAAGAAACGGACTGGATTCCGCCGACCACGTCCACGGTCTGTACACCCGGGCAATGAGGTGCTGGGCGTACTGACTTGAAAAGATCGCCCGTGTTCGGCCGATGTCGGTCGTCGGCCGGATTCACCGCCGCCGGTGTGACTGCGACCGCAGCCATTTACTCCGCAGCCTGCTGGTGTGTGGCAGACAAACGTGAAGTTCTGCCGATGTCCGACGTCGGCCGTGGGCGGCCGATCTTTCCAAGTTAGCACTGCCTGTGACTTGCTCGGTCTTAGTGCAACCTGTCTCAGCAGCAGAACTTGCAGACTTCGGACGGCGATCGGTGGAATTCAAATCAGTTTGTTTTCATATTGTCGATTTTGGCGACGTTGCTACACGCGAAACATGGATTGCAAGACATTTTTAAGTTTGGTATAAGGAAAGAGTTTCTGGCATCGTGAGGATGAGAAATACACCATGCGACCAAAAGTATCTGGACACCTGACTGAAAATGACTTACAAGTTCGTAGCGCCCTCCGTCGGTAATGCTGGAATTCAGTATCGTGTTGGCCCACCCTCAGCCTGGATGACAGCTTCCACTCTCGCAGGCTCAAAAAATTGTGACTTCAGGTAAGAAAAATGGCGTATGTCCATTTTGATATTTAGAGTTCCTGAAGTGGATTTCTTTTGTTGTAATAAGTGATAATTATTTGTCTATTTACTGTTGTCTTTTACGTCATCATTGTGCTGATTCTGTTACGTCATACCTTAAGGTGATGGTTCAAATGGCTCTGAGCACTATGGGACTTAACTGCTGAGGTCATCAGTCCCCTAGAACTTAGAACTACTTAAACCTAACAAACATAAGGACATCACACATATCCATGCCCGAGGCAGGATTCGAACCTGCGACGGCAGCTGTCGCGCGGTTCCAGACTGAAGCGCCTAGAACTGCTCGGCCACCCCGGCCGGCACCATAAGGTGACTTCCAGATGTCCCACGCAGGTGGTATCTGACAATTTCAGGTCACAGTCTGAGAAAATAAGTAGCCGGGCGGTTCTAGACGCTCCAGTCTGGAACCCCGCGACCGCTACGATCCCAGGTTCGAATGCTGCCTCGGGCATGGATGTGTATGATGTCCTTGGGTTAGTTAGGTTTAAGTAGTTCTAAGTTGTAGGGGACTGATGACCTCAGCAGTTAAGTCCCATAGTGCTCAGAGGCATTTGAACCATTTATTTTTAGAAAATAAGGGACGGAAGAGCTACAAAAACAAAATACCTTTAGTGGCGTTCGAAGTAATCACCATTAGCTGCAACACACGTCTAACAGTGGAAACACTGTTGGAAGATGTCAGCGAAAACTTCTCGTGGATTTGCTCGCATGCAGTGGCATGATGTTCATCGCCTACACCGCCTGCCTCGGGTAGAAATTCGCGATGGATCAAGTTACTAGCGACAGCAAAAGACGATCGACATAACATTAATCTCGGAAGGCGGGGAAGACGATTAACGCCACGCCTTTGGCTGTCGTTTGCACACGGGATCATATCGGTAGCGCTAGTTCTCAATGGTGCGGGTATCCAACAACGCTTCGTGCGCCGCCACAAGAAGCACTCGCTGATAGTTCCCGACAGCTCTACAATCCATCTCAGAAGTGTGGTGTAACTGTGCTCAAGCGCCAGAGAAACTGGTATAGCCATGCGTATCAAATACAGAGATATGTAGACAGGAGAATACGGCGCTGCGGTCGGCAATGACTATACAGGGTGAAAAGTATTTAAACCGACAATCTCTGGGAGCTTGTAGGGGACATCAAAACAAATATTTTTCCCTAATGTCATTTTTTCCTATGCGGAGTATCTGAACCGGTAGAGGAAGATTTCTCTGGTCGCAAATTAATTAAACCAACAAACATTTTTCCATTTTTTTATGACCAAGAGACAACACATTAACACAACCCAATTTCAGTTACATTAGATTTTCAAAAATGCCTCCATTGACACGTAAACAAAGGTTACACCATCGGATCATGTTCTGTCTGATACGGGCAAAAACCCCAGCAGTATCCTGAATTGTTCTTGCTCCTGCTGCTACTATCCGGGCAACCAGACCCTCTTCTGATGCAACAGGAGTTGCGTAAACAGGGTTGCGCATCTCTCCCCACACAAAAAAAGTCCAGAGGGGACATATCTGGGGATTGAGCAGGCCACGGTACAGGACCACCTCTGCCAATCCACGTTTCTGGGAACCGTCGGTCCAGGAATCGACGCACACGAAGACTGAAATGTGCCGGCGCCCCGTCATGTTGGCACCACGTGCGTTGTCTTGTAGGGAGCGGGACGTCTTCCAGCAATTCTGGCAATGCTCTAGCGACAAAATTGTAGTAGGGCCTGCCATTTAATGGCCTAGGTAGCAGATACGGCCCAATTAAACAGTCCCCAACAACACCGACCCACACATTAACGAAGAACCGCATTGATTGAAGGATCCCGCTCCACATGCTGCAAGACAGCTTCCTAAAATTCTAGCGTTCTTACCGTGCGACGGCGTCCCTGTCCAGGTAATCTGCTAAATGACCCGGACTCACGCAGACGTTGGCACACAGCAGCAAAGGTCGTATGATGCGGGATACGGCGATTAGGATATTGCTGTTGATAAACCCGCTGTGCAGCTCGTCCGTTGTGATGCGCTACGTAGTACGCACCAACCATATCAGTGTACTCACTCCAGGTGTATCGCTCCATTAGTAAACACAGACAATGCACTACTACACTGGTGGAAAGGAGTTGCCCACAACTAAAGAGCGTAATACGGCCTCCACCGGTTCAAATAATCCTCATAGGAAAAAATGACATTAGAGGGAAATATTTGTTTTGATGTCCCCTACAACCTCCCAGAGTTTGTCGGTTTAAATACTTTTCACCCCATATAAGACTACAAGTGTCTAGCGCGTTACTGCTGCTGCAATGGCAGGTTATCAAGATTTAAGTGAGTTTGAACGTGGTGTTGCAGTCGGCGCACGAGCTACGCGATATAGCATCTCCGAAGAAGCGATGAAGTGAGGATCTTTCCGTACGACCATTTCATGAGTATACCGTGAGTGTCGTAGGACCGTTGCTATTCACAATATACATAAATGACCTTGTGGATGACATCGGAAGTTCACTGAGGCTTTTTGCGGATTATGCTGTGGTATATCGAGAGGTTGTAACAATGGAAAATTGTACTGAAATGCAGGAGGATCTGCAGCGAATTGACGCACGGTGCAGGGAATGGCTATTGAATCTCAATGTAGAAAGTGTAATGTGCTGCGAATACATAGATCCCTTATCATTTAGCTACAATGTAGCAGGTCAGCAACTGGAAGTACTTAATTCCATAAATTATCAGGGAGTACGCATTAGGAGTGATTTAAAATGGAATGATCATATAAAGTTGATCGTCGGTAAAGCAGATGCCAGACTGAGAGTCATTGGAAGAATCCTAAGGAAATTCAATCCGAAAAAAAGGAAGTAGGTTACAGTACGCTTGTTCGCCCACTGCTTGAATACTCCTCAGCAGTGTGGGATCCGTACCAGATAGGGTTGATAAGAGACATAGAGAAGATCCAACGGAGAGCAGCGAGCTTCGTTACAGGATCATTTAGTAATCGCGAAAGCGTTACGGAGATGATAGGTAAACTCCAGTGGAAGACTCTGCAGGAGAGACGGTCAGTAGCCCCGTACGGACTTTCGTTGAAGTTTCGAGAACATACCTTCACTGAGGAGTCAAGCAGTATATTGCTCCCTCCTACGTATGTCTCGCGAAGAGACCAAGAGGATAAAATCAGAGAGATTCGAATCCACACAGAGGCATACCGACAATCCTTTTTTCCACGAACAATACGAGACTGGAATAGAAGAGAGAACCGATAGAGGTACTTAAGGTACCCTCCGCCACACATCGTCAGGTGGCTTGCGGAGTATGGATGTAGATGTAGATGTAGACCGTGGCCGGCCGGAGTGGCCGTGCGGCTCTTGGCGTTACAGTTTGGAGCCGAGCGACCGCTACGATCGCAGGTTCGAATCCTGGCTCGGCCATGGATGTGTGTGATTTCCTTAGGTTAGTTAGGTTTAATTAGTTCTAAGTTGTAGGCGACTGATGACCTCAGAAGTTAAGTCGCATAGCGCTCAGAGCCATTCACGGACCCTGCATGTCAGCAGGGGACTCTTCAAGTTAGTGGAGGTTCTGTAACTGTGAGGGGCGTGTGCAGTTGCAGTGGTATGTGAGCCCTGATACGTCTAGATACAACTGTGACAGGTGACAAATACGTAAGCACCCTGTCCGATCACCTGCATCCATTCACGTCCATTCTGCATTCCGACTGACTTGGGCAATTCCACCTAACATTTCCAGAATAGCTACAGACTGGCTCCAGAAACACTTTTCCGACTTAAAATCGCCGGCCACCAGACTCCTCAGGCATCAACATTATTGAACATATCCGGGTTGCCTTGCAACTTGCTGTTCAGAAGAGATCTCCACCCCCTCGTACGCGTACGGATCTATGAACAGCCCTGCTCGATTGACCGTATCAGGTCCATCACTAGTTCAGACATTACTCGGGTCCATGTGTAATGTCTCTTGCAGCGGTCTCTCCGCGATATTTTCAGAAATTTTATAAATTATGTAACTCAGTACATATCTCGAAATATCTCTTCTTATCTTACCGATTCCTAAACATCAATATACGATGATTATCAATGCAAAGTAGTTTCAAGCCCTATTATTCCTTGGAGCGTGCATTTAGTCCATGGAATAGCTTCTCTGCTATCTATGTTTTCTCTTATGAAAAGGATTGAGCTCTTGCCGATTAGCCGTGAAAGAAAGAAGATTTATATGTATGTATTGTTGAGCTAGTCGCCATCTTGATGAGATTCTGTATGAGAAGGAATTTAATACATGAACTAAACTAAAGTAAGTGTGTTCGCGTATTATTTAACTGATTATTATTGACAGTGTCTGCTTACTATGCTGTGTTGCACGGGATCAGTGGGGAACGTCTGATTTACACTGGACGAACCTGCCGTTTTGTACGCTCAAGATATCCAGTTTATTACTTCCAATAAATGGGCTAACACGGTCTTACCAGCACATCTCCGGCCTTCCCCATGTGATCACCGAAAGTTAATAATTATTACAAATGTTTTCAGGAGATCGACTGACAATTTTCGTCGCACCGAGATTTCGAAATTGCTTCACTGCCTTATGGAATTTAAGTTAAGCTCAATTTAATCAGGATAGAACAGTATTGAACTGTGTGAATGTGATAAGCCTGCTTTGTGAATGAAAATTCCCTTAATATACGCATGTTTTTTACTATCCTGATCAGTGAAGCTAAATCAGGCCGGTGTGAGAGAGGTTTTTAAATTTTTGATCCCACAAAAATATTAAACATGCCATGTCGTGTTGCGGCTTTTCTCCGTGCCCGCGGGGGCCCTACACGATATTAGGCAGTTGTACCAGTTTGTTTGGCTCTTCAGTGTAAAATGCGCACAGGATGAAGATTAAAAGCAAAATTCGAGAGGTCCATCCTACCAGGCAGGTCACGTCAAAAGTAACTTCTTGTACTCTTGTGCACCTACAATACCTACAGTGAAAAACTGGAAATGAAGTCCCATGCTTCTTTACAGACCGTAGGGGAACAATGCGGGAGACCCGCACCGCCTTACTAGGCAAGGTCCTAATGGAGGTGGTTTGCCGTTGCCTTCCTCCGACCGCAATGGGAATGAATGATGATGATGAAGACGACACAACAACACCCAGTCATCTCGAGGCAGGAAAAATTCCTGACCCCGTCGGGAATCGAAACCAGGACCCCGTGCTCGGGAAGCGAGAACGCTACCGCGAGGCCACGAGGGACGTACAATACCTACAGTACAGTCGCAAATTCACCAGCAGGTAATCCAACTTCTACTAATGCAACTGGCAATTCTCCTTCTTTATCACCGCCATCTTGCGAGATAATGGTTTACAACCTGGCTCGCTCGTGAAAAAGTTTTTAGCTACATGCTGACATAGTCTTGTTGGCCCACAACACGAATGTATTTCATTGCATGACTACCGCTAATCATAATTTTTTTCTCCAATTTTTTACGATCTGCGCGACCTGAACATTGTTGCAAAAAACAACCGAAACTAGTCATCGTGCTATAATTGCATACTGAAATTTGCGATCCAGACATAAAAAAAGTTACAAAAAATGCATTTGATAAACTACATTAAGACCGCACATTCCTTCCTGAGAATGCCAGGGCTCACTACTACAGGGTGTATCGAAAAGAATCCTCCGATCTATATTTCTGAAATTAGTAAATATACACAATGAATTTTATTGTTTGATGAACGGGAAAGTCAAAAACTTTTATTCATACCTTTTCATTGGTGCTCAATATGCTCCCCTTGAGGTGCACGGCTTAAGTCAGTTCCGTATTCAGTTTGTTCGCACACTGTAGCGAGCATGTCTAACAATAAGAGTTACAGCTTCTCTTCCACAGCTGCTGTTGTGCGATGTCTCAGTTCATTCATTGTTGTTGGTAATGGAGCCACATAAACTGAGTCTTTTACAAACCCCGACAAGAAATAATCACATACAGTCAGGTCCGGTGACCATGGAGGCCAGTAACGTAAGGCTGAATCATTCGGTCCAGTGTGACCGATCCATCGTCCGCTAATCCTTCGATTTAAAAATTCCCGCACTTCAAGATGGCAGTGGTGGTGCCCCATCCTGTTCATAAATGAAGTCGTTCGAAACAGTCTCCAACTATGGGAAAAGAAAGTTATCAAGCATGTGGAGATATGTGCTTCCTGTAGCAGTGTTTTCGGTACAGAAAAATGGATCATACACCTTTTCCCATAAAACTGCACGAAACACATTAAATTTTGGAGGTTCCCTCTCATATTGTACAACTCCATGTGGTTGTTACGTACCCCATATTCTTAAAATCGCTCTAAGCACTATGGGAGTTAATATCTGAGATCATCAGTCCCCTAGACTTAGAACTACTTAAACCTAACTAACCTAAGGACATCACACACATCCATGCCCGAGGCAGGATTCGAACCTGCGACCGTAGCAGCAACGCGGTTCCGGACTGAAGTGCCTAGAACCACTCGGCCACAGCGGCCGGTCGATATTCTCACATTACGACGGTTCACCTTTCCATTTAATTGGAATGTTACCTCGTCACCAAACACTGTGTGTGGAAGAAAACTGTCATCCTCCATCTCGCCAAGAACGAAATTACCGAACTCCACACGTTGTTGTTGTGTCACCTTCACGAAGAGCTTGCAGTAGCTGGATTTTGTACGGTAAACGTCGACTCAACACACGCCAAACGGACATCAAAAACATGCTGAGCTTTCGAGTTGCACGGCGAACGGATTTCTGCGGACTCATTATGAAACTACGGCGGATGCATTCGACGTCTGTGTCAGACACTCGGGGACGGCCCAGCGATTTGCCTTCACACAAACAACCTGTTTCACGGAATTGTTCGAGCCATCGACTAATGCTCTGAGCTGCAGGAAGATCCACACGTACTTTGTAGGAAAGTCACGCTGAACAGTTATTACTGACTCGCACTGCGCAAAACGTTGAACACAAAGCACTTTCAGTTATTCCGGCAGTATTTGTACGAGAACTGAAGTGTACACACACTGCTGCTAACTAGTGGGAACCATATAAAACTCGAGACTCCGCTCTTTCCGACAGTACCTTGTTCACGCATATATCTCAAACCATAATATAGTTATACAGTATCATCTCGTTAGCGCGGTTAACGCGAAAAAAATATTGGTCCCGCCAGGAATACATTAGTTCTTATGGTATGTTTTATCGGTTAACACGAATTTCGGTAAAGGTGAATTACGAACTCTGTTTCAGTTCCTAGCGTACTTAAATTTCACTGTAACACAAACTTCCGACCTTAGAGTATTCTAAAGCGTAAATTTTTTTCCTGAAATGAATGTAGGAAATGCAGCTACAAAGCTAATTAAACTTATTGTTGACTCGTTTTTAACGTATTGTAGGTCGGTAGCTTCGATTATCTCCTCAACAATCAGCGTTTGCTGTACATTGTAAGACATTCAATAATGTGTGCAGCAGCATTTAGGAATGTACTCAGTGCCAGATTTGACAGGTGTTAGTCGTAGCCGTATCGAATTGGAATACTGAATAAAAACTACAGTTACAACCGGTACCGTAGCACGCGAAAATGGCAAAGAGGAAACAGACAGCTCTAAATGTACAGTTAAAGCTTAATATTCTAAATGAAGTGGACCGTGGTACCAAGAAAACAGCAATTGCAGAGCAATTTGGAATACCTAAATCTACTTTATCTACGATTATTAAGAATCGAGAAAAAATGGAAACAAATCTAAACGACTTTGTACCGCCAAGTATGGAGACATCGAGACGTTACTGCTAGAAAGGTTAAATCATATGCGTGCATCTAACATACCTTTAACTGGCCGTGTGGTTCAGTCAAAAGCAATGATATTGCTAAAGATATGGGCATCGAAGACTGGTTGGTTTTATCGGTTCTAAAAGAGAAATTCAATTTCATCCGTACAAATTTGTGGTGAAGCAAATAAAGTTGATGAAGAAAATGCGAACAGCTGGTTGCATGAATTCAACCGAGTGAGGGAAAAGTATGCCTCGTGTGATGTGTTTAACATGGATGAAACTGGATTTTTCTACAATCTTTTTCCAAATCACACCCTGGGGATAAAAGGTGGTAAGTGTCACGGTGGGGCACGAAGCAAGCAACGTGTGACTGTTGTACTGTGCTGTAGTGCTGAAGGCAGTGAGAAGTTTCGTCCCTGGGTTATCGGTAAATCCGAGAAACCACGTTGTTTTAAAAACATAAATATGGACACTTGTATCTACTCTCACCACAAGAAAGCTTGGATCGATGGCACATCATTTCGCAAGTGGCTTCTTCGTTTCAACAGTCGAATGGTTGCTCAAAATAGACATGTTCTTCTTACATTGGACAGTTTTTTCCACCCAACGCCACAAGCCGCCTTCAGCATTTGGACCAAAGCATAATCTCTCTCAACCCCAAATTGGAATCTGCTTGACGCAATAAAAGCCATCGCAGCAGCCTGGAACTCAGTATCGCCGCATCGTATAGGGAAGAGCTTTAACAGAGCTTGGAGACATAACAGCACTGAAGATGTCCACGAGTTAGAAGATGCCGCTTCACCTGATGAATGGACAGTTCTGCAGGACGTTGCGAACCCTGGGATTCGTTTCGAAGAATTCATTAGTGTAGACGATGATGTTTCCGTATGTGCTTCTGTGGAATCGGATGTGCCAAAAGCTGTGAACGAGGTGCAAGAAGGGCCATCAGAAGAAAGTGGAAAGGAACAGAATACAGATACCATTCCACCTACCCGTCAGGACATGTTTACAGCCTTGGACTGTTTAGAAGGGTTCGCTTCAACATCTGACGCCACTGCTGGGTTTACGGACGCTATCATTACAATTGGTTGTGAAATTAGAAAATATTATCGTTCCCATGAACGTCAGCGAACCACGACCGAATTTTTTCCAAGAAAGTAACGTACATAATTTGTGAGTATTTGGATTTTACAATCACTTTATAGTGTTAAAAGTCGACAATAACGTGATTGATAGTGTAGTGTATTACAACACATTAGTGTACTGCTGTACATGTATACTTATTAAAATCTGTGTTTTTCACGTAACACGAATTTTTTTAACACAAACTCCTGATTTTTTGGTCCCTTCGGATTCGTGTTAACGAAGTTTTACTGTAATTTTTTTTAAATTGGATGATTCTTTTAGATACACCTTGTATTTTAAATATTCTTGCCCTTGCTACTACGCAGCAATATTCCCAATACTTCAGATTAGTCCAGATACTTCCATTTCAGAAGTGCATGCAGATGCAGTATTTCAAGATGCTGATGCAGTTTGCAACGTTTCTTGTCTTCTGTCACCTGGGAGCTTTCGCAGCCACTGGCAAAGTCCCGCTCTGACAAGTAAACCTACACAAGGAACACACTGCGAGTTAGATCGGAATGGAATACGCTGTGGTGAAGAACAAAATAAGAGGCACACATTTTCTTATACATGTCCATACGGCCGCTAAGACGATGAAATACCGCCTTGAAATAATTGAGTTTAATATTTCTGAATAAATATCGTTCAAATTGTAACGGATATAAAAAAACCTTCAGATAAAAGTTGTACGTTTTTTAAAGTACGTTACAATGCTGCACTCCGATCTGTCGAAAAAGTTTTTTTTTTTTTCAGAAATCCCCTCCCCTCCAGTATTTTATTTTCATTTCGACATTTGTCTATTAGCAGAAGTACAGCATCGTTAACACAAAATTCAGTCATACTCGTATATGATGAAGTGGTATTCCAGAGACGCATTTGTCAGTATAAATATGCTAGACATATCGCTGTACGCGCGCCCAGAGCGTGTCCCCTTCAATGCCAACTGTCATGTTACGTTGTTTACTAAGTATTGCCCTGGAAAATGTATTCTAAATCTATATTTTATATATATTGTACTATATATTTTTTTCTTTTAATTTCATGTGTGTTGCATTTGTGTTTTCTTCTTACATTTAATGTAATTTTTTGTTTTTAAATTGTAACCTTTTCAGATTTAATTGTATTATGTGTGGAATTGTTTCTACATTATTGTTGTGACAGTATTGATAATCTGCGCAGTAATGAGAAAGCGCCGAATTGTTTCGGTCAAAAAAAAAAAAAATGTGCACTGCACTTTTATTCTGCGCAGAAACCTCATCGAATAATTGCAAAACCACTTTATGATATATGATCGCATTTGGAATTAACGACGCTATATAATTATTAGTCAAATCTCCAAATGAAAAACAACATAGTGGGGCTGGGAAGAGCATTTCGAAAAAAATCGCTTTTTCGACAAATCAGGATGCACCATTGTAACATAAATTAAATACCATAGGACGTATATTAGAAGTTTTATATTCTGTTACCGTCTTAGAAAATTTATCTCCGTTTTTTTTTTTCAGGGACTGTTTCATCCACTTAAAGGTCGTACGGGCACGTATAAAAAAATATGTGTCTCTTATTTTGCTCTACACTAAAAAACATTCGGAGCCGATGAAAATGGAAGTGTGTCCCTTGGGCAAGTTCACTCTCTAGCCGTGGCGAGAGTCCACACCGGCTTAAGCCATCCTCCCACGGGACTCGAAAGGCGGGCGTCAGCGAGCAGTTGGTGACGTCACAGCGTGAAATTCCGCGTTCCACTACGCTGTCTCACGTGTCAGATGTTTGCCTCCTGGAGATGAAGGAAGCCAATGACGTGCGCCATCTGTTTCACGTCACAAACAGAATTTAGGAGACGCCATATTGCGTGAAATTGAACGACGTATATGGTGTTTTTTTTCTTTTTATTAGAATGTGTGGTGTGGATATCATCTGTTTCAAAGCAGCAGCACGTTGGCGATCTCTCGAAAACGCGGCGTTTGTTACTACATGTTGTTGTTGTTGTTGTTGTTGTTGTTGTGGTCTTGAGACCTGACACTGGTTTGATGCAGCTCTCCATGCTACTCTATCCTGTGCAGGCTTCTTCATCTCCCAGTACCTACTGCAGCCTACATCCTGCTGAATCTGCTTAGTGTATTCATCTCTTGGTCTCCCTCCACGCTGCCCTCCAATGCTAAATCTGTGATCCCCCGATGCCTCAGAACATGTCCTACCAACCGATCCCTTCTTCTTGTCAAGTTGTGCCACAAAATCCTCTTCTCCCCAATTCTATTCAATACCTCCTCATTAGTCATGTGATCTACTCCTCTAATCTCCAGCATTCTTCTGTAGCACCACATTTCGAAAGCTTCTATTCTCTTCTTGTCTAAACTATTTATCGTCCATGTTTCACTTCCATACATGGCTACACTCCATACAAATAGTTTCAGAAACGACTTCCTGACACTTAACTCTATACTCAATGTTAACAAATTTCTCTTCTTCAGAACCGCTTTTCTTGCCGCTACCAGTCTACATTTTATATCCTCTCTACTTCGTCCATCATGTTATTTTTCTCCCCAAATAGCAAAACTCCTTTACTACTTTAAGTGTCTCATTTCCTAATCTAATTCCCTCACCACCACCCAACTTAATTCGACTACATTCTGTGGTGTCACCGCCAGACACCACACTTGCTAGGTGGTAGCCTTTAAATCGGCCGCGGTCCGGTAGTATAAGCCGGACCCGCGTGTCGCCACTGTCAGTGATAGCAGACCGAGCGCCGCCACACGGCAGGTCTAGAGAGACTTCCTAGCACTCGCCCCAGTTGTACAGCCGACTTTGCTAGCGATGGTTCACTGACAAAATACGCTCTCATTTGCCGAGACGATAGTTAGCATAGCCTTCAGCTAAGTCATTGGCTACGACCTAGCAAGGCGCCATTACCAGTGTATAGTAAAATGGAGAGTATATCTGTACAAGAGCGATGTACACCGATTATGGATTAAAGTTAAGTATTACACGATTTTCGTACTTTATTGCAATTCTCAAGACATTGTCCTGTTCCAGACCTCACGCCAATCTGCGTGAGCTTAACGCGTGCCTTTCGGCTACCTCCGAGGGGCGTGGCTGTCTTGTTACGCCACAACACATTCCATTATCCTCGTTTTGCTTTTGTTGATATTCATCTTAAAAAATGGTTCAAATGGCTCTGAGCACTATGCGACTTAACTTCTGAGGTCATCAGTCGCCTAGCACTTAGAACTAATTAAACCTAACTAACCTAAGGACATCACACACATCCATGCCCGAGGCAGGATTCGAACCTGCGACCGTAGCGGTCACGCGGTTCCAGACTGAAGCGCCTTTAACCGCACGGCCACACCGACCGGCCGATATTCATCTTATATCCTCCTTTCAAGACACAGTCCATTCCGTTCAACTGCTCTTCCAAGTCCTTTGCTGTCTCTGACAGGATTACAATGTAGTCGGCGAACCTCAGTTTTATTTCTTCTCCATGGATTTTAATTCCTACTCCGAATTTTTCTTTTGTTTCCTTTACTGCGTGCTCAATATACAGATTGAATAACATCGGCGAGAGGCTACAACCCTGTCTCACTCCCTTCCCAACCACTACTTCCCTCTCATGTCCCTCGACTCTTGTAAGTGCCATCTGGTTTCTGTACGAATTGTAAATAGCCTTTCGCTCCCTGTATTTTATCCCTGCCACCTTCAGAATTTGAAAGAGAGTATTCCAGTCAACATTGTCAAAAGCTTTCTCCAAGTCTACAAATGCTAGAAACGTAGGTTTGCCTTTCCTTAATCTTTCTTCTAAGATAAGTCGTAAGGTCAGTATTGCCTCACGTGTTTAAACATTTCTACGAAATCCAAACCGATCTTCACCAAGGTCGGCTTCTACCAGTTTTTCCATTACTACATATCAGTCGGTAAACGTATAACTGGTGTGCTATGATACGGCAGAACGATGTATAAAAGCTCGTCGTTCTGGTCACATCTGTCACACTTAAATACCGAATAATGACCGTTGTAGTTACAATCCTTTCGCAAGGTATACGACTTACGGGGACCCGGTTGCCATGTCGAAGTCACAGTGTAGTTCATAGAGTCGTGAGCTGTAACGAAAATGTTCGCGTCCGCATCCTTCCGACGTATATTTCTTCGCATTCATTTTGTAAAAGATTCTGCGTCTTTCTTCTTAAATTAGTAGAAGTGTTTCCCGCTATTGTCGATGTTTAATGAATCTGTTGCAATTCTTTTCGCATAGGCCAACCACTGGAATGTTTGCACAATGGTCCGAAATCTTAATGCGACTGCCAGTCTCTCAAGAGGTAAACATGTGGTGTCACCGCCAGACACCACACTTGCTAGGTGGTAGCCTTTAAATCGGCCTCGGTCACTTAGTATACGCCGGACCCGCGTGTCGCCACTGTCAGTGATAGCAGACCGAGCGCCACCACACGGCAGGTCTAGAGAGACGTCCTGGCACTCGCCCCAGTTGTACAGCCGACTTTGCTAGCGACGCCACACTGACAAATACGCTCTCATTTGCCGAGACGATAGTTAGCATAGCCTTCAGCTACAATTGCTACGACCTAGCAAGGCGCCGTAATCAATTGATATTTATTATATGAAGCATGTATCATCAAGAGCGATGTTCTACAATTATGGATTAAAGTTAAGTATTCCAGAAGCTATGTACATTTCTTTATAGCATTCATTACGTATCCTGTTTCAGACCTCACGCCAGCCTGCGTGAGTTTAAGCGAGTGCCTTTCGGCTTCCTCTCATTGTGTCTAGGCTGTCTTGTCTAGACACAACAAAACACAAGTACGTTTTTGCTATTATGAAAGTATATGTAAATGTATGTTCCTGTATCTTGTTTTATACACTGTCTCTTGTTTGTATGTTGCTGGTAAATTTCTTTACCAATGATACTGAGCAGGTTCCAAAAATCCAGCGAAAATCACCGTAAGTAGAAACCAACATATTTTTAACGAACTGTTTTTCTGTTTGAAAGCAAATCAAAATGTATATAACTTAATTTGACACCACTGACGATGCTTTACCTTAATAAAGCGAAATGTGTCTGGTGAAAAAAAAAAGAACACGCAATTTTGTAGTTGCAACGACAGAACAAAAATACCCTCAAGAATTGTTAATCTACTACTGACAACGCGGCCACACAAATGAAGAGTCCAATAAGTCTACTGTTCCATTAAAATTTATTTATTTATTCTCGTGTCAGAAACATACATAGGTGCACAGTTAACATGTCATGCAGTCCTCGGCCAAAATTTGGCCTCTTCCAGTCCATTTTCTGTCGCTCGATGGAGGTCGTCTGCAGTACAGTCGACAGTGGAGCAAGTGCTGGACATTCTGAACGTCTCCACAGTCACACTTAATACTGATTTCTGTGCTGTAGCCCCATGTTGCCAGACTAAACCTTCACCTACGCTCTCCTCACCTCAGCGTATCCCCAGGTTTCCAGATCATCTGTTCCTTGTCGTGTGCTGGAGGCAGAGCTCCAGAAACTCTTTTCCAACCGCAAGGAAGGGAAGTCTTATCCCTCCACATTTGCACTCTGGCATTTTCAGCAGCGTTAGTAAATACCTTTGATGTTCTAAGGAAACTCTTGATTGACTTCAGTTGGCTCTGAGCACTATGGGACTTAACATCTATGGTCATCAGTCCCCTATAACTTAGAACTACTTAATCCTAACTAACCTAAGGACAGCACACAACACCCAGTCATCACGAGGCAGAGAAAATCCCTGACCCCGCCGGGAATCGAACCCGGGAATCCGGGCGTGGGAAGCGAGAACGCTACCGCACGACCACGAGATGCGGACTGACTTCAGTTGCTGCGAATCAGGTTGTGCCCATAAAGGGGATGGGTTTGTTCTTGTTACACTATCTTTCGTTGCTTATTCGCCGTAATTTCTCTTCGTAAGGGGAATGGTGCTATTCCTGCAAGGTGGTAAATCCAACAAACCAGTTATAACTGTCCAGGTGTCGTCCAAAGCTACGTTTGCGTGTCTGGCAGATGACGAATTATACCAAACAGGACAAGCGCACTCTGCTGCATGGTAAGCTAGTGGAAGCGCAGAAGTTCGCACGGTTTCACTGTGATGCGGCCAGTTTTCTCAACAGATTGTTCCTGGTGGAAACTTTTACCTTGTGATTCGCGCAGAGCCTCTTGAAAGT
Organism: Schistocerca americana; assembly: GCF_021461395.2. Lineage (NCBI taxonomy): Eukaryota > Metazoa > Arthropoda > Insecta > Orthoptera > Acrididae > Schistocerca > Schistocerca americana. The sequence continues at coordinate 351,100 of NW_025726269.1, read as the reverse complement.
AAGAGATGTGTCCAGCGTCACACTTAGATAATCTGGAGTTTGTAACTGAATTCCTGAACATACTATCATCATCTTACGAGTTGTTGTTGTTGTTGTTGTTGTTGTTGTGGTCTTCAGTCCTGAGACTGGTTTGATGCAGCTCTCCATGCTGCTCTATCCAGTGCAAGCTTCTTCATCTCCCAGTACGTACTGCAGCCTACATCCCTCTGAATCTGCTTAGTGTATTCATCTCTTGGTCTCCCTCTACGATTTTTACCCTCCACGCTGCCCTCCAATACTAAATTGGTGATCCCTTGATGCCTCAGAACATGTCCTACCAACCGATCCCTTCTTCTAGTCAAGTTGTGCCACAAACTCCTCTTCTCCCCAATCCTATTCATTACCTCCTCGTTAGTTATGTGATGTACCCATCTTACGAGTAGCTACTCTATTTCTCAAATGAAAAACACGCACTTGAGTCTTTGAGCGGTTTGCTTTAAGCTGATTTGTGCTATACGTCTACACCTACATGGATACTCTGCAAATCACATTTAAGTGCCTGGCAGAGAATTCATCGAACAACCACAGAATTCTCAATTATTCCTATCTCGTACAGCGCGCGGAAAAAAAGAACACCTATATCTTTCCGTGCGAGCTCTGATTTCCCTTATTTTTATTACGGTGATCGTTTCTCCCCCGTACGTCGGTGTCAACAAAATATTTTCGCATTCGGAGGAGAAAGTTGGTTATTGAAATTTCGTGAGGATATTCCGTCGCAACGAAAAACGCCTTTGTTTTCAGTGACATTCCGTAATTCGCTATAATACAAAACGTGCTGCTCTTCTTTGAACTTTTTCGATGTACTCCGTCAATCCTGTCTGGTAAGGATCCTACACCGCGCAGCAGTATCGTAAAAGAGGACGGACAAGCGTAGTGTAGGCAGTCATTCTAGTAGATCTTGTAATACTGGTAATTTTCGCCTCACAAACGCTATTATAGGGTCAATAGTAAACGCCTGATGGCCTGAAGTTATCAAACAATTGTAATGTATTCTTCATCTTTGCCGCTCCTGCTCGGCGGCTGTAAATCTCTATGTACACGTATAGATTAACGATATAAAAAGAATTCTGTTGCTTCAACACAAATGAGGCCTTTAGTGCTTCACCTTTCACTGTTTCTATATCATGAAAGGCGGACGCGAATTTGCTACGTTTCGCAATCTGTATTTTATAATTTCTGGAAAATATTCTGTAAATATGCTAATTGTCTTCGCAATCAGAGAACATATATGTTTGTGTAATTAATTACGAGCAGGCACCATCGAGAGGACATGAATCTCTAGTATTTCCTGTTATGTGCCAAGCTTTTGTTAATACGCACCAGCTATTGTAACTGTAATATAAAAAGGTACGTAGCATTAAAAAAGCGTGTGTTATATATGAAGTGTTGTTATTTAGACAAATTATCCTTAAGTATCTCCATCTCCTCACTACTAGAATGTTAAGCATTTTGTATCAGTTTATCTCCAGAACTTACGATCATGTCGATGGATCGAACGCAGCATTGAGGCAGGAGGAACATATAGTTTTCCTGTCTTTAATGAATCAGTCCTTTTTAATTGTGTAGTGTTGTTTTTGTTTTAAAGTCAGTAAATCTTTTGGTCCCTTAGTGTCGATCGGGGTATGACTGCATCGCGGTCATGAAAATGCGCGGAAATGATAATGTTGCTTCCTACTAATCTCAAATAAATTAATCTGCTGCTCTATGTCCAAAGAATGCCAGGTATTTAAAAAATATTTATCAGGTGAAATAATCATTATAGTGACTTGTTACGATAAGACAATACAGTCAATCTCTGATTCTGTTGCCAAGTTACACACAAAACTTCATTATATCTTCAACACTATATTTTTTACAACACTACAATGTGTTACAATTTCTAAGTGTCCTGCCTCCCCACAACATTTTCTATGTACGAGGGCTATTCGGAAAGTAAGGTCCGATCGGTCGCGAAATGGAAACGACTATGACAATCCGATAAAGCTTTGCACAGATGTGTTGGGTAGTGTCTCTAGTATAACCCCAGTGACCATCACGTCGCTCTTCCCATTTCTGAGCTCGCAGTGAGTGCGTAAAGATGTCTAGAAAATAGTGTCTGCCGCCAAGTACGAGGGCCTGGTGAGAAATTTCGCCTGAAGCTATGCAGCTAACATTACATAACTGTCGTGCTGTTTCTTCTTCAAGACCATTCTCCGCCGCATTCTGCAGGGGCAATGAAGATGCTCCTGCATCGTTTTCAATTGGAAATGTTTGACTACCCACAATACAGCCCGTAATTGTCTTCCTCTGAGTTTCATCTCTGCTCACATGAACCGCTGGCTATGAAGACAACATTTTGGCACAAGACAACGAGCCGTAGGCCAGCGTAGAGAAGTGGCGGAAAGCACTGGCGGCTGCCTTCTATAGCGAGGGTATTGGAAAGTTGGTACAACGCTACGATACACGTCTAAGTCGGATCGGCGACTATGGAGACAAGTAGCTGCAAGGTGTATCTAACTGTTGCAAATAAAACATTTTAGATTTTTACCGTGGTTTCCATTTCCCGACCTATCGGACCTTACTTTCCGAATAGCCCTCGTACTCTTTCCAATTTAAGTTCTTCACAATTGTAATTCGTAGGTTTTTAGTTGAATTTATGACCTTTGCCGGCCTGGGTGGCCGAGCGGTTCTAGGCGCTACAGTCTGGAACCGCGCGACCGCTACGGTCGCAGGTTCGAATCCTGCCTTGGGCATGGATGTGTGTGATGTCCTTAGGTTAGTTAGGTTTAAGTAGTTCTAAGTTCTAGGGGACTGATGACCTCAGAAAGTGCTCAGAGCCATTTGAACCATTTTTTTTATGACCTTTAAATTTGACATTTATCATATACCCGAAGTTTCACGGCTTCGTTTTAGCACTTACGTGTATGACCTAATACTTTTCATTACTTGCCAATTTTAGGACCATACAGAAAACTTATTTAAATCGTTTTGCAATTTGTTTGTCTTCTGACGACTTTACTAGACGACTTTACTAGACGATCTGCAAACAACCTGACACGGCTGCTCAGATTGTCTCCTAAATCGTTTATATAGACGAGGAACACCAACGGGCCCTATAACACTTTCAAGATGCTACTCCAGGCGGGTGTAAAATGAATGTGCGCAACGGAAAATAATAAACGCTAAAATGATTATTTGGACCTGTCTGACTACCCCCTGAAGCAGATCTTAGAATCTCTTGATTATTTTTAAGGTATAAATTACAATGTCAACATAAATGAATGAGGATGGCAAAAAATACTACTAAATGATAAACGATGTTGGTCATTATATTTATTATAGATTAAAATCAACCCTTAGTGGCCGAGCGGTTCTAGGTGCTTCAGCCTGGAACCGCGCGACCGCTATGTTCGCAGGTTCGAATCCTGCCTCGGGCATGGATGTGTGTGGTGTCCTTAGGTTAGTTAGGTTTAAGTAGTTCTAAGTTCTAGGGGACTGATGACCTCAGATGTTGAGTCCCATAGCGATCAGAGCCATTTGAATCATTTTTTTAAATCAACCCTTCAAGTACAATTCTCTGTGTTTCCTAACTAAAATTGCAGATCAATTGCCCACTCTGCCCCTTTTCAAGGCCACACAATCTAACATAAATAACGCGAAATGACTGACATCATCTGCGCACCAAATACTAGGAGACACTACTTTCAAATACGATCTGCGGTGGTGTGGAACCTCAGTGGAAATAAACTAACGTGATCACAGCTGTTTAGCTTTATAGCCCTAATAAGACGAAGGAATTTGCGATATCACCGTACGCACGTGCGTCTGGTGCGTCGTCGTGCTGGTTCTCGTAAACGTCTGCGCCGATGGAAGATCTCCAGCCACAAAAATAAAAACTCTTTCAAACACCAGGACGGCAGAAGGCGGACCTCTGACTACTATAACACTGTCTTCTCCTCTCTGTGTTCTACAGACGAAAAACGTGAACTCCCAACCACAAGGACGGAGTTCAGATAACGCCTCAACATAAGTATAGGCAGAACAAGTGCTCTGAATTACTGAACGATGCGTACTCAATGACGACTTCCAACCTGGAGGTGAAGTCCTGAATCGTGTAGGTTCGCAACAGTACAGTGTCTAACTGTTCTAACTATAAACTCTCCTGAGAGAAAAGACAGCAAGTCCGTCTGTACCAACAAATGATGATATCGAGCGACCGTCACACACGGGCGCTCACAGCGGAAGTCCGTCTCTCCACCGCTGGCTTCCCAGCAAGGCTCGGCTCCCCACCATCGTAATTCCGAAAACGAATCATATTCCTGAAACCACGGAATATTCTCCCTCTCTACAGAATCTTCCGAACGCAGACCAACCATATTTTAGTCTTTTGTCGTCCAGCGCGGAAAGTTTGCGAGGAAATACCTATACTCATACAATGGTACGCTTCTGAGTAAAAATCTGGGTAATTAACTCAGCCTGCGTGATTTCCAAGGTGACGCTTCCTCGTTCCTCTCAGCTGCGTCCAAGATTTTCGTAGTTTCCGAAGTGTAATCCTTCGTGTCCGGATATATTACTGGCCAGTCACGACTCTATTGTGTCCCAACGTCCGCCTTGCTACTTGCTGCGTTTAAGCAGGACCGACACACCTGCGTGGGCCTTCCACCCAGGGCTTGAGTTCCGCCTGCCATTTAATTTCGACTGCTGTTCCAACCTGTACTAGTATAGGCAATCATTCATTATGCTATTCTGATAATAAAGACACTTGGTCATATTTTACGCAATAAGCGTTAACAATTATTTACAGGGTGTACATAAGAATGTCAGTCTCCTTTATACATTCATATATACGATGTACATGATACCTAATTATGTTTGTAGATCATGGAAAAGTCTGTGGATGAGTGGTTGTAAGGTGCGAAATAACCCCCACCTGACAAACTATTTTGTACTAGGATGGGGTAGGTATTATCTCATCCAGTACAAAACCATATAACCATCAACTGTCTGTACAAGTGAACTAAAAAGAATACGATGGCAAAGGAACACTGGATCATTATATGTTCTTCCACAGTCATTCTGCATTCATTCAAGGGTTTACTGCCATAAATTTACTTGTTACATGTTTATTATAGTCTGTCTACCCCTTATGTTTGGAACATTGTTCTGAGACGTGACAATTGGAATATACAGTATCAAAAGAAATTAACTAACATTACAAAATTTTTATTCTCTTTCAAGAATGGCAGTTCCCATCCCTCTTTAGACTTAGGCCCACGCTCTCTGTCATTCATCCGTCCCTAAGACATAGGTTGTGGCAAGAAATATTAAAGTGATGTATCCTAAGCTTTTCAAGGTGGTCAGCCAATAAATTACATGTGCTTCATTTAGCCATTAATATGCAAAACAAGCAGTTACGTCAGTTTTTCAAGAGGTTATCTATTGGTCATTATACAGTTATATAAAATTCTGTGAAACATCCTATGTAATTTCACTTGGTCATATTTATGCTCTTGGCTTACATTTAAAACAAACATCATTTCACAAACTGATTTACTAAGTCTAGTGTTTCACTAACGTGTATACTCTTTAAACATTTCAATAACCGTATGTACTAAAGCGTTCTTTGTCAAACTGCATTTACATTTACTGTGACAACTAGTATTTGTAATAAGAGTTTGGATCTACCACCAATTTTAACTAATGTGTTTTTTCACAGTTGTAACATCTAACACATAAGAAACATTATAAACACATAGCATCATTAACAAAGAAAATGACAAAGAATAATTTCACATAAATACATACACAAATAAAATTCTGAAACTACACAAACATATAAAAACAATGAAGGACATCCAACATTATCAAAGAGAATGTCAAACAATACTTTTACATGAATAAATACAGAAATATTTTCTTAAGACTACCCTGAAAGTAAGTGCAAAATGTTTACACAATGATAAATATCGGAAACTGTTAGTTTGCGGGTGTAACTGTTCAGTGTTCACGACATTATGCACCTTTTTTTTTATCAAGAGTCACAACACACTGATTCGGATTTCACTACACACTGCCGTCTTCATTTGTTGCGGGGATGGAAGCTATAGTTTTTTTTTTTTTTGTGAAGTTTAGGACGCGAAGATTATTTGAGTCGGACATGCTGCCATTAAAAGTCAGTCTTTGGACCGTCAGCCCATTGTTGATCCTGTCAGGTTACGAGTCTCTCGCGGAATTGACGATGTGGAAGGATCCTCGTAATATACAGCCAGATAAGTGGGTGTATGTTTTGAAACCGCCAGGTTTTTGTCGAATTTGCGCACAGTATGAGGGAGGTGCAGTCAGGTAGGACCATTAAACGTCACCTAGAATTCTTCTGCGTCGGCTAAGAGAAGTGTAATTGTATCTAGTCTTCAGTTCTTCGTGTTTCTTCTTTTACTATGTTTGTGTTCCTACACTTCTGTTCTTCATGTCGCTTCTTTCTCTCGATATAACTATTGTATTTTGGATGAGGATATCGGCAATTGTGGACAGGTAGGTTATCTGTTTGGTGACACTATACATGGAACTGAGATTCCTCAGGAGTCGATGCCAGGTGACTGACTGCTACAGATTATGATGTTTCTCAGCCTCTGTCTGGCGGAGGATCGCAGAAGAAGAGTAAACATAGTTGACAGTTCCGCACAGCTACCAGCAGTTGCGCTGCAGGTTTTATCTTGGTTCGTCTCGTCTCCATCATGTAGTACAACAGTGGAGACAAGTCATTAGCGGCCGTTTAAACACCACCTCTGCTGCGCTGGCCGCATTACCGGGTATGCCATCGTCTGTTGTCTCCGGCCGAGGTCTTCAGGCAGGATGAATAGTCCTCCTCTTTGCCAATGTATGCCGGTCCATACCGTCCGCACCTCGCGTCCTTGCTTCCAGTGTGTCTCACAAAGTTTTTATTTGTGCATCCTGTGCCCACTAGTGCCCACAATTAGTTTCCGATATACAACAAATACTATACAATATCTGATATGAAATATATATATATATATATATATATATATATATATATATATATATATATTAATGCGTTCACTAGTGAGGTCATTTATCTCTACATTTATTATTGTTCTAGTAGTGCAATAAGCTAAGACGCTCACTTATTTACTATTATTATTCCGATAAAAATTTCATGTACAAGTCAATCTTAATTATAAAGGAACATTTCTCAGCCTATGTACTGTAATTATTAAATATCTGTCGTCATCTGTATACCTTGTGTTCGTCGGAGGAGGGTACCATCTGGAGTGGCCCAGGGAAGTGTGGTAGGTCCGCTGTTGTTTTCTATCTACGCAAATGATCCTTTGGATAGGGTGGATAGCAATGTGCGGCTGTTTGCTGATGATGCTGTGGTATACGGGAAGGTGTCGTCGTTGAGTGACTGTAGGAGGATGCGAGATGACTTGGACAGGATTTGTGATTGGTGTAAAGAATGGCAGCTAACTCTACATATAGATAAATGTAAATTAATGCAGATGAATAGGAAAAAGAATCCTGTAATGTCTGAATACTCCATTAGTAGTGTAGCGCTTGACGCAGTCACATTGATTAAATATTTGGGCGTAATACAGCAGAGCGATATGAAGTGCGACAAGCATGTAATGGCAGTTGTGGGGAAGGCGGATAGTCGTCTTCGGTTCATTGGTAGAATTTCGGGAAGATGTGGTTCATCTGTAAAGGAGACCGCTTATAAAACACTAATACGACCTATTCTTGAGTACTGCTCGAGCGTTTGGGATCCCTATCAGGTCGGATTGAGGGAGGACATGGATGCAATTCAGAGGCGGGCTGCTAGATTTGTTACTGGTAGGTTTGATCATCACGCGAGTGTTACGGAAATACTTCAGGAACTCGGGTGGGAGTCTCTGGAGGAAAGGAGGCGTTCTTTTCGTGAATCACTACTGAGGAAATTTAGAGAACCAGCATTTGAGGCTGACTGCAGTACAATTTTACTGCCGCCAACTTACATTTCGCGGAAAGACCATAAAGATAAGAGACAAATAGGCAGTCATTTTCCCCTCGTTCTGTTTGGGAGTGGAGCAGAGGGAGAAGATGCTAGTTGTGGTGCGAGGTACTCTCCGCCACGCACCGTGTGGTGGTTTGCTGAGTGTGTGTGTACATGTAGATGTAGACCTATGAAAAATACATGTTCATTAATTGTCCATATAACAGTAGCATTGTAATCCTCATCACCAGACCCAATGTTAATAATTGCAAACTACTTAAGAAACTATTTGTTACACTACTTGTTAACTACTGGCCAGTACAATGTTTATATAAGTCTAACTACTATCCAATTCAAACTGCTACACTGTCGTTGGGTATCTCATTGCTCTTGCTCTTGGTTTCGTCATGGATGTCGCAGTGAATATCTGTGAACAATAAAGTGCATGTGTGCACACACAAACATACACAAATGAATGATTAGGTGGGCCTCTTCTTCATTTCATGCTTCTGGCGTGCTTCCTGTGGACAATCAAACTACATAGCAAGTTTACCGCAACTACTGATAGCTTCTTCAATCACACTTTCACATACCTTTTCTCATGGTCTTACTCAGTACTTCTTTCTGTATCGCTGTCCACCTTTTTCGGATCTGCTGCTGTTACCTTTCTCTGGCAGTCTCTTCTTTTCATCTTAATAAAGTTACGTTTTGTTTTACTGGTGGTACCTGGAAATATAAAGATTTTAGTACATTACATAAAATCACTGCTCATCAACACGACTGCCATGCCCTTATGTACACTATTGACCATTAAAATTGCTACACCAAGAAGAAATGCAGATGATAAACGGGTATTCATTGGACAAATATATTATACTAGAACTGACATGTGATTACATTTTCGCGCAATTTGGGGGCATAGATCCTGCGAAATCAGTACCCAGAACAACCACCTCTGGCCGTAATAAAGGCCTTGATACGACTGGCATTGAGTCAAACAGAGCTTGGATGGCGTGTACAGGTACAGCTGCCCATGCAGCTTCAACACGATACCACAGTTCATCAAGAGTAGTGACTGGCGTATTGTGACGAGCCAGTTTCTCGGCCACAATTGACCAGACCTTTTTCAATTGGTGAGAGATCTGGAGAATGTGCTGGCCAGGGCAGCTGTCGAACATTTTCTGTATCCAGAAAGGCCCGTACAGAACCTGCGACATACGATCGTGCATTATCCTGCTGAAATGTAGGGTTTCGAATCGATCGAATGAAGGGTAGGGCCACGAGTTGTAACACCTCTGAAATGTAACGTCCACTGTTCAAAGTGGCGTCAATGCGCACAAGAGGTGACCGAGACGTGTAACCAATGGCACCCCATACCATCACTTCAGATGATACGCCAGTATGGGGATGACGAATATACGCTTCCAATGTGCATTCACCGCGATGTCGCCAAACACGGATGCGACCATCATGATGCTGTAAACAGAACTTGGATTCATCCGAGAAAATGACGTTTTGCCATTCGTGCACCCAGGTTCGTCGTTGAGTACACCGTCGCAGGCGCTCCTGTCTGTGATGCAGGGTCACGGGTAACCGCAGCCATGGTCTCCGAGATGATAGTCCGTGCTGCTGCAAACGTCGTCGATCTGTTCGTGCAGATCGTTGTTGTCTTGCAATCGTCCCGATCTGTTGACTCAGGGATCGAGACGTGGCTGCACGATCCGTTACAGCCGTGCGGATAAGATGCCTGTCATCTCGACTGTTAGTGATACGAGGCCGTTGGGATCCACCACGGAGTTCCGTATTGCCCTCCTGAACCTACCGATTCCATATTGTGCGAACAGTCATTGGATCTCGACCAACGCGAGCAGCAATGTCGCGATACGATAAACCGCAATCGCGATAGGCTACAATCCGACCTTTATCGAAGTCGGAAACGTGATGGTACGCCTTTGTCCTCCTTACACGAGGCATCACAACAACGTTTCACCAGGCAACGCCGGTCAACTGCTGTTTGTGTATGAGAAATCGGTTGGAAACTTTCCTCGTGTGAACACGTTGTAGGTGTCGCCACCGGCGCCAACCTTGTGTGAGTGCTCTGAAAAGCTAATCATTTGCATATCACAGCATCTTCTCCCTGTCGGTTAAATTTCGAGCCTGTAGCACGTCATCTTCGTGGTGTAGCAATTTTAATGGCCAGTAGTGTATTGCCCTCTATGTCATGTGCTTTGAACGTACAGCATTTTTGTTCTCCTTTATTGAATTTTACGTGTCTATATACCCTTATTACACTTCCATTTCATGTCGCTATAACACTCAAATAATATTTCGGTGCGCTCATACGGAATTCCGCAGAACTGGCCACCATGTACACAATTACTCCGTTTCTTTGAACAGCATAAATACAACATTCCCATGTAAGTAACGGTGCACCCTCGCGTAGACACGTGGAGCTGGCCACCTATTGAACAATGGAGACAAATCATACTTGGACGACTCACCTGCGTGTCACCGCAAACCCAATTAGCAAGTCACTCATTTAGGATCCCATTGCTAAACATGTAAAATAGACACTCATTTCCACAATTTTAACTACTGAGGCTCTCTCCACATCAACCGGTTAAAAATTTTTTATCTATTCACAGTCTTTACATCATTTTTGTAGTACCACAACTTTCTCAATTTGGCTTGATTCCTTCATGGACAGATAGCACATCTTAAACTGTAAACACCTTTTAAAATTGTACGCTCAGCTTTCTGTGCACATGGTTCTAGCCTACACAAAGAAACATACCCTAATATTCTTACTCATGACATCCTGCGCTTTTATGTACTGTAGTACCTCTTTTAACATGATAATATTATAGAAAATTTGATAAATCTACAGATCTCTTCAGTGTAATACTTAACTTAATTGTTAAGTATATACGATACTATACTTTTGCCATAGAAGCCTCCTTAAATTCTCCCTACTTATTCTGTGTCATTTTACCGTACTCTCCCAGTGTTAGGCGGTCTAATCTCAATTGATTGTTCCTGATTCCTGGTGTTTGTCATTCCACCCCACCCTTGGTCAGACCGTTGACGAGTTTCTCTATTGTCGCCCCATGATGCGCCATTACTTTGTGGCTCCCATCTGCGATAATTTTGTTGCCTATATTCTCTGCCATAGTTCTTCCACTGTACATTGTTCCCACTACTATGTCTATGTTCCATGTTTTGGTGAGGCGGTCGAATTACAATGTTTTGCCAATTATGGCCTCTATTATTCCCTCCGTTGTTCTCCCTTCTTTCACCTTGCACGTTTCTCTGCCTGCGTTTTTCTCGCACCTGCTGCTCGTTGAAAGCGAACTCCAACTCTCTTAGGATACCTTTGAACACTTCTGCATCACTTCCACATCGACCGACGAGCGTTTGCTAGTAGGAAATTGGCAACTTCATGTAACACACTCTCATGATCTCAGCCGGTATGCATAGGTCGTCCAAATACTGATTTTTCGTGGTCAAGTTTTCGAAAAACTTCACCGTTCTACGGAACCCTGATCTCTCCAAGTCTCTGCTCATCATTATTTCCTGCTTGATCCTATCCTGTATCTCCTTGGACCGATATTTGTTTAAAAATGCGTCACGAAACTCTTTGAATTATGTGCAAATTTTTGCAATGTCCCACATGCATTCGGCCGTTGTTCCCTCGATATGTGAACATACGAAGTCCAGTTTATACATCAGAGGCCAGTGAGGAGCTAATGATAAATCAAATTGTCCACTGGAACTTTTCGGGTGCAAAACATTACCCTCGTCTTTGTAATGGTGAAATTTTCGTACAGAGATAAAATGTTTAAAATCTAAAATTTCATTACAGTCTCTTCCCACTCGGCCTACCATATTATCACTTGGCGCTAACTTTCCCTGTCTACCGTTACTTTGGGCATCCTCTCTTCTACTCCCTGTTACGTTCTCATCAGTGGAAAAACGTTCCGTGGTGCGCATTATTGGGTAACAATTATGCATATGTAATATTTCGTTGCTGTTCTCCGTATTCGTAATTTGCGTATTTTCTGTTTTCTCTAATGTTTCAATAGCAATCCGCTTTGCGCCCCTCGCCAGTAATCGCGCCTCGTTCACGGTTCATCTGACCTCCGCAATCTCTTGTTTATTTTTATTTATTTATTTATTTATTGTTCCGTGGGACCACATTAAGGAGAAGGCTCCATGGTCATGGAACGAGTCAATACATGAAATTATAACACGATTGTAGTAACAGGTAAAATGAAATATAAGAAACATATTCAGTTGTAGATTGTAGAAACAGATAAAATGAAATATAAGAAACATATTCAGGCGACAAGTCGTTAGTTTAAATAAAGAAAATCAAGAATGTAACACTGGAATTTGCTTAATTTTTTAGCTCTTCCAGGAGCTCCTCGACAGAATAGAAGGAGTGAGCCGTGAGGAAACTCTTCAGTTTGGACTTAAAAATCTTAGCAGTACCCCAAACTCTTTTGAGTTCTTGTGGTAGCTTATTAAAAATGGATGCAGCAGAATACTGCACTCCTTTCTGCACAACAGTCAAGGAAGTGCATTCGACATGCAGATTTGATTTCTGCCTAGTATTAACCGAGTGAAAGGTTCTAACTCTTGGGAATAAGCTAATATTGCTAACAACAAACGACATTAAAGAAAATATATACTGTGAGGGCAATGTCAAAATTCCCAGACTGTTGAATAGGGGTCGACAAGAGGTTTTCGAACTTACACCACACCTAGCTCGAACAGCCCGTTTTTGAGCCAAAAATACCCTTTTTGAATCAGAAGAATTACCCCAAAAAAAATACCATATGACATAAGCGTATGAAAATATGGGAAGTAGACTACTTTTCGTGTTGTTCTAGTTTTGTTCGGAGCGTCACAACCTCATATTTCACTTCCCTCTTCTCATGTTTTATTGACTGTATTCAGACACAAACATTCAGAATTATACTTCCCATTTCAGGGGAAACTCTAAAGTTTTGAATTTTACTTCCCATTACTGAGCTGACCTTATGCATTTCAGCACTGACGTTTGAATTTTACTTCCCAATTCCGTGGGTACTTCATCATTCTCCTTTTTTATTTGCTCTCCCAATTCAGTGCTGATCTTTTGAACTTTATTTTCCCTTTGTGAGCAGACCTCCTGAACATTACTCCCCATTTCTTTTAGATGTGCAAGGATGTCCGACACACCTGTGTTATCTAAATCATCTCTCCTATTGTGACTTCCTCGACTCTTAGGTGATCTTCTCCCCTTTTCCCTTTCCATTTATTGGTATTCAAGGAAGTCATCACCGCGTGCCTCTGATATACTGCCTCGTGACAATGCCACTCACGGTGATCCACCACAGTTCTTCATTGTTTTGCATACACTTGGTCTCCCTACGTTACATTCCCGTATCTTTACGATTGCCTCGGTGTGCCGCTGTTCCTCATCTTCACTTTCAGATTGCCCACCATGGGCTCGACTGTGTCCGTCACCCTCACAAAATTCCCTTGGATCAGTGTTCACCACAGCAGTGCCTTGTGCTGCTAACATAGCTAACTCTTTCTCATCCCATAGGCTTTCTTGACTACCTCGAGTATCTTCCATTTCTATCTTGTTACAACTAGTGCTCTGTTATGATACTAAGCGAGATTTCGCCCTAGTGAACATGGACTGATCCCTCTTAAAGGTACACAATTTACACTACCCACATTTATTACATAATGGACATGTAACATAAAATATCTACAACAAAGAAGCTAAACTAATGGCAACATCGTGAACGAGTAGTGTCATTACAATACAAGAAAAATGCAATGATCAATACATTGCAAAAATCAATAAATTGCAGCCTGCTGGCTGAAGCGCAATGCCTCTGAAAAAAAATTACAATAAAATACACAAATATATTTTTGGTTTTATTGTGCGACTTTTTTCAAGTGCAAATTATACACACAGGCTGGTGGTCACTATCAGCAGCTAAACGTTAAATGGGGAAAAAAATTTTGAAAATTACTAAGGTTACAAACCACTTTATGCATACTATCAGAAGAGTCTGAGTAGGATCCTGGCAGGGTCGCCATATCCAAGATGCTACTCCAGGAAGGTGTAAAATGAATGTGCGCAATGGAAAATAATAAACGCTAAAAAGATTATTTGGCCCTGTCTCACTACCCCCTGAAGCAGATCTTAAGATCTCTTAATTCTTTTTAAGATATAAATTACAATCTCAACATAAATGAATGAGGAAGGCAACTAATACTACTAAATGATAAACGATGTTGCACAATATATTTATTATAGATTAAAATCAACCCTTTAAGTACATACAATTCTCTGTGTTTCCTAACTAAAATTGCAGATCAATTGCCCACTCTGCCCCTTTTTAAGGCCACACAATCTAACATAAATAACGCGAAATGACTGACATCATCTACGCACCAAACACTAGAAGACACTACTTTCAAAAAAATTCTACAGCGCTGTGGAACCTCAGTAGAAATAAACTATCGTGATAATAGCTGTTTAGCTTCATAGCCCTAATAATCTGAAGCAATTTGCGATATCACCATATGTATTGTGTCTGATGCGTTGGCATGCTAGTTCTCGTACATGTCTGCGCCGATGGAAGAACTCCAGCCACAAAATAAAATTCTTTCAAACACTAGGACGGCAGAAGGGTGTCCTCTGACTGCTATAATACTGTCTTCTCCTCTCTGTGTTCCACAGATGAGAAACGTGAGCTCCCAGCCACAAGGACAGAGTTCAGATAACGCCTCAACATAAGTATAGGCAGAAGAAGTGCTCTCAATTACTGAACGATGCATACTCAATGACGACTTCCAACCTGGAGGTGAAGTCCTGAATCGTGTAGGTTCGCAACAGTACAGTGCCTAACCGTTCTAACTGTAAACTCTCCTGAGAGCAAAGATAGCAAGTCCGTCTGCACCAAAAAAGCTGATATCGAGCGACCGTCACACACGGGCGCTCACAACGGAATTCCGTCTCTCCACCGCTGGCTTCCCAGCAAGGCTTGGCTCCCCACCATCGTAATTCCGAAAACGAATCATATTCCTGAAACCACGGAATATTCTCCGTCTCTACAGAATCTTCCGATTGGAGCCCAACCATATTTTAGTCTTTTGTCGTCCAACATGGAATGTTTGCGAGGAAACATATATACTCATACAATGGTACGCTTCTGAGTAAAAATCCGCGTAAATAACCCCGCCTGCGTGATTACCAAGGTGACGCTTCCTCGTTCCTCTCACCTTTGTCCAAGCTTTTCGTAGTTTCTGAAGTCTAATCCTTCCCGTCCGGCTGCGACACCGGCCGGTCGCGACTCTATTGTGCTCCAGTTCTCAGGTGTCCCAACGTCTGTCTTGCTACTTCCTGTGTTTAAGCAGGACCAACACACCTGCGTGGACCTTCCACCCAGGGCTTGAGTTCCGCCTGCCATTTAATTTCCACTGTTGTTCCAGCCTCTACTAGTATAGGCAATCATTCACTATGCCATTCTAATAATAAAGACACTTTGCCATATTTCATACAGTAAGCGTTAACAATTATTTACAAGGTGTACCTGACAATGCCAGTCTCCTTTATATATTCATATATACGATGTACAACCTATGACATGATACCTAATTGTGTTTGTAGATCATGGAAAAGTATGTGGATAGGTGCGAAATTACAGCCACCTTACACACTACCTTGGGGAACGCCAGAAATCCCTGCTCTTTTACTCGATGTCTTTCTGTCAATTACTATGAACTGCGACTTGTGACAGGAAATCACGAATCCAGTCACATAGTTGAGACAACATTGTGCAAGCACATAATTTCACTACAAGCCACAAGTGTGGTACAATGTCAAAAGCCTTCCGGAAATCCAGAAATACGGAATCAATTTGAAATCCCTTGTCAATAACACTCACATGAGTAAAGACCTAGTTCTAGATGTTTTCTAAACTCTGTTGACTCTGCATCAGTAGGGGATTTTTTTCGAGGTAATCATAATGTTCGCACACAGTATATGTTCCAAAATCCTGCTGCATGTCGATGTTAATGATATGGGCCTGTAATTTAGTGGGTTTCTCCTACTACCTTTCTTCAATATAGGTGTGACCTATGCAACTATCCAGTCTTTGAGTACAGCTCTTTCGTCGAGTGAACGGTTGTATATGATTGTTAAATATGGGACTATTGTATCAGCATACTCAGAAAGGAACCTAACTGGCATACTGTCTGGACAGGAAGACATGCTTTTGTTAACTGATTTAAGTTGCTTCACTACTCAGAGGATATTTGCTTCTATGTTACTCATGTTGGCAGCTCTTCATGATTCGAATTCTGGAATATTTACTTCGTCTTCTTTGGTGAAAGAATCTTGATAATCTGAGTATTCATGAGGGTGTGTGTTCTCCAGTGATTCAGAGTCTGACCTGTGAGTGGCAAGAGCAATATCATCAGCATATGAGAAACTCCTGATGTTTGGGGCTATAGTTTGCGCATTTGTATACATGTTGAATAGTATTGGAGCCAACACTATTCCTTGGGGAAAGCTATTTCCTGTAGTCTCCATCGACTGTGTTGCCTTTGAAAGTAAACAAAGAACCTGCGGTTTTGCAGAATTGCTGCGATGAACCCAGCTAAACTAAAATCCTTGGTCACAATGTATACCTTGAGTAGTAGTACCTGGTGGTTGGCAGTGTCATAGGCCGCTGATAAATGGACAAATACCAACCCAGTCACCCTACGAGCTTCAGATGTATCTTTCATTCAAATTAAAAACGAAAGGAGGCTTGATCTTGATATCTGTTTAATGCAGTATGTTATCTCAGATTGATGGTAGTCAACGTAACGTCGACAATATTGCTGTAGACTTACATTGAACACTATACTTTATTCTATTTAATGCCGAAAATGTGATAGGAATTCAACTGAGTTAAGGTATTACTTCTATTACACTCTGTTTATGATAAGAATGAACCTGATGAAAAAAACACTAACGTGATGATTGGTCAGAAACCGTAGCACACGTGAGTATTGGGGCAGCCTTTGTTCTACGCCAAAGTACCGTTAACCAAGATGGCGGCGAAGACGTCACCCAACCCCAAGGCGGTTTCTACGCCAAAGTACAGTTATCCAAGATGGCGGTGATAAGAGTCATGCAAGATGGCGGCGTGTAGACTTGGCAACAGCGCATGACGTAATCCAAGATGGCGGTCGCGACGTCAGCTGATGACGCAAGTACCATTATCCAAGATGACGGCTTTTGGCGGGAAAGTGCCACGCTCCCTTCCCCTCCCCCAAGAAAAATAGCAGGAAGTTCAAATTCCAACAGGATAATGCATCACACCACTGTTATCTCTACTAACCTAAGAAAATCATGGGAACATAGGTCACTTGGGATACCTCCACTAACCTAAGTCACCCAACTGCCACCTCTTCAAAATGGTTCAAATGGCTCTGAGCACTATGGGACTCAACTGCTATGGTCATCAGTCCCCTAGAACTTAGAACTACTTAAACCTAACTAACCTAAGGACATCACACACATCCATGCCCAAGGCAGGATTCGAACTTGCGACCATAGCAGTCGCATGGTTCCGGACTACGCGCCTAGAACCGCGAGCCCACCGCGGCCGGCGCCACTCTTCCTAGGGATTGGTGAGAAAAGGACTCAGGCTGCACTGGGCTGGTGGAGAGAAGAAGAAGTTACTTATTTTGGAACAATTTATTTGGCGATGGAGTATATTTATTACACTGATACAAAACACACATGCTTAAGATCATGTCACACAGCCTACGGACATGTGAACCACTAAAACATTGTGCAAACATGCTTGCTAATCGTCAACTGTCGAAATCATACACCAGTCTCTGTTTCAACAATTATAGAAAGCACCACCATCCAGTGTGTCTGCCAGGAGGTCCGCACTCCAACTGAAGGAGTACACGCAATGACCAGGACACTGTCATCCAGGATGGCAGCCATGATGTCAGCTGATGACGCAAGTACCGTTATCCAAGATGGGGCCAAACAGTGTGTTCACCACAAGGTCTAGACCTACTACACAGTACCACCACCAAAAAGTGCTGTCCTCTGTTTAGTGACGTAATCCAAAATGGTGGGGCTAAATGGCGGGAAAACTACTCTGCCTGTGCTGGACATAAGTTCTTATTATGCAGGCAATGTCTCCACCACGAGCAGCAGGAAGGGCATCCAGCCACCCCTTAAAATTAACCACGTCATATCCATACGTAACCCTGCAGACCCTGTGCACAATGCAGGGTAAAGGCAGTAGCAAAAGAAAGAAAGAAAGAATGTCTCCACCACGAGTTCTGGACTGCAACTGACCTAGTACACAATACTGCCACCAGAGGGTGCAGTCATCCCTCCTGTCACGTAATCTCAGATGGTGGTCTGGAGGGGAATATGGCACGAAAATGACTCGGCCTGTCGTGGGCTGCTGGATAGATTAAGGAAGAAGTGTACTATATTTATTTTGGAACAATTTATTTAGGGATGGAGTATATTTGTCACACTGGTACGAAACACATGCTGGGGTCACGCCACACTGCCCACAGACCTGTACGCTACTCCTAAATAATGCTCTGCAGACACAAAACCAACTATTTATTTACCGAACTAATTTCAGTACAGACCTCTAAACTGCTCCTAAATAATGCAGACCACTGATGTGCAGACACGAAATCATAAACTCTCCTAATAATGCATAGCACAGCCTACAGACCTGCTCACAAAATAATGCAACACACATGCAAGCAACGACCGCAAGCACAGCCCCCCACACCTTGTCCACTGGACCGCACAGGAGGTTAGCGGCAGTCCCCACCAAGTGATGCAGCCGTCAGATGTCAAACCATGCACATGAGGTGGCGACATCCCTTCCATACTTTATACCTGAGAAATTCCACTCGAAATACGTGTTCATCTATGCACCGTTGCTGACGCTACCGACGACACTTGACGGACTCACATGCCAGAGGTGAAAGTTGCCTTCATTTTTGGGTATACAGTCAGTGTTACACTGATGTCAAAGAACTCCAATGAGCGCTCACGCTGCTCCCATATGTGAGACACCTCAGGGCAGCACGTGTCTTTACCGTTGATGACAGAATAGCACAAGGCACATTGTTCCTAGCATGACATGAGAGACACGTCCAACTGCTTAACTACAAAAAGCGCAGAATAACATCGAATGCACTCTTCCCAGCGGTCCTAACGTGATACCCCAGTCCATCACGTGCTACCCTTCCTGCTTTCAACACACACAAACGATTCCACCTCTATGTAGAGGCACCTACATCCCAGCACAAAGGATGTGAATGAATCGAGCATTATGATGGCTCTTATAGAATTTACCTGCCGAATTACTGTTGCCGTCGGTATCGAAGCACCATCCACATTTTCTTTCTTTCCCCAGACAGAATTTTCAGCTGAAAAATTATTTTTCACAGATCGCTAAAGTGTGTTGACAGTTAAACCTGTAAATTTGTCTACAGATCATCAAATAAATACGAGAATCACAAGACTATTGGAAGCCAGGAACATATTTACCAGTGTAACTACAATTAGGTATTATAATTGCTGCTACTGTCTGACAAAGATCGATGTCTCCTCTTGATGGTTGTGCTTTTGGAACGAATCTTAGTATCAATAGTGCACATAATTATTCACGTAAAAAATCTGTCTCATATCCTTGCGGTTATCGAGGTGCTGAATCTATATGTTCCTCATGATCGGACACACAGTCATCCTCTTTAGTCATGCCACAACATAAACCACAGCAACTTTACTATACATATTTTACACAGCATGAGTCACAGTAACTTTACAATGCAATGCATGCAAATTTTACACAAACAGTGCAGTTATCTTTTATACACTCCTGGAAATGGAAAAAAGAACACCTTGACACCGGTGTGTCAGACCCACCATACTTGCTCTGGACACTGCGAGAGGGCTGTACAAGCAATGATCACACGCACGGCACAGCAGACACACCAGGAACCGTGGTGTTGGCCGTCGAATGGCGCTAGCTGCGCAGCATTTGTGCACCGCCGCCGTCAGTGTCAGCCAGTTTGCCGTGGCATACGGAGCTCCATCGCAGTCTTTAACACTGGTAGCATGCCGCGACAGCGTGGACGTGAACAGTATGTGCAGTTGACGGACTTTGAGCGAGGGCGTATAGTGGGCATGCGGGAGGCCGGGTGGACGTACCGCCGAATTGCTCAACACGTGGGGCGTGAGGTCTCCACAGTACATCGATGTTGTCGCCAGTGGTCTGCGGAAGGTGCACGTGCCCATCGACCTGGGACCGGACCGCAGCGACGCACGGATGCACGCCAAGACCGTAGGATCCTACGCAGTGCCGTAGAGGACCGCACCGCCACTTCCCAGCAAATTAGGGACACTGTTGCTCCTGGGGTATCGGCGAGGACCATTCGCAACCGTCTCCATGAAGCTGGGCTATGGTCCCGCACACCGTTAGGCCGTCTTCCGCTCAAGCCCCAACATCGTGCAGCCCGCCTCCAGTGGTGTCGCGACAGGCGTGAATGGAGGGACGAATGGAGACGTGTCGTCTTCAGCAATGAGAGTCGCTTCTGCCTTGGTGCCAATGATTGTCGTATGCGTGTTTGGCGCCGTGCAGGTGAGCGCCACAATCAGGACTGCATACGACCGAGGCACACAGGGCCGACACCCGGCATCATGGTGTGGGGAGCGATCTCCTACACTGGCCGTACACCACTGGTGATCGTCGAGGGGACACTGAATAGTGCACGGTACATCCAAACCGTCATCGAACCCATCGCTCTACCATTCCTAGACCGGCAAGGGAACTTGCTGTTCCAACAGGACAATGCACGTCCGCATGTATCCCGTGCCACCCAACGTGCTCTAGAAGGTGTAAGTCAACTACCCTGGCCAGCAAGATCTCCGGATCTGTCCCCCATTGAGCATGTTTGGGACTGGATGAAGCGTCGTCTCACGTGGTCTGCACGTCCAGCACGAACGCTGGTCCAACTGAGGCGCCAGGTGGAAATGGCATGGCAAGCCGTTCCACAGGACTACATCCAGCATCTCTACGATCGTCTCCATGGGAGAATAGCAGCCTGCATTGCTGCGAAAGGTGGATATACACTGTACTAGTGCCGACATTGTGCATGCTCTGTTGCCTGTGTCTATGTGCCTGTGGTTCTGTCAGTGTGATCATGTGATGTATCTGACCCCAGGAATGTGCCAATAAAGTTTTCCCTTCCTGGGACAATGAATTCACGGTGTTCTTATTTCAATTTCCAGGAGTGTATCTGTATGGCACCCAAAAAAATTATGGTAAGCCTACACTCATACTGGCTATATCTCACGATGCTCCTCAGTCCTCGTCCTCATCAACGTTGCTTTCTTTATACAGACATGACATTCCGCAGCAATAAACTATTTTACACTGGTCGCTATATTGCAGCGTCAACTAAACCTTGCAAAATGACATACATATAGTCAAATACAGAAAGAGACTTACTCAATTACACTGCTCTCCCACTGAGGACAGGAGCTTGAATATTAGTGCGTGAAACCGATCTCCAACGCAGAAATATATCACCACGTACCATGTGGATGTAGTAAACATACAATTCATAGCCTCCACCTTACAAAATCACCCCTTTCACATCAGAAAGCCGTCAGTGGATCGAAGTCACTCTCAGAACTGTTGTGCAAAGACTGGCTCGTTTACCCCCCCCCCCCCCCCCACCCGTCTTCCTCGGTACAAATGCGTTACTATTTCTGGTCCGAACCTGCTTCCTTGCTTGCTCGCTTTTCTACACACATCTCCAGACGCTGGGATTACAAGAACATATCTAAGTTCACGTGGTTCGCACACAGCAGTATCCCACCGATCTCTCACGCAACATAATTCCATAGATATAGACGGAATTAATTCTATACAAACCCAAAACTTTAGCTAGGTGGAGTGTGCTCTAGACCACCGAGTAACTAGAAACAAACAGATAAAAAATTATATATGCACCTGTGAATACCGATCTCGGTGGTGAAACAGATTCGAAATCAACCCTATAATTTACAAGGTCAAGTAAGATGTTTCTCATGTCTAGAGAACCGGCAAACGTGTCTTCCACATGCTAATGCACACCCCACAATCGATCTTCTCTCAACTAAATAAAGACGCGAAACCTGCAGAAGCAGTCAACCGAACAATTTACATGGGAGGGAACAACAGTCCAATGTAAACGCACCTCCATATTCATTCTCAAATTTCCATGCAATCTCCAAAGCTATCCAACACGTACTAAGTACTAGTTCGCTGTTCGGTTGTCTAGAGGACAACACCTTAATTCATCTACATTCCTACCCTTCAACAGGCCTCTCCATTCTGACAACTCCTACCGTTATAGGGAAACGTGAATCATTCCCGCACAGTTCACCGGCGCTGCAGGCCGAGCACGTACATCAGTCGTCCTTAGAAATCGGTCACATATACATTTCATCCCTGTCCTTACAACTTAATGTTACAATCGGCGTCTCAGTTGAACGACATTCGTCAATGAGCGAAGTATCGGAAATACACTCTATTGACTGCTGTGGCTCAGGAAATAGAAATATCAGTACCACTCTTTTGACTTGACATACTTTTTCCATGCTATCACAGTACTCCACGTCAAATCCATACCTTCCTTACGACTGGACATAGTCATTTCCTTTGCACAGTCATTTCCTTTGCACAAACACATACTTTATAAGCCTGATGCTCAAATGCAATATATCACGCACCCCCTACTACTAAGTATAATACTTCGTCAGTAACTTATCAGTGGCGATATGAAATACTGCTGAAAGAAAATCAAGAATGGGTGGACATGTCTCATAAGTTTTTCTTTTGAGTGCCACTACCGTGTCCTAGAAAGAGAGACGTAATCAGCCAGATGTTAAAAAAAAACTCGATCCCAACAACTACAGTATGTTACTGTCACAAGCGGTCATGGTTGTACAGGTGCACACAAGTATCCATGTTAAAAGCTATACTGTCTTTATAAATCGAGGTACGACATTACCTCTGAATGTGGTGGTTTTTCTATCCGGCCAAATACCGAGACGGTGATCGCTGGTGTGTATATTATTAGACTAGCAGCGCGCTTACACGTAGCCCACGGCGCAATCTCGTGATAAAATTGCTGAATTTTGAAAGTTATTCGGCTAAGGAACAGGTATTTGCGACGCCCTCACACCGCCAGATATTTATCCAGTATGTGTAACGTATTCTGTCTCGATACCGTGTCAGAGGTTCTGCTATATATCCACTGAGTTACAGGAGACGACTGAGAAGGATCACAAACAGTAGTAAATCGTATGCTTATTGAGGTCGAAAGATATGTACACTAGCTTTTCAGATCTCTAGTGTTACGCTATCCGCTAGAAATTTTGTCTGCGATTTGGAATCAAGTTCTCCCATTCAACCACATACATGCTCTGAATCACAGTAACAAGTGAATAATATTTCTGGCACTTTCATATGTCGCAACGAGTCACCTTTCCCGACCCTGTCTGCTACAGTAAAATTACAACCTGGTTTTAGTCAGTCCCTATGCATCTTGCAACTGGTCCTATTTTACAACTTTGCGCATGTGATCGTTCCATTTTAAGTCGTAACTGAGCATAAGTCGGAGAAAACCATATCCACCACCTTCTGCAACCCGTGTATAAACACAGCGACCTGAGTTAGTGAGGCAGGAGCATGCTTTGACCATTCGGTGGAGATGTGCGCATTGTGGGGCGTCCTCGAACTGCCGGGTGATCAAAAAGTCAGTATAAATTTGAAAACTTAATAAACCACGGAATAATGTAGATAGACAGGTAAAAATTGGCACACATGCTTGGAATGACATGAGGTTCTATTAAAACCAAAAAAACAAAGTTCACAAAATGTGCGACAGATGGCGCTGGACAGCAAAACGTCAGTGACCGCGCATGACAATCGTGTATAAAAGGAGCTGTAATGAGAAAATCAGATGCGCCAGCAGTCGCAGTATGTTGACAGGCGCTTAAAGTGAAGCTGTGTCATCAGAATGGGGAATGTGCTAGTTCAGCGTTACGATCCTATCGCTATAGGAAGGGGATTCTAACGGGTAAAGGTCCGTTGGCAAATGCAGCTGTGGCGAAAATGATTTCGAAGTTCGAAGCCACGGGTTGTTTAGACGGTAAACCCCGTAGTGGCCGACCGAGCACAAGGCGTAATGCTGCTGAGACAGTTCAGGAAGAAATGGAGACCGTAGCGGGTTCGTCTACGCATGGGGAAGTCAGCGCTCGTGCAGTCGCACGTCGCACCGGCATTCCATACACTACTGTTTGGTTGGCACTTACGCGTACCCTCCGATGCTATGGCGGAAGATGGCGATTGTTTGAGTAACGTGTTGTGGACCTACAAAGCTCATTTCACGATCGTAGGGTCTGTCAACGCCCACAACTGCAGAATTTGGGCTACCAAAAATCCTAGAACTGTTGTGGAAAGTCCACTGCACGATGAGAGAGTCACAGTATGAGTTTGATTTACCACATCTACCGTTATCGGGCCTTTTTTCTTCGAGGAAATGCGTGATTCTGGTTCTGTAACTGCTACTGTGACAGGTGAGAGGTACGCCGATATGTTACAGAATCGCATCATCCCCAGCCTGGCTGATAAACACCTGCTGGAACGTACGATGTTTATGCAGGATGGCGTTCCACCCCATATTGCTAGACGCGTGAAAGATCTCTTGTGCGCGTCGTTTGGTGGTGATCGTGTGCTCAGCCGCCACTTTCGTCACTCTTGGCCTCCCAGGTCCCCAGACCTCAGTCCGCGCGATTGTTGGCTTTGGGGTTACCTGAAGTCGCAAGTCTATCGTGAGCGACCGACATCTCTAGGGATGCCGAAAGACAACATCCGACGCCAATGCCTCACCGTAACTCCGGACATGCTTTACAGTGCTGTTCACAACATTATTCCTCGACTACAGCTATTGTTGAGGAATGATGGTGGACATATTGAGCATTTCATGTAAAGAACATCATCTTTGCTTTGTCTTACTTTGTTATGCTAATTATTGCTATTCTGATCAGATGAAGCGCCGTCTGTCGGACATTTTTTGAACTTTAGTATTTTTTTGGTTATAACAAAACCCCATGTCATTCCAGGGATGTGTGTCAATTTGTACCTCTTTGTCTACATTATTCCGTGATTTATTCAGTTTTCAAATTTATACTGACTTTTTGATCACCCAGTACATACAGGTACTACAGATCCGCGTCCATTCAATTCTATCTGCCCAACATGCTATCATCGTTATTCTCTACCCCCAACCAGAGAAAAATTAAGAACTGTAGAAGCTCCACTAACTTCATCTGATACAGAACTCACTAACGCACCATTGCCCGCGTGTTGACGCGAAGCTGCCATGGGGCTCCAGCACAGAGAAGGAGATTTCTCATTGCTTCCCAGAATAGCGCAGGGTACAGCCCTCCAAGCATTCCTAACGGTATACCCAGTCCCTCACCGAATCTGCACCTCAAACTGCTGCTGCTACTGCCGTCTGTGTGGCACGACCCTATTAAATATACAGGCACTGCAGAGGCCACTTTAAAGTCTGATCACCTATACTCTAGGCGAATGATTGAATCCCATACACTCTGGTCATATATAGTTGTTTGAAACGCGCTTTTGTACAATGCCAAACAATTCGTTTTTCTGCCACGACTTCGAGGCCTGTGCCAGGTTCTAAACAGACATTAAGAAGTTCTGATCAACGGTCTTCCGCAGGAAACTATACATTGCACAGTCTAAATCATGTTCTTACGGGGGATACCATAGCACCCCACACATCGGCTGATTTTAAATAAAAGACAGTTACAACATAAGGAAACCGGAAGAGTTTGCTCGCGTTGTGTAGAGTCTCCAAACTACAGTCTGAAGGTGGTTCACGAGCTCGACGTTTAGACTCATCTCTCACACTGACACAATAGCTGATAACTCTGCGTTCCGTTTCGAGTGATTCATCACATTGCAGTCATGTACGCGATCACTACTTCGGTGCTATCCACTCCAGAAGTTATAGCCGTGTCGGCAAAACTCTCTCCATCTCAAACTCTAACATTCTGCGTGGTGTCTGTTTGTTCCAAGTCGTGTCTCCCTACCACTTTCGCGCAACGACGCTCTGAGCCTGTTTTTTAGGGAATTGACTAGTTTGAACCTGGGACCTGTTGCTGGTAAGGAGACGCCAGACCACACATGACATGTAGAATCCAGAAGAGTTCAGTGAGACTAGCGATGATATAACCAAATACTTAATGATTTCAGCGTCAGCTCCACTGCACTCCCTGTAAAAGAATCTTAATGCTAACTATATTTAGTGGAAGGGGTTCAAGGCTTTCCTGTTTTTAGTTAGCTGGTAAAATAACGTCGAAAAAGCAGTTAAGTTTACCATTGGAAATTTTATTCTACTCACAAAACATTGTTTATAAATTGCACTATTGATAAAAGGAAATATTTTAATACAGGATGATAAAAACCAACTGCGTTCAACAAAAATGTGAACGAATATTCCTCGAATGGGTTTCCAAGTTCTACAATGGATCGAAGGATGACCTATGACATATCACATCTATAATCTAGATTTAAGTTAAGTTTCATAAAAGAGAAAACTATCAAATGGTTTACAGTGACCCTCAATTATCTTTAATTAATTATCTAACTTGTCGTAAATTACAGTGGCTGATGTGGCTTCTCAATAATTAAATAACAGAAAAATCATCGCGTTTCAGATTTTGACTTCTAGTAGCAAATGTGAACACCATGAGATTTAATTGACGGTCGACACTAGTATTACGTAAAAAGTGGATGTAACAGATGAGACTTCTGCAGTTCTGAGTGAAGCTTTATGCGCTGTTATGCGGCATCGCGTGCGTTCATTACCTTGACAGTGTTTAGGCAGCGTCAGGGGGCGTCGGGCGTCGCAGCTCCACGCACCTCGCCGTCTCGGTAGCAACTCTCTTCTAACTTCTCCTTACTACAATTTACCTTAGTTGGTTTAAAAAAAGCTATCTGGCTGTGTTTTCAACTGACCAATCAGGGTCTCAATGTTAACCTTAAGCTCCACCTACAAAATTCTGTCTATCCAATGAGAAACGTTATACTTTTCGTGGTGGGGCAATGTTTTTAACGTTTGTAACGTAACAGAGACGCGAAAAAGTTTCACGCTAAAACTTGCAGCTGGTGTGGTCCTTTTAGTGTTATCGTAAGATCTATACTGTTCTTCTGGAGGGCTCTATCTTTTAACATGGGCTGGGGGGTAGTTTTGACCGTCAGCCGGCGATGTGGGCGTCCGCCCCTTATCGTAGGGCCTCCTAGCCTACACGATTCTGCTCTCGGCTTCTGTTCTCGTTTCTCCCCTCGGAACTGCGTCTGTTTCACGGTGGGAAGGTATGACATGCATTTAGGCGTTCTTGTGTTAGTGTGTGGTATTCCATTTGCTCACTCGTTGATCGTATTACTTTGGTTAATTTAATGTCAGGATTTATTCGGAGCTATGTGACATACTGCCGGATTTGCTATCATGTCAGGGTTTTCATGGAAGGTGTTGGATTTTCCTGACACCTTACAAAACAAGCGATGTCAGTCAATCATTATGTGGTAAGCAATAGCATACCACTGGGCAAATGGGATGGAAAATACAACATCGATCTAATCTAATAATAATCATCACAGTTGACAGTGCGAACAATTATAGCAATTTTACACTAATTTCAACACCAACCGATGATATGACAGCATGTTTCCCAATATCAGTATCATAGCTAAAGGACCCCTTCTCCAATTTACGAGAATCGTTGCGAATCTAGATAGATGACTGAGCAGTACGTCCATTCAATGTTAATTCTCAAGCACAAACATCATTAAAGTATATCAGACAACGCTCTACATATTTCTAACACCCCAAGCATAGTGGCTAATTTATGCTGATGAGAGTCACAGAGCATTCTCGCTCTCTTAGGGTAAAACTAGATGGTGAAAGACCCTGTCGCACTGTCATTGACCAGCCCACTCTGCAGCACCGCTACCGATTTAATCTGCATCCGATCAGAAACAGGCCGCTACATTCCGCGTCTCGCGAGTGAATGCAGCTTACTGAGTCCCAGCCGACCGGTGTGGCCGAGCGGTTCTGGGCGCTACGGTCGCAGGTTCCAATCCTGCCTCGGGCATGGATGTGTGTGATGTCCTTAGGTTAGGTAGGTTTAAGTAGTTCTAAGTTCTAGGGGACTGATGACATAAGATGTTAAGTCCCATAGTGCTCAGAGCCATTTGAACCATTTGAACTGAGTCCTTGTCCATCCAAGTGCCCAAGATTTCTATAGATGCATCCATGTAGAGGAGCTTAGCAATCCGTATCGATGTATAGTAACAGATTTCAAATTGTCATGATGTCATAGCAGACGGTTAAGAAGAACAAGAAACGAATGATTTTTATGCGTGATGGAGCGCCAGACGCATGGAGTTCGACACATTTTTAGGTAAATCGACTAAGCTATCAATTCTAAAGTATTGTTCTAGAGTCTAGGATTGATACCTGGAAGGTACTGGTAAGAGAGAACATAAAAACGCACACCCCTAAGGCTACAACGGTCTGCACTTATTTTAAAACAGGCTATAATGTTAGATCACCTGCGCTTCCGACCTATCAGTTGTATGGAATGTAGCGCTGTTAATATTACAATTTAACAAATATATTTCAAGCGCAGGACATTCATCGTTCTTCCCAGATTCTCTACGATAATCTGTGGTATCGATCCGCAAAACGAGAAAACTACTTCCTTAAAACACAGGCTATGCGTGATATATGCACAATATAACTTTCCAGAGATGTATAGTGTCCACTGTTCACATCCGATCGCGGATCGGAAATTATACGATGCCTGCATCAGGTCTATATAAAATGATCGTTAGTAGCGGGGGATACTTACTGCAAGGAAACACACAAACGCATAGCAGCAGCGTCCAACAAGTGAAAATTACAAGTCATTCCGTCGCTAACTCTGTAAACAACACATCTGCCTGGCAAATGTGTACACGGGGACTGCAGCTCCTCAAAAGCACCTATCGCTAACTTAGTTATGACGCTGAAGTCTCGATTGTACACCCAAGATGCAACAGGATGGATGGAGTACATTGCAGAAACCAAAGCTCGTTTAGAGGAATGTGTCAAGCTTCATCACACATGAGATGGATGTCCTCAGATGACAGGCAGGTTTACCGTTAACGATCGCAAGTAGACAGTGCTTTAAACCACATAGAGAACACGTGGCTGTATACGCGTAGAAAGCAGGCTATGTCACGTGACTGATGCATCCGGACAGAACAGTGGAAAAATTGACCTGCAGCGACTTCTCCTTCTCTAGAATGCATCAGTCAACCATTAAAACGTACGTCGTTACAGCTCCATCTCAATCGATTACCCTGTCCACTCTCTGTTATCCTTTAACGCAGATGCAAGTAAATTTAGAGGTGAATGGTCCTCGGTCTTTCTGAAAAGCATCAAATACAGTAGTCAACTCGCGAGCGTCACTGATACCTCGATAGACAAATAGTATAATGCTGCCCCGACGGAAAAAAATTGACTGCCTTCCTGATTCCCTTCGTTTCGATGTCGACGTTTACTGGGATTCCCATTGTTTCCACATATTTGTTCCCATGTACAAATTGTTCGGCGCTAACCAGAAGGTTCACAAGTACTTCCTCGAATCTGTTAAATCACCGAGATCGGTATTCGAGGGTGGAAATATCTTTTTTCATCTGTTTGTTTCTAGTTACTCAGTGGTCTAGAGCACGCTCCACCTAGCTAAAGTTTCGGGCTTGTATAGAAAAGATACAAAAGATAACTGCACTGTTTGTGTAAAATGTCTATATATTGCATTGTAAAGTTTGTGTGGTTTATGATGTGGCATGGCAAGAGAGGATGACTGTGTGTCCTCTCGTGAGGGATGTATAGATTCAGCACATCGATAACCCCAAGGGTATGAGAGAGATTTTTTACGTGAAAAATTATGTGCACTATAGGTACCAAGATTCGTTCCAAAAGCACAACCATCAAGAGGAGACATCAATTGGTGTCAGACAGTAGCAGCAATCGTAATATTTAATTGTAGTTACACTGGTAAATATGTTCCTGGCTTCCAATATTCTTGTGATTCTCGTATGTATTTGATGATCTGTAGACAACTTTACGGGTTTAACTGTGAATGCACTTTAGTGAACTGTGAAAAATAATTTTACCGCTGAATGTCCTGTCTGCAGAAATAAAGAAAATGTGGATGAAGCCTCGATACGGACGGCAACAGTAATTCGGCGGTAAATACGATAAGAGCCAATCACAGTGCTGGATTCGTTCACATCTTCTGTGCTGGGATATAGGAGCCTCTACACAGAGGGGGGGGGGGACGTTTGTGGGTGTTGAAAGTGAGAAGGGTAACATGTGATGGACTGGGGTTAGGACCGCTGGGAAGAGTGCATTCGATGTTATTCTGCGCTATTTGCAGTTAAGCGCAGTTAGACGCGTCTCTCATGTCGCGCTGGGAACAATGTGCCCTGTGCTACTGTCATCAACGGTAAAGACACGTCCTGCCCTGAGGTGTTTCACATATAGGAGCAGCATGAGCACCCACTGGAATTCTGTGACATCAGTATAACACTGACTGTATATCCAAAAATGGAGGCAACTTTCACCTGCGTCCGGCGGCGGCTCGTGGCTGTAGCGGTGCGTGTGTCCCTGGAGCGTCTGCACCCCCCGCCTTTTCGCATCAGCAACGGTGCCTCGATGAACACGTATTTCGAGAGGAATTTCTCAGATATCAAGCATGAAAGGGATGTCGCCGCCTCGTGCATGCAGGCATCTGCGTGTGGTTTGACAGCTGACGGCTGCATCACTGCGTGGGGGCTGCCGCTAACCTCCTGTGCGGTCCAGTGGACAAGGTGTGGGGGGCTGTGCTTGCGTTTGTTGATTACATGTGTGTTGCATTATTTTGTGAGCAGGTCTGTAGGCTGTGCTATGCGTTATTTGGACAGATTATGATTTCGTGCCTGCACATCAGTGTTCTGCATTATTTAGGAGCAGTTTAGAGGTCTGTGGGCAGTGTGGAGCGACCCCAGCATATGTTTTGTACCAGTGTGACAAATATACTCCATCCCTAAATAAATTGTTCCAAAATAAATATAGTACACGTCTTTCGTACTCTATCCAGCTGCCCAGGGCAGACCAACATCTGAAATTACGTCATAGGAGGGATGACTGCACCCTCTGGTGGCAGTATTGTGTACTAAAGTGCGCGTCATTTATGTTGGCAGCCGAGTTTAGGTTCGTTCTGCGCATCTGACGTTACAAAACACAGTCAGCCAATGAACAGAGAACGACATTGCCACATCTCGACTGCAGTGCAGAGCATGGATGAGTGTCTTCAGTTTTAGAAACGTTCAGTCATAAATAAAATAATAGAACAAAAGCAATGTCTTGATAGCAGACTTTCTTTTATAGAAAGTTTGAAAAAAGTATTACCAATTGCTTCATATTCTATTAATTAATTAAACCAAACAAGCAATAAGACTCCTAATTCAGGCGATAGCAAGGAAAGGTGTTTGTATCATCTGACGAACCGCTTTTTCGCAATAAAGAACAGTGGTAATTGTTTATTTCCTATTGTACTTCGACGAAGCGTGAGTAATTCATAGTCATACCAACAGTGTTTGTCAGTATTTTGCGTGACGAGTTACACTCCTCATGGCGTTATGTACTGAGACGAGGTGCGTTAGCGTAACGGTTAAGGTGTTGGGCTGCTATGCTAAAAGTTATGTGTTCAAACCTTGTGTGGTGCTTAATATTTTCATTATTTAAAAACAATATCGAAGTGCCTTACTTCACGAATTATATTCGTTTGAATGCAATTTTTTGAAATTTCTGGTACTTTGTCTCTTCATTAACCCTTTTGCTGCTGCAGACACGTGCTCCCCGCATTCCACAATGTGCGCGATTTTGTCATCACTGCACTGCTCGCCTGAGCAGACACATGGTGTTCCCACTGCTTTGACACAATTATCATTCGATTTCACAAAAACTATTTGGCCCAAAAATTTGATTTTTACGCGTCTTCTTCACTGATACCTCCCCCCCATAAATGACTTAATTTTGTTTCGATGTTCAATGCAGTTATTATGCAGCATTAAATGTAGTAAACCATTGCACGAAATTTTGAAGAGTTTGCAGAGGTAGAAGTCCATAGCGTATACTTTCCGTATGGTCGATTTTAGTTGCCACAATGTTCAGAATGAAATGTGTACAAGATACCTAAATTTCATATAAAATTTACTGTATAACAATATCTCATTTAATTTGAGAAATATTTCGTCTTTCGCGACTGTAATAAAAGTATTATTTACACCGGACGCGGTTGGCTTTTTTTTAAAGCACTTCAATCAAGGAAAGGTATGGCATATACACAATGGTACTCATGTTCTCTTTCTTGTTTTTGTTCCACAGTCGCAGTTTTACCAATGGTACTGAAATATATTCCTCCTATGCAACTGTAATAAGGGACTTATTTAGACCAGACGCGTTTCTCTCTTTTGAAGCATCTTCAGTGGACAGTATTTTGTCTCCTCCATTGCCAAGTCACCTTTCGTAGTTTTGTGGTGCGGTAACACAATATTCAACGTTTGTGTTGGCAGATCAGTGTTTTAGCAAATAAATGATGTTTGTGTGTGCCACACACAAAAATTATATTTGACATAGCTCAGAGCACTTCACTGATAGACGGTATATTCAAGTCCTAATGTTTTTGTAAGTCCACAGTTTTATTTAATGTATTTTGTCTACTTCCTTTTGATTGATTGAAGTGCTTTAAAATAAAGCCAAACGTGTTCAGTGTAAATAAAACTATTGTTACAGTCCCGAAAGACGGAATATTTCTCAGTATCACATACGACACCTATGTGGTATTTAAATGAGCTATTGTTATACAGTAAATTTTATATGAAATTTAGGTATCTTGTCCACATTTCATTCTCAACATTGTGGCAACTAAAATCGACCATACGGAAAGTATACTCTATGGACTTTTACCTCTGCAAACTCTTCAAAATTTCGTGCAATGGTTTACTATATTTAATGCTGCATAATAACTGCGTTGAACATCGAAACAAAATTAAGTCATTTATGGGGGGGGGGGGGGAAGGTATTAGCCAAGAATATGTGTAAAACTCTAATTTTTGGGCCAAATAGTTTTTGTGAAATCGATTGATAAGAGTGTCAAAGCAGTCGGAACACGATGTGTCTGCACAGGCGAGCAGTGCAGTGACAAAATCGCGCACAGCGCGGAATGCAGGCAGCACGTCTTTGTAACAGCGAAAGGGTTAATGCGGCCGTGGTGGCTTCACTTCATGAACTGCGTGCTCCTCCCTAAACGTAAGCTTGCCAACTATGCTATACTATGGCGCTGCTTCTATTGGCGCATGCGTCGCGTGCAACTGGCAACGCAGCAATATCCCGCGTCTGGCCGGGCATGCGCGAGCAACCAAGATAAAAGAATTGAACTATAGGTCAGTTGGAGTCTAGTTCTCGTGGTGGAGACATTCATTCTTTCTTTCTTTCTTTTGCTACTGCCTTTATCCCACATTTTGCGCAGGGGCGGCAGTGTTAAGGACGGATTTCGCATGGTTAATTTTAAGGGGTGGCCAGATGCCCTTCCTGCCGCTCGTGGTGGAGACATTGCCTGCATAATAAGAACTTATGTCCAGCACAGGCAGAGTCGTTTTCCCACCATTTCGCCCCACCATTTTGGATTACGTCACTGAAGAGATGACAGCGCTTTCTGGTGGTGGTACTGTGTAGTAGGTCTAGACCTAGTGGTGAACACTCTGTTTGCCGCCATCTTGTATAACAGTGCTTGCGTCATCAGCTGACTTCATGGCTGCCATCGTGGACGACAGCGTCCTCTGCTGGTGGTTGTGTGTACTCCATCAGTTGGAGTGCGGACCTCCTCGCGGACACACTGGATGGTGGTGGTGTCTCTAATTGTTTAAACAAAGACTGGTGCATGATTTCGACAGTTGACGATTAGCAAGCATGTTTGCACAATGTTTTAGTGGTTCGCATGTCTGTAGGCTGTGTGATGTGACCCCAAGCATGGCAGAGTGCGTGTTTTGTATCAGTGTAATAAATATACTCCATCCCTAAATAAATTGTTCCAAAATAAGTAAATTACACTCCTTCTTCTCTCCACCAGTCCAGTGCAGCCTGATTCATTTTCTCACCAATCCCTAGGATGAGGTGGCCGTCGGATGACTTAGGTTAGTGGAGGTAGTCCAAATGTCCAGTCTTTCGCGTCATTTTGTTAGCTTAGAAGAGATACACGAATTGACCTTTCTTTACCACCAAAATTCAATTTTGGCGCCAGTTCCTAGGAAGAGGTGGCAGTCGGGTCACTTAGGTTAGTGGAGGCATCCGAAGTGACCAATATTCCTGCGATTTGCTTAGGTCAGTAGGGACAACAGTGGTGTGATGCATTATCCTGTTGGAATTTGAACTTCCCCTCATTTTTCTGGGGGAGGGGAGGGGGCATGGCACTTTCCCACCAAAATCAACCATCTTGGATAACGGTACTTGCGTCATCAGCTGACGTAACGGCCGCCATCTTGGATTACGTCATGCGGTGTTGCCAAGTCTACACGCCGCCATCTTGGATGACGTCATCTCCACCATCTTGGATAACAGTACTTTGGCGTAGAAACCACCTTGGAGTTGGGTGACGTCAACGCCACCATCTTGGATAACGGTACTTTGCCGTAGAACGCAGGTTGCCCCAGTACTCTTGTACACTGGTGTTGTTACGGCCTTGGAAGTAGGTCCTTCTTATGTATTAGGTAGCTTATTACTAAGTTATGTTAAATGAAACTTTAAGAAAACCGTTGATAGTTGCTAATACAGTTGAGTACCTTAATCACGCTTTAGCTATATAATGTCTATTTCAAAACTGGCGACTAGTCACAGCCTCTGCTCTGTCGCGCTGATAATAAGCAGCAAGAAAACGTCTGAGGTTGCTTACTGTTCTGTAGTGAAACACGCGTGTGGAACACGGCTAAAAAGTGACGAGAAATACGTTGTTCTTAACGTTTTTCAGAAATTTACAGTTCGACAGTTGAGACACAAATACACACCCAGTGTATTGCGGAATCGGTAGGGTAGTGGTTTGGCAATGTGGTGCAGTTCGTGAATCGCTGGTTCAGGTCTTGCCTTCGTCATCCTTTTATTTTTTGTGCAATTTGAAATGCAAACATCCCATAATTGTAATATTCATCATCATTTTTTTAAGAATAATTCACATCTTCTTGTTTATGATTACATATTGACGTGAAATTCCTGTTTTCATTTCAAATATAAATCCTTAATTACCGACATTTTGTGAAAGACTGTTAACAAAGGTTGCTTTAAATAAGAAAACATAACAATTTAATTGTTAGGGCAAAAATGAAAAATTAAATAGTCTTTATTTGGACTATGTCCATTGTTTTATACCACAAATGTAGTGATGTAGTCTCACACGAACCACAGTGATGTATCGTAGAAACATGGCCTATTCTACACCATATTTTAAATCTATGTGACGATGCTATGCTGATTATATGTTTTGACGATGCCATTATGGCTGTATAACTTTAGGACATGGTGCAAAAAAGATCTGAGGATGGTCATTACAGACTGAAACCGGTCATCATCTAAAGAATTCATATTGTGATCAGAGACCGGAATTAAAAAGCAAAAACAATCATTTTAACAGCATCGAGCACACCATACAAATGCTGTGTTTTTAGATTTGCCACTGTACCATTACAATAAGAAGCCAAGAGAACTGATCTGGAGCCAAGTTAAGGGGTTTGCCATGAGAAATAACAAGACTGTTAGGCTGCCAGACTTACTGGAACTAACGCACGCACCTTTTTCTCACGTCACTGCCGAACGCTGGCGGGATATAGAACGGCACGTTGAATGATAACGCTAATAAAGTAAGAGATCCTGGTTGGGGACGCCAATTGAAAAATCTTCTACTTACGTTTCAAATGTAGACTTAAATAATAAAATGGCAAGTTACTGTTAATCAGAATTCAGGGAAAAGTTGTGATCTAAACGATAATAGATTTTTTTCATGCTTAACATCACAAGACAACAAAAATTATTAAAGAAACGTCACACAAACATTTTTATTTGACAAACGCTTTCACTAACATAGGGTCTGTGGTGGACAAAGTGACCAGCTTGGGGATTGACACAGTACACTAACCGGAACACTAATCGCTTTATCTGACTTCAGACACGTGAATCCGGGTTATGGCACAAAACTACGCCACCATCAAGCATCTATATTCTACCATTCCAAAAAGAAAAATATGGTTAGAAAGAAGAGGGTGCTGAGAAACATACAAGATGTTACAAAAAGGTACGGCCAAACTTTCAGGAAACATTCCTCACACACAAATAAAGAAAATATGTTATGTGGACATGTGTCCGGAAACGCTCAGTTTCCGTGTTAGAGCTCATTTTAGTTTCGTCAGTATGTACTGTACTTCCTCGATTCAGCGCCAGTTGGCCCAAATGAAGGAAGGTAATGTTGACTTCGGTGCTTGTGTTGACATGCGACTCATTACTCTACAGTACTAGCATCAAGCACATCAGTACGTAGCATCAACAGGTTAGTGTTCATCACGAACGTGGTTTTGCAGTCAGTGCAATGTTTACAAATGCGGAGTTGGCAGATGCCCATTTGATGTACGGATTAGCACGGCGCAATAGCCGTGGCGCGGTACGTTTGTATCGAGACAGATTTCCAGAACGAAGGTGACCCGACAGGAAGACGGTCGAAGCAATTGATCGGCGTCTTAGGGAGCACGGAACATTCCAGCCTACGACTCGCGACTGGGGAAGACCTAGAACGACGAGGACACCTGCAATGGACGAGGCAATTCTTCGTGCAGTTGACGATAACGCTAATATCAGCGTCAGAGAAGTTGCTGCTGTACAAGGTAACGTTGACCACGTCACTGTATGGGGAGTGCTACGGGAGAACCAGTTGTTTCCGTACCGCGTACAGCTTGTGCAGGCACTATCAGCAGCTGATTGGCCTCTACGGGTACACTTCTGCGAATGGTTCATCCGACAATGTGTCAATCCTCATTTCAGTGCAAATGTTCTCTTTACGGATGAGGCTTCATTACAACGTGATCAAATTGTAAATTTTCACAATCAACGTGTGTGGGCTGACGAGAATCCGCACGCAATTGTGCAATCACTTCATCAACACAGATTTTCTGTGAACGTTTGGGCAGGCATTGTTGGTGATGTCTCGATTGGGCCCCATGTTCTTCCACCTACGCTCAATTTAGCACGTTATCATGATTTCATACGGGATACTCTACCTGTGCTGCTAGAACATGTGCCTTTACAAGTACGACACAACATGTGGTTCGTGCACGATGGAGCTCCTGCACGTTTCAGTCGAAATGTTCGTACGCTTTTCAACAACAGATTCGATGAGCGATGGATTGGTAGAGGCGGACCAATTCCGTGGCCTCCACGCTCTCGACTTTCATTTATGGGGCATTTGAAAGCTCTTGTCTACGCAACCCCGGTACCAAATGTAGAGACTCTTCGTGCTCGTATTGTGGACGGCTGTGATACAATACGCCATTCTCCAGGGCTGCTTCAGCACATCAGGGATTCCGTGCGACGGAGGGTGGATGCATGTATCCTCGCTAAAGGAGGACATTTTGAACATTTCCTGTAACAAAGTGTTTGAAGTCGCGCTGGTACGTTCTGTTGCTGTGTATTTCCATTCCATGATTAATGTGATTTGAAGAGAAGTAATAAAATGAGCTCTAACATGGAAAGTAAGCGTTTCCGGACACATGTCCACATAACATATTTTCTTTCTTTGTGTGTGAGAAATGTTTCCTGAAAGTTTGGTCGTTCCTTTTTGTAACACCCTGTATATTGGAGCCCTACGCCATAGCGGCTAATACTTTACCCTCCTGCTGGTCAAAGTGGCACACCACGATGCATTCGGCGACTGAAGTCATTGATGGCCGCAATCTGTTGTTAATGGCGCGCGCCCGGAAAATGTAAGTACGTGGTCTCGCGTTCGGTTAATTCGGATTGCAGGTACTTGCCTATGAGCCTCTGAAACCCCGGTGGATTGCAGTGTGCAGGTGGACCCATTTGCTGGTCTGCCAAACCAATTTGACTCTGTGCCTGTGGTGTGCGTACTGTAAGACCTTCGGTACACACACCATCAGATTATTTGACTTGTCGCTCTAACGATGTAGGCGAGTGTCAGCAATATGTCTCGTGGTCTTATCGTGGCGTGTTTATCTTCTGCCGTTAGGTCAGACGATAGAAATGCCACTTGCACGCTTAGAGTAGCAGATTGACGGTGACCAACTTTAAACAGAACTTTATTAATTTTCACACACATTTATTAAAATAATAAAATTCATAGATATATATGTAACTTGATTCTGGATGCTGTTTACAATTGACAATCTTAAGTTCCTTTGGTCTTGGTACGTTAATCTTATTCTCACATATCTCTGATTTTTGACAACGTGTCTACACATTTATCTTCATGGCTATGTACAGGAATATGATCATCTTATTAGGTGCAGACTGAAACTTGACCATAGACTGATGCAGACAAATGCAGACTAATGCAGAAGTAATCAGAGGTCTGTACACTCGTTATAATACCTCACGCATTCAGGTATCACTGCACAAGTGTGATCCGCGAGGAGAAAAGGTTCTACGTTAGCAGCAATCTCACTGGCTGCGTGACATATTAATACGCGGATCGGCGGAAGCAGAATTTGGTCCGTCTCTAAGGCAGCGCCATCTCGTAGTGCGGAGACGGTCGAGCACTGCGCCTGCGCTGTTGTGCTTAGCGGGGCGCGCTCTAGTGGGAAAGTTGTGTACGCGCTGACTACGCGGAACTATGTTCACAACAGTGCCATGACTATGCATGACAGAATGTGTCAAATGTTTAGACGGCCGACTCAAGACAAATAAGTACACCCACGCATCACTTGTTGTGTGCATGATGCTAGAAGCAGTACCTCTGATGGTTCAGAAGGTGACTGGCACAGGCTCTAAGTGGCACACTAGTAAAGGACACAAGTCTCACTGTTTAGGTAGAGACCTGCAGCTCTTCACTAGCGAAGCACCAGTACAAGAGTGAGAACTCTTCTCTTTCTGCCTCGTGATGAATGGGTGTTGTGTGATGTCGTTAGGTTTAAGTAGTTCTAGGGGACTGATGACCATAGCTGTTAAGTCCCATAGTGCTCAGAGCCATTTGAACCATTTTTTTTCTCTTTCTGTTCGCTTCCTCCTCAGCTCAGTAGCAAAGCATAACTCCATCTTAGACTTCCCCCACTTTAGCACAAGCCAATGACTAACTAGAGCATGGTGTTCGAAGCTGGGAGAGTAGCCGTTGCCCTGCATATACCGATTTGACCAATCAGAGACTAAAGTTAATTGGGAGAAAAGGAAAAAAGATTCAGCTTCGCAGCCTCTTTCCCACACGTTTGCCGTGTCTTTTGCTAACAGCATGACCAGGATGGAACTACATCACTCCATGAGAAGTTCAAGAACACAGGATCAGTTGCTGACCTTCCGAGGTCTGGTCGACCGAGAACCTCAGCAGACAGGGTGGAAGCTGTAAGGCAGTCTTTTCTGCGAAGTCCCAAGAAATCAGTGCGCAGTGCCTGACGTGAATTACAATGCCAAAAAGCTCTCTCCATGACATTTTACACGAACGTTTATTGTTTCGTGCATACAAAGTGCAAATCGTTCAGGCCTTGTTGCCCAATGACAGTACACGTCGATATCACTTTGCGGTCGAAATGGTATCAAGTATTGAGGACGATGATGGTTGTCTCAGACGAATTGCCTTTTCCGAAGAAGCGACCTTTTTTGTCAGTGGAGTAGTGAATCGTCATAATGTGCGCATTTGGGGTTCACAACTCCCTGGCGAGGTTACGGAGTGCACCAGGGGCAGTCCAGAGGTGAACGTTTGGTGCGCGCTATTGCACGATCGAATTATCGGGCCATTCTCCTTCGCTGAGGCTACCGTCACACCTGCTGTGTATCTGGACATGTTGCAACTGTATGCTGTTGCTCAGTTGCTTCAGTATCACCCCGATGTCTTGTTTCAGCACGACGGTGCACCTCCTCAATGGGGTTTGGACGTCCGTACCTATATCGATATGACCTTTCTTGCGCGATGGATTGGTCGTGGTGGGCCAACGGTTTGGCCTCCACGCTCTCCTGACTTAACCCCATTAGACTTCTTTTTATGGGGTTATGTCACGGACGAGGTCTACCGAACACGTGTACCAGATCTCGAAACCCTGCGGCAATGGATAACCACAGTCGTTGAATCGATCCCTCCAATGTTGGCTAATGTGTGGACGGAAATTCAATATGGAGTAGATGTGCTACGTGCTACGAAGGGTGCTCATGTGGAAGTTTACTGATGTGCTAAAAAAACTTTGATAGTTTGTAAACAATTAGACACCAGTTTCATATTTGTATCTTACTTCTAGCCGAGTTATCAATTTATGTAATCAGGGAAAGACTTTTCGGACACCCTGTATGTTTTGTAACAGAGTCTGGACATCTAGTCTCCAGTGTCCCACAGAAATTCGCAGAACGCTCTCAGTTGTTCTGTCGTCTTCCAGCCCAACAAGGGCGCCTCCTGTGCTTCGCTGCCAGTCCACAATGCGCCGGCCATTGCAGCGGCGACTCCTCGGCGCTGCTCAGTCCACGTGGACGCGGCTGCCTCCCAACCGGCGCCAACCAAAGTGCCTGGAGAACGAGACCGCGGAACTGCCTCCCCCCCCCCCCCCCCCCACCAGGTTCCACAGGAGAAAAGCACTTGCCTCGGCCCACCGTCACCGTGTGCTTTTACTGCAGTCGTTGAAATCGGCACCCTATTCCTTTGAATGCGGGTAAAGCTTACTATTATTCCTTCCCTAGAGCACGGAAAAAAGAGCATTAACTACTGCCCACCATCATGATGATGTGTTGTAAGACGTGTATATTTCTATTGTCTATTATCAAATCACATTTCATGACAGATGTTTATATTTTATTAATAGGATTAAGTAGGAATAATTAATATTTGTCATGTTGGAAATAATTGTGGCAGCAGGGAATATCTGCACCAAAGTATTGTTGACAAGAGAGAGCGCAAATTGATATAATTTTAAAAAAGGGGGGGGGGGGGAGTGACAGCGTATGGATACATTTTAAGAAAAGAGCGGGAAAAACCGCGCATTGATACATTTTCTAATGGTAGCAGCGACTGTCTGCACCAGAAAGCATTGTTGGCAGGAGAGACCGCACTTTAGCGTTCGTAGGAAGTCAGTAGTAAGCGAGAAGTGAAGCGAGTCGGTAGCGGGTCTGAAGCGAGAGGTTGAGAGGAGCGGTGTGTCTGCCAGCCACCAGCTATGATTTACAGGAGATTACAAACGGATGTACAGAGACATCAGCTAACTATTATCAAAGAGGAATTAATATTATTGAATTAATTTTTTGAGAAACTCAAGGCTACTGAAGGTATGGTTGCGCATTGCTAGTTGTAAGATTATTGTAAAAAGTAAGTCCCATTTGATCGTTTGTAAAATCATTTCATGACCAGCAGTAAATATTTGAAGAAACGTTTTCAGAATACAATTAACTTTTGCCAGCAATGTTGCATTATTGATTATAATCCATCCCAAAAACCATCAACGTAAAACTTTGCAAAAATTTTGTTGTTGCCAAGGAAAAGTGTAACTATGAATTACGTAACTTCAGTCAAATTAATTAAAGAATAACGTCAGCTTTGCTATAAAAGAATACCGTCAGCTTTGGTAATAAACACAGCCATTTATTATGACAGCCCACCAGCAGCTAATAGAGTACAGTAAACCAGAGTAAGTATATTCGTGTCGCAGTTCGATGTAGCAGTCAGAGGGGCGATCCAGTAACAGTAAAAAAGATAAGGATCAGTTTTGGGTTATTGCAGGTAACGACTGAGGGCCACGACGACGACACAGTCTATGTTTCGTCGAAATAATCCGAAAATCACTTTTAATAAGCTCCGATTAAATTTGTATGCGAAGATTGAGAAAGAGAATAAATTTCAAAGGGAATATTTCATTTCTTATTATTAAGCAAGAGATAAAAATCCTAAAGAAAGGTTACATAGGTTATTGTAGAAGGGAAGGTTATCATTAACAAAAGAGATATAGAGAAGACGGTTATTGCGTAAAAACAAAAGAGGTATAGAGGAGACGGGAAAGGATTCAGTATGAAGTCAAAATTTGCAATAAAGTTCATTTTCCCTAAGAACATGAAGCGGCATGACACCGAATCAGAAGTGAAAGTGCCCTGCAATCTCTCAACGTCACGAAAGAAGAGGAGGAAATGTGGCGCCTGGTTGGCTTTGTGGATTCTGTTGTAGATCGACTCATTATCGACATAGCAAGTGACAGTTCCATAACTGAAATGTATTTCTCGGATTCAGATAAGGAAAGAGCTAAGAGATTACCAGATGACTGACTAATTAATACCTTCAGTGTCCTCAGTATTCAACAATACAGTGAAATCCCTGCAGCATGCTTTTGCATCACACATAGCTTGCTCAGAAACATTACCGAATGTTTAAGTTGGGAATTTTCTTCACGCTTGTTTGTAATTAGAATACTATGTTAGATGAGAACGAGAACATTTTATGCTTTCCGTCTGGTCACCTAAGAAGCGCGAGGTATTGCTCGAGACCTGCCAAATATTATTTCATTGTGTTTAAATATTAGGCGACATTCGAAGCTGTATTGTTTCCCTGCTCGTCACTTTTCATGTCTGAACAGCAGCTGCTCACATCATTGAAGGATAGTTGGAACAGCTGGATGGCCAGTGCTGTCCTTGTTTAATGCGCCTGTAAAGCTGTTGTCTCAGTCGATGTGCGAGTAATGCACAGCACAAAACTTGTCCTTATGATCGCACCTGACTGTATTGGACGCAGATTGGCTTCCACTCCACCTGAAACGAAATCCAATGAGATTCAAGCAGATGCAGAAAAATACATGGCGTAACGTTTACACAAGGTTTGTTCTTATGATGAACAGAGATCGTTGCGCAACATTAGGCAGCGTTCCTCTACCAGCCATTCGCTGATTAAGCCACGGACAAGTACACAGTCTCCTATTCGATTTTCCCCGCCTGCCCCGAAAGTCGCTAACAGACGCAGGTATTGCACCCGCTTCCGTTTCTGTGAAGAAACGCGCGATTCGCGCGCCAGATGCAGCCGCAAAGCGGCGCTGGAGAGCGCTCAGGTCGCGAAACACGTGACTGCTGTGTACAGATGTGGGGTGAGTTGGCGACCCTTCACTCACAGCTCCAGGCTGTGTTGGCTTCCGACACACAGCTTGAGGCTGCTGCCAGGGGGCGTCACTGTGGGGGCACGACCCACCTGTCCCCTGATCGGTCCTCTACTGCTGTGGCCGCCCCGGGTACTGCCTGCAGTAAGGTTGACCCCTCACCCGTGGTCGAGTGGGAGACCATTCCAAATTCTGGCAGGCAGCGAAAAAGCTTTCCGAGGGGCCGATCGTAGGTCCTCCCCGGTTCTTCTGACCAACAGCTTTCAGGCGTTATCTGTGGCT
Source organism: Schistocerca americana (assembly GCF_021461395.2). NCBI lineage: Eukaryota > Metazoa > Arthropoda > Insecta > Orthoptera > Acrididae > Schistocerca > Schistocerca americana. The sequence continues at coordinate 307,276 of NW_025726269.1, read as the reverse complement.
GATGATGTCTCTGAGCCAGATGTAGTCCTTCACCCTGTTCCATAGGAAGCTTCTAGGCCCGCAAGCTCTGGACGTTCACATAGGTTGGGCTTGCTGGTAGTTGGGAACTCCGACGTTAGGTGCGTAATGGGGTCCCTTGGGAACGTGGCTGCCAAGCGGGGGAAGGAAGCCAGCGTGCACTCCGTGTGCATACCAGTGCACTCAAACGGATGTGGAAAGGCTGCTTCAGGATGCCATGAAGAGTACAGGGTGCAGCCAACTGCAGGTGGTGGCTCATGTCGGTACCAATGTGTGTCGCTTTAAATCAGAGGAGATTGGTTTCGGGCAGCTAGCAGAAATGGTAAAGACTGTCAGTCTTGCTTGCGAGATTAAGGCAGAGCTCTCCATCTGCAACATCGCCAATAGAAGTGACTGTCGTCCTTTGGTGTAGAGCCGAGTACAGGTTCTATGACTGTGTAGGCTGCAGATCCCTTGACTTGCGCCATCGGCTGGTGGGTTTCCGGGTTTCGCTTAATAGGTTAGGAGTCCACTTCACACAGGAAGCAGCTACACGGGTACCGGGGGCTGTGTGGACGGAACTGGGCGGTGGTTTAGGTTAGAGGGTCTCAGGAACCGCAGAAAGAGCTCCAAGCCCTAATAGAAAGCACTGAAGCTCAAATAGTTAAGGTACAGAAATCTGGCTAAAGCCGGAAATAAGCTCAGCCGGAATTTTTTCAAACGATCTAACAGTGTTCAGACAGGATGGACTAAATACAGTTGTTGGTGGAGTATTTATTGATGTCAGGAGTAGTTTGCCTTGTAGTGAAATTCAGGTCGATAGTTCCTGAGAAAAAACTGATAATTGGATCGTTTTACCGACTCCCTGACTCAGAAAATATACTTGCTGAACAGTTCAAAGAAAACTTGAGGCGTCCGCAGCTCGTGGTCTCGCGGTAGCGTTCTCGTTTCCCACGCCTGGGTTCCAGGGTTCGATTCCCGGCGGGGTCAGGGATTTTCTCTGTCTCGTGATGACTGGGTGTTGTGTGATGTCCTTAGGTTAGTTAGGTTTAAGTAGTTCTATGGGACTGATGACCATAGATGTTAAGTCCCATAGTGCTCAGAGCCATTTGAATTTGAACAAAAGCTTGAGGCTCGTTTCAAATAGGTACCCCACTCATACAGTTATAGTCGATGGTGACTTCAATCTATCCTCGATATGCTGGAAAAGCCGGCGGCATGTAGAGCTGCTCTTGGGGGGCGAAAAGAGAAAGAACTGCTTTTTTTTTTTTAATGTCGAAAAATTGAATATTTTGGTGGGCCACTTGGCAACAGAATCAGGGATTGATTACACTATTATAATAACATACGTTGACCATTAAATACCTGAATAAGAGCAGCAGCTTGATTTATTTGAGATCGTTCCGAAGAAACATTATCATTTCTGTGCATTTTTATAGTCGCGATGTAGTCATACCCGGAACAACACTAATGGACCAGAAGATTTATAGACTTTAAAAGAAATGCAACACTATACAATTTAAAAAAAGGAGCTGATTCACAAATAACAGGAAAACGATAATGTTCCTTCTGCCTCATGCTGCGTTCGGCCCACTAGCGTGATCGTAATTTCTGGTGATGAACTAACACAAAATAATTAACATTCAAGTAAATGAGGAGATGGAAATCATCAAGGTTAACTTACTAAAATAAGTACACTTATCTTTAACACGCGTTTGTCTTAATGCTACGTACCTTTTCATATTAAATTACAATAGATGACCATTGTGGATAAATACTTTATACATAACAGTCAAAATGTTTTCTTGATGCTGTCTGTTCGTAATCAATTACAAGAAACTACATATTTCCGGATTGGAAAAATAACAATTAACGTATCTAGTGAATATTTTCACATAAAATATGAAATACCGATGCGGAACGCAGCAAGTCCGCGTCCGCCTTTCATGGAATACAAACAGTAGAAGGTGAGTCTGCAGCTCGTGGTCGTGCGGTAGCGTTCTCGCTCCCCACGCCCGGGTTCCAGGGTTCGATTCCCGGCGGGGTCAGGGATTTTCTCTGCCTCGTGATGACTGGGTGTTGTGTGCTGTCCTTAGGTTAGTTAGGTTTAAGTAGTTCTAAGTTCTAGGGGACTTATGACCATAGATGTTGAGTCCCATAGTGCTCAGAGCCAGTAAAAGGTGAGGCGCCCAATGCCTCATTTGTCTTGAAACAACAGGTTTTTTTTTTTTTTTGTTATATCATTAATCGATACATGTACATAGAGATTTACAGGTACCGCGCAAGAACGGCAAAGATAAAGAATAATAGGTTCTGTCGCTGAACTTCAGGACTTCAGGCGTTTACTATTGAGCGTATATTAATGTTTGTGAGGTGAAAATTACTAATATTACAGGCAGGTATCCGAAATTGTACTGAATACCTTCTCAGAATATTATTTTGAACATTAAGTTAACGAGCCCACTCGAAGCGTTAAATGGTTGCGAGAGAATACTTACCTCTCAGCAACAAATAATCCTGGACAAATAGGGAGTATCGTGACCAATACAGGGATTAGCGACCACGAGGCAGTTGCTGCTAGGCTGAAAGCCGTAACACCTACAACCATAAAAAAGAAACGCAAAGTATATCTATTTAAAAAAAACTGATAAAAATGCTCTTAACGCCTTTTTAAGAGACAGTCTTCACTCTTTCCGATCTGGGCATGTAAGCGAAGAAAAGTTGTGGAATGATTTCAAAGAAACAGTATCGACAACAATAAATTAATTAGTGATGGTATTGATCCCTCATGGTACACAAAACGGATCAGATCGCTGTTGCAGAAGCAGCGAAAAAAGCATGCCAAATTTAAAAGAACGCAAAATTACCAATACTGGCAAAATTTTACAAAAGTATACCGCGTACTTCAATGCAGATGCTTTTAATAATTTCGTAACGAAACTCTGTCTCGAAATCTGGCAGAAAATCCAAAGAGATTCTGGTCATTCATAAAGCACACCAGCAGGAAGACGAAATCAATACCTTCACTGCGCGATAACAACGGTGAAGTCACTGATGACAGTGTTTAATAACTCTGCTTCAGTGGCACTATTTTCCGAAACTCCTTCACCGAAGAAGACGAAGTAAATATTATTGAATTCCAATCAAGAACAACTGCCTAGATGAGAAACATAGAAGTAGATATCCTCGGTGGCGCAAAGCAGCTTAAATCACTCAATAAAGGCTAGGCCTCTGGTCCAGACTGAATACCAGTCAGGTTCCTCTCAGAGTATGCTGACACAGTAGCTCCATATTTAGTAATTATGTACAACCGTTCGCTCACATCACGATGCGTACCTCAAGACTGGAACATTGCTCAGATCACACCGATACCCAAGAAGGGAAGTAGGAATAATCCGTTGAATTACAGGCCCATGTCACTAACGCCGATTTGCAGTAGGGTTTTGGAACATATACTGTGTCCGAACATTATGTGGTACCTCGAAGAAAACGATTTATTGGCACATAGTCAGCACGGATTCAGAAAATATCGTTCTTGCGAAACACAACTATCTGTTTTTACTCATGAAGTAAAGAGTGCTATTGACAGGGGATGTCAAATTAATTCCATATTTTTAGATTTCCAGGAGGCTTTCGACACCGTTCCTCACAAGCGTCTTCTAACCGAAGTGCGCGCCTATGGAATATCGGCTCACTTGTGCGACTGGATTCGTGAAAGGTCACAATAACATTTGAAGCTGAAGAAGTGAATTAAAATTCGTGCTGTGGCAGGGTCTTCTTGCTTACTAGGCAGATATACTGATCATTACACGACCACAGTATTATGGTCACAGTTCGTAGTAATAGGCGGAGAGTCATAGAGTGAAACAGAAGTAATATCCCGCGTTCCCCAGGGAACTGTTATAGGCCCTCTATTGTTCCTGATCTATATTAACGATATAGGAGACAATCTGAGTAGCCGTCTTAGATGATGTTGTCATTTACCGTCTTGTAAAGTCATCAGATGATCAAAACGACTTGCAAAATGATTGAGGTAAGATGCGAAAAGTGGCAATTAACCCTGAATAAAGAAAAGTGTGAAGTTATTCGTACGAGTACTAAAAGAAATCCGTTACATTTCGATTACGCGATAAGTCACACAAATCTGAAGGCTGTAAATTCAACTAAATACTTAGGGATTACAATTACAAATAACCTAAACTGGAGCGATCACATAGATAATATTGCGGGTAGAGCAAGCCAAAGACTGCGATCCATTGGCAGAACACTTAGGAGGTGCAACAGTTCTACTAAAGAGACTGCTTAGACCACACTTGTCCGCCCTATACTGGAGTACTGCTGTGCGGTGTGGGATCCGCTTCAGGTGGGACTGACGGCTGACATCGGAAACGTACAAAGAAGGGCTGCTCGTTTTGTATTATCGCGAAATAGGGGAGATAGTGCCTGAGATGCGATACGTGAAGTGGAATGGCAATCATTAAAACAAAGGCGTTTTTCGTTGCGTCGGGGTCTTCTCATGAAATTTCAATCACCAGTTTTCTCCTCCGATTGCGAAACCGTTCTGTTGGCGCCCACCTACATAGGAAGCATTGATCATCACGATAAAATAAATCAGGGCTCGCGCAGGAAAATTTAAGTGCTCGTTTTTCCCGCGCTCCGTTCGAGAGTGGAACGGTAGAAAGACAGCTTGAAGGTGGTTCAGTGAACCCTCTGCCAGGCACTTTATTGTGAATAGCAGAGTAATCACGTAGACGCAAATTGAAGCACCCGATTACGAACCGGGGTGATGCCATTTGGAAATGAAGACCTCGGCAACTGATAAATTAGATTTGGATGCCGGTGCCTTTCAAATACTCTGTGAGAAAGTTATATTTATCAAGATGGTGGAGTGAAACAGGTACATTGGTTGGGAGGCATTAACCTATCATAAATACTTTCCTGTACAAGTGTGACAGTGCAGTCATGCACTTGGAACATGCCAGTATTACGTGGTCGAGATCCGTCACTGCCACTGTGTCCTTATCGCAGTGTCTCCAGACGGGATAATCTTGAGCCAGTACAGGTGCGCGGGCTGACACCCGCGTCCTGTCCTCCTGACGCTCCACTCCTTTTCACGTTCGTCGCACATCAGCAAAGACACCCTGTGAGTGCGTTAGCGTCTACAGAGTAAATGACCCTTATTCTGTGACAGAGCAGATCGGTGTTTAGCTCTTCACAATTTGCTTAATTTCGGAATTATCGTCAAAGAAGTACACGAATTCACATACGCTACTGGCCATTAAAATTGCTACACCAAGAGAAATGCAGATGATAATCAGGTATTCATTGGACAAATATATTATACTAGAACTGACATGTGATTACATTTTCACGCAATTTGGGTGCATAGATCCTGCGAAATCAGTACCCAGAACAACCACCTCTGGCCATAATAACGGCCTTGATACGCCTGGGCATTGAGTCAAACAGGGCTTGGATGGCGTGTACAGGTACAGCTGCCCATGCAGCTTCAACACGATACCACAGTTCATCAACGGTAGTGACTGACGTATTGTGACGAGCCAGTTGCTCGGCCACCATTGACCAGACGTTTTCAATCGATGAGAGATCTGGAGGATGTGCCGGCCAGGGCAGCAGTCGAACATTTTCTGTATCCAGAAAGGCCCGTACAGGACCTGCAACATGCGGTCGTGCATTATCCTGCTGAAATGTAGGGATCGAATGAAGGGTAGAGCCATGGGTCGTAACACATTTGAACAGTAACGTCCACTGTTCAAAGTGCCGTCAATGCGAACAAGATGTGACCGAGACGTGTAACCAATGGCATCCCATACCATCACGCCGGATGATACGCCAGTATGGCGATGACGAATACACGCTTCGAATGTGCGTTCACCGCGATGTCGCCAAACACGGATGCGACCATCATGATGCTGTAAACAGAACCTGGATCCATCCGAAAAAATGATGTTTTGCCATTCGTGCACCCAGGTTCGTCGTTGAGTGCACCATCGCAGCCGCTCCTGTCTGTGTTGCAGCGTCAAGGGTAACCGCAGCGATGGTCTGCGAGCTGATAGTCCGTGCTGCTGCAAACGTCGTCGAACTGTTCGTGCAGATGGTTGTTGTCTTGCAAACGTCCGCATCTGTTGACTCAGGGATCGAGACGTGGCTGCACGATCCGTTACAGCCATGCAGATAAGACGCCTGTCATCTCGTCTGCTCGTGATACGAGGCCGTTGGGATCCAGAACGGCGTTCCGTATTACCCTCCTGAACCCAACGATTCCATATTCTGCTAACAATCATCGGAACTGGACCGACGCGAGCAGCAATGTCGCGATACGATAAAATGCAATCGCGATAGGCTACAATCCGACCTTTATCAAAGTCGGAAACGTGATGGTTCGCAATTCTACCCCTTATACGAGGCATCACAACAATGTTTCACCAGGCAACGCCGGTCAACTGCTGTTTGTTTATGAGAAATCGGTTGGAAACTCTCCCCATGTCAGCACGTTGTAGGTGTCGCCACCGGCGCCAGTCTTGTGTGAATGCTCTGAAAAGCTAATCGTATGCATATCACAGCATCTTCTTCCTGTCGGTTAAATTTCGCGTCTGTAGCACGTCATCTTCGTGGTGCAGCAATTTTAATGGCCAGTAGTGTAGATTGTGACCATGACAGTTGTCAGTATAAAGTATTACGTCTTGTTTAGTAGAAATAACCCTCAACACAACAATACCAAATTTAAATCGCAGGTTCTCTACAAGTTGAAGTTGGCCAATATTACGACAAATCATCCGATTCTGGTTCTACGTTCGGTGCTATTTAGGATGAGAATCAAGTCTAAGGAAGATGGTTAGTTTTTGTGAAAAGATGAGCAAAAGATTACTCGAGGTTGCTCGGGATTACAGTGGACACAAGCTGCTGAACCAACAAGTTTACGCGTCTGCCAGCGCAAATTACCAGAGCTATCGGCTGCCTGCGTGCTCTCGCCCTCTGAAAACACTAGAAGAAGCTGATGAAAATCTTTATCAGCTGAAACTGTCTTATGTTTGTCGTTAGGCGAGAAAGCATGCACTCATCCCTAGTCTGGAAAATATGGCCATATACAAGTGCATAGATGGTGCAGCATGTATACTCCAATGCCCTCTCAGTTCTTGCAAGAACAATTAACAACGTGGCTGTTTCGTTTGTCCGCTATCGGAGCTCAACGACTGTTCAGCTAATTTCTAGCTGAATGTCAGCCGGCGGCCTGGATGGCCGAGCGGTTCTAGGCGCTACAGTCTGGAACCGCGCGACCGCTACGGTCGCAGGTTCCAAACCTGTCTCGGGCATGGGTGTGTGTGGTGACCTTAGGTTAGTTACGTTTAAGTAGGTCTAAGTTCTAGGGGACTGCTGACAACAGATGTTAAGTCTCATAGTGCTCAGAGCCATTTGAACCAACCACACGCTGTCAGTCCCGCCCTTTTTAAAATTACTCAATGTGCGGTCTCTCTTGCGAACAATATTTTGGTGCAGACATTCCCTGCTACCACAATTATTTCCAACATGACAAATATTAATGTTTGCTAATCATTACAGGGTCTATACAAGGGCGATGTACTTGAGGACAATATTATGGAAATCGAAGAGGATGTAGATCATGAAATGGGAGATACAATAGTGCGTAAAGAGTTTGACAGAGCACTGAAAGACCTGAGTCGAAACACGGCCCCCGGAGTAGACAACATTCCGTTAGAACTACTGACGGCCTTGGGAGAGCCAGTCCTGACAAATCTCTACCATTTGGTGAGCAAGATGTATGAGACAGGCGAAAAACTCTCAGACTTCAAGAAGAATATAATAATTCCAATCCCAAAGAAAGCAGGTGTTGACAGATGTGAAAATTACGCAACTATCAGATTAATAAGTCACGGCTGCAAAATTCTAACGCGAATTCTTTACAGACGAATGGAAAAACTGGTAGAAGCCGACCTCGGGGAAGATCAGTTTGGATTCCGTAGAAATATTGGGACACGTGAGGCAATACTGACCTTACGACTTATCTTAGAAGAAAGATTAAGGAAAGTCAAACCTACGTTTCTATCATTTGTAGACTTAGAGAAAGCTTTAGACAATGTTGACTGGAATACTCTCTTTCAAATTCTAAAGGTGTCAGGGGTAAAATACAGGGAGCGAAAGGCTATTTACAATTTGTACAGAAACCAGATGGCAGTTATAAGAGTCGAGGGGCATGAAAGGGAAGCAGTGGTTGGGAAGGGAGTGAGACAGGGTTGTAGCCTCTCCCCGGTGTTATTCAATCTGTATATTGAGCAAGCAGTAAAGGAAACAAAAGAAAACTTCGGAGTAGGTATTAAAATCCATGGAGAAGAGACAAAAACTTTGAGGTTCGCCGATGACATTGTAATTCTGTCAGAGACAGCAAAGGACTTGGAAGAGCAGTTGAACGGAATGGACAGTGTCTTGAAAGGAGGATATAAGATGAACATCAACAAAAGCAAAACGAGGATAATGGAATGTAGTCTAATTAAATCGGGTGATGCTGAGGGAATTAGATTAGGAAATGAGACACTTAAAGTAGTAAAGGAGTTTTGCTATTTGAGGAGCAAAATAACTGATGATGGTCGAAGTAGAGAGGATATAAAATGTAAACTGGCAATGGCAAGGAAAGCGTTTCTGAAGAATAGAAATTTGTTAACGTCTAGTATTGATTTAAGTGTCAGGAAGTCATTTCTGAAAGTATTCGTATGGAGTGTAGCCATGTATGGAAGTGAAACATGGACGATAAACAGTTTGGACAAGATGAGAATAGAAGCTTTCGAAATGTGGTCCTACAGAAGAATGCTGAAGATTAGATGGGTAGATAACGTAACTAATGAGGAGGTATTGAATAGAATTGGGGAGGAGTTTGTGGCACAACTTGACTAGAAGAAGGGATCGGTTGGTGGGACATGCTCTGAGGCATCAAGGGATCACCAATTTAGTATTGGAAGGCAGCGTGGAGGGTAAAAATCGTGGAGGGAGACCAAGAGATGAATACACTAAGCAGATTCAGAAGAATGTAGGTTGCAGTAGGTACTGGGAGATGAAGAAACTTGCACAGGATAGGGTAGTATGGAGAGCTGCATCAAACCAGTCTCAGGACTGAAGACCACAACAACAACAACAACAACAACTTAATCCTATTAATAAAATATAAACATGTTTCATAAATTGTGGTCTGACAACAGACAATAGAAATACACACGTCTTACAACATGATGTGGGAACATTTACTTGAGTAGAGTCCGTGTGTGTGGTACGGGCTCATCAGTAGTAGTCCTCTTGCAGAGTGATGAAATCTGGCTGTTACAAACTTTTGTCTCTCACTGCTAGTAAAGTACGATTGTGGCTGAGGTAAACTGGTCCGGCTGCAGTCACTAATGTGGTCGCTGTGTGCTGTGGCGAACTGAAGCCGCTGTGCGAGTGAACTGACAGACGGCAGAGCGGGTGACTGAGTGAGTGCTGTCGAGACGGCGTTGCCGGTGTCTGCTCACCGATCCTCGCGCCTCCTCTTTGCCGACTGGTGGGACACGCCAGCACACATTGTGAAGGTGCAAAGTGCATTCCGCTGTCTACTGAGCAAGAAGCCGCCCCGGCTGAAGCGCACTTGTGACAGGGTGGCAAAATTCCCGGATAGTGATTGCGTGTACAAAGTGAAGAGCACTGTTTGGGCACGCACGTCTGCTGAAAAACGTCGAGCGTGTGCGAGGTGCGTTCACACGGAACTGTCGGCAGTCCACAAGGCAGGCCGCAGGCCGGGAACTTCGACTTCCTCGAACAACGGTGTGGCGTCTTCGGACGGATGCCTGCATACGAAGCCTTACAAGTTGCAGTTTAGTGCAGCGACTGCGTCGTGGCGACCGTAACAGGAGGTGCGAATTTCGCTCTTCAGTTCTCCAGGATATGTCAGAGCACGTTGCATCTTGAGAGGCACCCACATGCCTTGCTCATACTGTGGCATCAAGCAGTCAGGCCTGCAAGATGAGTGGTCTGCCAAGCGAGTGGACTCATTCTTATTTATCGAGTAACATGAACTCTAGTACTCACAATTAAGTTACAAATTATCCTCCTGTTTGAATATTACGCAACAGAAACAGATAACGCACATCTGACTATTAGTAGTTTACACAACTCTGACTGTTCACTACGCACTGGCAATACCACATTTTCTTTCTTACCCAACGGCTTTTATCAACACGTGACCACCGCACTGAATATGAATGGCGCACACATTATAAATTCTGGATATCATGACAACATACTATTCGAAGAAAAAGGCCACCAATCTTTTTCTTTTCACTATCTTTTTTATTCCGATAAATTCTATAACCTAAACACATCATTACATTTTCTACAACAATTACACATGAAAAACTCCGCCCAGTGGGCATGGCTTTACACTGCACTTTCTGGATAGGATGGTGGATCTTTTGCTATATCTCACACTTCGACTCTCACACCCATCATCACGAAAATTTCCTCCAGACCGAGCGGTACAAAAGGAACACGCATAACCCACTGCCTCTGAACCTATCTTGCTACTCTCCAATGCAATCCACACATATTACATGAAATACCTCACACTGGCAACACACAATACAACACAAAGAATAGTCACAGCGTTATAATCACATCACTTTTAGGTTTCCCACTTCAATTAGTATTCATCCCAGTTTCACACGACACTGCCCCACTTCGTAACTTTTCTTTCCTACTATGAACTCTGGAGGATATATGCATGCCTTCCTGTGCAATGCAAGCCAAGTGGCGTTGCTGGATAGACGGCTGACTCACCTTGCTTCACTCTCAGAGTGTTATAGTTTGAATCAAGCGTCACACGGAATCATAACACGCAAAGTAATATTAAGATCATATTCGTCACACACACGAGTCCTCAACTGATACCATGGACGAGTACTTCTCTTTATCCTTTGTCTCATACACAGATTGAGACTCACACAGTACTCACCACGCGGAAGTACTCGTCTCTAATTTCAAGTCCTGCACACGCCGTTTCTTAAATATTTCCAACTTCTAGTACAAACGCCAGTAATTCAGCTTAACTTTAGCACTGGGAGGTGTTTCAACTTAGTACTAGCACTCGCAAATATTTCAACTTAGTAGTAGCACTTGCAAGTATTTCAACTTATTGCTACACGTGGTTTCATTGTGACCGTTGGTCACTTCCGAAGATTACTACGATCCCATTAATATTACCTGCTTGACATTTAATTCTCCCCACAAAATTTCGTGAAATAGAGAAATTATTATTCCAAACTACTCTTAAGTATTCCACATGCATACCATTCTATCCACTCCTTTGTCTTTACGGAGCACACCTAAGACAGGTCTTACCAACACAAGATCCAGCGCCCGAGTGCAGAAAAATGGCCGTTCTTCAGGTCAGCTCGCACCTCCGTCGAGGTGGGGGCGCACCATGCTACCGTGTTGGTCAGCCACATTTCAGGCGCTCAGAGCTCAGGTAAATTTCATCTATTTAGTTCCACCAAAGGTCACCAAAGGACCGTCTCAAAGATGATCATATACTGCACAGTCACTATCTGCGGTTAGCAGACACCATACATTCATCTATTTCACAGATCTCACCAAATTGGATGTAGGGATTCATTTTGTGGGAGTGCACATGTGATCAATTAAATAAATAAATTGTCCTTCTTTCCTACACTGGTATCCGGCTTCGGAGTATTAAGTAAAATTCAGTTATAACTACAAAAAATAACGAAGAATGTTGTACCTATATTCAATGTGGGGTGGTACTGTACCCTTTCAATCTATCTGGTAGACTAAACCGCCGTAACGTAAGGATTTGGCGGCCACAAAATCCAGGGGCCGCCGACGTACAGAAAACATTCTCACCGAAAACCGAATCTGTCTCCCGCCGTTTCTGTTCGCAATGATTACGTACCTTTCCTTTTTTTTCGGAGTAAACTGTGATAAGAATGTATATGTGGATAAGCTGCAAAAATTAATTTTTTGCTGAACTTCACGAAATTCATACTAGAACTCAGGTAAACAGAGAAAGATATGTTGAAGAAAGAAACAAAGCCAAACAGATAATTGCAGCATCCAAGAAGAAATCTTGGGAAGACTTTGGAAACAGGTTGGAGACTTTGGGTCAAGCTGCTGGAAAACCATTCTGGAGTGTAATTAACTGTCTTCGAAAGGGAGGTAAGACGGAAATGACAAGTATTTTGGACAGGTCAGGAAAACTGCTGGTGAATCCTGTTGATGCCTTGGGCCGATGGAGGGAATATTTTGAAGAGTTGCTCAATGTAGGTCAAAACATTATTATATATATATATATATCAGTTCATGACATCAGTAATGTTTCAGATTTAGATGTACAATGGGATAGGAATGATGATGGAAATAGTATCACATTTGAGGAAGTGGAGAAAATGGTCAATAGATTGCAGTGCAATAAAGCGGCTTGGGTGGATGAAATTAAGTCGGAACTCATCAAATACAGTGGAATGTCAGGTCTTAAATTGGATAATTGAAATGGCGTGGGAGTCGGGACAGGTTCCATCAGACAGGAAGAAAGCAGCAATCACAACAATCTTTAAACATGGAAACAGAAAAGGTTGTAACAGAAAAGATTGTAACAACTACAGAGGTATTTCTTTAATCAGCGTTGTGGGTAAAATCTTCTCAGGTATTGTTGAAAGGAAAGTGCGAGTATTAGTTGAGGACAAATTGGATGAAAATCGGTGTGGGTTTAGGCCTCTTAGAGGTTCTCAGGGCCAGATCTTTAGCTTACGGCAAATAATGGAGAGAGTTACGAGTGGAACAGGGAACTGTATCTATGCTTTATAGATCTAGAAAATGCATATGACCGGGTTCCTAGGAGGAAGTTATTGTCTGCTCTACGAGATTATGGAATAGGAGGCAAACTTTTGCAAGCAATTAAAGGTCTTTACGTAGATACTCAGGCAGCAGTTAGAGTTGACGGTAAATTGAGTTCATGGTTGAGAGTAGTTTCAGGGGTAAGACAAGGCTGCAACCTGTCTCCACTGTTGTTCATATTATTTATGGATCATATGTTGAAAACAATAGACTGGCTGGGTGAGATTATGATATGTGAACATAAAATAAGCAGTCTCGCATATGTGGATGACTTAGTTTGTAACGTCCCCTTAGAAAACTTAATGAATTGCTGTGCTGGTAAGCCTCTACGTTATTTGATTTTCAAACAGCTCAGCAGAACTGAACGTACTCAGACATTTCGCATTTCGCTCTTTACCTATTCTGATCAACACTAAAATGACACACAATATTTTTAGCGCAACCCAATCTGACTTTCAATAATCCCTACAAAAGAATGGCCTTGACTAACATTAAACTATACCTTTCACAAATCACTTACCTCACAAAAATCTTCGTTGCTCAAGCTACTGCAATACAGCGAGCGCCACTACTTCCGGCTAAATAAAAGATTCTAACTACTGAAGGCGCTAACTACTGATCGGCATAGTTAGCAAATGAAAGATTTTGATAGAGAAAAAAACAATGTATTTCCCTTAATAGTGTTCAAAAGTCATACTATATATATCAGTTCATGACATCCAGTCTTAAAATTTACTGTCTCTGTCCAGATCATCCGCTCTCAAAACTCCGCCATCTCACTCCCCACATCCACCACTGCTGGCGGCTCACCTCCAACTGCGCAACGCTACCCGCTGTTAACATCCAGCTGTCCAACACTACAATGACAGACAACAATGCAAACTAGCCACAGACTGCACACAGCACAGCCAGTGATTTTCATACAGAGCGCTAGGTGGCGGTGGCGTTACCAATATAATACCCTAAACAGCCTACTTACATAGCCCCCATACTCCGCGCAAAAAATTTTACAAATTGTTTTGGGCATTGGCCAATACAGATTTGAAAAATTTTTTCATATTTACAATAACAAAGAAATCAAATGCACACACTTATTGATAGAATGTTGGTCAAAAGCTAAAATTTTCTCACAGTCTATAAAGACAGTCCTGATCGCTCATCACAGTAAAATTGCAGTGTTTTTCTCAAGTCTGAGCAGTAAAAGAAAATGCACACGGAAGTAATGGATTTCCATGCAGTCTTGAAGAAGTAGTGTTGACCTTCCAACGGAAAGACAGTGCTGACTCTCGACATGCAGACAGGTAATGGGCCACAACAGAGGAAACCCACAGCAGAGTCAGTCGAAGTTTTGAAGAATATTGGTAGGTAGGTCATCACAGAGCAGTCCAACTGCAGTCCTGGCAGAGATTATGGTAGTGGTGGGCCACCAGAGGTGCAGACCCACTGCAGTCCTTATAGAAATAATGGTATTGGTGGGTCATCAAAGATGCAGACCCACTGTAGTCCTTGTAGAGATGGCCAGCAGCCATCTGTTGTGACTGTGCAGATGCACAATCACCATTGAAAAGTCTTGCAGATAATGTAGCAAGTACATAACCACCACTTGTGCATGCACAAAGTTTTTGGAATTGTCCTTAGAACTAGCAATGCTGTTAATCAGTCCTTTGCTGAATCATCAACACACTTCCAAACACTAACAGTCCTCCTTTTTTTTCACATACTGTGCATATACTATGACCAACAGAAATATGTGCAGTGAAATGAATGCTTACAAGTTACTTAATTTGATGAACTGGTGTCAATTACAATTTCATAACACGAGAATACAATAACAAAGGTACAAAATACATCATTAAAGAACATAACAATACAGATAACATTTTTAGTAATACAGGCTTTACAAAAGAATCGAAATAACATATACATCAGTGTTACAGGAATTATGACATAAGTACATACATAAAAGATCAGAATAACTTTTGAAACATCAACTTCACACATGAGCAACAAAACAGAACAGATAAATAATGTCTAAACATCTTTACAAAGCAAATAACAAAGTATTAGAAAAATTCCACAACATAACTCTCATCAGCTAAACACATGTAGACAGGAAAAACACAAATACACAAGGGTACACAAACACATAGCAGAATAACACAAGAGGAAAGGGCAGGGTTTGTTTTCAGTGTAACATTTGGTACTGCAGTCCTACCCAAAACTTCATTCCATATATCTTTCGTCTTATTTCAACATTCTTTTCCACCAAAAAAAGCCAATCCAAGCATGTATTTATATGTTCACATATTTCTTACCTCATTATTTATTTTCCATTATCTTACCTCATCATTTATTTCCAAGAAAATCCTACCTAACCTGTTGTCCCTAAACCCTACTTTTTTGTTCATATCCTCTTTCAAAATACTTTTTTGCCAAACCATTTTCTTATAGCTTCTCAATACATTTCTTCCAATTCATCACAACTCGTTCTCTCATATAGCCTACCCCATCTTAAGCTAACTTAAACCTACTGAGCTCAGATGCTAAACTAAGGGACGAGGCAATGGAGCAGCACAAAACAATTAACACAAACAGCAATGACAAAAAATTCAAATTGGCAAAGCAAGCAGCAATATATATAAGTTAGCAAAGCAAATGCAACATTATCACTAATATGAGCCAATGTGCAGCAAAAAGAAAAATAAATCAGTAGTAAAACTGGCTTAACAGAGTAATACAAAGTGAAATTTAATAGCACTATGCCTCGCAAGCAGCAGCAGCAAATGCAATAACTTATATCTAATCGTGACAAAGCTCAAGTAGAAACAATATTACAGTAAAGATGGCCATGTCTAATACTTATGTCACATCTTGACACTAGAGTGATGCATAACCTTGACTTACTCTAGCAGACAAGTTACCAAACCGTTAAAAAATTAGTTTTGCAATTCCTGTGAAGGGAAATGTCTATTTGTGCTCTCTTTTCTACGAAAGTACATCATAAAATTATTCTTTACTGGGTCTGTAGACAAAATGGTGATATCAGTACATCTATTAAATATTATTTTAACCAATGCTGCAGTGCAGCTATAAACTAGATATTAAACAAAATGAGCAAATATGTACAAAGGAAGGCATGAAACATCATTCACTAGCCATATGGCATTTCATAAGGCAGTAAAAAAATCTCTCAACTAGAAAGACGGTAGTCATAATCAGGTGTATAGACATAAAATATTTCTCGTCATTTCATTAGGCATTTCAGTAAATATCATAAATTAAGAGCTCCACAGTGTAATCACGTTTTCAAGTTTGATCGTGTCGTATTTGTGATGCTTTCTACAAAGAAATGTCAATAGCGAGGATAATGGCCTTGTTTTTTATTTTTTTTTTTACCTAATGGCTTTTTCTCCAGGCAACTGGCACACCTGGGCGCCACCTGGGTCGCTTAGCTTCCTTACCGAAATATTTACGACAGCAGTTTGCGCTACAGTGACAGTCTCATATAAAAAAAAAAAATTCAGAGGTCGAGAATTTGCGTTACCAATGTGTAGAAACAAAATTCTGTAAATATAACAGGGTCCAAAAAATTTTCGCCGGCAGTGTGATACATTCACGCATGTACATACATTTCATAACTCTTAAAGTACGATTCTTGGTTTCCAACAACCTTTTTCACAAACCAGAGTCCATAACCACTACTCATTATTCCTTACCTTATTACACATATACATATAAACACATAATCACATTCCTCATATATGGTAGCATCATCTTATTGATCATAAACATACCTCAACAGCATAATACACATCTTCATCGTAATAATATCATAACAGATATCAATCACATCTCAAAATCGTCGCAGCTTCTTTCAATAATTTCAAGACCTTCAATAAAGTCATCTACCTCAAACGTACTTCAAAAATTATGATCCCACACCAAATACATCATTCTAAGCTCTCATAGTATCACAATGGTTCCGAAAAAATATGAACAGTTCACAAAGTACATACAAAATACAATTTCATAAGGGTGAAGTTACCCAACTGTAAACATGTGTCACTGACGTCGTAAAAAAAATGTTTGTTTCCCTGTTAAATAATCAGATAGCTGGGTAATTCTGTGTTAGAGAAATATGGTGCCGATGTGTAAAGTTGTATAAGCAAATACCATATTAGCTAGGGCTCTTGTGCTTTCCAAACACATGGTACACAAAGTAGGCATGTACCCCCCTGAGGATTAATGTATTTATACCCTCAGGTGTTACAGATTACAGAAATGGAATGAAATGTATCACGGAAAACTTTCTTTGTAATTCAAAAATCTTTAAAAATAAATGTTTTAAGTACACAATTAATCACTCAAATACGTGTACTGACGCACTAAATTGTTCGTCTTGTTGTAACATAATCTCTGTCATTACTTAAGGGTAAAAAGTGTGCCAAGTGTCGTAATTATCGTCGTCCGTAAGCAAAGTTCTGTGGAAGTCAATGTACTTACCTCGTAATAAACAAAGCGAAATGCTATGCATATAGATATCGTAGTTATTACGTACAGTACCGTGATCAAGAAAGTACTATACTGTAATGTATTGTTGCGCTGTCTCATTGTAGCTATACCACAAAAATTACCACTAAAACATGTTTTACTTTCCAGAAGAATTCAGAAAAACTGAGCAGATATAAAGCAGATACAGCACAAAAGCAACAATGTAAATTGTTTCACACATTAGTAGCGTCATGATATAATCGTGTAGCTGTCAAAGAAACCAAATACTAAGTCATCTTTAATCTCACATAATGTACTTCAAATAAAGAATGTCTTTTCAAGTAAACCAAAATGTTGCATTAAAACCTCATTAGCAGTATATGTTCTAAGTACGTAAGCCTTATAGTCGTTACGTAATCGTGAAACTAACAAGCAAGAATGTACACACACACTAACACTGTGTCGTCTGTTCACTATCACAATGCAGTGGTAATTACTCTCTAAATATGTTCCCTAGGTTCTAGATTGGATAGTTAGCTTCAAAACATTGTTGCAAGATAACAGTTTCTCAGTGTGACAGCGCGTACTAGTAGCGTGAAGTGAAAAATTTTATGGCAAAGACTAAGTTAAAAAGCAGATTATCTTTCAATAAACGTTTTTACATGTGAAATGTGGTGCAATCCTTTACTCTTCCTAGTACGCATCGTTTCAAATCAGATGGTTCAAATGGCTCTGAGCACTATGGGACTTAACTTTTCAGGTCATCAGTCCCCTAGAACTTAGAACTCCTTAAACCTAACTAACCTAAGGACATCACACACATCCATGCCCGAGGCAGGATTCGAACCTGCGACCGTATTTGTTGCGTGGTTCCAGACTGTATTGCCTACAACCGCTCGGCCACTTCGGCCGGCCACGCAGAGTTTCAACTTGAACGCAATTACCATGCGGTATACGTCGGTAAGGAATGCCAAAATTTTTCTCAAGGTTAGCGTCTATGTTATTTTTCTCTGAGCCAGCCGGCGCACGTGGCTGCCTGCGGTGCGAGTCATTGTCTGTCTCTTTGTTGGTGCGCATCGTTACTGGGATTAGGAGACCTACAAATTCACCTTGTCGAGAGGGCCCTGCCCTGTTTGAATCCCGCCAGTTCTGATGAAATTCAGGTCTGTTGCTACGATTTATTGTCTGTCGTCATGTCGGTAGATTCCATAGTTTCTTTCTTGCCGGTCACATGGTGGAGAATTTCTCCCTGAATTGTAACTGCACGCTGAACTGTTGCGTCTGAAGTTATTCTGTCTCCCGTGGTAATAATTGTTTTGGTTCCCATATTGTCTGTTTCTATGGTTGTCTCTGTGATAGTCATTACTGCGGAGAGGTGATCTTTCCCTGTAATTATTACTACTCTGCCAACTGTTGTCATATGGGTGGTGTCTGATCTCACGATTTACGTTGTAAGAATAGCCTTGTCGTGTCCATTCATTATTTCTGTCGTCGCGGAATTGTAACGGATGTGACCTGTATTTGTTGTGTTCCTGTTTTCGCGTCCTGCGATTGTCAGTGTCAATTTCCAATTCTTGTAAGAGTCCCTGAAAAGCTTCAATGTCGTCTTTGCAACGTCCTGCCAAAATAATGTGTCGTAAATGTTTAGGCAATTTGATTAAGCAAATGCGGATGAGTTCTGAGGGGCTGCATGGGTTTGAAAGATACTGATTCTTATGTAACATGTCTTCGAAATATTTGACAAGACTAGAAAATTCCGATTGTTCGAAATGTTTCATCATTATGATGCTATGTTTTACTCGGTCTTGTGTAGCTTGAGACCAATATGCTGAGAGGAAGGCATGATAAAATTCTCCTTCACTGTGACAATCGTGAATGACCGATCGCATTCTTACAGCTGGTTCATTCTCTAAATAGCCACACATAAATTCTAACCTGTGCTCCAATGACCAGTTGGGAGGAAAACAATGAGAGAATTGATGAAGCCATGCTTGTGGATGAATGTCATTGCCAGAATTCTTAAATGTTTTGAATTTACGTGTAGTAATGAACAACTTATAGTCAAATCATCTTGTCGGCGAGTCGCATATCGGTCATTGTTACTCCGTTTCGGCGGTTCAGTCTCAAAATTCAGTTCGCCTTGCCAACTTCTTTCATAATTTTCGAAATACCCTGTGTTATTATTTTGTGACTTTTCCGTATTTCTAAGTCCCTCTTCCCATGTTGGAGCGCGAGACTCCTCTGAAATATGTAATTCTTGTATTACCTGTCTCTACTGATCTTGTACTTCCTGGATTTCTCTTTTGTACTCTGTATTGATTTGATTTTGATGTTGTTTGAATTTTCTAATTTGTTCATACTCTTCAGTGTCAGTGAAGGCTACGGGTCTTGTGTCATTCAGATCATCATCCACCTTTGCAGATAAGTTAGTGAACTGATCCGAAAGTTCGGCTACTTTCTCCGACAGTGAACTTATTTCCTCAGTGTGTTTTTCTGAACCAAGTTTCAGAGTGTCCATTTGTGTTGAAATCGTATCTACTGTGTCCTTTAAGTTTTCCTCAGTTTTTGCAAGTTGTGTAACCGAATCAGTAGATGCAGCTGAGTCAATTTTAACTTGCAAGGTGTCGTGATTTTCATGAACAATAGTTTGCAGTTCTTTTATGGCTGCTTCGTGATTCTGTAATGAAAAAATTGGTTCAAAATGCTCACAAATTTGTATTTTTATGTCATTACAGACTTTTCGACATTTATATTCGATTTTCAGTAACTCTGCAGTTAAATCTTCACGTGTTTGTACAAGCATGGTGTCCAACTTTTGAAGCTTTTGCTGTGTTTGTCTCTGATTTTGCTCCATTTGTTGCATTAATTGCAACAATAATGTAATAGTGTCTGGAATCTGTTTCTCTATGCTTTTTGGGAGTGCATTTTGACCGGCAACATTCACATTTTGGCAAGCAGAAAATGTGTCTTGACTTATTTGAGAAAACGGTGAGGACGCAAAACCTGAATCTACAGTATTTGCAAGATTGTGTCCTGTCATTTCGGATTCCTGAGGCGAGCTGTTGCCGACCGATCGATTGATAATGCTTCCCTGTTCACTAATTGTTTCACTGTCTACACCATTATTTGCCGCCCGCTCCATTTCCCTATGCAGAATTACCAAATTACTACTTTGAACATTACTTAATTCATTACTCGGTGGCGCTAACACACTGCTTTCGTCTTCACTGTCATTTCTCAGTTTACTTTGGAGCCTAGTGTTACGTTTTTCACTCGTCATTATTGCCACAATATTTCACACGATAACACAGAGAAGCACAATTTGAAGAGAAAAATAAGAAAACACATTAACATAGCACTGAAAATAATATCTAGTTAATTGCAAGCGCAGCTGCAAAATACTAGGTGCAAATCTACATGCATGGCACAAGTGTTTTACTGTACAACAATGAAAAACTACAAGTACAAAGAAGATTCTCTCTACAATTACGCGCTAGCAATAAACAATAGCTACACTAATTACACAAACTACAAGAAAAAATCAGAAGATTCCAGTGAGGTATCCTCGGCTAAGGGTCCCCTTAGAAAACTTAATGAATTACTGTGCTGGTAAGCCTCTACGTTATTTGATTTTCAAACAGCTGAGCAAAACTGAACGTACTCAGATATTACTCTACTTACTTATTCTGATCAACACTAAAATGACACACAATATTTTTAGTGCAACCCAATCTGACTTTCAATAATCCCTACAAAAGGATGGCCCTGACTAACATTAACCTATACCTTTCACAAATCACTTACCTCACAAAAATCTTCGTTACTCAAACTCTTGTAATACAGCGAGCGCGACTGCTGCCAGGTAAATAAAAGATTCTAACTACTGAACTCACTAACTAATGATAGGCATAGTAAGCAAATGAAAGATTTTGATAGAGAAAAAACAATGTATTTACCTTAATAGTGTTCAAAAGTCATATTATATAAATCAGTTCATGACATCCAGTCTTCCAAATTTACTGTCTCTGTCCAGATCATCCGCTCTCAAAACTCCGCCTCTCTCTCTCCACATCCACCACTGCTGGCGGCTCACCTCCAACTGCACAACGATACGCACTGTTCACATCCAGCTGCCCAACACTACAATGGCAGACAACAATGCAAACTAGCCACAGACTGCACACAGCACAGCCAGTGATTTTTATACAGAGCGCTACGTGGCTTTACCAATAAGAAAACCTAAACAGCCTACTTACAAGTTGTGATGGCAGATTCGATTGAAAGTTTGCAAAGTGATATTTCAGAGCTAGATCAGAAATGTAAGGACTATGGTATGAAGATTAGCATCTCCAAAACGAAAGTAATGTCAGTGGGAAAGAGATATAAACGGATTGAGTGCCAAATAGGAGGAACAAAGTTAGAACAGGTGGACAGTTTCAAGTACTTAGGATGCATATTCTCAAAGGATGACAACATAGTGAAAGAACTGGAAGCGAGGTGTAGCAAAGCTAATGCAGTGAGCGCTCAGCTACGATCTACTCTCTTCTGCAAGAAGGAAGTCAGTACCAAGACTGAGTTATCTGTGCACCGTTCAATCTTTTGACCAACTTTGTTGTATGGGAGCGAAAGCTGGGTAGGTTCAGGTTACCTTATCAACAAGGTTGAGGTTACGGATATGAAAGTAGCAAGGATGATTGCAGGTACTAGTAGATGGGAACAATGGCAGGAGGGTGTCCGCAATGAGGAAATCAAAGAAAAACTGGGAATGAACTCTATAGATGTAGCAGTCAGGGCGAACAGGCCTAGATGGTCGGGTCATGTACACGCATGGGAGAAGCAAGGTTACCCAAGAGACTCGTGGATTCAGCAGTAGAGGGTAGGAGGAGTCCGGGTAGACCAAGGAGAAGGTACCTGGATTCGGTTAAGAATGATTTTGAAGCAAAAGGCTTAACATCAGAAGAGGCACCATTGCAAGCATTGAATAGGGGATCATGGAGGAATTTTATAAGGGGGACTATGCTCCAGACTGAGCTCTGAAAGGCATAATCAGACTTAAATGATGATGTTGATGATTCACGAAGATTTCAACGATTTGGTTTTTGTGCGTGACGGCGTCACCTCAGCGACACCGTCTGGCGAGGCTGCGCTGGAAGGTGCGACCACGGGGTCTCGTTCCTCGCTTTCGGCCTCCCAGGTCAGCAGACCTCGCACTTTGCCAGGTGGGGCTACGCAAGAGACAGGTTCCTTGTTGAACCTGTGGCGCCTACTCTTCAGTTTTTTCCATTTCTTGAAGCTGTTCATTCAGTAAACGGGGATATGTTGTTACGTCTGTGCAATGGAATTAAGCACCGTTTCCATGTTTCTCGAGCAACACCTGTTGCTCACTTTAAGTGTACGGCATACTGTCTTTGCGAACATAAAACTTCGAACCTTACTCCGTCCAGTGACACACAATGTGTTTCCATCTTCTACAGTTTGTCTGTAAGATACGACTGAAATCTGATCTTTGTTTTTGAATCACCCTGCAAAAATTATCTAATAGGAAGGGTCGGAAGCTCTTTAAGGGGGTCAGGACGTCAAACGGGCCGATTTGGAGCAGCAGATGCACCACAGGACATTTTAATTTCCACTCTCTATACTCTTACTAATGAATTCATAAAACTTTGTCAGCATCACCAGGAAGGATTCAGAATTCACACTCATAGCAGTGGAAGTTCGAAGACAAAACGAAATAATTTTTTTTACATGTGAAGTTTCATCATTTTTTTCACTTACTAATGGCAGCATTTGTTGCTATAGGTACACTTTTCTTCACACGTAAGAGAGATGATTCGATGAATTTTACACAGCATACAAACTGGGCTGAAAGGTGTATGAAATTCTAGAATTTTCGAAATCTGTTAAAAACTGTGGTAAAAATTGAGGTAATTAACTACAAAATTTTTTTTTTTCTAAACATGAAGTTTAAAATACAACAGATCATTTGTTTTTTCATAAATTAAATAAATTCTATAATTTCAGACGCCTGTAAGTATGATATGTACGCTGTGCAAAATTCATCGAAGAATCTAACTTATGAAGAATACTGTACCTATAGCAACAAATGCAGCCATTAGTGAGAAAATGATAAAATTTCACACGTAAAAAAAAATTATTTTGGTATCTTTCCCAACTTCCACTGCAATGAGGGTGAATCCTGAATCCTTCCTGGTCATGCTGACAAAGTTTTATGAATTTACTTGTAAAAGTATAGACTGTGGAGATTAAAATGTCCTGTGGTGCCTCTCCTGCTCCAAGTCGGCCCGTTTGACGTCCTACCCCCGTTAAGACTGTTAGCAGATGACGCGGTTGTCTGTGACAAAGTAGCAACGCCAGACAACAGTACAGACTTGCAGAATGAGGTGCAGAAAGCTGATGAATGGTGCATCCTCTGGCAGTATACCTTGAACGTAAATAAATGTAGCATATGACTCGTAAATATGAAAAGAAATCCACTACTGTACGAGTACACTATTGATGAAAAACTGCTGGAAACAGTCTCTACCACAAAACGTCTATCAGTATATATCCGGACGGACCTGAAGTGTAGCGATGACACAAAACAAACACCGAAAAAGCACCTGCCACACTGAGATTCATTTGAAGAATCTTAATGAGACATACGTAACTCGTCCACAAAGTAAGGCGCTTGTTCGACCGACTCTTGACTATTCTTGATCATTATGGGACGCTTACCAGGTCGGGCTGATGGAACAGATGGGGAAGATCCAACGGAGAGCGGACCGCCTCGTCACGGGATTAGTCGGCCGGCGCCAGAGCGTTACACAGGCGCTCGTAAAACAAACACCACTGGCAGGCGTTACAAGAGAGGCGTTACGCATCACGGAGAGGTTTACTATCGAAATTTCGAGAGAGCACTTTCTGGGAAATGTCGGACAACATCAAGTAAAGCGAGGTATTTTCATGATAATTTCGTGATGGCTTGTTGTTAACTTGTTGCGACCACGACTCTGCGAGGGGCAAGGCGCGCTACTTGGGCTGCTAGTGTCTTTGGACACCACTGTTGGCAGATGTTGTTGTCCTAGCTGTACTCCACTAATCATCTACTATCACGAAGTTACCTTACACGTGTCACGAAATAATTATCCATATCACGAAATTACCTGCCAAAGTCTCTGGTATCTGATCATCATTTAAAATTCCACTTGTCACATAAAAATTATTAAATTTCTGTTAGTAGTTGATCCCATTAATATGATCTATATAACTAGATGAAGTGTTTTCATATTAGAGAGTCAAAAAATGCAAATCTCTCACGAAACTACCTCCCTTCAGCTTCCATACACCTGGTGATCAAAAAATCAGTGTAAATTTGAAAACTTAATAAACCACAGAATAATGTAGATACAGAGGTAAAAATTGACACACATGCTTGGAATGACATGGGGTTTTATTAGAAAAAAAAAAAAAAAAAAAAAAAAAATTGCTAGACGCGTGAAAGATCTCTTGCGCGCGTCGTTTGGTGATGATCGTGTGCTCAGCCGCCACTTTCGTCATGCTTGGCCTCCCAGGTCCCCAGACCTCAATCCGTGCGATTATTGGCTTTGGGGTTACCTGAAATCGCAAGTGTATCGTGATCGACCGACATCTCTAGGAATGCTGAAAGACAACATCCGACGCCGATGCCTCACCATAACTCCGGGCATGCTTTACAGTGCTGTTCACAACATTATTCCTCGACTACAGTTATTGTTGAGGAATGATGGTGGACATATTGAGCATTTCCTGTAAAGATCATCTTTGCTTTGTCTTACATTGTTATGCTAATAATTGCTATTCTGATCAGATGAAGCGCCACCTGTCGGACATTTTTTTAACGTTTGTATTTTTTTGGTTCTAATAAAACCCCATGTCATTCCAAGCATGTGAGTCAATTCGACTTTTTGATCACCTGGTACATCCACTTCCCTCCCCCCCCCCCCCCCTCCCACCCACCGCCAGGAACCATGGACCTTGCTGTTGACGGAAGAGGCTTGCGTGCTTCAAATGGCTCTATGCACTACGGGACTTAACATCTGAGGTCATCAGTCCCCTAGAACTTAGAACTACTTAAACCTAACTAACCTAAGGACACCCCACATATCCATGCCCGAGGCAGGATTCGAACCTGCGACCGTGGCAGCAGCGCGGTTCCGGACTGAAGCGCCTAGAACCGCTCGGCCACAACGGCCGGTGAGGCTTGCGTGCTTCAGCGATACAGATAGCCGTACCGTAGGTGCAACCACAACGGAGGGGTATCTGTTGAGAGGCCAGACAAACGTGTGGTTCCTGAAGAGGGGCAGCACCCTTTTCAGTAGTTGCAGGGGCAACAGTCTGGATGGTTGACTGATCTGGCCTTGTAACACTATCCAAAACGGCCTTGCTGTGCTGGTACTGCGAACGGGTCAAAGCAAGGGGAAACTACAGCCGTAATTTTTCCCAAGGCATGCAGCTCTACTGTATGGCTAAAAGATGAAGGTCCTCTTCTGTAAAATACTCCGGATTTCCGGGCGGGGACTACTCAGGAGGACGTCGCTATCTGCAGAAACAAAGCTGGCGTTGTACGGATCGGAGCGTGGAATCTCAGATCCCTTAGTCGGAGAGGTAGGTTAGAAACCTTAAAACGGGGAATACATGAATTAAAGTTAGATATAGTGGGAAATAGCGAAGTTCGGTAGCAGGAGGAACAAGACTTCTAGTCAGGTGAATATGCGTCTACAAATACAAAATGAAATAGGGGTAACGCAGGAGTAGGTTTAGTAATGAATTAGAAAACAGGAGGATGGCTAAGCTAGTATGAAACCATAGCTAACGCTTTATTGTATCTAAGATAGACATGAAGCCCACGCCTACCACAGTAGTACAAGTTTATATCCCAACTAGCTCCGCAGGTAACAAAGTCATTGAAGCAATGTATGATGTGATAAAATAAATTATTCAGATAGTGAAGGGAGACGAACATAATTGTCATGGGGGACTGGAATTCGATAGTAGGAAAAGAGAAACGTAGTAGATTAATGTGGAATGGGGATAAGGAATGAAAGAGGTAGAATTTTGCACAGACCATAACTTCATCATAACTAACACCTGGTTTAAGAATCATAAAAGAAGACTGTATACGTGGAAGAGGGCTGGACATACTGGAAGGTTTCACATAGTTTATATAATGATCAGACAGAGATTTAGGAACCAGGTTTTAAATTGTAAGACATTTCCAGGGGAATTTGGTCTCTGACCACAATTTACTGATTGTGGACTGTAGTAATCTACAACTGAAGAAACCGCAAAAAGGAGGACAATAATGAGATGGAACCTGGATACGTTGATAGAACCAGACGTTGTTAGGAGTTCCAGGGGGAGCATAAAGGAACGATTGACAAGAACAGGCGAAAAGAGAACGCTATAAGACCAATGGGTAGCTTTAAGAGATGAAATAGTGAAGGCAGCAGTGGATCAAAAAAGTCAAAAGACAAGGGCTAGTAGAAATCCTTGGACAACACAGGAGATATTAAATTTGATTGATGGAAGGAGAAAATATAAAAATGCAGCAAATGAAGCGGATAAAAGGGAATTAAACGTCTAAAAAATGAATGACACGTAGTGCAAAATGACTAAACAGTGAAGTAAGCATTTAGAAGCATATTTCACTAGAAGAAAGATAGGTACCGCCTAAAGGAAAGTGAAAGAAGTCTTTCGGGAAAACCACTATGAATATTAAGGACTCAGATAGAAATCCTGTTCTAAGCAAAGAAGGAAAGCTGAAAGGTGGAAGGGATATATAGAGGGCCTATACAATGGAGATGAAGTTGATTGCAGTATTATAGAAATGGAGATGAGATGGAAGATATGATGCTGCGAGAAGAATTTGAGACAGCACTGAAAGACCCAAGTCGAAAAAGGTCCGATGGAATAGACGGCATTCCGTCAGAACTACTGATAGCATTTGGAGAAGCAGCTATGACAAAACACTCGCATCTGGTGAGCAAGAGACAGGGGAAATATCCCCAGATTTCAAGGAGACTGTACTAATTTCAATTCCACAGAAAGTAGTTGCTGACAGGTGTGAAAATTATCGAAGTACAAATTTTATAACTAGTGGTTGCAAAATATTAACGCGAATTCTTTATAGACATTTGGAAAAACTGGTAGAAGCAGACATCGAGGAAGATCAGTTATGATTTCGTAGAAATGCAGAAAGGCACGAGGCAATACTGACACTACGACTTATCTTAGAAGAGAGATTCAAGGGAGGCAAACCTACGTTCACAGCATTTGTAGACTTAGAGAAGCTTTCGACACTGTTTAAACTCTACCATCTGGTGAGCAAGATGTATGAGACAGGCGAAATACCCTCAGACTTCAAGAAGAATGTAATAATTCCAATCCCAAAGAAAGCAGGTGTTGACAGATGTGAAAATTACTGAACTATCCGTTTAATAAGTCACGAATTCTTCACAGACGACCTCGCGGAAGATCAGTTACCTAACGACTTATCTCACAAGGGAGATTAAGGAAAGGGAAACCTACGCTTCTAGCATTTGTAGACTTAGAGAAAGCTTTTGACAATGTTGACTGGCATACTCTCTTTCAAATTCTGAAGGTAGCAGGGGTAAAATACAGGGAGCGAAATGCTATTTACAATTTGTACAGAAACCAGATGGCAGTTATAAGAGTCGAGGGGCATGAAAGGGAAGCAGTGGTTGGGAAGGGAGTGAGACAGGGTTGTAGCCTATTCCTGTTGTTATTCAACCTGTACGTTGAGCAAGCAGTAAAGGAAACGAAAGAAATATTTGGAGCAGAAATGAATCGCTCATTGCAAAAACAGCCTGTCACATTCACTTATTTTTAAGGAAAGTGAGAAAAACAATATAAGTACTATATAAATTATTAGAATAAAATGAAACTTAAGCTGAAGATAAAGTAGCACTCAAATGATTTATTGTCAACATCTCTCAACTACATGC
This sequence comes from Schistocerca americana, assembly GCF_021461395.2. NCBI lineage: Eukaryota > Metazoa > Arthropoda > Insecta > Orthoptera > Acrididae > Schistocerca > Schistocerca americana. Next base: position 278,876 of record NW_025726269.1, on the reverse strand, counting down.
TAACCCGTTTGCATTGCAAAAAAGTTTTTTGCTGTGGATTTAGACTGTTTTTGTAATCAATGCATTTGATGTTTAAAAAATTTCAGAAATATACAAACAAATTAACTATTTTATTTAGAATACGGTACACTGTTCTTATGGTTTTTTTTTCAGAGTTGTAATACGACATATTTGAATGCTTTCGCTAATTAACATTGTTTACAAAAGGAAAACAGGTAAAAAACAAAATAGTATTTAACGTTTACAGTAGAGACGTTTCTCGCATATTTGCTGTGGGCCAAGTTAATATTTCATTCCAGAAGGACGGCGCACTTTCGCTGTCAGGAACAAATCGTACACATTGCTTATGTCTCCCATTTTCTTCACCCCGACAGGTACTTTCGCATCCTTGTAACATTTTTCATCTGGCAACTGTGGTTTCCTCCTTAGGCCAAATTTCAAGGAGAAGTTATTGGTCTGAAGCCCATTAACGAATTCCATTGCTTCCACAACTCCTGGCAATGATGATTTATAACGGAAATGATGCATCTTTGAAATATTCGTATTTAGTGGTACCTTGCCAGCCCTTGCAATATCTCGTTTCGATGTTTCAGTAGAAAAGCAAGTCTTCTTGAAGTCTACTATTTCGTCTCCATCCACCAAATGCACACTTTGCAGTTACTATAAGCTCCATGGATTGTGTACATTCTCTCTAATTATACACAATACTGCAAATATAACAGCTCTTGCACCCGGACACGAGGAAGTTGAACATGTTGCATGTAGTCGAAGCATCAAGCAGTAGCTCTAGGATTAGTCTCAGACTGTTTTTTGCCGTCTTTCAGAGCATCACAAAACTTCTTAGATCTTCGGATAAGGACAATCTTCCCTGCTACTGTTGCTTGCTTTGCCACCTCACTGAGTGTTTCTGACTTCATCTTTAACGTCAACTCTTCGCTGGTGCAGCAAGCGTCTGCTTCAGGTCTTCCGAAAGCAAGTGAAAATTTTTCACGCAAAGTCTTATTGCAGTACTCGTATTTCACTGGCGAGTTAGGATGTTTGGCAATAAAGAGTTGGTGCACCCGTTTTTTTTCACAGATAGTTCACAGTCAAAGTAGTGCACAGTGCTGTTATCATAATGACTTTCTTTAATGGGGAATGATCTGACGTGACCTGGAAATTTGACAATTTCCTCTGACGGCATAGCATTAACACTCCTTCATTTCCCTCTTCCGTTTCCGTGTCTGTCCACAACACAGCAGTTTGCGGATTCTTTTAATTCTCGCATCAGTTTACTGCATAAATATTTAGAAAAGCTTTTCTGCGTATAGTTTGTTGGACACAGTAGCTAAAAGATTTTTCACTGCTGCATCCCTTCTCACCAGCTGTGATCAGTCCTTGCAGGAAAAGGTGCTGGTCATTTTTGCGTTCCATGTTCAGAAAATGTGCTAAAGCTTGAGTTCTGTTGTCTTCTGCAATAACGCTGAAACGGCTTCTTCAACACTTGCAGTCTTCTCCTGCAACCGTTTTCGGAATTGCTTTGCCTCTACAATTCACGTCTTCCTCTCCATGAATTTTAGCTTTCTACGTAATATTTCTTTGATATTCAGAAGCATGTTTCACCCTTTTTTTCTCATAACTGCTGGCACACACCACTTCATCCAGTTTTACAAGAATACCAAAATCAACAATGGCAGTTTCTTCCGTACATTTCTACCGCACTTCACTGTTGTGCCAATAGTTGAGAAGGAAAATAAGCCAAGTCCTGGACTTCGGATGTTTCTGCCCTCAGCTCAAACTTCCTACCCGTGTTTGAACGGCAACAGACGATAACTACGGCTGTTTTCGTGCACAGTCTGGTGGAGCTACATGCAGAATACACATTTTAGCCTTTGACTGAGTCTTCGCCAAAAGTGGACTTAGGAGGTTTTTGCAATCAGCAATCCAAATTAATTTTCAGGGAGAAGTAACAAAAACTTTGAGAATCAGATTATCACTCTGCAGCGGAGCGTGCGCTGATATGAACCTTTCTGGCAGATTAAAACTGTGTGCCGGACCGAGACTCGAGCTCAGGACCTTTGCCTTTCGCAGGCAAGTGCTCTACCCACTGAGCTAACCAAGCACGACTCACGCCCCGTCCTCCATGGAAGAAGTAAAGCTGTGAGGACGGGGCGTGTGTCGTGCTTGGATAGCTCAGTTGGTAGAGCACTTGCCTGCGAAAGGCAAAGGTCCTGAGTTCGAGTCTCGGTCCGGCACACAGTTTTAATCTGCCAGGAAGTTTCAAAAACTTTGAGGTTTGCCGACGACCTTGAAATTGTCAGAGACAGCAAAGGACTTGGAAGAACAGTTGAACGGAATGAACAGTGTATAAGGATATAAGGTGAACATCAACAAAAGCAAGACAAGGATAATCGAATGCAGTAGACTTAAATCAGATGATGGTGATCAAATTTGATGAGGAGACAAAGTAGCAGGCTATTGAAATACGGTGCTGCAGCAGTATGCTGATCATTAGATGAGCAGGTCATGAAACTAATGAGGAGGTGAAGAGGTTGAAAAATCAGCCATCCAGTTGCAAACAAAGGTTTATTAGCCCTCACTTAGGTTTCGATATTTCTAAAAATATCTTCTTCAGAAAGAGTGGGATCACATGATTAGATGAAGCCTTGTCATGTATAAAATTGTCAGAACAAGAATTATCCCAAGCCGTGGCTTTAGACAGCAGCCACATTATATGTATCGTACTTCAGAAAAGTAGTACAGGAGTTTTGCTATTTGGGGAGCAAAATAACTGATCATTGTCGAAGTAGAGAGGATATAAAATGTAGACTGGCAATGGCGAAGAAATTGTTTCTGAAGAAGAGAAATTTGTTAACACCGAGTATAGATTTAAGTGTCAGGAAGTCGTTTCTGAAAGTATTTTTATGGAGTGTAGCCATGCATGGGAGTGAAACATGGACGAAAAATAGTTTGCACAAGAACGGAATAGTTGTTGTTGTTGTTGTTGTGGTCTTCAGTCCTGAGACTGGTTTGATGCAGCTCTCCATGCTACTCTATCCTGTGCAAGCTTCTTCATCTCCCACTACCGCCTGCAACCTACATCCTTCTGAATCTGCTTAGTGTATTCATCTCTTGGTCTCCCCCTACGATTTTTACCCTACACGCTGCCCTCCAATACTAAATTGGTGATCCCTTGATGCCTCAGAAAATGTCCTACCAACCGATCCCTTCTTCTGGTCAAGTTGTGCCACAAACTTCTTTTCTCCCCAATCCTATTCAATACTTCCTCATTAGTTATGTGATCTACCCATCTAATCTTCAGCATTCTTCTGCAGCACCACATTTCTAAAGCTTCTATTCTCTTCTTGTCCAAACTATTTACCGTCCATGTTTCACTTCCACACATGGCTACACTCCATACAAATACTTTCAGACATGATTTCCTGACACTTAAATCTATACTCGATGTTAACAGATTTCTCTTCTTCAGAAACGCTTTCCTTGCCATTGCCAGTCTACATTTTATATCCTCTCTACTTCGACCGTCATCAGTTATTTTGCTCCCCAATTAGCAAAACTCCTTTACTACTTTAAGTGTCTCATTTCCTAACCTAATTCCCTCAGCATCACCTGACTTAATTCGACTACATTCCATTATCCTCGTTTTGCTTTTGTTGATGTTCATCTTATATCCTCCCTTCAAGACACCATCCATTCCGTTCATCTGCTCTTCCAAGTCCTTTGCTGTCTCTGACAGAATTACAATGTCATCGGCGAACCTCAACGTTTTTATTTCTTCTCCATGGATTTTAATACCTACTCCGAATTTTTCTTTTGTTTCCTTTACTGCTTGCTCAATATACAGATTGAATAACATCGGGGAGAGGCTACAACCCTGTCTTACTCCCTTCCCAACCACTGCTTCCCTTTCATGTCCCTCGACTCTTATAACTGCCATCTGGTTTCTGTACAAATTGTAAATAGCCTTTCGCTCCCTGTATTTTACCCCTGCCACCTTTAGAATTTGAAAGAGAGTATTCCAGTCAACATTGTCAAAAGATTTCTCTAAGTCTGCAAATGCTAGAAACGTAGGTTTGCCTTTCCTTAATCTTTTTTCCAAGATAAGTCGTAAGGTCAGTATTGCCTCACGTGTTCCAGTATTTCTACGGAATCCAAACTGATCTTCCCCGAGGTCGGCTTCTACTAGTTTTTCCATTCGTCTGTAAAGAATTCGTGTTAGTATTTTGTGGCTTATTAAACTGATTGTTCGGTAATTTTCACATCTGTCAACACCTGCTTTCTTTGGGATTGGAATTATTATATTCTTCTTGAAGTCTGATGGTATTTCGCCTGTTTCATACATCTTGCTCACCAGATGGTAGAGTTTTGTCAGGACTGGCTCTTCCAAGGCCGTCAGTAGTTCGAATGGAATGTTGTCTACTCCGGGGGTCTTGTTTCGACTCAGGTCTTTCAGTGCTGTGTCAAACTCTTCACGCAGTATCGTATCTCCCAATTCATCTCCATTTCCATAATATTGTCCTCAAGTGCATCGCCCTTGTATAGATCCTCTATATACTCCTTCCACCTTTCTGCTTTCCCTTCTTTGCTTAGAATTGGGTTTCCATCTGAGCTCTTGATGTTCATACAAGTGGTTCTCTTATCTCCCAAGGTCTCTTTAATTTTCCTGTAGGCAGTATCTATCTTACCCCTAGTGAGATAAGCCTCTACATCCCTACATTTGTCCTCCAGCCATCCCTGCTTAACCATTTTGCACTTCCTGTCGATCTCATTTTTGAGACGTTTGTATTCCTTTTTGCCTGCTTCATTTACTGCATTTTTATATTTTCTCCTTTCATCAATTAAATTCAATATTTCTTCTGTTACCCAAGGATTTCTACTAGCCCTCGTCTTTTTACCTACTTGATCCTCTGCTGCCTTCACTATTTCATCCCTCAATGCTACCCATTTTTCTTCTACTGTCAATTGTTACCTTATGCTCTCCCTGAAACTCTGTACAACCTCTGGTTCTTTCAGTTTATCCAAGTGCCATCTCCTTAAATTCCCACCTTTTTGCAGTTTCTTCAGTTTTAATCTACAGGTCATAACCAATAGATTGTGGTCAGAGTCCACATCTGCCCCTGGAAATGTCTTACAATTTAAAACCTGGTTCCTAAATCTCTGTCTTACCATTATGTAATCTATCTGATACCTTTTAGAATCTCCAGGGTTCTTCCATGTATACAACCTTCTATCATGTTTCTTAAACCAAGTGTTAGCTATGATTAAGTTGTGCTCTGTGCAAAATTCTACCAGGCGGCTTCCTCTTTCATTTCTTAGCCCCAATCCATATTCACCTACTACGTTTCCTTCTCTCCCTTTTCGTACACTCGAATTCCAGTCACCCATGACTATTAAATTTTCGTCTCCCTTCACTATCTGAATAATTTCTTTTATTTCATCACACATTTCTTCAATTTCTTCGTCATCTGCAGAGCTAATTGGGATATAAACATGTACTACTGTAGTAGGTGTGGGATTCGTGTCTATCTTGGCCACAATAATGCGTTCACTATGCTGTTTGTAGTAGCTTACTCGTATTCCTATTTTCCTATTCATTATTAAACCTACTCCTGCATTACCCCTATTTGACTTTGCGTTTATAACCCTGTAGTCACCTGACCAGAAGTCTTGTTCCTCCTGCCACCGAACTTCACTAATTCCCACTATATCTAACTTTAACCTGTCCATTTCCCTTTTTAAATTTTCTAACCTACCTGCCCGATTAAGGGATCTGACATTCCACGCTCCGATCCGTAGAACGCCTGTTTTCTTTCTCCTGGTAACGACGTCCTCTTGAGTAGTCCCCGCCCGGAGATCCGAATGGGGGACTATTTTACCTCCGGAATATTTTACCCAAGAGGACGCCATCATCATTTAATCAATAAAGCTGCATGCCCCCGGGAAAAATTATGGCCGTAGTTTCCCCTTGCTTTCAGCCGTTCGCAGTACCAGCACAGCAAGGCCGTTTTGGTTATTGTTACAAGGCCAGATCAGTCAATCATCCAGACTGTTGCCCTTGCAACTACTGAAAAGGCTGCTGCCCCTCTTCAGGAACCACACGTTTGTCTGGCCTCTCAATAGATACCCCTCCGTTGTGGTTGCACCTACGGTACGGCTATCTGTAACGCTGAGGCACGCAAGCCTCCCCACCAACGGCAAGGTCCATGGTTCATGGGGGGGAAGAGAATAGAAGCTTTCGAGATGTGGTGCTACAGAAGAATGGTGAAGATTAGATGGGTAGATCACATAACTAATGAGGAGGTACTGAATAGAGTTGGGGAGAAGAGGAGTTTGTGGCACAACTTGACTAGAAGAAGGGACCGGTTGGTAGCACATGATCTGAGGCATGAAGGGATCACAAATTTAGCATTGGAGAGGAGGGTGGGGGGTAAAAATCGTAGAGGGAGACGAAGAGTTGAATACACTAAGCAGATTCAGAAGGATGTAGGTTGCAGTAAGTACTGGGAGATGAAGAAGCTTGCACAGGATAGAGTACCATGGAGAGCTGCATCAAAACAGTTCAAAAATGGTTCAAATGCCTCTGAGCACTATGGGACTTCTATGGTCATCAGTCCCCTAGAACTTAGAACTACATAAACCTGACTAACCTAAGGACGTCACACGACACCCAGTCATCACGAGGCAGAGAAAATCCCTGACCCCGCCGGGAATTGAACCCGGGAACCCGGGCGTGGGAAGCGAGAACGCTACCGCACGACCACGAGCTGCGGACCGCATCAAACCAGTTTCAGGACTGAAGACCACAACAACAAAACTTCAGAGTGACTGGTCAGTAGTAAATGGCCATCACTAGTAAACGTGATGTAACAGGACCAACTACTTCTGAAGAAGATATTTTTACAAATATCGAAACCTTGGTCAAGGACTACTAAATCTTTGTTTCCAACTGGTTGGCTGATTTTTCAACCTCTTCACATTTACAGACTTGCTATTTCGGTCATGTATTTTAATGAGGAGGTAGTGAATAGAATTGGGGAGACAAGAAATTTGTGGCACAAGTTGCCTAAAAGTAGGAATAGGTTGATAGGGCATATTTAGTGTTGGAGGAAAAGATGTGTGGGAGGGAGTAGCTGGTGGGGGAGGCGTGAGGGGGGGGGGGGTGGGGCGGTAGGTTAAGAGACTATGAGAGTACTCTACTGCATTGGCTCCGTACTTAGCTTCCATTTATCGCGAATCTCTTGCCCAGCGTAAAGTCCAGAGCGACTGGAAAAAAGCGCAGGTGAGGCCTGTATACAGGGTGATACAAAAAGGTACGGCCAAACTTTCAGGAAACATTCCTCACACACAAATACAGGAAATATGTTACGTGGAAATGTGTCCGGAAACGCTTAATTTCCATGTTAGAGCTCATTTTAGTTTCGTTATTCCACCTACGCTCAATGGAGCACGTTATCATGATTTCATACGGGATACTCTACCTGTGCTGCTAGAATATGTGCCTTTACAAGTACGACACAACATGTGGTTCATGCACGATGGAGCCATTTCCCAGGGCTGCATCAGCGCATCAGGGACTCCATGCGACGGAGGGTGGATGCATGTATCCTCACTAACGGAGGACATTTTGAACATTTCCTGTAACAAAGTGTTTGAAGTCACGCTGGTACGTTCTGTTGCTGTGTGTTTCCATTTAATGATTAATGTGATTTGAAGACAAGTAATAAAATGAGCTCTAACATGGAAAGTAAGCGTTTCCGGACACATGTCCACATAACATCTTTTCTTTCTTTGTGTCTGAGGAATGTTTCCTGAAAGTTTGGCCGTACCTTTTTGTACCACCCTGTATAAGAAGGGTAGAAAGACGGATCCTCAAAATTACACACCAATATCCTTAACATCGGTTTGTTGCAGGATTCTCGAACATGTTCTCAGTTCGAATATAATGAATTTCCTTGAGACAGAGAAGTTGCTGTCCATGCATCAGCACAGCTTTAGAAAGCATCGCTCCTGCGAAACGCAACTCGCCCTTTTTTCACATGATATCTTGCGAACCGTGGATGAAGGGTATCAGACGGATGCCATATTCCTTGACTTCCGGAAAGCGTTTGACTCGGTGCCCCACTGCAAACTCCTAAATAAGGTACGAGCGAATGGGATTGGTTCCCAAGTATGTGAGTGGCTCGAAGACTTCTTAAGTAATAGAACCCAGTACGTTGTCCTCGATAGTGAGTGTTCATCGGAGGTGAGGGTATCATCTGGAGTGCCCCAGGGAAGTGTGGTAGGTCCGCTGTTGTTTTCTATCTACATAAATGATCTTTTGGATAGGGTGGATAGCAATGTGCGGCTGTTTACTGATGATGCTGCGGTGTACGGGAAGGTGTCGTCGTTGAGTGACTGTAGGAGGATACATGATGACTTGGACAGGATTTGTGATTGGTTTAAAGAATGGCAGCTAACTCTAAATATAGATAAATGTAAACTAATGCAGATGAATAGGAAAAACAATCCCGTAATGTTTGAATACTCCATTAGTAGTGTAGCGCTTGACACAGTCACGTCGATTAAATGTTTGGGCGTAACATTGCAGAGTGGGTATGAAGTGGGACAAGCATGTAATGGCAGTTGTGGGGAAGGCGGATAGTCGTCTTCGGTTCATTGGTAGAAGTTTGGGAAGATGTGGTTCATCTGTAAAGGAGACCGCTTATAAAACACTAATACGACCTATTCTTGAGTACTGCTCGAGCGTTTGGGATCCCTATCAGGTCGGATTGAGGGAGGACATGGAAGCAATTCAGAGGCGGGCTGCTAGATTTGTTCCTGAGAGGTTTGATCATCACGCGAGTGTTACGGAAATGCTTCAGGAACTCAGCTGGGAGTCTCTGGAGGAAAGGAGGCTTTCTTTTCGTGAATCGCTACTGAGTAAATTTAGAGAACCAGCATTTGAGGCTGACTGCAGTACAATTTTACTGCCGCCAACTTACATTTCGCGGAAAGACCACAAACATTAGATAAAGGAAATTAGAGCTTGTACAGAGGCATATAGGCAGTCATTTTTCCCGCGTTCTGTTTGGGAGTGGAACAGGGAGAGAAGATGGTAGTTGTGGTACGAGGTACCCTCCGCCGCGCACCGTGTGGTGGATTGCGGACAATGTATGTAGATGTAGATGAATACAATAAGCAGATTCAAGAGAGTGTAATTTACAGTGGTTATTAGGAAATGAAGAGGCTTGGACAGGATATAGTAGAGGGGAGAGCTGTCTTCGGACTGAAAACCAGAACTATGAATGGAACGGGCGGAAACCGTAGTAGCCGATCCTGACTCTGCTGAGCAGAGCGCGCCCTCCTCCCTGGCCGGGAACGCCGACTCCCGCGCCATATTAGGGCCGGGACGCAGCAGAGGGCCACCTGTTGCTGCTCTCTGCTCGCTGCCCATCGCGGAGCTCCGAGCCGCCAGTTGCCGCCGTCGCCGCCAGAGAGTGCTGGCGGCGGGCACGCGCGCGCGCACGGCGCGTGGTGGGGGGCGGGCCGTGGTGAGGTGGTGGGGGAGCGGGAGGCGTGGCCTAGGCGGCGCGCGCCGCGCCGGACGTCTCTATTACCAGTGGCCGCGGCGCGCTTACCCCGCCGAGTGCGTCCGTCTGTACGTGTGGCTGCCCGGCTCCTGGCTTTGTGTCCGGCGCTTGCACGTGTGCTGTGCGGCAATGTTCCCTCCACGGCGACGATTCTGCCCTCTCTTCGACATCATGTTTACTCAGTGACGTGCGGAAATCTGTCACATTCTCTTACAGGGGTAACCCAGTATCCACAACTACATAACGCTCTACACGTCCGTAACCTCGGCTAATAAATACCGCACTCTTCCATCTCCGCTCCATCAGTGCCTTTAAAAGAAACAGCTCTGTATGTTTTCTCCGGCATAATCTGGTTTTCTACGACTGAGTGAATAAATATACTTGAACTGATATTTAATAATCCTAACCCGTGGCATAATAAGGAACAAGAGATAAACACCTTGCACAGAACAAAATTCGTCAGTGCTCCACAGACGAGCATTCATTTGACCACCACCACTAAAATCGCCACAAATTCGGAACACTTCGATTTCCCCCCAATCGAGAACAGCATCTGGTTTTACGAGAGACGACGTTAGTTGAATTTCACAGGCAGTTACATACGAAGCAGCTGACGAATTCATTCGTTTGCGCAAGTGCGACGTATTACGGTTACAGCTTAATGTGAAGACTGTCGGTCACCTCAGGAACGACTGGAACACGGTGGAGTGTAGAGATAAACGTGTGGGAGTAGGTCCCGACGGCGAGGTTTCGTTTCTTCGGCAAAGGTCAGAATTTCCGCCACTCCTCGCACGAGCCACAGGGTCCCAAAGAAATAAAGGCTGCTCGCAAGGGTGTTTCGGATTAGTGTGAGTGCCAGGGAGGTGTGGCGTGTGATTCAGTCTGCTAAACACAGCTACACAAGATCATCCGTCGGCCGTCGCCTCTTCTTTCGCGTCACCTGCTTTGGACAGCATCGAAGACGAAGAAGCGACCTCAGTGTGATTCGTCCTGCTGCCGAGGATCTGCAGTTGGAAGTCTCCTAGTTCGAATCTGGCCGCTGGCGCCGCTCGGAAAGTCCCTGCAGCCGCGAAGGTAGGATCAGCGCGCAACATTTATTTTTCTTTTAAGGTTCTTATCCACTACGGACGTTCAACACTGCCTCTGCGCTGAATAAAACTTTCCAAAAATGACTCCAACCAGTCACCTTTCGTGACGGCACCGATCTTTTTTTTTTTTCTTTTTTTTTTTTTTGTTACAGTTACCGCTCTATAGCTGCCTGGGGACTCGCCATTAAATGACAGACTGTTCTTAATGAAGAGTCAAAACATATCCTATGGCGGGGCCTTGTACATAATTTTTGGTATCCATACTGCACTTATCGCCATAACTGCAACGTGAAAACACACAAAAGTTTCCCGAGGCGATTTGAGCACTAGAATCAGTCCCACGGATGCAGAAAAACCTTCAACAATGCCAGCAAGTCGACTTTATCACATAAATAACTCCAAGTTCAAGCATTTGTAGATATATATCGCCACGTTCAAGCTTATAATATATATGCTGCCTGGTTGCAGCTGTACAAAACCCCTGCAATACCAGAAATAGTCACTATGAAGCGTGTAGCATCTGCTGGAAAACGCGAATTGTAAAATAAAAAATTCCTACCAGCACAATAGGCGATGTAGTTACTTCTGAACACCTTTCTTTCTCCATAACTTCTCCAGTCCTTTGAGCTTCAGTTAACCGACTGGCGCAGTTAATTTTCATAATTTTTTACATTTTCATGCAGCGAAAGAAACTGATATTGTTTATATAAGAATATACAGCCTACAGTTGCAGGTTAACTTTATCGTTTACCTAGTTTTCAACGTTAGTAATAACGTCTTCTTCAGAACATAAAATATTATTTAAATGTTTGCCTAATGGCTTGTTTTAGGCAAACATTTAAATAATATTTTATGTTCTGAAGAAGACGTTATTACTAACGTTGAAAACTAGGTAAACGATAAAGTTAACCTGCAACTGTAGGCTGTATATTCTTATAGATATTATTTTCACAACGGTGTCTGTCAAATATGCCTACTTTACAGTTATACACGTTTACAGCGTCTTGAAAAGAGTTTATAAAAGGACCATCAACATATCTGCAACTTTTACAACGAAATGTAATCGAATTAAAATAGAATGATGCAGACGGAATTAGATTAGGAAACGAGACACGAAAAGTAGTGGACGAGTTTCGCTATTTTGGGCAGCAAAACTAGTGACCGTGGCCGAAATAGAGGGGATGTAAAATGAAGAAGCAGAAAGGGCTTTCTGAAACGGAGAAAACTGTTAACATCGCAGGTAAACCGGGGTGCCAGGAAGTTTTTTTGTAGTTTCGTCTGGAGAGTAGCACGAACGAAACTGAAACACGCGAGAACCAATTGTGGCGCTAGAGAAGAATGTGCATCGAACTGAGGAGAGAGGGGGGGGGGGGGGAGGGGGTTGAAATATATGTGGCACTGCTTCACAGAAAGGTGTCGGTTGTCCGGACCCATTCTGAACCGTCAAGGGATCGGCAGTTACTTAGTGCAGGACTCTTCGTGCTCTAGGCAGCCACAGCTGTGGAAACACATCTTCATAAATGAAGAACCGCAAGTACTGTTAAATTATTCTTCATGAAAATGACCGGTTTTGCAGCTTATAGGGCGGCCGTTATTATTATTATTATAATCAGTAGTTCTACATTCGGACTGATTGGGTGGCAATGGTACAAGTCAAACGCCAGACAATTATTGGACATCATTGCTTATATGATGCGTTTCGGAATTTATCCATCATCAGATATCCAGGAGCGATTACTGCACGTAGATAAGGCATTTAAAGTGAAACAAACATTCACAGTGCTGCAATTGCTCCTGAATATCTGATGAAGGATAAATTCCGAAACGCGTCATATGACCAATGAAGTCATTCCTTGCCTGACGTCTGACTTTTACCATTGCGACCCAGTCAGTCTGAATATAGAACTAATGATTGCTTAAATTTCAAGTTTGACACCGGATAACAAATTGCAAAATAAATATTTTTTCGTGTGAAATAATTGCAAATTATGAATTGTCGGATTTTTTTTTCCCTTTACTTGTACTATGGAATCTTGGTGCTTGCCAGATTTCGTGATTCTAGGTTAACGGTTTCGATGAGTGAGGTTGTTAGTATCAAAATGCGTGACTTAAATAACCCGATCTTTTGAGTGCATTGAGTTACAAGCTTCAATTTATTCCACCACTAACAGACTGTAGGCCTTCGTGTGTAATATAAATTCAACTGGATAAGTCTATACTTTCCTGAAAGAGTAGGCTTCTAACAGTTGGACAGACAGAGAGAGAGAGAGAGAGAGAGAGAGAGAGAGAGAGAGGGGCAATAAGGCTATCGTATAAAGACTCCTTTTTTTCCGATTGAGCAACGGAACCTTAAAAATTGAGAAAAAAGAATAGTACTGCCTATACCCTAGGTATTAAAAAATGTAGTGCTCACAATGAGTTCGTGTAAATGGACGACGTGACAATCTCAGTCGAATCAAAATAAGACGTGCGTGGGAAGGAGGATAGTCAGAGAAGTGAGTAGCTCTCCACCCCACATAGCAAGGGATGCTGCAACAGAAAACAAGAGAACCAACAGCGCCCAAGTCATATTCGCGCCTTAGTAATTACCTTCATTTGAAACTTGGACTTTCCCCATTTCTTTTTCTAGTCAGGTGTGTAGCTTAGGGTGCAAGAGTAAGTTGCGGAACCGGTCGTTTCAGGTTCAAGTGGTTCAAAAGGCTCTGAGCACTATGGGACTTAACATCTGAGGTCATCAGTCCCCTGGAACTTAGAACTACTTAAACCTAACTAACCTAAGGACATCACACACATCCATGCCCGAGGCAGGATTCGAACCTGCGACCGTAGCAGTCGCGCGGTTCCGGACTGTGCGCCTACAACCGCTAGACCACCGCGGCCGGCGGTCGTTTCAGTAAAGTATAATTTAACAGCTGTTGCCGTTCTTCATTTATGAAGAAGTGAACGCAGGGCAGTGTGGCGTGATAAAAATTGTAGACGCGGACCAACGCTTGAATACAGCGAATGACTGTAAACGAGGGAGTGCCTCGCAGTTGTTACTAGGAGACGAAGTAGTTCGCACAGACCGAGTACCGTGGAGAGCTGCATCGAAACAGTCTTCGGACTGAAGACGACAACATTCAATGTAAAACCTGTGTGTGTTACTGCTGCTGGTGCCTGCTACCACAAATAACTTCTTTTGCCGTCTACAAATACGTCCATCATACGTCTTCCGCAACTGCAAGTACATCTGTTGGAAAAAAAAAAAAATCAGTACAAAAGAAATTTTATTTCTTTATCGGTTTCAGGCACCTAGTGGCCTTCTTCAGAAGATTGGCGTTACCGCATTTTCAGCTTGTCAGAAACAAGCTGGCATATGCAGCATAGTATCGTACTACAGATTGTAATGGTACTTGAATTACGTAACCATTACGGCACCTCAACTCAACCTCTCGATACCAGTAATATTCTACTGTGTTTCTGTAAAGTAGTTGACATATTTCTGAGATAACATTTAGATTTGCTTTCATTAATGTAGAGGTACTTTGATACATCGATATGTTTATATGGCAATGATATTATTCTTACGTGTATTCTTTCTTTTCTTCTGGTAAACCTAGCGGGATGTAAGGTCGTGGTCCATGAAACTCTTCAGCTCCTAACGTTTCGTCCAGTGCTTCGCTGGACATCTTCAGAGGGGTGTTTCTCCTCCGGTGAGTCTTGCCGACTGCCGGCAAGACTCACCGGAGGAGAAACACCCCTCTGAAGATGTCCAGCGAAGCACTGGACGAAACGTTAGAAGCTGAAGAGTTTCATGGACCACGACCTTACATCCCGCTAGGTTTACCAGAAGATATGTCATCCGGTCGTGAAAGCCTTCATACTATGATATTCTTTCTTTTGTCACTATGATGTTTGTCGTACTTGTAACTCTGATTTTTGGGTTCAAATGGCTCTGAGCACTATGGAACTTAACTGCTGCGGTCATCAGTCCCCTAGAACTTAGAACTACTTAAACCTAACTAACCTAAGGACATCACACACATCCATGCCCGGGGCAGGATTCGAACCTGCGACCGTAGCTGTCGCGCGGTTCCGGACTGAGCGCCTAGAACCGCGAGACCACCGCGGCCGGTTGATTTTTGGGCGCGTAAGAGATTATTAGTTGTTAGAGAGTCGGACCTTGAGAAAGTCAAGTCTTGGACGTCATGTTGGAAAGTCGCATAACGTAGTCAGCTTATAAAATGTGAACTTTAACAGTGAGGAAGATGTTATCAAGTGTGTTTTGTATTGTGAAGTGATGTTTTGTGTGTTACGTGATACTACAGCAAAAGCAATAAAAAAGAAAGTGTAACTAAGTTCGGAGTGCTGATTACTTTTTTTACATCACCATTGTGCTAACTTTCAAAGGTTTAATCTTCAAGAATGTTTTGTCAAACACATCTATAAAACTTTTGAATATCGCAGAATAAAACCTAGGCCTCTTTGCATCCGAGTTTGGAATCACCACCACCTAGATTTTCGACGATTGAGCCACGATTTTACAACGAGACCAGCGTGGGAAACACGAAAAGATGAGTGGCTAGTTTATTCATTATTACATGAAATGACTTTATTAACTGTGCTCTAATGACGCCTGCCACTTAATAACTTTGTTGTTGCCCGAAAATGCAGTATTTAGCAGCGTGAGCAACACCACAATCATTATTAAATTTTGACCTTTGTTGTGGTAGGGTTGTTAGAACGTGCAGGTAACATATGTGGACACCGAACAAGTGCAGGCATCTCGCAAGTTCTTGTACGACTTCCACGCACTCACACCGTACTAGCAAGCCCGCCACTGCTGCACAGTTTCCGAATACCTGTGGGAATCAGACGCACGTCCTGATCTCTCACGCCCCCGAAATCAGTTACCGAATATGCACATCTGTTCCTACCTGAGCTGATTGACAGTAGTGGACTGCACTGCTTTTGTGAAGTTACTCGTGTGTCTGGCACCAGTGCAGATACAGATTCGTACAGCAGTTCGGTAGGAAGATGTCAGTGCTCATGAAACAAGTAAATAAACAATTATTAATAGTTTGTTTTGGTACCCCGCACCTGTAATAGATCATAATTCAATTATTAAAATGAATAAATGTGCATTGGTGGCCCCACGTTGGGCGCCAGTGTGGCGTTCGCTGGGTTATTCAGTGGTTTGGTATTTAACTAATTTGTAAATGAAAATGATAATCTTATTTTATTACACTCTCTTCCCCTCTCTTTCTGATATTTGTTTATTTGGTATTGAGAGACCTGTCTAGCTCCTAGATCTGTGAGGAAAACACAGTAGCTTCAATGGCAGTGTTCCGCACAGTTTTAATCTGCAAAGAGGGTTCTTTACCAAGTTTCGAGTGATTCACATTGTGTACGGCTGTTCTAATTGTAAGCTGATGAGCAATAAATACACCTTTCCTTTTTGCTGTTAAAACCGAGTGAAAGAAGGAAAATAAAAGAACGCACTGTTGTGTGTACAATTTCTTTATATTTAAGGAGAAAGAATGTATATGGGAGAGACAATTTATCTAGCCGTTAGTCACGATACCGTATTAAGAAAGGACTGCGAGGAAGGAAACGAATAAACACATTTTCAAAGAATAGGACAGCATTTTTTTAGACTATTAGACTATTGGATTTAACTTAAAACCTGTACATTGTTTTGTTTTTTCTTTTTTCTTTTTCTTTTAAAGGGATATGCTTATTTGCGTCTGAATGGCTATCAGAGTATCGTGTAGAAATTGGAAGTAATCGGTGAAGAGCTTTTGTAGATCTCTGTACTCTAAAAACCATTCGGACGGACACAGGCATATCTGTTTTTTATGACGCTCGCGAATAATGCCACAATTCCAATCTTGTGAAGAAGGGCATTATGTGCCTGATATCGGAGAAGAAATAAAATTTCTCTAACGTAAATGGTGAAAGAATTGAAGTCTCTCCATTTCAGACTATTGTGTACGTCTGCTGTGATAGTGTTTGGCATCCGTATCAGGCCATAGTAACGGCATACAGCCAAAAGACGAGGGTCAAGCCGAAACTCACTGACAAAATTTCGGAGGTTGCTGAGCGATGTTTTCAGAATGTGATGCTATGAAGGATCCGTGGTGTCGGGTAGCTAGCTATAGAGTAGTAACGTAATTAGGAATTCTTCGTTTTGCTGCCGAAATTACCTTTTTTTCTGCGAAAGTACCTTCACAGCAGTTGAATAGGCTGTAATATGAGAGCGCTCAAACGGTGTAGCACAAAACACAGGGCGATGCCGTTGTGCTGGCTGCTCTTGCACTGCGTTGAGTGAAGTCACACACGAGCTCAGTTACATACTGGCCAAGACTTCACTAGTAATACAATTAAGCATCGTCAACGGCAAGTAGCGCCAATGAATGGAAACAAGTTTGTTTCCAAACTAGACACGCAGCGTACACGGTGCATATTTGCATTGCTGCGCAGGTATTTTCAAAGCAATACAGGTGTAGAGCCGCGCGGCGCAAGAAGTGGATTTACTCAGTTACCAGCTATCGGAGAATAGCGGTGCCTCAAAGCAAAGTATTTGGGAACTATTGCTGAACCAGCTGCGAAAGTTTGTAGCCGGGTTTCGGGTTCACCTTCTGCATAAAAATCGCAATATGAAAGAAAAGTTTCGTAGTTTTTTAAAACTTAGTCGTGTTTCAGGTACGAGCGGATGGTTGTTCTGGTAGAGTGGTTATGAGAGCACTCTCCAGCGTACTACTACCCGTCCTCCCTCCACAATCAACGAAGAAAAAATTGCATTGAACATGTTCATTTTTAAAATGACGCCGGCCAGAGTGGCCGAGCGGTTCTAGGCGCTACAGTCTGGAACCGCGCAACCGCTACGGTCGCAGGTTCGAATCCTGCCTCAGGCGTGGATGTGTGTGATGTCCTTAGGTTAGTTAGGTTTAATTAGTTCTAAGTTCTAGGGCACTGGTGACCTCAGAAGTTAAGTCCCATAGTGCTCAGAGCCATGTGAACCATTTTTTTTTTAATGACGAATGTCAAATGATCGTTTAGTTTTTGTAGGTGTTTTATGAAAGCAAAAAATAATGAGTCATTAAGACAGTCGGCGCGCTTATTTCTAGCAACCTTTTTTTTTTTTTTAAAGAATGATGAATCAGTTATGTGCGCATCGCGAGTGCTACCTCCAAGTCTCTGTCAGAAAAGGAAGCCGAGTAGCCACACCGCGGCCAGCCGTTCGTCACAAAACGCGCTCCCCCTGCCGGCCTCACGCTCCACCCACAAGCTCAACCCCCGTTTAAAAGCAGCAGAGTTGAAATGCGTGCACTACACTCAGTCTCCGTAAACTTGACTTCTACACTGCTTGCTTCTGAAGTGGCAGAAACTGGAAGACTTCAGACTGCCAGTGCTTCGTCTCTGACCACTCCCACTAATAATAATAATAATAATGCAGCAACATATGGTCAAACCCGGTACAACATAACAGGCATGCACGGTGGATACTGTGGTGTCACCGCCAGACACTACACTTGCTAGATGGTAGTTTTAAATCGGCCGCGGTCCATTAGTACACGTCGGACCCGCGTGTCGCCACTGTGTGATCGCAGACCGAGCGCCACCACAAGGCAGGTCTCGAGATACGGACGAGCACTCGCCCCAGTTGTACGGACGACGTAGCTAGCGACTATACTGACGAAGCCTCGCTCCTTTGCCGAGCCGATAGTTGGAATAGCCTTCAGCTAAGTCAATGGCTACGACCTAGCAAGGCGCCATTAGTAACATTGCATGTATCTAAAGAGTCTCGCTTGTATCGCCACAATCTCCAGATGTACCAAAAGGATGGATTAAAGTTAAGTATCCCAGAAGCTACGTACTTTTCTTTATAGCCTTCATTACGTATCCTGTTTCAGACCTCACGCATCCGGCTTTAGCTTAGCGCGTGCCTTTCGGCTTCCTCTCATTGTGTCTAGGCCGTCTTGTCTAGACACAACAGATACAAGCAGAAACAGACTCATACAAGATGATACCACAAATGCCCGAAGTGATAATTTTGCAACATGAAGTCACCCGAGCAATTAAGTCTACGCAGTATTGGAAAGCCCCTGGAAAAAATAAAATAGCAGATTTCTGGCTAAAGAAGTTCACCTCAACACATTCACATCTAACTAAATTATTTAACAGTTACATTGCAGACCCATACCCATTCCCTGATACACTTACACGTGGAATAACTTATCTGAAACCTAAAGATCAAGCAGACACAGCAAACCCAGCTAAATATCGCCCCATAACATGCCTACCAACAATATACAAAATATTAACTTTAGTCATTACACAGAAATTAATGACACATACAACACAGAACAAAATTATAAATGAAGAACAAAAAGGCTGTTACAAAGGAGCACGAGGATGTAAAGAGCAACTGATAATAGATGCAGAGGTGACATATCAAACTAAAACCAAACAAAGGTAGCTACACTACACATACACTGATTACCAAAAAGCTTTTGATAGTGTACCCCACTCATGGTTACTACAAATGTTGGAAATATACAAAATAGGTCCTAAATTGATACAGTTCCTAAACATAGTAATGAAAAACTGGAAAACCACACTTAATATCCAAACAAATGCAAATAATATCACATCACAGCCAATACAGATTAAGCGTGGAATATACCAAGGAGACTCATTAAGTCCTTTCTGGTTCTACCTTCCTCTGAACCCACTATCCAACATGCTAAATAACACAAATTATGGATACAATATTACTGGAACATACCAATACAAAATCACACATTTTCTATACATGGATGATCTAAAACTACTGGCAGCAACAAATCAACAACTCAACCAATTACCAAAGATAACAGAAGTATTCAGCAATGATATAAATATGGCTTTTGGAACAGACAAATGTAAGAAAAATTGCATAGTCAAGGGAAAACACACTCATTGGATAACCACAGCGACTGCATAGAAGCGATGGAAAAAACAGATGCCTATAAATATCTAGGATACAGACAGAAAATAGGAATAGATAATACAAATATTAAAGAAGAACTAAAAGGAAAATATAGACAAAGAATAACAAAAATACTGAAAACAGAATTGACAGCAAGAAAGAAGACAAAAGCTATAAATACTTATGCTATACCAATATTGACCTACTCATTTGGAGTAGTGAAACGGAGTAACACAGACCTAGAAGCACTCAATACACTTACACGATCACAATGCCACAAATATAGAATACATCACATACATTCAGCAACAGAAAGATTCACATTAAGCAGAAAGGAAGGAGGAAGGGGATTCATCGACATAAAAAACCTACATTATGGACAGGTAGACAATTTAAGAAAATTCTTTATAGAACGAGCAGAAACTATCAAAATACACAAAGCAATCACTCATCTAAATACATCGGCTACACCACTACAATTTCATAACCACTTCTACAACCCTTTAGATCACATAACATCAACAGATACGAAGAAAGTAAATTGGAAAAAGGAAACACTACATGGCAAGCACCCGTATCATCTAACACAGCCACACATCGATCAAGACGCATCCGACACGTGGCTAAGGAAAGGCAATATGTACAGTGAGATGGAAGGATTCATGATTGCAATACAGGATCAAACAATAAACACCAGATATTACAGCAAGCATATTATTAAAGATCCCAATACCACGACAGATGAATGCAGACTTTGCAAACAACAAATAGAAACAGTAGATCACATCACAAACGTATGTAGAATACTAGCAAATTCAGAATACACTAGATGACATGACAACGTAGCAAAAATAATACATCAACAGGTGAATACAAATTATACTGGAACAGAACCATTATAACAGATAAAACAACACCACACGACAAACCTGACATCATACTCACCAATAAAAAGAAGAAATTAACACAACTAATCGAAATATCCATGCCCAATACAACAAATATACAAAAGAAAACAGGAGAAAAAATTGAAAAATACATCCAGCTGTCTGAGGAAGTCAAGGACATGTGGCATCAGGATAAAGTTGACATTATACCAATTATACTATAAACTACAGGAGTCATACCACACAATATCCACCAGTACATCAACGCAATACAGCTACAGAAATCTGTAATTATTGATACATGTTCAATTACCTGAAAGTTCCTAAACGCAATACCGTACAGTTAAAAGGAAGTCACGCTTGATCACTTTTAACCGGACATAACGTCTGAGACAGGAAAGAAATAATAATAATAATAATAATCTATAGCCACAAACCAACCATATCTAGCATTTGCGGACGACCTGGCAATACTAAGAGAGGACGAGCAGATTGCAGTCAAACAGCTGGAAATACTCAAGGAATATCAGAAAAATCAGGTTTACAAATTTCATTTGAGAAAACTGAATTCCTTTGTTCAAACACAGAAATTGCAAGCTTCAAAACAAAATATGGTGAAATTAGCGAATCCCCATTCTTTAAATATCTTGGAGAATTCATCGAACCGGCAGGCATTGAAAAAATCTCACAGCAGCATCGCCTCCAAAAAATTAAAAAGAATTAAGGGTTAACGCAAAATCTCTACAACAAAAAATCAATGACAAGAGGGGCAAAAATTGGACACTACAATACTGTCATACAACCAGCAATCCTCTACGCAAGTGAAACCCTAACACTTAACAGAGAACAACTTGAAGACATCAAAAAAGAAGAGACAAAGATCATCAGGAAAATTCTGGGCCGAAGACATACCCGAACAGTTACAGGCTGCGATCAATTAAAACAGAAAAGTTTTCAAACATATAAATTGATATTAGGAAAAGGCGAATGAAATTCTTTGGTCATCTCAGCCGACTAGCAGAAAATCGATTGGCGAAGGGAGTAATAGATTATGTACTCTCACTTAAGAATTCCACACCGTGGCTAGATGAAATTCCAAAGGACATAAATTAGGCATACATAAGGCCAGCCGACATTCTAGAGAGAGAGAGACCTTCAGACACAAAGTAAACAAATGGGAAGTTATATCAGAGCAACAGCACAGACCAAAGTAGTCGGATAAGCGTAAACAAGTAGTAGAAGAACAAGAACAACTCAAAGAAAAACCGATCGCGTTATTTGCTTAACGTCTTCCATTTCTGGCGAGATTTCGCCAATAATAATAAAAATAATACCACAGGTCTGCGACATAAAAATGGTTTCAAATTTATTAAGTTATTTTTATAGTGTTTTCAACACTGATTTCGGGAAAAATAGTGAAAAAATTCCATCACGTATAGTTATTTCACGAACTGCTTGTCTAGTTTTACCTTTTTCGATATTTCATCACTTTAGTGAGTTTGAATTTTGGTTTTTATGATCTCCATAAACCATTGTTTAGCCGTTTTTATACTAGATGCACATAAAATAAAGAGTGATTAGGAGAAACCAGCAGTGTTTTCGTGTCAGTCGCGCTGCCCCTTCCCCCGCCAAGCAGTGAGCTTCTGCTGTTGTCCTCAGTTCACAGCACCTCTTCACTCTCTGCTGCTCGCGTGTTGTTTCTGGTGCTTTAAAGTAGTGACTGTTGTGTGTTGTGAAGTTGTTTTAGGGTCAGTGGACAATGGCTACCAGAGGATGTATAAACTCGTCAGGTTGCTTCTGCTACATTTGTGGTAACTATACCGTTAAAATGCAACAAAGAAACATTTCCAATTTTGTTGAAAAAGTATATTTCGCGTATTTTGGTATAAAGTTAGGTGAACAAGATAATCATTGGGTCCCATTGTTCAGTAAAATAAAGTTTTATAACGTTGGAAAAAAATCTGATGAATTGCCTAAATTTTGTTATTATGCCCAAAAATACTCCTTTTGTTGTGGGAAAACCTGACCAGATAGAAAAAAATCGATTGCATTTTTTAAATCAGCGTTGAAAAGTACATAAAAGTCAGTTATCAAATTTCAAACAACTTTCAAAAAATATTTTTTTTGCAGACCTATGTAATCTATACCCTACTAGTATATAAAGGCGAGTCGTTATTTAACGTTGTTACCAAAAATGTCGAAATTTGTGAGACCTTCATCGATTTACTTCAGAGTTTTAAGCCGTAATGTGATAAACTTTTACACGTATATATAACATGTATGTAATATATACAGAGTGGAAACGTTGTTATCAACGAACTGGAAAAGTTGCTGACCGATTTGCTTCAACTTTTTAAACGACGAACATTCTTAGGGCATTATGCTTGTATTTATCAATATATATCATACGTAAAGAGAAATACTGTTACCAAAAGCCTCAAGTTATTTACAGATTTACTTCGGATGCTTTGACGATACTGTAATGAACATTCAGGACATAGGATAGACCTATACATATATATAGCGGGGGACACTGCAGGAGCCTCCACGAAGATTGCGTTCACTCGAACAACAAGCAATCGGGCGTCCCCTGGAAACTACCTAGTCGGCCAATCCTGCAAACACCGGAGCACCAAAACCAAAGATGACAAAACAACTCTCCGAAGAGACTCAAAAAAGGCCTTTATCAAGACCATCACTAGTGACAACTTCCTGCAATATTGAAGGCTTATCTGTAAATAAAGAAATTTTATTATCTGACATGTGCAAACGAAACAACTGTGATGTTTTAGTGTTACAAGAAACACACAGAGCACCAACTAGCCATAGACCAAAAATACAGGGCATGAAATTAGTTCTTGAGAGACCACACGAAAGGTACGGAAGTGCTATATTTGTGAAACCGAACTTAGACGTACGCTCCTGTGCTCTGACCTGCGAAGAAAACATAGAAATCTTTTGAGCAAATCTATTGAGCTACATTCATGTACTGTAACATCCGTGTACAAACCACCCGGTGCGAGGTTCAAATTTACGGAGCCTGGAAATTTCCATTCAAAAAACATGAAAGTTGTACTAGGAGATTTTAACTGTCACGGTCTCGCATGGGGTTATAAAGAAACAAATGACGATGGCGAAATGCTGGAGGCCTGGGCAGACCAGACTAAACTGAAATTGATACATGACCCAAAGTTGCCTGCATCATTTAACAGCGGAAGATGGAAACGAGGATATAATCCAGATAACATCTTTGTCTCCGAAAAGGTATCTCTGCGAACTGTAAAGCAAATCGAGGACCCAATTCCAAGATCGCAACACAGAGCAATAACTTGCTGCATTACTGCAGTAATCAAATCAGATGTAATGCCCTTCAAGAGACGCTTCAATTTCAAAAAAGCTCATTGGGAACTTTTCACAGAGGACCTTGATAAGGAGATCCTGGAAATAAAACCAGAGATACAAACATATGAAACTTTTATAGACCTTGTCAAGAAAATCTCTCGTCGGCGCATACCTAGAGGGTGCCGCACCCAGTATATCGCTGGACTCAATGGTAGCAGCAAGGAAGCTCTGAAAAAGTATGAAGAACTGTACAATAAGGACCCCTTCTCAGAGGAAACGATCCAGGCAGGTGAGGCACTGATGTCTGGTATCTCCGAAGCGAGAAAGGAAAAGTGGTGCAACCTCCTACAAGAGACGGACATGAAGCACAGCAGTAGGAAGGCATGGAAACTGGTCAAAAGTCTCAACAACGACCCAACAGAACCACAACCAAATTACAGTGAAGTTACACCTGATCAGATAGCTCACCAACTACTCATGAACGGAAAAACTAAAAGGAAGATCAGGAATGGCAAAATTAAAAGAAAATTGAACGAGGAGATTAGCTTCCTAGCTCACCCGTTCTCCATTCAGGAGCTACAAGATGCCATCAAAGATTTGAAAAACAATAAGGCCGCTGGCCTCGACGATCTGAGATCTGAGCAAATAAAACATTTTGGACCGGGAGTACAAGCATGGATCCTAGAGCTAATGAATAACTGTATTACAACAATGCAAATTCCTAAACTGTGGAGGAAAGCCCGGGTTATTGCGTTACTAAAACCAGGGAAAGACCCAGCTGAAGCTAAAAATTTCCGGCCTGTCTCACTGCTTTGTCATTTATTTAAAGTGCTGGAGCGAATGATCCTCAAACGCATAGCTGATTATGTGGACAAAGTCCTCATTAACGAACAAGCTGGATTCCGACCAGGAAAATCATGCTGTGGCCAAATCCTGAATATCACACAGTACATCGAAGACGGCTATCAGAGAGGTGAAGTAACTGGGGTCGCATTCCTGGATCTCAGTGCTGCATATGACACAGTTAACCATAAGTTGCTTACCCAGAAAGTGTATAATGTCACTAAGGACTACACCCTTTCTATGTTCGTGCAATGTATGCTACAGAACAGACGCTACTATGTAACCTTACAATCTAAAAACAGCCGATGGAGGACACAGAAAAATGGACTTGCACAGGGCAGTGTTTTGGCTCCAATATTATTTAACATCTATACCAATGATCTTCCCATCAGCCACCAGACACGAATGTTCATATATGCTGATGATGCAGCAGTGGCCACACAGGATAAAACCTTTGAACAAGTGGAGGAGAATCTCACAGGAGCCTTAACAGAACTTGCTACCTATTACGACGGCAATAATCTCAAACCATACCCCAGTAAATCACAAGTATCCGCCTTCCATCTTAGGAGCAAACAAGCCAAACGGAAACTCCGAGTCATGTGGCAAGGGGAAGAGCTGAAACATACAAACAGCCCAAAATACCTGGGAGTAACATTGGACAGAGCACTTACTTTTAAGCAGCACTGTCACAACACTAAAAAAAAGGTCTGTGCCAGGAACAACATACTGCGGAAGCTAACAGGTTCATCGTGGGGAGCTCAACCACATGTTTTGCGCACCACAGGTCTGGTGCTGAGTATCTCAGCTGCGGAATATGCGGCGCCAGTTTGGAGGAACTCTGCCCACGCTAAGCAAGTTGACGTCGCCGTAAACGAAACTGTACGTATTGCAACAGGATGCCTCAAACCAACTCCCACAGACATCATTTACCCCATCATAGGCATAGCACCACCCACTATCCGCAGACAAGTAGCCGCCGAGATCGAAAGATCAAAACAAAAGAATGATCCTCGACACCCGATGTATATGCACCGAAAACAACGTGTCCGGCTGAAATCCCGCAGGAGTTTCATGGAAACTACTGAAGAGCTCGCCACCAAGCCCGTCGCAAGGCGGCTATCTCTCTGGGAAGAAATGGTGCCACACTCCACAATGGAACTACTTGAGGAGGGATCTGCAGGATTTCAACTACCTTTTACAACTTGGAGGTCATTAAACCGGCTGCGCACTGGAGTAACTGGGTGCAAATCAAACCTATTTAAATGGGGTTACAGTGATAGCGATAGGTGTGAATGCGGAGCAATACAGGACTTGGACCACCTACTGATCTGCCCAGACATGTCTATGACATGCACTAAAGATGATATTTTGAAAGTCAATGACAAAGCAATCTACGTTGCTAATTACTGGGAAGGGAAGATATAATTGGTGCATCCGGACACGGAAGAAGAAGAAAATATATATAGCACACTTCCCCTTTGTACATTACGTATATATATATATACATACATACATAAAGTTCTAATTCGGATGGACGTAGGATGTACCTAAACATTTTTAATATATAAATTATAAATAAGTAAGGAACGTGTACGGCGGAAGCGTTGTTACAAAAGTTGTTGACCGATCTACTTGGAATTTTTATGCGATGAACGTATGACAGAGGCTGTGTATGACTGGGGCTACATGTTTCTCGTTTCCATTCCTCACTCCAAGGAGTGGAGCGAGCTGTTCGAGAACGCGGTTACGTTTAGCCAATTGTCGGAGGGGCCCATATTGGGGTGTAGATGGGGTATCCGATTGGGAATAAATGGAGGCGGCTTGGCATTTCCGGCACATGTCTTACAACGATGGTAAGCCTCCCGAAAACTCTGGTCGGAACCGGAAGATTGGAAGCTTATTAATGTAGCCAAACATTTAACTTTCAAAACAATAATATGCAGGTTTTCTGTTAAAACCGACTTCGAAAAATGCTTTGCTGTGCTCTTCTGCGAAAATGTGTGCGTTTTGTTTCCTCGCTGTCAGTTTTAAATACGATAGGAAGGTATTTAAATATATATACGAAGACAGTAACTTGTTCTCGAAAGAACAGTTACTGTTGATGACCGTGCAGCTTTTCTCTGGAATAAATGGTGACTAACTGACAACCTCAGATGCCGACAGATGTTGTTGATATACCTCGATGTGGAAAGCTGAAAATGTGTGCCCCGACCGGGACCCGATCCCGGGATCTCCTGCTTACATGGCAGACGCTCTATCCATCTTCTTCTGTGCGAACGCGCACAGGTTGCCCAAACTCTTACGGGAATCGCCAAAGCGTGCGCGAGTAATGAGTGGGTGGGCAAGTGTCTATAAGGTACAATACATATGTAGAATTGTGGACAGTTGGGAATGTGAGTCTCACGGGAAGCGTGCAAGGGATAAGTCCCTGCAGTCGCGCTATTTATCTATTGTCCTCGGTGGCTCAGATGGATAGAGCGTCTGCCATGTAAGCAGGAGATCCCGGTCGGGGCACACATTTTCAGCTGTCCACATCGAGGTATATCAACAACACCTGTCGGCAGCTGAGGTTGTCAATTAGTCATCAGGTATTTAAATCACTAAACAAATTGTTTCTCCCATTTATACTCTTTCCCATTTTGTACATATTTTTAAACGAAAGTTGTATTCACGAGAATGCGGTGTTTTGTTTTCCTCCTCACAGCTGGCTTTCACAGAAAACAGCGAAGTTGCGTTTGTGGCTCATAAAATGACTCAGAGCACTGTGGGACTTAAGTCCCCTAGACTTAGAACTACTTAAACCTAACTAAACTAAGGACATCACACACATCCATGCCCGAGGCAGGATTCGAACCTGTGACCGTAGCAGCAACGAAGTTCCACACTGAAGCGCCTAGAACCGCTCGGCCACAGAGGCCGGCTGTGGCCTATCTGCTTATGATTAGAATACTACTACTACTACTACTACGTAATTTGAACTTTCAATAACAAGGATCAAAGTCACGGAGAAGGGCAGGAAGTCGAGGTGGACCGGGAAGAGAATGGGGTGAAGCACATTAGCAATTGCAAAGCATTCTCGACTTCATTAATAATAATAATAATAGTAATAGGATAAAGGATAAAGTTGACATTATACCAATTATACTGTCAACTACAGGAGTCATACCACACAATATCCACAAGTACATCAACACAATACAGCTACATCCAAACGTATATATACAACTACAGAAATCTGTAATTGTCGATACATGTTCAATTACCCGAAAGTTCCTAAATGCAATGTAACATGTACCGTACAGTTAAAAGGAAGTCACGCTGGATCAAGGTCCGCGTCACTTTCCATTTTTAACCAGACGTAACGTCTGAGGAAGGAAAGAAACAGTAATAGTAACGTGCAAGCCCCCCAGCAGTCTAGTTGCCGTTCGATACTTACTGGCGTGCTGTGCTATCACTTAGTTCCCTTATTGTTTTGAAGTCAATAACAAAGCAGTTTCTAGTCTGCTGCGTGACCTGTCTACAACTCTGAGGAGGCATTTTGATGAGATATTTCATCATATGCAATGTACACGTCTCACTTCTACTGTCGTACACGCATGTTAGCAAGTATAGCGGGTGTCAGGAAGACGGTCGCCGTAAATTAATGTTACTATTTGAAAGGAAAAATAATACAAAATAGTGATAATAGTGAGGATACCTTCAAAAAGTAATCTATTTTCGTGCCCGAACCACAATTAAACCTGCCCTGTTTTTTTTTCATTATTATTTTCTGAGATTTTCCTTTATATGAAGGTTATTACATCTTCTACATAAGATCTTAATGTATCTCCTCATGATGTCCCTCAGGCTTTTTCGACCTTTTATGTCTTCTTCCTTTGCGCCAAGTCTTCTCATTGTTAATCGTACATTTTGGAGTCAGGAAACCAAAGGGCGTCTTCTTCTCTTCTCTTCCTTCCCATTTCAGGATATTCTACCTCTGATTTTCAGTGTAACTCAAAAATTGACCCCAATTAACAGAAGGTAATTGACCTTCTCAATTTTATTTCCCTTTTTGTCGTCAGGATAGTTAGTGAGGTATTCTGTTTTCTGGTAATTAATCTTCAATCCCCACTTTCTGTATCCCATTGCTAATTGGTTACACACATAATTTGGATGCTCCCCGTCTTGTGCTATAACAACACGATCATCGGCAAATCGTAGGTGATGTGAACAAACTCCATCTTTAATTTCTAGCCCCACCCCATTGCTTTTACGAGACCATGTCTTAAGACTCATATCTATGTAGATTTTAAATAATGTTGGTGACATGGGGCAGCCTGTTACAGTCTGTTACAAGGCTGACATGTTTTTTACCCTCCGGAGAATTACATTTTAGTCCTGAGGTGGTAATTACGCCAGGTTGGGAACAACTCTTCTATTAGAATACACTACTTGTAGAGCTTACATAATTTGTTACAAAGATTTGTTTTCGGCAATATTGGGGGCACAGGAAGAGTCAGTAACTTCTGAAATCGCTTTTCGAATACTGCAGTTTGGTAAGTGTCTGAAACAATAGAAGTTTGTTGGCCTAAAAATTCGCCGTGCTAGAGGAACAAATTCAGATATCTGCCTATTTTCCCGGCGAAAACGGATCCCACATACGGGGGACAACTGAAAACAAGACACGTAGAATCGGAAATACACGTCTTTTCCCAAAACTGGTATTTAATATTTTAGAAAACACGGGTGCACGTCACACCTGCATGCTCACTGAATTAGCTGCGAGTTGCTTCCTGGTGAGTGACAGCTTTTTTATAAAGCTACACTCAAAAAACGCACAGAATTGCTACAAAAATGGAAATACTTACCGACAGGAAACTTCCGAAATCGTTATTTGTAGAGAATAGACACGACTTCCGTTTTTAAATCGCTGGTTTTATTAGTCGAACTGACCAGTTTCGGGCAGTGTCGCCTATCTTCAGATTATTTGCTGAGTAATCAGTCCGAAAGAAATACTATTATTTTCACTGACGTTCTCTGAAACTGAAATCATTACTCTTCAGATATGACTGGCTGCTCTGGACCTGACTGTGGGAAGTCATCGCAAGATGGGCGATACTGCCCCAAATCGATGAGTCCGAAATAAACAAAACAATAGCGATAGACAAACGGCAAGCAGGTCTGTTCCCCTACAGTGTTCTTCACATCACTTGCTTCCAGTTCGCTTTCGGGAAATGATAACCTAATTTTTTTTTTCTGTTTCTGTTTTCCTTTCACTTTAAAAAGTGAAAAAACGGGACCCTTATGGAATGACTTATTCGTCCTCCTGCCCATTAAGACCCCTTTTTCCTCACGAACGGGTAGACATATCAAGCTGAAATCTGTCACGTACTGTCTTTTGGCAATGAAACAAATTTAAGCTTGTAAGCCAATGCAGTCAACAAACGTGTAAACCTGTTCCAGCTTAAATGTAGACAGCAGACATACCCGTCCCAAGGCCGTTACACCGCTGTTGGGATGTAATACTTGAAACTGAACGCTTAGTGTATGAGCAACATAACAGGTAAAATTCAAGACAGATAATATAGGAACTGTAGGTTAATTAACAAACCCAATAAATAACGTAATTTACACTCATACGCCACTGCGCTTCCCACAATGTGCATAATAGTTTTAGTGTTTTTGTGAATAGTGTTGCCGGCCAGGGTGGCCGAGCGGTCCTAGACGCTACAGTCTGGAACCGCGCGACCGCTACGGTCGCAGGTTCGAATCCTGCCTCGGGCACGGATGTGTGTGATGTCCTTAGGTTAGTTAGGTTTAAGTAGTTTTAGGGGACTGATGACCTCAACAGTTAAGTCCCATAGTGCTCAGAGCCATTTCTCTCTCTCTCTCTCTCTCTCTCTCTCTCTCTCTCTCTGTTACTATCCGTCTTTCCTATCATCTAGCACCATATCTTCTTAAAATCTTTTTTTCGTGTTTTCTTTCTTTCAATTTCTAATGTATTTTTTAATTTATTGTTACTCCCTTTATAATTCTTGAAAACAATAATTGTGTTTGCAATATGGAATATGTGTTGTAATCTACATGAAAAGCTGTAAAATGAACGACCTGTTACAAAATATAAGGCAACAGGTCTCTAAATGAGCAATAAATCAAATCAAATCAAAACCAGATGAAATCAGTTAACAAATAGAGCCATTTACGTCACATATTTTGATACAAACTCACCCATCGGAACGTGTATGTTGCTTCCCGTTCACCCAAAATGATAAAATTTGGCAAGGTTTCACAGTACAAGTGAACGAAAAAACTCCGAAAACCGCTAATCTGTAAATACATCGCATAAAATAGTTTTTACCGGTTGTTATACGTCTGTCTGTTCGTCCATCTATTACGACGCCATTTTCTGAAGAACGGGTAGAGGTATGAAATTGAAATTTACTAAGGTGTAAAGAAATTAAAGCACCGATGTCAGTGCAATGAAAAGATACGTACGTGGTGGTCCAGCGGCAAAGCGCGTGCCTAGAAACGCCAGAGGTCGCACCACGGAGTTTTCAGTCTCTGTCTTAACGCAGCCCTCGCCTCCCAGTGAGTCTACGGTGAACTGTAGCTGCCCTTTCACACGCAAGCCGCCGAAGTGGTGTCCACTGGAAAGCCTCGCGTTTCTGCCGTGCCGTGCCGTGCCGGTAGTTCTCATCGTCATTTTCCGCTATACAGTCAAATGAATGTTGTCTGTCACACTCTAATAACATGTCAACACACTTGAGCGTCCGAGTCAGTTGAACATTACCGATCTTTAATTCCTGTCTCAGAAGACAGACCGAAGAAATTCAAAGCTACGTTTATAGATTTTGTAGATTTAGAGAAGGCTTGTGACGACATTGATATACTCCGTTCGTGGTAAGAATAAACACTACACTGTACATTGTCCCGTGTTTGTTGTAATCTCATTGACTTCCGTTTCACGTGGAGCGGGAGCCAAGCTGGCCCGAGTACCGTCAAGTACGGTATGATAATGTCGTGTGACTAGGGCCTCCCGTCGGGCAGACCGGTCGCCTGGTGCAGGTCTTTCGATGTGACGCCACTTCGGCGACTTGCGTGTCGATGGGAATGAAATGATGATGATTAGGACAGCACAACACCCAGTCCCTGAGCGGAGAAAATCTCCAACCCAGCCGGGAATTGAACCCGGGCCCTTAGGATTGACAGTCTGTAGTGCTGAGCACTTTTTTCGTCTTTTTTTCCTTTTTTGTTTTTGTTTTGTTTTTTCTATCCATCTGTTTTCATTTTTTCTTTTATTTTTTATTTTTTTCTGCTTTATTTTTTCTTTTTTTGTTTTATTTTTTATTTATTTATTTTTTTTAAATTTAACTTGTTGATGTGGAAACGCGCTTCTTCTTTGCGACTAACTAAGTATGCCCCTTCTGCTGCCTTTATTTGCAACATGGCTTGAATAAAAAATGGTTCAAATGGCTCTGAGCACTATGGGACGTAACTGCTGAGGTCATCAGTCCCCTATAACTTAGAACTACTTAAACCTAACTAACCTAAGGACATCACAAACATCCTAGCCCGAGGCAGGATTCGAACCTGCGACCGTAGCGGTCGCGCCGTTCCAGACTGTAGCGCCTAGAACCGCTCGGCCACTCCGGCCGGCGCTTGAATGAAAATAAATGTAAATTCCATTGAGAAGGCATTCACATAATTGTTATGGAAACGTAACTGCATCTATAACTTTCTTTCTCCGTGCGTGGAAAAACGGAAAGAAGCAAACTCATTATTGCCGATAAGTAAAATTCTCTTCTTCAGAAAGGTAATGAATTAAAGTAGGCTTCTGCTGCTTGATTTTACACATAAATAACATAAATATGTCTTCCTGTGAAAAGAAGGAAGGAAAGAAAGAAACTAACAAGGGAACCTCCCCATCGCATCCCCCTCAGATTTAATTATAAGTTGGCACAATGGATAGGCCTTGAAAAACTGAACACAGATCAATCGAGAAAATAGGAAGAAGTTGTGTGGAACTATGAAAAAAAAAGCAAAATATACAAACTAAATAGTCCATGCGTAAGATAGGCAACATCAAGGAGAATATAAGCTCAGGAGCGCCGTGGTCCCGTGGTTAGCGTGAGCAGCTGCGGAACGAGAGGTCCTTGGTTCAAGTCTTCCCTCGAGTGAAAGCCGGCACGGTAGCTCAGCGTGTTCGGTCAGAGGGTTCAGCTACCTTCTGTAATAAAAAAACTGAGTGAACGGATCAACGAACAACCAGAACGAGTGTCATCGGACGTCCGCAACGAACAAAGTCAACGAACAATATAGAACAAAATGAGATTTAAAAAAAAAGTGAAAACTTTACTTTCTTTATTTTCCTAAAGTTTTGATCTGTCCGTTC
This sequence comes from Schistocerca americana, assembly GCF_021461395.2. Lineage (NCBI taxonomy): Eukaryota > Metazoa > Arthropoda > Insecta > Orthoptera > Acrididae > Schistocerca > Schistocerca americana. The sequence continues at coordinate 245,820 of NW_025726269.1, read as the reverse complement.
GTTCAATGACGTCTCTGTTCACTGTAATAAGTTTAGTGTCTGTGTTTTGCGACCGCACCGCAAAACCGTGCGATTAGTAGACGAAAGGACGTGCCTCTCAGATGGGAATCGAAAACATTTGATCGCAAGGTCATAGGTCAACCGAGTCATCCACAGGAAAACACGTCTGATATATTCTATACGACACTGGTGACGGCATGTGCGTCACATGACAGGAATACGTTGTCGACCCACCTAACTTGTACACTTGGCGAATGAGTTAAAAGATTCTTCTACCTTGCCCGATTTAGGTTTTCTTGTGGATGTGATAATCACTCCCAAAAAAGTGATGAAAACACAAGTGTGTGTCACATAAACTGCAACGAATGAATGCAACAGTCGCACAGTTTTCCCTGTGCTCTACCAAAATATAATGTTTAGGCGTAGCGTCCCCATACTACGACGCAGTTACCTCGCGTCGGAAGGACGGACGGACAGATAATAATCGTCTGAAAATAAAAAATTAAACTTTTCACTCGAGTGGAGAATTGAACCAAGGACCTCTCGTTCCGCAGCTGCTGACGCTAACCACGGGACCACTGCGGTCCTGAGCTCATATTATCCTTAATGTTGCCTATCTTGCTCATGGATTACTCAGTTTGCATATTTTGCTTATTTTTTTCATAGTTCCACACAACTTCTTCCTGTTTTCTCGATTGATCTGTGTTCAGTTTTTCAAGTCCTATCCACTGTGCCAACTTGTAACTAAATCTGAGGGGGGTGCGATGGGGAGGTTCCTGTTGTGGATTGGCAGGAGAGCCAACCCAGGACAACTAGAGGAAGCCGATAGGCACGCGTTTTAGCTCACGCAGACTGGCGTGAGGTCTGGAACAGGACAGGGACATTAGACTTTAAAAAAAAAAAAACGGACGTAGCTGGTGGAATACTTAACTTTAATCCATTAATGGTGAACGTCGGTCTGACGGTACATGATTAACAAGATCAATAGCAACTGATAATGCTAGGTCGTAGCAAATGACGTAGCTGAAGACTATGCTAACTATTGTCTCGGCAAATGAGAGCGTATTTTGTCAGTGAACCATCGCTAGCAAAGTCGGCTGTACAACTGGGGCGAGTGCTAGGAAGTCTCTCTAGACCTGCCGTGTGGCGGCGCTCGGTCTGCAATCACTGATAGTGGCGACACGCGGGTCCGGCGTATACTAAGGGACCGTGGCCGATTTAAAGGCTACCACCTAGCAAGTGTGGTGTCTGGCGGTGACACCACTGTGTCGTATGCTTCCCGCAAAACAAAGTAATATACACCGGGTGATCAAAAAGGCAGTATAAACTTGAAAACTGAATAAATCACGGAATAATGTAGATAGGTACAAATTGACATACACGCTTGGAATGACATGGGGTTTTATTAGAACGAAAAAAATACAAAAGTTCAAAAAGTGTCCGATAGATGGCGCTTCATCTGATCAGAAAGCAATAATTAGCATAACAAAGTAAGACAAAGCAAAGATGATGTTCTTTACAGGGAATGCTCAATACGTCCGCCATCATTCCTCAACAATAGCTGTAGTCGGGGAATAATGTTGTGAACAGCACTGTAAAGCATGCCCGGAGTTATGGTGAGGCATTGGCGTCGGATGTTGTCTTTCAGCATCCCTAGAGATGTCGGTCGATCACGATACATTTGCGACTTCAGGTAACCGCAAAGCCAATAATCGCACGGACTGAGGTCTGGGGACCTGGGAGGCCAAGCATGACGAAAGTGGCGGCTGAGGACACAATCATCACCAAACGACGCGCGCAAGAGATCTTTCACGCGCCATCTGACGGGCATTTTGTGAACTTTGTTTTTTTTGTTCTAATTAAACGCCATGTCATTCCAAGCATGTGTGTCAATTTTCACCACTCTATCTGCATTATTCCGTGGTTTAATAAGTTTTCAAATTTATACTGACTTTTTGATCACGCTGTCCATATAGGCTTAACTGGTCTATATTGACGATGTCTGATTACTTGCTGTTGGAAATCCGCCTCCTGCTACGTGAAGTACAACTTTGTACCACAAAGCATTCATCTAATAATGAAATGCTGGGATGTATAATGTAAATTACGCACTTCTATTGGTTACGGTACTGTTTTAGCTAAAAAATTTGCGTAATTTACATTGTATTTCTTAGTACACATCAAATTGTGGTGCTCAGTTGTAAGGTATACCCAGAAGTCCTCCTTATTGCTTGATTGTTTTGTTGGGATGTAATGCATCGGTTGGCCTTTCAACCAGTTGATTGCGTTTCGTTTTGTTTTAGGGCAAGGTATACTGTCAGGGTTTAAAAATTAAGCAGGCGTAACGGCGTTGGGCGTAGTTGTGGTGACGCTCGCTATCTTTTTTCTTATGTGGAGCCATATAGACCACTCAGCTACCGGGAGCCGACGTGAGGTACGGTGGTGAGAGGACACGCCTTGTGCTGTGCGTTACGCACACCGACTCGGCGACGCACTTCATCTGGACGGCAGCTACAGGGAAGGCGTGGAAAGAGACGAGCGGAGAAACAATGTAGCTTCGAATGCCATTTGATTTTTAAACAGAGGAAAATAGTATATGGTGAAACACAAGCGATACGCGTGTTACGCGATCGGAAGGGAAACAACACGCTCTCGATCTTACCTAACGCAGTATTGTAATGAAAAACAAGAGCGATAAAAATCCCTGACATTAACAATGGTAGTTTTTCTGCATCGGCTATGTGTAGCGCAAAAGCGCACTGCTTTTTTCCCGTGTAGTTAAATACTGAAGCCACTGAAGGCATTACAGTCAGTCTTCTGATAATGCCTGAACTCCTTTCGTATCGGACTCTGAGAAATACATTTCGGTACTGCTACGTTGATAACGAGGCGATCAGCAACAGAATGCGAAGCCACCAGAAGTCCCACACTTCCTCCTCCTTTTCTGATGCCCTGTTCTGCACTTGGCTATTGTTCGGCAGTGACGTGTCGCAAGGTTTCGTGGATTAGTTCCAGTACGTTTGGCAGCTTCAGTGTCTCGCTATTTCTCGCGACAAATCCCTTAGCTTGGCTCCAGATCGATTCCGTTGGGCTGAGACTGCAGTGTTTCAGGTGGCGACTGTAAAAATGCACTGAGACTGCAGTGTTTCAGGTGGCAGCGTGTGTACGGCGTGCTCGACGCCGCGAAAATTGCTTTCCGTATTCCTACGACAATTATCACTCTGGCCCGCGTGAGACCACATCTGTCCTACAAAGCAATGGCCATATGCAAACAAATAGTGTTTCGTTTTCATTTCTCTCCAAAAAATTTAGTTGAGTAATGTATTCTTAACTTCAAAAATCTTTATAGGTCTTTTGTAAAATATCGATTATTAACAACGTCTGTTTGCAGCGAAAAGCAGAATTTTATGTGCGACAGGTAATTAGAAACTAGGAGACGTGCATTTTCTTGAGTAATGATGGTTAAGAGTGAGTTAATTAACATATAGTTGATGAATTTCGTACTTAAATGATTTAGGTGTTTAAACCTAACACACAAAATTATAGACACCAACGGGTTGCGAACCGTCGCCCACACGCACGTACCACCGCTAAGTCGGGCGGAGTGGCCGAGCGGTTCTAGGCGCTACAGTCTGGAACCGCGCAACAGCTACGGTCGCAGGATCGAATCCTGCCTCGGGCATGGATGTGTGTGATGTCCTTAGGTTAGTCTGGTTTAAGTAGTTCTAAGTTATAGGGGACTGATGACCTCAGAAGTTATGTCCCACAGTGTTCAGAGCCATTTGAACCATTTGAACCACTGCTAATGTACGGTGCTATTAATTACGCCAAGTGTATAATTACATCACTGTTTCTTAATTTTTGTACATAGTTTTTGTCGAAAAACTTCAAAGGTAATTTTTTTGCTTATAATCTTGTGAAAAACATTATACAACAACTTGTTTCCGCCGTTAACCGTTTTCTGCGCGCATGTTTCACGGCACGTGTGAAAGCGGGACAGTCGGAGCAGAAGTAGCGCGTACGGAGACTGTGAATGGACACGATTTTTGAAATAAAAATTACGTAGCTAAAGTATGATTAAGGAAAACGTTGATGGCTGGTAATACACCAGAACGTTTTGAAGTTTGATTTGCGGTGACGCAGTAGTAAGATATCTGATACTTAACTTGGACTTACTTCACCCAAGAGCGGAACACCACCAGCGTACGAGAGCTACCGGCTGCTAACCAATCGTCGCGTTTGTGTTTGTGTACATCACGTCTATTCTTAGGATGAACGGAGTATAGGAACAAACTCTTTGAAATTCTCAAAGAATCAGTCGTAATGTACAGAGACGGATACGCTAATTGCAACTTGTACAGAAACGGGACGGCAGTCTTAAGAATGGGAGACCACGAAAGGGAAGCAGTGGTTGAGGAGGCAGTGAGACGGGGTTGCAGCCGATCCCCGATATTATTCAGTATGCATACTGAGCAAGCAGTAAAGGAAAGCAAGGAAAAAAATTGCAGTAGGAATTAAAGTTCGAGGAGAAGAAATGAAAACTTTGAGGTTTGCCGATGACACTTCTAAGTAGGTCTAAGTAGGCTGTTTAGGTTTTCTTATTGGTAATGCCACGTAGCGCTCTGTATGAAAATCACTGACTGAGCTGTGTGCAGTCTGTGGCTGGTGGGCATTGTTGGAATTTGCTATTGTAGTGTTGGGCAGTTGGCTGTTAACAGCGCGTAGCGTTGCGCAGTTGGAAGTGAGCGGCCAGCAGTGGTGGATGTGGGGAGTGAGACGGCGGAGTTTGGAGAGCGGATTATATGGACGTGTGTCCATCAGAAAGAGTAAATTTGTAAGAGTGGATGTCATGAACTGATACATATATTATGACCTTTGAACACTATTAAGGTACAGGGTGTTTCAAAAATGACCGGTATATTTGAAACGGCAATAAAAACTAAACGAGCAGCGATAGAAATACACCGTTTGTTGCAATATGCTTGCGACAACAGTACATTTTCAGGCAGACAAACTTTCGAAATTACAGTAGTTACAATTTTCAACAACAGATGGCGCTGCGGTCTGGGAAACTCTATAGTACGATATTTTCCACATATCCAGCATGCGTAGCAATAATATGGCGTAGTCTCTGAATGAAATTACCCGAAACCTTTGACAAAGTGTCTGGCGGAATGGCTTCACATGCAGATGAGTTGTACTGCTTCAGCTGTTCAATTGTTTCTGGATTCTGGCGGTACACCTGGTCTTTCACGTGTCCCCACAGAAAGAAGTCACAGGGGTTCATGTCTGGCGAATAGGGAGGCCAATCCACACCGCCGCCTGTATGTTTCGGATAGCCCAAAGCAATCACACGATCATCGAAATATTCATTCAGGAAATTAAAGACGTCGGCGGTGCGATGTGGCCGGGCACCATCTTGCATAAACCACGAGGTGTTCGCAGTGTCGTCTAAGGCAGTTTGTACCGCCACAAATTCACGAAGAATGTCCAGATAACGTGATGCAGTAATCGTTTCGGATCTGAAAAATGGGCCAATGATTCCTTTGGAAGAAATGGTGGCCCAGGCCAGTACTTTTTGAGGATGCAGGGACGATGGGACTGCAACATGGGGCTTTTCGGTTCCCCATATGCGCCAGTTCTGTTTATTGACGAAGCCGTCCAGGTAAAAATAAGCTTCGTAAGTAAACCAAATGCTGCCCACATGCATATCGCCGTCATCAATCCTGTGCACTATATCGTTAGCGAATGTCTCTCGTGCAGCAATGGTAGCGGCGCTGAGGGGTTGCCGCGTTTGAATTTTGTATGGATAGAGGTGTAAACTCTGGCGCATGATACGATACGTGGACGTTGGCGTCATTTGGACGGCAGCTGCAACACGGCGAACGGAAACCCGAGGCCGCTGTTGTATCACCTGCTGCACTAGCTGCGCGTTGCCCTCTGTGGTTGCCGTACGCGGTCGCCCTACCTTTCCAGCACGTTCATCCGTCACGTTCCCAGTCCGTTGAAAGTTTTCAAACAGATCCTTTATTGTATCGCTTTTCGGTCCTTTGGTTACATTAAACCTCCGTTGAAAACTTCGTCTTGTTGCAACAACACTGTGTTCTAGGCGGTGGAATTCCAACACCAGAAAAATCCTCTGTTCTAAGGAATAAACCATGTTGTCTACAGTACACTTGCACGTTGTGAACAGCACACGCTTACAGCAGAAAGACGACGTACAGAATGGCGCACCCACAGACTGCGTTGTCTTCTATATCTTTCACATCACTTCCAGCGCCATCTGTTGTTGAAAATTGTAACTACTGTAATTTCGAAAGTTTGTCTGCCTGAAAATGTACTGTTGTCCCAAGCATATTGCAACAAACGGTGTATTTCTATCGCTGGTCGTTTAGTTTTTATTGCCGTTTCAAATATACCGGTCATTTTTGAAACACCCTGTAAATACATTGTTTGTTCTCTATCAAGATCTTTCATTTGATAACTGTGACTATCAGTAGTTAGTGCCTTCAGTAGTTTGAATCTTTTATTTAGCTGGCAGTATTGGCGCTCGCTGTATTGCAGTAGTTCGAGTAACGAAGATTTTTGTGAGGTAATGATTTGTGGAAGGTATAGTTTAATGTTAGTCAGGACCATTCTTTTGTAGGGATGATTGAAAGTCAGATTGCGTTGCGCTAAAAATATTGTGTGTCATTTTAGTGTTGATCAGAATAGGTAAAGAGCGAAATGCGAAATGTCTGAGTACGTTGAAATAACGTAAGGGGTTAACCAGCATAGTAATTCATAAATTTTTCTGAGGGGACGTTTCACACTGTAATTTTGTCAGAGACGGCAGAGGACTTGGAGGAGCAATTTCTTTTATTTGTAGGGTTTTGGTATCATGGGTACAGAGTCACTCATAATTTCAACTTGTCACAACACCGAAATCCATTTATAGCAAAAGGGATACAAATATTATGAAATTTGTACCCATACACTACGCTCGTCTGTGTGCATAAATTAAATTAACTGCAGTTGCATCAGGAGGGGTATTATTTTCAACTAAAGATAATTACACGTGAACACTACAGTTTGTGTCTGACATGTCTACAGACGTATTGGGTAAATGAGCTGCGTCGTCCAGCAAACAGGCATAGCGACTCTGCTCTGTTCTCTCGGAATGCAGGATGCCTTCTCTCTCGTTTGGTACGTGCTGCTAGTTCTCCCCAGGTAACTTAAAATTAAACAAAAAACAAGCTAAAACGAACGTCAGTTGACCCGGACGCACGGCACCCTGGGAGGAAGTCACAAGGCTACCGACCGTCCTACTGCGTTGTGGTCTTCGTTGCAGACACGACTCTTAAAGGAACATAACCTACGCACGTAAAGGCAGTTTCCGGAGTACCCCAGGGAAGTGTGATAGGACCGTTACTGAAATTCCTGGCAGATTAAAACTGTGTGGCGGATCGAGACTCGAACTCGGACGTTTGCCGTCGCGGGCAAGTACTGTACCAAGCACTTGCCTGCGTAAAATTAAACAATTGACATGCGATCACGACTGTGTGTATTGAAGCAAATGAGAATATTGTAAAGATCGCTATTTTTCCTGGAAAAACGTTGCAAAAAAATTAGAAAAAAAATCTGTTCATTAACGTTAACACTAAACATGTGTATACACTACTGGCCATTAAAATTGCTACACCACGAAGATGACGGGCTACAGACTCGAAATTTAACCGACAGGAAGAAGATGCTGTGATATGCAAATGATTAGCTTCTCAGAGCATTCACACAAGGTTGGCGCCGGTGGCGACACCTACAACGTGCTCACATGAGGAAAGTTTCCAACCGATTTCTCATATACAGACAAAAAAAATGGTTCAAATGGCTCTGAGCACTATGGGACTAAACTGCTGAGGTCGTAAGTCCCCTAGAACTTAGAACTACTTAAACCTAACTAACCTAAGGACATCACACACATCCATGCCCGAGGCAGGATTCGAACCTGCGACCGTAGCAGTCCCGCGGTTCCGGACTGAAGCGCCTAGAACCGCACGGCCACCGCGGCCGGCTCATATACAGACAGCAGTTTGTAGTGGTTAATGAAAAAGAAAAAAGAGAAGAAAAGAAAAGGTTGAAAATGTGGGAAGAAATGGTGAATAAAAAGGGGTTTTAAAATTGTTAATGACCGTGAAAAAGGGAAAGAATGAAATACAAATCGGACTTCGTATTACAGAAAAGTCGTCGGACTTCGTGATTCGGAAAAGCTGTTGTCGGGGTGGTCCTTGTGTCGTTTCTGAGCAAAAGTCAAACCAATTTCCGCTACAAAAATTATTTGAAAGAGAACAGAGAATAACAAAATGCGATTAACAGGGGGAAATGGCGTAGATAAGAGTTCATTCATTACCACGTTAATATGTGTTCTCTCGTGCGGCGTTCAGGACTTGTTCTCCAACAATCTCCTGCTTCATTTCTGCATGAAAAGGTCGTAGCTACTCCAGAATCTTGCAGTAAATTTCATCGTCCAGGAATTACTAATGTCTGCAAATTAAAACCATCTTGATATTGAATGCAATGTATTTTACGGCTGCTTCCATCCTCCAAATTTCATAGAAGCTTCCACAATACTATATATGTCCGCACATCAATAAGTTTTTACGTCTTAATCAGGCCAAGACTAACGAATACGTTTTTACGTCTTAATCATTCCAAGACTAACTAATAAGTGAAGTTAAGCCTTCGCTCTCAAGAGACAATAGCGGGTAGAAAATAAAAAGACTTACAAGTTTTGTACCTTCATTTTCTTATAAATATTTTCTGTGCCGTCGAGCGCTCATACAGCTGCGACGGTATAATTTATATCCGAGGTAACGAGTGTAGCGCGGCGAAATTCAAAGTTGACCGGCGTTTCCTGGTGAAACGTTTTTGTGATGCCTCGAGTAAGGAGGAGAAATGCGTACCATCACGTTCCCGACTTTGATAAAGGTCGCATTGTAGCGTACCCCGATTGCGGTTTATCGTTTCGCGACATTACTGCTCGCGTTAGTCCAGATCCAATGACTGTTAGCAGAATATGGAATCGTTCACGGTCCGCGCGGCTGCCCCGTCGGAGGTTCGAGTCCTCCCTCGGGCATGGGTGTGAGTGTTGTCCATAGCGTAAGTTAGTTAAAGACAGATTAAGTAGTGCGTAGGCTTAGGGACCGATGACCTAAACAGTTCGGTCGCATAAGATCTCACCACAAATTTACAATTTTTTTTCCTCAAATCCCGGGATGACCGCCCACACTGAGCGTTATGCGTGGTGGCGAGTCACGGCGCACTCTCCTCCCCCTACTCCCCATCCCCCTCCCCCCAAATCCGCGTTTGTGCTCCATCTCCAGTGATGTAATCAGCGTTAATGCGTCGAAACCTATTCTGCATTAAACGTTGGCGCAAGAAGCGGTATGATTGTACCAGAATAATCACAGAAGCACTCTAACAGGAAACTAAAGTTCAGATTCTATATACCGGGTGATCAAAAAGTCAGTATAAATTTGAAAACTTCATAAACCACAGAATAATGTAGATAGAGAGGTACAAATTGCCACACATGCTTGGAATGACATGGGGCTTTATTAGAACCAAAAATAAAACAAAGTATTGCTAGAACGTGAAAGATCTCTTGCGCGCGTCGTTTGGTGACGATCGTGTGCTCAGCCGCCACTTTCGTCACGCTTGGCCTCTCAGGTCCCCAGACCTCAGTCCGTGCGATTATTGGCTTTGGGGTTACCTGAAGTCGCAAGTGTATCGTGATCGACCGACATCTCTAGGGATGCTCAAAGACAACATCCGACGCCAATGCCTCAACATAACTCCGGATATGCTTTACAGTGCTGTTCACAACATTATTCCTCGACTACAGCTATTGTTGAGGAATGATGGTGGACATATTGAGCATTCCCTGTAAAGAACATCATCTTTGCTTTGTCTTACTTTGTTATGCTAATTATTGCTATTCTGATCAGATGAAGCGCCATCTGGCGGACATTTTTTGAACGTTTGTAATTTTTTGGTTCCAGTAAAACCCCCATGTCATTCCAAGCATGTGTGTCAATTTGTACCTCTCTATCTACATTATTCCGTGATTTATTCAGTTTTCAAATTTATGCTGACTTTTTGATCACCCGGTATTTTGTCTCTGTTTTGCACAGTGCAGTAATATGTGCTATTTCTTACATAGTCTTGTCTTTACTCCTGATGCTGACAGAACGCGCCATGTGTTCCCTACCTTATTGCTTCTGTAATCGTCTACTCCTGTCACGTATTTTAAATCAGTTTTTCATTTGCATGCTTCCAGCCGCGTCAGGTGGTTTTAAAACGCACGAGTCGTTGTCGAGTGGTGACATTCGGCAGCCAACACCGGACAATGGCCGAGAACCTTAAAAACCACTTGACTGAGCTGGAAGTACGAGGGAATTCTATCAGCATATATCACCAGGAAGTTACTTTATTCTTACTTCCCTCCGCTGCATTTACAGCTTCCTGCCTTCCCTATTACGTAGCGTGTGCATACGTGGTCATTCATTCACGTATTCCAGTAGGTACATTTCAAGACGAGGAGTGTGGTCCTATCTCAGCATAGGTGCACGATCCACCGAATGTTCAAAAATGTGTGTGAAATCTTATGGGACTTGACGGCATAAGTCATCAGTCCCTAACCTTACACACTACTTCACCTAAATTATCCTAAGGACAAACACACACACATATATATATATATACACCCATGCCCGAGGGAGGACTCGAAACTCCGCCGGGACCAGCCACACAGCCCATGACTGTAGCCGCCGAATGTAGGAATGCTCGTTTCTTCACGGTTACAATTTGCCTTTCCTTTGCTAGTCTAGGCGAGAGGTTTTTTAAAATCCTTTTACTTTTGCATACAAAATTTTTTGAGTCTTTGCTTAACAATTTACCCGCACTTCCTAAACGTGCCCAGAAAGCTTCTGCTGCCATTGTAGCCTAGACTGATCTTCCAGCTGCAAATGTACACTGGGCAGACAAAAGCCGTGAGGTACCAGCTGACGTCTTGCCTGACCTCCTCCTACCTGCAGCAACTCGACGAGGCGTGGACTGGACAAGTAGTCGGGTCCCCTGCAGAAATATTCAGCCGTACTGCCTCTACAGTCGAGTATAATTACGAAAGGATTGTCGCTGCGCGATCTTGTGCTCGGAATGGCCTCTCAATTGCCGGGCAACCTGGGTGGCGAAATCACATGTCATGGGAACTTGAAGTCCATGAGTGGCTGCAGATGGTCTGCAAGTAGCCGAAGGTAACCATCCAGTCAATGATCGGTTCAGTTCCACCAGAGGATTCAATCCATTCCGTGTAAACGCAGATCACATCATTATCGAACCACCACAACATTTGGGTCCCATGACTTCGTGTGGTCGGCGCCACAGTCGAACCTCATCAGCTCATGTCAACTGAAATCGGGACGCATCTGACCAGATCACGGTTTCCCAACTGCTACTGCCACGAGCCCTGGAGAGCCGCTGCAGCTGACGTCGTGGTGTCAGCAGAGGGCTCTCGCGTCCGTTTATTCTGCTGCCAAGGACCGCTAACGTCAAAGTCCGCCGCTCTGTCCCAACGTGTACATTCGTCCTACGCCTCACATTGATTTCTGCGGTTATTTCACGCAGTGTTGCTTGTCTGTTAGCACTGACAACCGAAGCAAACGCCGCTCCTCTCGGCCGTTAAATGGAGGCAGTTGGCCACTGCTTTTTCCCTGGTGGGAGGTGACGCCTGAAATTTGCTATTCTCGCCACACCCTTGACATTCTAGATGTCGGAATATTGAATTTCCTACCGATTTCCGAGACGGAATGCCCCATGCGTGTGGCTACAACTTCCGTTCTGCGCTCACAGTCTGTCTTCCGGTCATGTTGTTGTTGTTGTTGTTGTTGTTGTGGTCTTCAGCCCTGAGACTGGTTTGATGCAGCTCTCCATGCTACTCTAACCTGTGCAAGCTTCCTCATCTCCCAGTACCTACTGCAACCTACATCCTTCTGAATCTGCTTAGTGTATTCATCTCGTGGTCTCCCTCTACGGTTTTTACCCTCCACGCTGCCCCCCCCCCCCCCCAATACTAGATTGGTGATCCCACGATGTCTCAGAACATGTCCTACCAAGCGGTCCCTTCTTCTTGTCAAGTTGTGGCACAAGCTCCTCTTCTCCCCAATTCTATTCAATACCTCCTCATTAGTTATGTGATCTACCCATCTAATCTTCAGCATTCCTCTGTAGCAGCACATTTCGAAAGCTTCTATTCTCTTCTTGTCTAAATTATTTATCGTCCATGTTTCACTTCCATACATGGCTATACTCCTTACAAATACTTTCAGAAACGACTTTCTGACACTTAAATCTATACTCGATGTTAACAAATTTCTCTTTTTCAGAAACACTTTCCTTGCTATTGCCAGTCTACATTTTATATCTTCTCTACTTCGACCATCATCAGTTATTTTGCTCCCCAAATAGCAAAACTCCTTTACTACTTTAAGTGTCTCATTTCCTAATCTAATTCCCTCAGCATCACTCGACTTAATTCGACTACATTCCTTTATCCTCGTTTTGATTTTGTTGATGTACATCTTATATCCTCCTTCAAGACACTGTCCATTCCGTTCAACTGCTCTTCCAAGTCCTTTGCTGTCTCTGACAGAATTACAGTGTCATCGGCGAACCTCAAAGTTTTTATCTCTTCTCCATGGATTTTAATACCTACTCCGAACTTTTCTTTTGTTTCCTTTATTGCTTGCTCAATATACAGATTGAATAACATCGGGGATAGGCAACAACCCTGTCTCACTCCCTTCCCAACCACTGCTTCCCCTTCATGTCCCTCGACTCTTATAACTGCCATGTGGTTTCTGTACAAATTGTAAATAGCCTTTCGATCCCTGTATTTTACCCCTGCCAACATCAGAATTTGAAAGAGAGTATTCCAATCAACATTGTCAAATTCTTTCTCTAAGTCTACAAATGCTAGAAACGTAGGTTTGCCTTTCCTTAATCTTTCTTGTAAGATAAGTCGTAGGGTCAGTATTGGCTCATGTGTTCCAACATTTCTACGGACTCCAAACTGATCTTCCCCGAGGTCGGCTTCTATCAGTTTTTCCATTCGTCTGTAAATAATCCGCGTTAGTATTTTGCAGCTGTGACTTATTAAGCTGATAGTTCGGTAATTTTCACATCTGTCAGCACTTGCTTTCTTTGGGATTGAAACGCTTCACGAGACATTAATTTCGAAAGGACAGTAAAGAATCACTTCCCATTGGCTACAATGCTATTGCAGTATTTGTGCCGGCCGCTGTGACTGAGCGGCTCTAGGCCCTTAGGTCTGGAAACCCATTGCTGCTACGGTCGCAAGTTCGAATCCTGCCCCGGGCATGGCTGTGTGCGATGTCCTTAGGTTAGTTAAGTTTAAGTAGTTCTAAGTATAGGGGACTGATGACCTCAGATGTTAAGTCCCATAGTGCTCAGAGCCATTTTTTGCAGTATTTGTATCCGGGAGGATTTGGAATAAAAGCCAAATGGCGACAGCGTAATCAGTCACACAATTCTACATGACCGTGACTAGAAATGATAAGAGCCGGAAAATAGTTTCGTTGTAGTTGCTCATTTTTATTACGTACTAGCTTCGCCTGGCATGCTGTAGAATGTTTCTTTCTCGATCTACGTAGGTACCGGTTTCCGCCCCGACCCTCATCCATAGGTGTGCTGGGGTGTCTTATTACTGTCTCAGTATTTTTATGCGCGTACGAAGTGGGAATCGCAGTAAACATCGGTGGAAATTCTTTCGGGCGTTACACGTTTTGTCCTGATACTGCGCTGCCTTGGCACCTACACTACCCCTAGTTCTAGGGACGAAACGTCTTCGTGACTGTCACCAATATGTCTGGCGACCCCGAGAACTATGAATTTGATACAAGTATCAGTCGTTATCGAATATTTCACATATTGTGGCATCTTACCAGCAACGGCCTTGCCGCAGTGGATACACCGGTTCCCGTGAGATCACCGATGTTAAGCGCTGTCGGGCGTGGTCGGCACTTGGATGGGTGACCAGCCAGGCCGCCATGCGCTGTTGCCATTTCTCGGGGTGCACTCAGCCTTGTGATGCCAACTGAGGAGCTACTCGACCGAATAGTAGCGGATTCGGTCAAGAATACCACCTTAGCGACCGGGAGAGCGGTGTGCTGACCCCACGCCCCTCCTATCCGCATCCTCCTCTGAGAATGACACGGCGGTCGGATGGGCCCGGTAGGCCACTCGTCGCCTGAAGACGGAGTGAGTGAGTGGCTTCTTACCTGCCCCCAACCCCCACCTCCCCACTGCCACTCCTAGGGGTGTCTGGGGTACAGAACTCATGTAGCGTTATTATACAAATAATGAGTCATGTACAAAAATTTGACATAAATTGCTGCATTCGTTTGTGACTTAAGTTTTCATGTGAACCCCTTTCCACCCGCACCCCTATGATTTCGCTGGCGTCCGCCCAATAACTCGTGAGACTTTCATCGCTATCGCGTGAACGGTATAGAAGACGGACAAACTTTTGTATATTAGATACAATTTCGCAATTAGTACTCCCTCTTCATGTCTCGAATTTATTCAGTGTCCGCATTCCTTTACACAGCTGCCGGTTGAACATATTCGCAACTGCATTTATTATACATTATCTACTTTTTCGCCGGCCGCGGTGGCCAAGCGGTTATAGGCGCTTCAGTCCGGAACCGCGCGACTGCTACGGTCGCAGGTTCGAATCCTGCCTCGGGCATGGATGTGTGTGATGTCCTTAGGTTATTTAGGTTTAAGTAGTTCTAAGTTCTAGGGGACTGATGACCACATATGTTAAGTCCCATAGTGCTCAGAGCCATTTGAACCATTTTTTTATCTACTTTTTCCGTATAACAATTCCCTCTCTTTGCTCAATGCTTCCTTCGCTACAGCAGTTCGAGTGTCCACCAATACATAAGAAAGAAAATTGAGTATTTTAAACATAGCTGCGCAACAGCAACGGTTCCACGTAATAGGATTAAAAACAGCCGACCAGTTGCAAAGGATAAAGTAATCTTTACCTAGGTTTCGATAGATTTAAATCTATCTTCTTCAGAAGGCGGCCTTCTGAAGTAGACAGATTTAAATCTATCGAAACCTAGGTAAAGATTACTTTATCCTTTGCAACTGGTCGGCTGTTTTTAATCCTAAAGAAAATTGAATTTATCCGCCGAATTGTAGACCCACACCGTTAGTGTGTAGTATTTTTGAACGTATACTGAAGCTAAACGTTCTGAAATACATAGACGAAAACAACCTATTGACACATAATGAGTGCGGATTCTGAAAATATCGTTCTTTTGAAATACAAATAGCTCTTAATTTGCACGAAGTAAAGAGCGCTTTTGCCACACAGGGCATCTTAAATTGATTGCACGTGTCTAGAGTGTAAGAAAGTTTTTGACACCCAACCTCACAAGAGGCTTCTAATTGTACTGCGCCCCTATGGAGTATCGTCTCAGTTGTGCGACTGGATTCGCAGCTTCCTGTTGGAGAGGTGACAGTTGGCAGTGATAGCCGGAAGGTGGCCGAGCAAGACACAAGCCATACCTGCTGTTTCCAGTGGAAGTGTAGCAGGCCCTGCGCTGTGAACGATTTAGGAGAGTAATAGAAGCTGTGCAGAAGTAATATTGAAGCGTAGTAGAAACTCGTGCTGTCATAATGTGAAGGCATGGCTGCACTGTAACAATAATTAATTCTCGTAATGTAAAGGCAAGTCTTTCATACTGTAAAAGTTAACAGTCTGACTGCAAGAATTTTGATCAGTAAAAACTGCGTAAACCTACGATAATTAGTTTTGCAAAACTGATCACAGATCCAATAACTAAAGCTGATAAACAATACAGCAAATGTGACTGTCCCTGAATGACCTAACTAACTGAATAGAAAAAAAAACATCAAAATATTTAGTCGCTACCTCCATTCTGCGCAAATCTGGATAACGCTTTGCAGTATTGTACACAGCGCCGCTATCATAAAGCTAAGAGGTTGCTGAGTCTGCACATACACACTCGGGAGGTGCAGGATTTTCACTGTTGGCTGCAAATCCAAGCATACGTTTGGAAAAAAATTGTAAGAGAAGTGTAAGTGAAAAAATGAAATATGGGCATAAATGACAACAGTAAGTTTTTTCTTGCATACTGTGAAAAACAGCTCAAGGCTGATTTTAAATTAATGAACCTCTTAACATCCAAAGACCGTAGCTCGTGATCTTTCGTAGCGTTCTCGCTTCCCGTGCACGGGGTCCCGAGTACACTTCTTAAGCTGTAAACCATACTAGGAGGTTCAAAAAATTTGATTTTTTTATTGCATAAATCGTTAGCTTAACTATTCATGACTACCAGGCGTTGAAAGTACCGCTCCAGTTGTAAAGTTCTTTTACTATCACACGACCGGTTTCGGGCTCTTACAAGACCATCTTCAGGTGTCGTGACTTGGTGCTGTAGCCCTGATACCGGTGTGCTACCTACTAGCGCACAACAAGGACTGCATATGCTGTCAAAATTCCAAAACAAAATTTACATTCGTTTGGATTCTATGTGCCTAGAACCGAGTTCATCCCGACGTACAGAAGGAAATTCTTCCAGTATATGAAGATTTATCGAGGGATGAATTACTGGAGAGATGTTTAGGTGGCCACATACAAAATGCGAATAAAAATTTCAATCACACTATTTGGCGATTAGGTCCTAAACACTTGCACTCCGAAGTAAAACTCGTTGAACTGACATCGTATTTAGCAGCGGGTTTATTCAATGAAGGAAATTCACCCCTTCTGTGGTCACGAACGGGGCAGGAATTGCAGTAGGCACGCAGAGATTTAGTTACACCGAACACGTGAATAACCAGGCAGAATAGACGTAGTTCACAGGAATCGAAGGAAGAACGGAAAGCTCGGAAAGTATTGCTGGAAGCGCAAAACGAAGCCCGTGAGGAAGAAGAAGGTGCTGGAATCGCAGATTAATCGGCAAGCATTTTACATTACTATTAACTTCCTAGAATTTCTAGTTTCCGAGAATTTATTTTTCAAACGTACTTATCTCGAAATGACTTTCTTCATATTTGCGTACAGTCCAACTCAAAAAGTATACAACCGATCATCATCAAAATTGATAGTACGATTCTTTATAAAATTACAAATTGTATGAACTTGTCAGGTGATACAATGATTTCAAGGGCACTTTTCTTTGCATAATTAGAGAAAAATCGTGAAAATAGAAGTAAATTCTTCCAATGCCTGCAAAATTTTAATTTTCATTCTTTTCGTTGCCTCGAGGTTCATATTCTTAGATAATATTAATGTAAAATCAATACCCTATTCATTTTAGATGAAAATCGGAATGGCTTTACTGCACGCAATTGGAGAACTATACTCACAACCTTCAGCGGACATCACAGTGTGATTATGTCATTTTTAGCTGAAATTATTAAAAAAAAATTCTCAAAAACGTTTCGAAATTTGAATGAAATGATGTCAAAATTTGATTAAATTCTAATTAATTCCTCCCGCCGAAAACAATAAAAAAAATCAGCTTCAAACAGACTCCTAATGTGATTCCCTCCCTTAATTACTCGTGTTGGCAGCTGTTGCTGATTGTAATTCTGAAATATTTCCTACATCTCCTTTGGTGAGCGATTTTCGGAAAGCAGTTTTCAGTAAGTCCAGTTTAGTGGCGCCGTCATCGGCTGCACGCGTGTCGGTGTGCTCTCTCTCTCTTGTTATCAGTCTCCAAATAAAATGAGTAAGATGTATGTGTTGTACGTTGCAACACAAAAAGAGTTACTCGTTTGCGTTCTTTTGTCGAACGCTGACATGGTCGGACGCTGGCTGTGTGGAAATACACGTTAATTCTTACGAAAGCTGTGCTCGGTTGCTATTTTTACTCTATTGTAAGAACGAACCAGTACTCATGCGTATGGCGCCATGGAAACTTGGATGAACTGTAGCGTTAGTCCGTGTGTCGAAGATGGTGTCCCGGCCAGGACCAGTTCTCCGTGGATGAGTACTGTTACAGAAGCTTCTGGCGCATTTGTGATGCCGCACGTTACACACGTTGAAACTGTACACCACTGCCTAAAGATGTTTTCGAATTTCTCTTGTGTAATACCACCCCAGTTACCGGCATTTTACTGTGTAGAAAAAAAAAAGTTCGGAAGAGTTTGTCTTTGGACGTTGATACTGATCGTTTTATAGTTATTCGAAAAAGAATGCAGAACACATTTATTTATTAAACTGTGACAACCATTTCGTCTGCTGTAGGAGGCCATTTTGGGATGTAGAAATAAAACACAGTACCACGGTTGGTGCACGATGTTAAAACTCAAAATATTTCATCGCGTGTTTAAAGCACGTAGTTCGATTTGGACGCTGATCGCGAATGACAGAAACTTGAAATTTGGAGAGGCTGTGGATCTTGTAGTGTCCGCCGCCGCTCGTCGTCTTGCGGTAGCGTTCTCGCTTCCCGCGCACGAGGTCCCGGGTTCGATTCCCGGCGGGGTCAGGGATTTTCTCTGCCTCGAGATGACTGGGTGTTGTGTGTCATTCGTCATCATTTCATCATCGTTGACGAAGCAAGTCGCCAAAGTGGCGTCAACTAAAAAGAACTTGTAATACGGCGGCCGAACTGCCCCGGCCAACAGTGCCATACGATCATCATCATTGTTAGGGTGTTTTACGAAAGGTATGGTAGTGGGTGAAAGCTTTTTTGAAAATAAATAATAAACAATTACTAAAGGAATTTTAAGGCTGCATCTACGACTAGACCTCGGACTTTTAGGTTCTGAAAATCTTAAAGTAGGTATCTAAAATAGGTTGTATCACTTACAAAAATTGGTTACAAAAATGACGAAATAGGTGACCAAACTCTGACATTTTATTGTCTAGAAAGATAAATAGATTGACAAAAATTCACATTATATTATTATCCATGTCCATAATTACAGTCACAGTAAATAACTAAGGCTTTTTGCAGCTCTTCCGTTGATAAACTGCATCTCTTGTCTGTTAATAGAATCTTATATGCCGAGAATGAGCGTTCCACGCCAACAGATGTCGCCGTGACGGATTGGGACCGCACGCTCGTGTTCTGTTGATTCACCTGACACGGTGTCAGCCACTGTTCAGAGACTGGACAGTCGTGGTCTTTTTTAGCACAGTCTTTAGTTTCTCACTAACTTTCATACCAATAGAATCTGGGACCAAGTTGATTTTCTTCTGTCACGTCTTCATCTCAGGTGCGTGTAGACCGGTTTCCCTGAACACTCTAATGATAGGGACCGAAAATGCATAATGAGATTTTATGTATGTATCGTCGTTGGAAACTGTAGGGTGCTTTAGAAAATCTTAAGCTGAAGTAATGCCCACCGGCTCCTCCTGCAATTTAAGAACAATGTTCTTAATGTCTTCCAAATGCTCGCTGTTGTATTCCACGGCCTCCAGCCACGTTTCCCAGCGAGTAAGTATGGGTTCTGGTGGAGGTGGTACGCTGGGAAGTTCCTACCGAAATGACTGGACTCTTGTAGCTGCTTTACTAAAAACTCTTTGATGGCAGAAACTACGTTATTTATTAACAAAGTGAGCAACTGTTTCCGGGTTAGTCTTTCTTAACTCCTTGCTGCACATCAGATGAGGTACAGATCGAGTGTCAGGATCTAACTTTGCAACAATCAAACTAGCCACACATCGACCTTGTCTGTCAGATGCCTCATCGACATAGAACTACACGTAAGAATCGCCTTTATCTTCCCTTACCCTGCCAACGTATCTTCATATAAAGTATCTAAATAGTTATTTGTCAGCGTGGACTCTCATGGAATGGTGCGGTCACTGTTGTTGTTGTGGTCTTCACTCCTGAGACTCGTTAGATGCAGCTCTCCATCCTACTCTATCCTGTGCAAGCTTCTTCATCTCCCAGTCCTTTCTGCAACCTACATCCTTCTGAATCTGCTTAGTGTATTCATCTCTTGGTCTCCCTCTACGATTTTTATCCTCCATGCTGCCCTCCAATACTCAATTGGTGATCCCTTGATGCCTCAGAACATGTCCTACCAACCGATCCCTTTTTCTAGTCAAATTATGCCACAAACTTCTCTTCTTCCCAATCCAATTCAATACCTCCTCGTTATATGATATACCAATCTAACCTTCAGCATTCTTCTGTACCACCACAATCGAAAGCTTCTATTCTCCTCTTGTCCAGACTATTTATCGTCCACGTTTCACTTCCATACATGGCTACACTGCATACAAGTACTTTCAGAAACGACTTCCTGACACTTAAATCTATACTCGATATTAACAAATTTCTCTTCTTCACAAACGCTTTCCTTGCTTTTGCCAGTCTATATTTTATATCCTCTCTTTCGACCATCATCAGTTATTTTGCTCCCCAAATAGCAAAACTCCTCCATTACTTTAAGTGTCTCATTTCCTATTCTAATACCCTCAGCATCACCCGAGTTAACTGGACTCCATTCCATTATCCTGGTTTTCCTTTTGTTGAGGGTCATCTTATATCCTCCTTTCAAGACACTGTCCATTCCGTTCAACTGCTCTTCCAAGTCCTTTGCTGTCTCTGACAGAATTGCAATGTCATCGGCGAACCACAAAGTTTTTATTTCTTTTCCATGGGTTTTAATACCTACTCCGAATTTTTGTTTTGTTTCCTTTACTGCTTGCTCAATATACAGGTTGAATAACATCGGGGAGAGGCTACAACTCTGTCTCACTCCCTTCCCAACCATTGCTTCCCTTTGGTGCCCCTCGACTCTTATAACTGCCATGTGGTTTCTGTACAAATTGTAAATAGCCTTTCGCTCCCTGTATTTTACCCCTGCCACCTTCAGAATTTGAAACAGAGCATTCCAGTCAGCAATGTCAAAAGCTTTCTCTAAGTCTACAAATGCTAGAAAACTTCCGAACTGGCTATTTTCAACTGCACTGAATGGTATGTCTGCTGTAACAATGGTCAAGATGAAATTCGTTTCTGTTTGTTGGATTTGGTTTAGCGTTTGTTTCAAGTTTTATTTATTCTTTAAATTTGCCCGGTGTTTAACGTTCCTAAATAAAAAAATTGAGAAATACTTTGTGGACGAGACCTACTTAGCGAAATTAACCTACATTAAGGGTTTAGAAACAATATTAACTCGCGAAAGACAGTGGTATCACTGAGTGGGCGTAGCGGATAAAAGGTTAGCATTTTACTTATGTCTTTGTCGCACACATTGCAGTGAATAACTCTTCTGTCTGTAGAGAAATCAGGAAATTCTTGTAACCGCTGACGATTGAGAGATGGTTCGGCACGGCTCGCTTTCCACAAACACACTGTCTGTGTGAAATATTTCGCCACAGCCGAGCAGCACGCTGAACGACTAAATGGAGACTGTGGAGGTGTTTTGAACAGTCAGGCAGGCCATGCCGGCCCATCTGACGGTCCACAGCCATCATTCAGTTACTGTTTTCTAAGTAGCCGGGAGGACCAGAACAGTACGTTTAGTTATACAAATTTTATTTGACTCGAATTTCAAAATTTAGGTACGATGAACATCGACAAAAGCAAAACGAGGTTAACGGAATGTAGTCGAATTAAGTCGGGTGATGCTGAGGGAATTAGATTAGGAAATGAGACACTTAAAGTAGCAAAGGAGTTTTGCTATTTGGGGAGCAAAATAACTGATGGTGGTCGAAGTAGAGAGGATAAAAATGTAGACTGGTAATGGCAAGGAAAGCGTTTCCGAAGAACAGAAATTTGTTAACATCGAGTATAGATTTAAGTGTAAGGAAGCCGTTTCTGAAAGTATGTGTATGGAAGTGAAACATGGACGATAAATAGTTTGGGCAAGAAGAGAATAGAAGCTTTCGAAATGTGGTGCTAGAGAAGAATGCTGAAGATTAGATGGGTAGATCACATAACTAATGAGGAGGTATTGAATAGGATTGGGGAGAAGAGGAGTTTGTGGGTCGACTTGACAAGAAGAAGGGACCGGTTGGTAGGACATGTTCTGAGGCATCAAGGGATCACAAATTTAGCATTGGACGGCAGCGTCGAGGGTCAAAATCGTAGAGGGAGACCAAGAGATGACTACACTAATCAGATATAGAAGGATGTAGGTTGCATTAGGTACTGGGAGATGAAGAAGCTTGAACAGGATAGAGTAGCATGGAGAGCTGCATCAAACCTGTCTCTGGTCTGAAGACCACAACAACAACAGGTACAATCAGGTACTAACCGAAAATCAGGTATTTTTAGGTGCTATAATACTAGCGTTTTCGATCATAAATTGGCGTAAATTGCGTATGTACAACTTTTATTGCATTTATTTAATGAGGAACAAAATAAGTTTTTATCTAAAATCCGAGGTGTATCTGTGACTACCGGTATTTGATTTCTCGGCTAGAAATAAAAAAATACCTGTTTCAGTGTTTCCCCCTTAGAGATTGCAATAGGGGAATAAAAGTTTTAAGGAAATATTTTGTTACATTAAAAAAAATTACAGTTAAATTTATGAAAGTTGGTATGTCACTTCTAGGTTGCATATATAAAGAAATATTTGTTAGGGGATGAAAGTTGCCAGAAGAATCCAAAAGGTATGATTAATGGACTCCAGCTACTAGAACTACTTTCTGTAATTACATTCGGATGAGACCATGCTTCTATGGTCTTAATTAGAGTGAAAAGCCAAGACGGTGGTTTCTGAACAACATACAGTCTATGTGAGCGAAGCGACGGATGTGTGTGTGTGTGTGTGTGTGTGTGTGTGTGTGTGTGTGTGTGTGTGTGTGTGTTTGAGAGAGAGAGGGAGAGAGAGAGAGAGAGACAGTTATGTAATTACGTATTGATATGTTAATTTGTACGTATTATTATGAAGGTGAGCCCGTCTATCTTAGGAAAATCTGTTATGCCCGTTCGCTGACGCTGCCACGCAGTCCAGTGTGCGAAATGGTGTCAAGTTCAAACTTCTTACCCTTCGTTTTCTTGTAATTCTTGGGAGGCCTGTTAAGTCGCTGCTTCTTTCAATAGTTATTCCCCTCTTAGTCATAACAGAGGCGAATCGGATATTTTCGTTGCTAGGTCTTGACTTAAAACTGAATTATCTTAGTATATGTAATGATTAATCAGCGCACAAACGTTTCTTCACTTCATACTATATATCTTGGATGTGATTTATATAAAACTACCTTCCGTTTTTCCATACAAGTCAGGAGTTTTGCTCGGCTCACGCATTCGCTACAACAAGGGAGAAGACTGTCTCGAGAAAGACTAACGAAAAAGGATCGTAAATGTTTACTCTTACTTTTCTACTCACGTTTCTCTGGCATTTTCAATGATTGTACTGTTTGTTTTATAAAATAGCAGTTATGTTTTCCCAATACATACGTACTTACTCTTACAAAATTTTAGAATGACAAAATTTCATCTCCTACTGAGTATCATAATATTACTGGTGAAATGTCGAATAAATTTCGAATTGCTATATTCAGGCTATACTTCTCACTTAATTATAAAGCAAAATTAATAATAGTTGTAAGAATACAGTGCGATTGTAAGCGTAAGCCTGGAAGTATTATGACAAAATTATGTTCAAATGTGTGTGAAATCTTATGGGACTTAACTGCTAAGGTCATCAGTCCCTAAGCTTACACATTACTTAACCTAAATCGTCCTGAGGACAAACACACACACCAATGCCCGAGGGAGGACTCGAACCTCCGCCGGGACCAGCCGCACAGTCCATGACTGCAGCGCCTGAGACCGCTCGGCTAATCCCGCGCGGCTGACAAAATTAACTGAACAGTTGGCCGCTAGTCACTTATTTCTTCTTTTAAGTCCGATTCTTAAAAATACCGTACGCGTTGGAACTGGTGACCAAACATAGCAATTTTTTTTTCAAATTTGCACTTCGTGCCTTTACTTTCTGGTGGTGGTGCTGCTGCAATCTTGACAGGAATGCGTTCTCTGCACAAACTGTCAAGTCAATCTCTACAGACAGTCTGTTTTTCTGCGGGACTTGTAGTTTGTTGACCATCGTCTGCGATAAAGCTACATATTGCATTTTGTAGAGGATACAGCAATCTTAAAAGGCATACGGCAGATTTTTATCGGCATGGAAAATCTGCTTGGAAACTAATGTTATGGAGAGCTTGATAAGACACATACTAGGTTAGTTGAGGCCAAATGGGCAATATGAACGCAGCGTAATAGTGAGTAATAGCCTGCTACGTAATGTGCAGCATTCGTAATGGCTCAATACGGCAGACTAAACTAACTTTCCAGAAGCAACTATCTGGTGTTTTGTAAACATGTTAGAACAGTTGTAAGGTTAACTCTGGATACTTACTGTGGTACCTAACTTAATTATCTGTTTGTCAGGTTAGTGCCAACACTCGAATCTAGTCGTCTTCGCCACGGAACGAGTGAGCACCTTGTTCACAGAATGCTCAGAAAATTCGAGGGACTGACGAGTTAATGAAAGAGGAAAACAATTGAGAGAATTTTTACTAAAAACTGATTGCGGAGAAACGGTCACTAGTACTGCGAGGAACTCGGGAGCGCCTAGACGTTTGAGACAGGGAAACCTATCAACTTGAGTCTAAAGAGTAGGGACTTATCGCTGAAGTTTTCTTTTCTGTTGCGTTTTAAGCCTGTTGTCATGTTCAGGCCAGAAACTGGTATGATCCAGCTATGCGCGCTACTCTGCCCTGTGCAACTCTCTCCGAGTAACTACTGAAACCTAAATCCTTCTGAATCTGCTTATTGTATTCATCTCCTGGTCTCCCTATACTATTTTTACCCCCCACGCTTCCCTCGAGTACTAAACTGGTGACCCCTTGATACTTCAGAACGTGCCCTACCAACCAATCCCTAGCATAAATTCCTCTTCTCCCCAATTCTATTAAGTACCTCCTCATTAGTTACGAGATCGACATATCTGATCTTCAGCATTCTTCTGTAGCACGACGTTACAAAAGCTTCTATTCTCTTCTTGTCTAAACTATTTATCGTCCATGCTTAGCTTCCATACATGGCTATACTCCATACAAGTACTTTCAGAAAAGACTTCCTAACACTTGAACTTGTATTCGATGTGAACAACTTTCTCGTCTTCAGAAACGATTTTCTTGCTATTCCCAGCCTGCATTCTGTACTCTCTCTGCTTCCGCAATTGTCAGTTACTCTGCCATCCAAATAGCCACACTAATCAATTACTTTTAGAATTCCTTTTCCTTGCGTAATTCCCTCTTCATCGCTGGGTTTAATTCAACTACTTTCCATCATCTTTGTTTTACTTTCATTGATAATCGTTATAACCTCTTTTGAAGACTATGTGTTCTGTTCAACTGCTCTTGTAAGTCCACTGCTGTCCCTTCACATAATCGGCTCGCTCAACTTTAATGGAGTTTCCAACTTTCTCCTTGATTTCGTTTACTGCTTGCTCAATGCGCAGATCGAATAAAATTGGTGAGAAGCTACAATGCTGTCTCACTCCCTTCTCAGTAGGGATAGAGGTTACCGCTGAAACCACGCTAATATAATTATTTTTCCGATGCCAGTTTAATGTGACTGTTAAAAGCACCCAAACTTAATGGTTTGTTAAATAACCGATTTTTTATTTTTTATCCTTATTATTTCCTGTAATAATCTTAGAAATCTAAGAAAGACTCAAAAAATTTTGACTCTCAGTTTCAAGATACGTAGAATCAAAATATTAAATTAGATACGGTCGGTAAATAAGAGATTTCCTCGAAATGTGATAAGTGGCTGAATTCTACAGAAATCACTGGTGTAATTATTGATTCTAATTTTTTGAAGCGCTGCTCAAAATCATGTTGTAATCGGTGATTATAGCATCATTTCGGCGTTGCGAATATTCAGTGGTAAAGTGGAAAAATTGGGGTTGAAGAACTCTGTTTTTCGTGTTAACACGTCCGTTTATAAGGTCTACAAGCAGATACAGGCATATTATGTAGACACAGGCAACACATGAACTATTTTCTATTTTTACTGCGTACTACGAATGAACAGTTGTAGGCAACAGTTTTTAATTCGTCACTGCTGCCGTAATTTCCATCCTCTTTTATTATTTCACGGAAATGGCAGACAAATCTTTAATCTCTTAAACCAAATGAAGCGTTGCGCTTCGTTGCTAGGTCACTTTGTAAAAATATTTCTGGGTTAGGGTTGGCACCTTTCTGCAGCACGACGCATATTCGTCGGAGACTGCGAGAGAGCTACCTCTAACCGCGACACAACGGCAACGGCGGCATCATTGTCTCAGCAGTGCTGTGCCATGTGTTTGTCGCTCGTTTCTGTCTGCACTCTTGTAAAATAGCACTCATCGCTTTTCGCCATTTTGTATAATAACGCAGTAATTGAAACCGATACGAATTTTACGAGTAAAAATTACTCCTTTTTTTTAAATTTAAGACGAAACATCTTTCAGCCGCTAATACAGCTAATTGATACTACGATTTTTTTTCTATTTGTTACTAAATAAAGAACAACTGCTATAACCGAGACCCAACAAATTCCGAAAAATACCTATTATTCAGAACTGAACTACCGGTATCGCTTTTAACCGGTCGGTTTTTCCGATCCCTACGTTTTCAGACACAGCGTGTGTTACATGTCTTTCGACTCTCGTTAACAGCCGTCTGCTTTCTGTACCAGTTGTACAAAACTTTTCGCCCCTACCGTCAGAATCTGACACAGCAGAGCGTATCCAAAATGAACACCACTAAATATTGTCCACCTTGTGTACAGTGCTCAATGAAGCGTTGTGCGAGTACCGGTCGTTTGTCCACCTAGTGTCCACTGGATCAGCACCGCACTTGCTCAGGCGCTGTCCACGGTGCAGGGTGCCGACAGAGGCAGGAGAGTCGGAATGACGCCGCAGACCACTGCGACCGCACGTATCCTCCACTCCCCTTTCCGCCTTTCTCTACGGGGTCGGCATTGTTTGTGGCAGTGTGTGGGCTCTTCCCACTCACTACCGGGACGGAATCTGTGTAGCCCACCTGTTTCCGCCTGCAGTGGATCGTGGCCGAGCGGTTCTAAGCGCTTCAGTCCGGAACCGTTACGGCCGCAGGTTCGAATCCTGCCTCGGGCATGGGTGTTGTGTGCTGTCCTTAGGTTAGTTAGGTTTAAGTAGTTCTAAGTTCTAGCGGACTGATGACCTCAGATGTTAAGTCCCATAGTGCTCAGAGCCATTTAAACCATTTTTTGCAGTAGATCGCATGTCTGAGACCGTCTGCTATACTGAAGAGCCAAAGAAACTAGTACACTCCCTAATACCGTGTAGCGCCCTCGAGGACGCAGAAGTAACGCAACACGACACGGCCGGGACTCGACTAATGTCTGAACCACTGCTGGAGGGGTTTGGGGCCGTGAATGATGGAGGGCTGTCCATAAATCCGTAAGACTACGAGGGGAAGCCGACCTCGGGGAAGATCAGTTTGGATTCCGTAGAAATGTTGGAACACGTGAGGCAATACCGACCCTACGACTTATCTTAGAAGAAAGATTAAGGAAAGGCAAACCTACGTTTCTAGCATTTGTAGACTTAGAGAAAGCTTTTGACAATGTTGATTGGAATACTCTCTTTCAAATTCTAAAGGTGGCAGGGGTAAAATACAGGGAGCGAAAGGCTATTTACAATTTGTACAGAAACCAGATGGCAGTTGTAAGAGTCGAGGGACGCGAAAGGGAAGCAGTGGTTGGGAAGGGAGTGAGACAGGGTTGTAGCCTCTCCCCAATGTTATTCAATCTGTTTATTGAGCAAACAGTAAAGGACACAAAACAAAAATTCGGAGTAGGTATTCAAATCCATGGAGAAGAAATAAAAACATTGAGATACAGTGATGGCATTGTAGTTGCCAGAGACAGCAAAGGACTTGGAAGAGCAGTTGAACGGAATGGACAGTGTCTTGAAAGGAGGATATAAGATGAACATCAACAAAAGCAAAACGAGGATAATGGAATGTAGTCGAATGAAGTCGGGTGATGCTGAGGGAATTAGACTAGGAAATCAGACACTTAAAGTAGTAAAGGAGTTTCGCTATTTGGGGAGCAAAATAACTGATGATGGTCGAAGATATGAAATGTAGACGGCCAATGCCAAGGAAAGTGTTTCTGAAGAAGACAAATTTGTTAGCATCGTGTATAGATTTAAGTGTCAGGTACTCGTTTCTGAAAGTATTTGTATGGAGTGTAGCCATGTATGGAAGTGAAACATGGAGGATAAATAGTTCGGACAAGAACAGAATAGAAGCTTTCGAAATGTGGTGCTACAGAAGAATGCTGTAGATTATATGGGTAGATTACATAACTAATGAGGAAGTATTGAATAGAATTGGGGAGAAGAGGAGTTTGTGGCACAACTTGACAAGAAGAAGGGACCGGTTGGTAGGACATGTTCTGAGGCATCAAGGGATCACAAATTTAAGATTGGACGGCAGCGTGGAGGGTAAAAATCGTAGAGGGAGACCAAGAGATGAATACACTAAGCAGATTCAGAAGGATGTAGGTTGCTGTAAGTACTGGGAGATGAAGAAGCTTGCACAGGATAGAGTAGCATGGAGAGCTGCATCAAACCAGTCTCAGGAGTGAAGACAATAACAACAACAACGAGGGGTGGAGATCTCTGAACAGCATGTTGCAAGGCATCCCAAAAATGCTCAATAACATTCACCTCTGGGGAGTTGAGTGGCCAGCGCAAGAGTTTAAACTCAGAAGAATGTTCCTGGGGCCTCTCTGTAGCAATTCCGGACGTGTGGGGCGTCGCAGTGTCTTGCTGGAATTGCCCGAGTCCGTTGGAAAGCATAATGGACACGAATGGATGCAGGTGATCAGACAGGATGATTAGATATGTTATATTTTAACTAAAGTTCAGTCTTGATCACAACACTTGCGTCTCAATAACATAGGTGACCGGTTTCGGTTATATTTATATAACCATCTTCAGACCTGTGAATTAATTTTAGAAAATACTAGAGAGCAATCTTAAAATAAAATGAAATCACCGCTGGAAGCTAATGAGATCAAAAAGGAAATGACCATCTTAAAAAAAATTGCGAAAAGCAATTCTTTCGACACACGACAGGTAGATATCATTTTTAATAAAGTGCAATAATCACAATGTACTCCAGGTAATCCAGAATATATGAAGATGGCATATATGGGTAACATCTCAGATAGAATTACTAATTTATTCAAAAATTCTGGAATAACAATAGCATTCACAACTGACAATACTTTACAACAAAAAACTAAGACATACCATAAGTAAAGATAACGAAAAATTTACCAAATCGGGAGTGTATAAGATCTAATGTAGAGACCGTAAGAAAATATATATCGGCCAAAGAGATCGAAATTTTGCAGTAAGGTACAAAGAACATAGGTCGGGTACCTCACGAACAAAATCTGTATTCGGCCATCACATAACATTTAATAACCATGCTGAGGGGACAGCAGAGCAGAATCTACAAGTTCTTCGTTATGCAAATAAAGGCTTACTTATGAATATCTTACAAGAAATCCATATATATATGCTCATTTGAAAACCAAGTCATCAATGCTGCTCAATGAACAATTAGATTTTTCGTGAAAAATATTTTTATGACCTTTTCGACGAAATTTTATAATGAAGATGCACCTACTCTTTTGTTTTAAAATATAAGATTAGCTATACCCATGGAAAAAGTTATGTATGAACAATATGCTATACAACATATAAAATTTTTATTACATTGTGATAGATTATTATATAATCTATTAGATCGATGAGTTTTAAATATTTAATCAGCGGTCTAATCAGTTATTCAGACATACATAATGCGGAACGTACTCTTGGCTGCTACCCTACTGTTATAAAGAAGGTCACTATGAAAACTACAGTTAAAGTAAGACGATTCTGCAACATCCATCAAAGATGCAATTGTGATGTAGGCGACTCGGTATAATCGATATATACCACAACTCATGGGACTTTTACGTCTTTGATTTAACTGAAACTCTAATAGTATTAAGGTTGCCCATAGAGGGCACGGCTATTACACATCGTAGTTTACCGTTTTTATCTAAAATATAAATAAGTTTTACACATACTAACTATCTGTTTATCAGACATTTTAAATGAATCAATTTTATGTTATTAGTGTATTTCGTACTTTTATACTTTGACGATAGCGTCGTATTGTGAACGCTGATTGGCAGTTGTGAAGTAGTGTGAGAGGAAGTAGGCGGAGCCTCTGCATATTTAAGTTCATGCTCAGCACTCATAACCATCAGTTGACTTCGTAGCAGCTGAAGAGAGCTCCGCCTACCATCCTCCAAGGAAGCCATGGGTATAATAAGCTTTATTTTATCTTGTTAAAAAATTTTGTCGTCATTAGACACTTTTCATTTTATTTTAAGATTGGTCTCTAGTATTTTCTAAAATTAATTCACAGGTCTGAAGATGGTTATATAAATATAACAGAAACCGGTCACCTATGTTATTGAGACATAAGTGTTGTGATCAAGACTGAACTTAAGTTAAAATATAATATTCTATTGATCTCTGCTCCAAAAAAATGTTTCCCAAATTTGATTACGTATGTGTCACCTGTCAGAGTTGTATCTAGACGTATCGGGTGTGCCATATCACTCCAATTGCACGCGCACCACACCATTACAAAGCCTCCACCAGCTTGAACAGTACCCCACTGAGGTGCAGTGGCCACGGGTTTGTGAGGTTGTAATGTTGTTACATTAATTTGTTCTGAAAGCGGTGCTGATGTTCAAGACCATAAAAGTGGGTTAGAAGCTGTGAGCTATCTGAGGAAGTTAACCTTGCATTACTGCGCAACTGTTTCACCAGGTATCCAGTATAGCTTACCGAATTCCCAACCAGACTGACATTAATTATAATGTTTTAGTATTCATCTTACGATAACCGGTGATATATATGTAAAAAGACAATTTAAATAAAAAGAAATAAATCAGTTTATATGTGGACATTTATTTTAACATTGATCATTGTTCCGTTAAAATTTCAGCATATCAAACTTGATTCATAACTAAACTGGTACCTTATTTAGGATTGTGTAAATGTGAGTTTGTAATCTTACGGAACACATCAAATAGGGAGCCAAGATTGGGAGACTACATACAACACTGCATTCATAAAATAACACACGAAGAACGTTGAAACATATGCAAGAGGAAATTAACCACAACCAACCGATTCAATTTTCACCCAAAGAAGTTACGTTCGTAGCACAATCCTGTCCGTCATGTAATTACCACACACTGGTATACTAAATTCATACTAACTCTCTGTGAAATCTTCCCGAAAAGAATAGCTGAGGGCTACTTTGATGCTTACACCACATGCTTCACGTGGTCAACTTGGTTTACACAAAGAGTATAACTCCACAATAATTTCGATAATTAAAATAAATTAGATCGAAAAGCAATTTACAAAAGAAAAACCTCGAACTGGTTACTATCGTCTTACTATTAACCTGATGGATCAATCAGTTGTATAAGCACGTGGTACTGGTCTCACGAAGTACATCCCACGTGGGTTGAAGATAAAGAAAAGTTGCTACATTGAAAAATATTGTCAAGACGAGACGTTATAATCTCACGCACATTCGCATTTAAGATTGATGATCTTAGTTAGAGTTACGGATCAACACGTTGTTCCACTTTACTCACAAAGTAGTGACAAAGCAACTACCGGAAGATACTCTGAACTTTACACTCGAATTACACTGCGTTGCAATTTAAGATAACATTAGATATTTAGAGCTAAACCTGAAATAAAGTTGATTAAATTTTCAGTTAGGCTGAACTTAAGAAATCCATTGTCCTAAGGACTTGGCAGACACGCTCTTAGCCGGAGATCTTACCACTTCAGACGCTCGCCGCGGACAGACTGACCTGCTCTCCTACCGAGCGTGCTTAACAGATACAAGCGGAAGTGACCAGAGAGGCAGCTTCCTATACCAACATGACAAGGGACGGACAGGACCATACTAAGAACAGAAACCTCTCTGCTTTTAGAAAGCGTAGCTACCTGTTCCGACGTTGGTCCTACTGTTCTCTAGCAGACAGGCTTGTCTGCTACCCTCAAGCATGCAACTAGAAATACATTTGCTCATTTATCCTCTCACACAGAAGGGAAGGGGGATGACAGTATCTTATCATATACAGTATATAAAAGAAAGCGGATGTAGGTTCCATATGAGACTTTGTGACATGAATTACATATAAACTGTGTTTTAAAGTGTAGTAGTGTGACAGATCATTCTTGTTTATGTGTAAAAGTAACACGTTTCACTGCTTGGTCTCCTCCCAGATAGTCAGAAACACCACAGTAAATTTAGAAGAGGAATTTATGCCGTAAGTGACAACAGATTTAAGAAATTAACATGAAAGGAATCCAACAGAGAGCTTTCAAGGCTTTCTCCACATCCGTACACGTCCATCCGCTCAATACAATTTAAAACGAGACTCTTCCGACCACGCAACATGTTTCCAGTCATCAACAGTCCATTGTCGATGTTGACGGGCCCAGGCGAGGCGTAAACCTCCGTGTCGTGCAGTCATCAAGGGTAGACGACTGGGCCTTCGGCTCCGAAACCCCATATCGATGATGTTTCGTTGAATGGTTCACATGCTGACACTTGTTGGTAGTCCAGCATTGAAATCTGCAGCAATGTGCGTAAGGGTTGCACTTCTGTCACGTCGAACGATTCTCGTCAGTCGTCGTCGGTCCCGTTCTTGCGGGATCTTTTTCCGGTCGCAGCGATGTTGCAGATTTGTAGTTTTACCGTATTCCTGATATTCACCGTACATTCGTGACATGGTCGAAGGGGAAAATCCCGACATCATCGCTGGCTCTCAGATGCTGTGTCCCATCGCTCGTACGCCGACTAGAACACCACGTTCAAACTCACTTAAATCTTGATAGCCTGCCATTGTAGCAAGTGACCGATCTGACAACTGCGCCAGACACTCGTCGTCCTATATATAGGTGTTTCCGACCGCAGCGCCGTATTCTGCCTGTTTACTCATCTCTCTATTTGAATACGCATGCTTATACCAGCTTTTTTGGCGCTTCAGAGTAAATGTTTGCGTAGAGTGTCTCTACACATTACTCTTCAGCAAGCCACCGCACGGTGCGTGGCGGAGGGTACGCTATACCAACACCTTTCATTTTCTTGCGTCTTGCACTCGGAAATACACCTTGGTGATTCTTACGCGAAATGTGTGTTGGCAGCAGTAAAATAGTTCGGCATTAGGTTTCAGATGCCGGTTCTCTAAATCTTCTGAACATCGCCTTGCCTCCAGGAATTTCCCACTTCAGCTCCCGAAGTATCTCTGTAGCACTTGCCTGTTGTTCGAACCCACCGTAACAAACCTAGCAGCCCGCCCTTGGACAGCTTCGATGTCTTCCTTCGATGCGATCCCAAACACTCGATCAGTGACACCAGTAGCTATATGCTTGTCCTGTCACAACTCACTGACAAACTCCTCTATACGTTTACAGACGAAACACAATTTCCGAAAATTCTCTCATTAAACCGGATTCGACCATTCGCCTTGCCTACCATAATCCTCACACGCTTGTCCCATTTCATATCGCTTTGCAACGCTGTACCCAGATATATTAGTAATACTCTATCTGAAGATTACAGGTTTGTTTCTCCTTCTCATCCGTATTAACTAACATTTTTGTACATTTGGAACTAGCTACTACTCAACTAGCTACCACTCTTCTTGTATCCTCCTACAGTCACTCAACTTGGACCACTGCGGACTGCTGGCCACGTTGTCAGCCACATCATTTACGTATACAGGGTGTTACAAAAAGGTACGGCCAAACTTTCAGCAAACACTCCTCACACACAAAGAAAGAAAAGATGTTATGTGCACATGTGTCCCGAAACGCTTACTTTCCATGTTAGACCTCATTTTATTACTTCTCTTCAAATCACATTAATCGTGGAATGGAAACACACAGCAACAGAACGTACCAGCGTGACTTCAAACACTTTGTTACAGGAAATGTTCAAAATGTCCTCCGTTAGCGAGGATACGTGCATCCACCCTCCGTCGCACGGAATCCCTGATGCGCTGATGCAGCCCTGCAGAATGGCGTATTGTATCACAGCCGTCCACAATACGAGCACGAGGAGTCTCTACATTTGGTACCGGGGTTGCGTAGACAAGAGCTTTCAAATACGCCCATAAATGAAAGTCAAGAGGGTTGAGGTCAGGAGAGCGTGGAGGCCACAGAATTTGTCAGCCTCTACCAATCCATCGGTCACCGAATCTGTTGGGGAGAAGCGTACGAACACTTCGACTGAAATGTGCAGGAGCTCCACCGTGCACGAACCACATGTTGTGTCGTACTTGTAAAGGCACATGTTCTAGCAGCACATGTAGAGTATCCCGTACCAAATCATGATAACGTGCTCCATTGAGCGTAGGTGAAAGAACATGGGGCCCAATCGAGACATCACCAACAATGCCTGCCCAAACGTTCACAGAAAATCTGTGTCGATGACGTGATTGCACAATTGCGTGCGGATTCTCGTCAGCCCACACATGTTGATTGTGAAAATTTACAATTTGATCACGTTGGAATGAAGCCTCATCCGTAAAGAGAACATTTGCACTGAAATGAGGATTGACACATTGTCGGATGAACCATTCGCAGAAGTGTACCCGTGGAGGCCAATCAGCTGCTGATAGTGCCTGCACACGCTGTACATGGTACGGAAACAACTGGTTCTCCTGCAGTACTCTCCATACAGTGACGTGGTCAACGTTACCTTGTACAGCAGCAACTTCTCTGACGCTGACATTAGGGTTATCGTCAACTGCACGAAGAATTGCCTCGTCCATTGCAGGTGTCCTCGTCGTTCTAGGTCTTCCCCAGTCGCGAGTCATAGGCTGGAATGTTCCGTGCTCCCTAAGACGCCGATCAATTACTTCGAACGTCTTCATGTCGGGACACCTTCGTTCTGGAAATCTGTCTCGATACAAACGTAGCGCGCCACGGCTATTGCCCCGTGCTAATCCGTACATCAAATGGGCATCTGCCAACTCCGCATTTGCAAACATTGCACTGGCTGCAAAACCACGTTCGTGATGAACACTAACCTGTTGATGCTACGTACTGATGTGCTTGATGGTAGTACTGTAGACCAATGAGTCGCATGTCAACACAAGCACCGAAGTCGACATTACCTTCCTTCAATTGGGCCAACTGGCGGTGAATGGAGGAAGTACAGTACATACTGACGAAACTAAAATGAGCTCTAACATGGAAATTAAGCGTTTCGGGACACATGCCCACGTAACATCTTTCCTTTACTTGTGTGTGAGGAATGTTTCCTAAAAGTTTGGCCTTACCTTTTTGTAACACCATGTATAGACGTACAACGGCGGTCCCGTCACACTTGCCTAGGGGACACCTCACGCTACGCTTCTCCCTGACGAACACTGGCTGTCGAGGTCACTGTACTGCGTTGTATTAATTAACAAGTCCTCGAACCACTCACAGATCTGTGAAGTTATTCCGTATGCTCCGACATTCGTGCGGTGGGGGCACCGTTTAAAATGCTTTCCTATTGCTGTTCCATACATGGTTTGAAGTATGTGTGAGGAAAAGGCGAGCCGAGTTTCGCAGCAGCAGCGATGGTTTCTTAAACCCTGTTGATTAACGGACGTAAGCACCTCAGTCTCAAGGACTTTTATTTACATTGGAACTAAAAATACGTTAAAGAATTCTGTATCAAACCGATGTTAAGGATGACGGTTTGTAATTTTCAGTTTCGTTCTCTTACTCTTGTTATATACAGGAGCCACATGCGGTTTTTTTACCCAGTATTAGGAGTTTGGCCTGGGTAAGAGATTTGCGATACATGCAAGCTAAGTAAGGGACCAGTGCTGTAGAGTATTATTCTTCGGATTCCATCCGAACCTGAGACTTACTTGTTTCCAAGTCTTTCAGGTGCTTCTTTTCGCCAGGGATGCCTTTTACTATGTCCTCCAGACGATCAAATGACCGTACGTTCGTACGATTTTCCTGCGTTAATGATTTGTTAAACTAAAAGATCAGAAGCGCGATGTTGGAATGAGTCCAGTATTCCCGCGGAGAACCGCCTAAAAACCACGCGCAGACTGGCCGGTTCGCCTCATCGTTAAGTCCGCGAGGCGAATTCAATATTGCGTAGGCTGGTCGCCTCGTATCCCGGAAGCGGCATTTTAAGGCGAATCTTCCCATTCCACATCGCCTCTTAGTATTATAGCCTACATCTAAAAAATTACACGATGTGACGTGCTCAAAATGTTCACCACCAACTTCCTAATCAGATTCCTCGTCTCCCTCATAGGCATTACCTTACATTCATCCACATCTGAAGAGAGTTGCCATTCATTCTCACCAAGTGGAAATTTTTTCCAAGTCTTTCCTCAGTTCTTTACGATTGTGCAACAAAGGCCACTGCGTCAGCGAACAATATGGCAGTGCTGCTGAAACTGTCTGATTAGTCGTTCCCGCCTACTGTCGACGTTCCACGTCTTACTTCGCTTCCTTGGAGCACACCGGTTGCCACTGTCGTTTCTATGGTACATTGGCCGTCCAGCACAAGGTACTGCGTGCAGCAAGTCAGATATTCCCC
Organism: Schistocerca americana; assembly: GCF_021461395.2. NCBI lineage: Eukaryota > Metazoa > Arthropoda > Insecta > Orthoptera > Acrididae > Schistocerca > Schistocerca americana. The sequence continues at coordinate 209,057 of NW_025726269.1, read as the reverse complement.
GGGCCACCCACGTGTACGCAAAGTTGCTCCTTACGATAGTGTCTTGTCGAGTAGTCGACGATGTTGCGCAGCCTGGAACGCCTTGCAGAAGTCTGGCTGTTCACGTTGCGTACACTCGCACTTCGAGATGTCGTACGTCAGTACAGCGAACTGCGTTCCACACGAGCGGCTTTTTTTCCCTTTATTTCTCGCTGAATCAGCGCTGTTTGTCGGAGAGTGGTTTTCCTGGAGGAACGCTGTGATGTCTGAGCTCAGAATATGATCAAGGATTGTTGCAACAGGCGGGAGTAAGTCGCATTGTTCGACAATTTTGTGCATGCAATTTTTATACTCTTTCCATACAAAAGAGTGAACGAAGATATTTTTCTGGCCTACAGGTCTGTTCCCTGGTTCTCGATAAATGTGGACTAGGAAAAGAGCCGAGCGGTAGCCTACCCAACGTAAACTGTAACTGGAAGCATTCCAGCAGGTGATAACAAGTCCCACTCCTCTGCTATAAGGGGCAGTCAAATGAAACCGAGGCAGCGGAAAAAAGTAATTAAACCGTTTATTACTTGAAAAATAATCGCCATAACTATTAATACTGTATCGTACGTACAACAAGCCTATGCCCCTCTCTTAAAATGGATGATGATGATGATGGTGATGTTTGGCTTGTGGAGCGCTCAACTGCGCCGGTATCAGCGCCCGCACAAAGTGCCAACCTTTGCTCAGTCCAGTCTCGCCACTTCCGTGAATGATGATGAAATGATGACAACACAAACACCCACTCATCTCGACGCAGGTGAAAATCCCTGACCCTGCCGGGAATCGAACCCGGGACACCGTGCTCGGGAAGCGACAACGCGACCGCGAGGCCAATTTTAAAATGGACTCCGTAAGCGACCTGAGCCGTCAGTAAACGGAATCCGACCTTCACAGCACTGTGTGCGTGTTCAATGAGTGTCAGTTTCACTGTCATTTAAGTCCTCAACAGATCGTTACACGAAAAACTTAAAACTAATATTTCCAGAAGCTATGTGAATGCGTATTTGAATAAGTATTTACAAGTGATACAGAATGTGGCTTGTGCAACGGAATTTACTGGACTAGAGTACATGACTTGTTGTGGCGTGTGTGTGTGTCTGTTTTGGCGCTACGTTTTGCACTCGCCTCTTTAGATGACTGCCTTTTTCCACGTCGTTTACAGCAATTCTCAGCAGCATGCACCAGCAGGGGCCATAGCTTATTGTCACTAACGATGAATTTAATAAAAACGAGTTTGCTGGGGTCCTGTTAACAACTAAATAACTTGTAAGAAGGGATTTCATAAATTATGTTGTTGTCACCCGACGTAATTCGACTCCATTCCATTATCCTCGTTTTGCTTTTGTTGATATTCATCTTATATCCTCCTTTCAAGACACAATCCGTTCAGCTGCTCTTCCAGGTCCTTTGCTGTCTCTGACAGAATTACAATGTCATCGGCGAACCTCAAAGTTTTTATTACTTCTCCATGGATTTTAATACCTACTCCGAACTTTTCTTTTGTTTCCTTTATTGCTTGCTCAAAATATAGATTGAATAACATCGGGGAGAGGCTACAACCCTGTCTCACTCCCTTCCCAACCACTGCTTCCCTTTCATGTCCCTCGACTCTTATAACTAACATCTGGTACAAATTGTAAATAGCCTTTCGCTCCCTGTATTTTACCCCTGCCTCCTTCAGAATTTGAAAGAGAGTATTCCGGTCAACACTGTCAAAAGCTTTCTCTACGTCTACAAATGCTAGAAACGTAGGTTTGCCTTTCCTTAGTATAGCTTCTAAGATAAGTCGTAGGGTCAGTATTGCCTCACATGTTCCAATATTTCTACGGAATCCAAACTGATCTTCCCCGAGGTCGGCTTCTACCAGTTCCTCCATTCGTCTGTAAAAAATTCCCGTTAGTATTTTGCAGCCGTGACTTATTAAACTGATTGTTCGGTAATTTTCACATCTGTCAGCACCTGATTTGTTTGGGATTGGAATTATTATATTCTTCTTGAAGTCTGAGGGTATTTCACCTGTCTCATACATCTTGCTCACCAGATGGTAGTTTTGTCAGGACTGGCTCCCAAGGCTGTCAGTAGTTCCAATGGAAAGTTGTCTACTCCCGGGGCCTTGTTTCAACTCAGGTATTTCAGTGCTCTGTCAAACTCTTCACGGAGTATCCTATCTCCCATTTATATATATATATATATATATATATATATATATATATATATATATATATAATATGTGTGTGTGTGCGCGCGTGTAGAGTATTAATGGTTTTATTTGGAATTAATTTTTTGGAAGGCAGGTACCAAAAAATTCCCCCCCCCCCTCCCCCCCGCCTGACCGAGATCCTGGATCCGCCCCAAGGCCGACCACAGTTAAGGCGATTATGTTCTTTCGAACACGTGGTATAAATCTGAGTGTGATTCGTCCGCCTGTTCCTACGAAAAATGATTCTTTACAGTCAGATAGACTCATAACGAAGCGATCCTATAAGGCTTCCGTTTTACAGTTTGAGCCACGGAATCCTAAAATTAATTCTTCATTTATTCAAAGATATTTTTCCAGTGCAGCACCACTAATTACACTTGCAATAGAACCAAATACTGATATTTAACTCCAGAAGTACGAAACGTTCGTCTCAAGTAAGTAAATACATACATTTTTAAAATACTTCAGCTATACTTTTTATTTAGCACTCCTCAAAATAGAGTACGTAATTTGTGCGGCAAAAAGTCGGCAGCCCTAGTCATGGCTCATGTACATCCGAAGAGTCTGTACGAGCACTTTCGTGAAAACACAAAAACGCAGAAACTTCCTGGCAGATTAAAACTGTGTGCCGGGCCGAGACTCGAACTCGGGACCTTTGCCTATCGCGGGAAAGTCTCTACCAACTGAGCTACCCAAGCACGACTCACGCCCCGTCCTCACAGCTTTACTTCTGCACACAGTTTTAATCTGCCAGGAAGTTTCACATCAGCGCACACTCCGCTGCAGAGTGAAAACCTCATTCTGGAAACATCCCCCAGGCTGTCGCTAAGCTATTTCTCCGCAATATCCTTTCTTTCAGGAGTGCTAGTTCATGGGAGAGCTTCTGTAAAGTTTGGAAGGTAGGAGACGAGGTACTGGCAGAAGTAAAGCTGTGAGGACGGGGCGTGAGTCGTGCTTGGGTAGCTCAGTTGGTAGAGCACTTACCCGCTATAGGCAAAGGTCCCGAGTTCGAGTCTCGGCCCGGCACACAGTTTTAATCTGCCAGGAAGTTTCATATCAGCGCACACTCCGCTGCAGAGTGAAAATGTCATTCAGGACTAAAATGCAGTCAGTCAAAAACGTTCGTACAGTTGGTGGCCAAAGAGACTAGATTCATTCGGTTGTTTCATTCCACTGATAGCACCGACTGAACGAGAAGAGATTCGACTGGCTAATCGACTGTTTAAAACAGTCGACTGTCGCGTCACTCTGACAGGGGTGCAACCTGAATCAGTCCGGATTGTGAGTCAGGCTGACGCGTGTCTTCGTTTCATTCAGCGCGCGGAAGGCCCGCTGCTTCTCGTACGTATTCGTCCGTCAACAACGAGTGTTCCGCGCAGCTCCAAGTAACGATCCGCTGCTCCCCGCAACGTCTCGTTGCAGGGAAATTCCTACCCGATTCCCGTCGAATCGTTAACTTTTCGTATTGCACCTGGTGCTAACACTCATCGCCCGGAGACGAATAACTGGCAACCATCGCGTTTCGTTACTCTCGTAGCGTTGCGTTCCTCACTCCTGGGAAATTTGAAGTCTGTAACAATAAACGTAATTCCCAATTTTCGAAAAAAAAAATCACAATTCTGAATAGCGCCTCGAGACATCTGCAGAAAACCATAATGACATTTTTTGTGCAGGTACTGGTTTATGAAGCTTTTGACAATGTTGGCTGGAATACTCTCTTTCAAATTCTGAAGGTGACAGGGGTAAAATACAGGGAGCGAAAGACTATTTACAATTTGTACAAAAAAAATGGCTCTGAGCACTATGCGACTTAACTTCTGAGGTCATCAGTCACCAAGAAATTAGAACTAATTAAACCGAACTAACCCAAGGACATCACACACATCCATGCCCGAGGCAGGATTCGAACCTGCGACCGTAGCGGTCGCTAGGTTCCAGATTGTAGCGCCTAGAACCGCACGGCCACTCCGGCCGGCAATTTGTACAGAAACCAGATGACAGTTATAAGAGTCGAGGGAGATAAAGGGAAGCAGTGGTTGGGAAGGGAGTGAGACAGGGTTGTAGCCTCTCCCCGATGTTATTCAATCTGTATATTGAGCAAGCAGTGAAGGAAACGAAAGATAAATCTGAAGTAGGTATTAAAATCCATGGGGAAGAAATAAAATCTTTGAGGTTCGCCGATGACATTGCAATTCTGTCAGAGGCAGCAAAGGACCTGGAAGAGCAGTTGAATGGAACGGGTAGTGTCTTGAAAGGACTATATAAGATGAACATCAACAAAAGCAAAGCCGGGCGGAGTGGCCGTTCGGTTCTAGGCGTTACAGTCTGGAACCGAGTGACCGCTACAGTCGCGGGTTCGAATCCTGCCTCGGGCATGCATGTGTGTGATGTCCTTAGGTTAGTTAGGTTTAACTAGCTCTAAGTTCTAGGCGACTGATGACCTCCGAAGCTAAGTCGCATAGTGCTCAGAGCCATTTCAACCTTTTGAACAAAAGCAAAACAAGGATAATGGAATGTAGTCGAATTAAGTCGGGTGATGCTGAGGGAATTAGATTAGGAAATGAGACACTTAAAGTAGTAAAGGAGTTTTGCTATTTGGGGAGCAAAATAACTGATGATGGTCGAAGTAGAGAGGATATAAAATGTAGACTGGCAATGGCAAGGAAAGCGTTTCTGAAGAATAGAAATTTGTTAACATCGGGTATAGATTTAAGTGTCAGGAAGTCGTTTCTGAAAGTATTTCTATGGAGTGTACCCATGTATGGGAGTGAAACATGGACGATAAATAGTTTGGACAAGAAGAGAATAGAAGCTTCGAAATGTGGTGCAACAGAAGAATGCTGAAGATTAGATGGGTAGATCACGTAACTAATGAGGAGGTATTGAATAGGATTGGGGAGAAGAGGAGTTTGTGGCACAACTTGACTAGAAGAAGGGATCGGTTGGTAGGACATGTTCTGAGGCATCAAGGGATTACCAATTTAATACTGGAGGGCAGCGCGGAGGGTAAAAATCGTAGAGAGAGACCAAGGAAGTACTGGGAGATGAAGAAGCTTGCACAGGATAGAGTAGCATGGAGAGCTGTATCAAACCAGTCTCTGGACTGAAGACGACAACAACAACAACTGGTTTATGAGATAATCGCAATAATGAGGGACCCGCTTTCACCACACAAAACAAAATCGCAGTGGAGTTGCGATGACAGCAACGGGATGAGACGGAGTGAAGGTAATGTCTCTGTCGTCGAATTCTTCCAATCCGAGAAGACGTTTCAATCCCGGTAGATTGTACATTTTTGTGGCAGTTACGGTTCGTAAACATCGGTTAAGCTATAGCGGCGACTGTATGGCAGCCCCACCCAACTGAACGACCATAACCACACTGTTCAAGCGAGCTGTTGCCTGTACTCCTTACACACTTCATAGTTGCCGGCCACTGGTGGCCGAGCGGTTCTGGCGCTACAGTCTGGAACCGCGCGACCGCTACGGTCGCAGGTTCGAATCGTGCCTCGGGCATGGATGTGTGTGTTGTCCTTAGGTTAGTTAGGTTTAAGTAGTTCTAAGTTCTAGGGGACTAATGACCTCAGAAGTTGAGTCCCATAGTGCTCAGAGCCATTTGAACCAACCATTTCATAGTTAATAACGTACTCCTTTGTTGTCTGGTTGTTAGCTACTTCCTTACGAGTAAGCTTTAAACACATGTCGTCCAAATGTTCTCCTTTCCTCTTAACAGAACGCAAAGACATTCCTCTGTTCAATAAGTATTCTGGAACTGGTTCGTGGTCACGATCGCCTTCCAGACGTCAAAATTAGTTTCCGCTACCTCCAGTAAATGAATTAAGAGAACACCACAGTATCTCCGTAGTACTTCAGAATGTACAACGCTTTGCACTGCAAATTAAATGTACGCTACCACAATCTTTAAAAAAGCATTGCAAAATCTACCTCTGCCACGATTTTACTTTAAACCGCTGACTCATGTTAGACTGCGTAGCATCGTATAGTCTTCCGCAGATGGTTAACGAGTAGGTTGGACCAGAGCCACCCTGCTATCTGAGAAGAAACTTTCCCGACTTCGAGTAAGGGCTTAACTGACCGTTTTCAGTAGAACTCTTGGGGCACTGTTCAGAAGTGTTGTACGAAATTTTTTTGTGCAGTGGAAGTGTGTCCCTCTTAACTAAAACTGCCTCATAAACTGTTACTTGCGCGAAAAATATCAGTAAGGTTGTTCTGTAGGTTTCCTGGAAAGCTGTTCAGAATTGCGATCATAATTGTTTTTCGCAAACTGGCGAATATATTTTCTTACAGGAGTAAAATTTTTCCGACTACTTTCGGTTTCTCTGCAGAAATTTGCACAATTATTCAACTTCTGCTCAAATAACTGTAGAATATCTGTAACAAACTCAGAAAAAAATGTTTCTCGAACATCGGGCGCCATCTTCACAAGACTCACCAATTACGCTGTCGCCATTTGCACTCCGCGTCTGCCCACCAACCACAAAGGGCAGTGGCTTTTCTCCGTACATAACGTGAAGCGTGCTTCTACACATCTATTTTGTTAACAATAATACACGTTTTGTTGTAGCTGACTTTAATTTAAATTTCCTATATAAATAATCCTAGTGCGAACACACCAATTTCATAAAATTTTTACTTCTTTTGCTGTGAATGGACTTAAATCTCTACATAGATAATACTCAAAACTGACAGTTGTTACTGATGTATAACCTACGATTGGGTATGTGGTGATAAAACAAAAACCAATAAATAAATAAGAGATCCATGCGCCCGTTTCATGTAGCAAGGAATGGTTCGGAATTTGAATCTCCTTTATTTTCTGCATCCTATAAATAGCGAGTATCCTAATATGGTTTTATTTCATTCGAGGTTTTAATGTAGGTGTTTAATTTGACAAATAATATACGCAAACTATATACACAATGAAACGTCTTGGATGAAATGTCAGCGCAGTGGACCAGCGCATTATCCGAGAACACTATGTTGAGAATTTCGTAACCGAGTTATAAAAATAAATAAAACAACTATTCTAGTATAGAAATTCATTTCTTATCGCTACTAAATTATTATAAACAACTCAACGAGTAGTAAAATAATTTTTTCAAGTGATAATTTACACAGAGCTTTACGTGAACAGTAAATAAATCGGTTACGTTATTTACACCTAGCCGTTGCCTCTCCCCCTCCCGTCATTACTGGGACAAACAGAGCGTTGTCGTCTTCTGGTAGTGGGAACCTTTGGGGTGGATTGTGGAGGTGCAACGTCACGTTCTTCTCATCAGACACCAATTCATCGGCGACTACCACATCCTCTTCAATGCCACACTCATCTTGCTCTCCATATTCGCCTGCTCCTAGAGCATCACTTTATTCTGCACACTAAAATATCTTGAGCCCCTGTTCTTTAGGCAATACTTACATCGCAGTTTTCAACCGATCAGATTTATAAAATAAAAATCTGTAATGTCTTGAATAAGTATAATTTATAATTATAGGCCCACTACTATTATTATTAGTTGACGTTAAGTTAAAGTACGCCTTTGAACTTGTTAGCTTGGTCTGACAACTGAATTTTCTTATTTTCTTCACGAAGACCTCTTCATTGTTTTCGAGTGGTCTTTGTACGTTTTTCACGATTGCGTAATTTGCTATTAGGATTCCAAATGCTTTCCGTTCCCTCGTGATTATCTTCTGTGGCATTCATTTATCCTATGTACTGCTTAATCTCCTCTAGTCAAGTGATTTGTACACCTTTGAATTTATTGTATTAAGTAGGTGTTTTTAGTTAAACTACTGCTGTCCATACTGCAGACATGAGCATAGAACTTAAGCGTCGTCTGCGTATTGCACCACTGAACTGTTATGTATAGCTCTTCAATTTCCTTTCAACCCTTACGCGACTGGTATTAATGGGACCATACATTTTTCTGAAAATTTTTTGCTCGTCTTTCGTTCCCAGGTTCATCAATTTGTGAGTGGCCTCCTAGAGACGAGAGTTTCTCTCGCATGTAATGCTTCAGCCAAAACAAAACGGTGAGATGTGTCTGTCAGTCGTTCGTTGCAGTGGTTCCGTGTTATTCTGTGCGCTTTCCGGAGTTGTACGGCCCTTTCTAAAGTGACGTACAGTCTATTCCACATGGCACTCTGGTTTCCCGGGTATATTTAAAAGAAGACGCGTATAGAATTGCCTCGTATGTATCATGTACTGAGAATCTTCCCATATTTTACTGTGAATTTTTCATCAGACTGGCTTGCACCTGTTAGTGGGTAGGTCCCTACCTGCCGAAAGAGTACCTGGGCGCTCAAACAACAAACTGGTGCCACGTCTTAGAAATATTTAAAAGAATATTTAAAAGAAAAATGAGTGGGAAGTGCATAGTGTTGGACGGTTAAATTTCGTAGTACCGTTGATGCGTTTTTCTCAACGAAGCCACTTTGGAGCCGGTTTCAGCTTCACAAATGGAAAAAAAAAACAAAGTCAGTTCGTAGCTTTGAACCAGCGACAACGCACCTATGACCTACCGATTCAACCATCGGAACCGTGACGCTAAGAACTTTCAAATGTACAAACAAATAACTGTAGACAACAACTTGAGGGGATCTAAAGTAGCTTACGGAAGAAGGTCAAAATTGTCGAGATGAAATTTTTTTGCAGAAATTGACCGGTTTTAAATTCTCCTTTTTAAATAAGATTCCCGCGCTCAGAGGTGTTCTCACACGGAGCCTTGGTAGCAGGCAGCGCCAGCTGTTATTCTTTCGTGCGTTGCATTCCCATTGCGTGAGGCCGCTCGCAGCCATGTACTGTAAAGCAGCAGAGTCTTCATAGGCTCACCGTACGGGGAAAACAGTTAAATCAGCGCGGATAAAACGAGTACATGTATCTTTCTGTGCGTGCTCGAATTTTCCTTGTTTCATTATGATGATGGTTTTTAGCAGCACTTATAATGGTACTTGAATTACGTAACCATTACGGCACCTCACCTCAACCTCTCGATACCAGCAACATTCTACTGTTTTTCTGTAAAATAGTTAACATATTTCTGTGACCACATTCAGATTTGATTTCATTAATGTAGAGGTACTTCGATACATCTATATGTATATATTGCAATGATATTACTCTTATGTGTATTCTTTCTTTTGCCACTATGATCTTTGACGTACTTGTAAGTCTGATTTTTGGGCACGTAAGCGGTTGTTAGAGAGTCAAGTCTTGGTCGTCATGTTGAAAAGACGCAAATTGTAGTCAGTTTATGAAATGTGAACTTCAACAGTGAGGAAGATATTTTCAAGTATGTTTTATATTATGATGTTGCAACAAAAGTAATAAAAATGAAGTGTAACTTAAATTCGGAGTGCTGCTTACTTTTTTACATCACTACTGTCCTAACTTGCAAAAGTTTAATCTTTAGGAATGGTTTATGAAACACATCTATAAAACCTTTGAATATCGCAGAATAACACCCAGGCCTCTTTGCATCCGAGCTTGGAATCATCACTACCTAGATTTTCGACGATTGAGCCATGAGTTCACAACGAGACCAGCGTGGGAAACACGAAAAGATGAATGCGTAGTTTATCCATTATTCCAAGAAATGACTTTATTGACTGTGCTCTAATGACACCTGCTACATAATATAACTTCGTTGTTGCCCGAAAATGCAATACTTAGCAGCGTGTAGTGTAGGCAGTATCTTTACTAGAGCTGTTGCATCTTCTAAGTGTCCTGCCGATTAATCGCCATCTTTGGTTCACCTTCCTCACAGCATTTTCTTGTCTTGTTTCCAACTTAAGTTGATTGTTGTTGAAGTTCCTAGGTATGTAGTTGAATTTATGGTTCTTAGATTTGATAGATTTATCGTGTAACTGAAGTTTAATGGATTCTTCTTAGCACTCGTGCCCATGACCTCACACTTTTCATTATTTCGAGTGTATTGCTAATATCTGTACCATACAGATATCTTATCTAAATTGTTTTGCAATTGCTTTTGATCTGCTGATGACTTTAGTAGACGATAAGCGACGCCATTGCGCAACAAATATTTGAGCGTGTGAAGTCCCCTTTGGAAGCAAAGTGGAAGGTGAAATAGCAGTAAATCAGAACCAAGATAAGGAAATGAGATCGCTCTTAACAGTGTGGTCCGTGAACGAGCCCTCGGTACCTCTGACCCGTCAGCGCTCGTCCACAACTTCTTCACAGGGCTGATGCCACAGGATATCAGCAGCGCTGTCTAAGCGACGCAGCCAGTCACACAAGAGAGAACAGAAGAAAAAAAAACGAAAGGCAGCTGTTTTGTTTTCGGGCGCAGCGTTCCGGAACGGCGATAAATCAGAACGGCCGCTTATCACCGCCTGCGGCAGCGACACGTGCGACCAATCAGAGCCGAGAAAAAATTAAAATTATAATAAAAACGGGCGAGGGTCCGCCGCTGTTTACGAGGATCTGAGCAGTGGGAGCTGTCGAGTTGGACAGCGGCCTGAGCCTCTGTCCGTAACACTGCTCAGCGAGCCTGCAGCCCCGGGGAGCTGAGGCACCGGGCTAAGCAAGACTAGGAGTGCAGTGTTGAGGGTTGCATAGACCAGGCGTCAAGGCGCCGCCGTCACTTCACTGCCCCGCCACGTTGCTGCCTCACCGCTGTTGTTCTGCGAGTGCAGGAGTGTGGAAAGGAGGCCCTACAAGCCAGTCGGATTTTATATATATAGATGCATGCGTATACCAGTTTCTTTGGAGTTTAAGTACCGGGTGATCAAAAAGTCAGTCTAAATTTGAAAACTTAATAAACCATGGAATAATGTAGATAGAGAGGTAAAATTGACACACATGCTTGGAATGACATGGGGTTTAATTAGAACAAAAAAAAAAAAAAAAAAAAAAAAAAAAAACGAAGTATTGCTAGACGCGTGAAAGATCTCTTTCGTGCGTCGTTTGGTGGTGATCGTGTGCTCGGCCGCCACTTTCGTCACGCGTGGCCTCCCAGATCCCCAGACCTCAGTCCGTGTGATTATTGGCTTTGGGGTTACCTGAAGTCGCAAGTGTATCGTGATCTACCGACATCTCTAGGGCTGAAAGACAACATCCGACGCCAATGCCTCACCATAAATCCAGACATGCTTTACAGTGCTGCTCACAACATTACTCCTCGACTACAGCTATTGTTCAGAAATGATGGTGGACATATTGAGCATTTCCTGTAAGGAACATCATCTTTGCTTTGTCTTACTTTGTTATGCTGATTATTGCTATTCTGATCAGATGAAGTGCCATCTGTCTGACATTTTTTTACTTTTGTATTTTTTTGGTGCTAATAAAACCCAATGTCATTCCAAGCATGAGTGTCAATTTGTACCTCTCTATCTACATTTTTCCGTGATATATTCAGTTTTCAAATTTATACTGACTTTTTGACCACCCAGTATACAGGGTGTTACAAAAAGCTACGACCAAACTTTCAGGAAACGTTCCTCACACACGAATAAAGAAAAGATGTTATGTGGACATGTGTCCGGAAACGCTTAATTTCCATGTTAGAGCTCATTTTAGTTTCGTCCACCTACGCTCAATGGAGCACGTTATCATGATTTCATACGGGATACTCTACCTGTGCTGCTAGAACATGTGCCTTTACAAGTACGACACAACATGTGGTTCGTGTACGATAGAGCTCCTGCACATTTTGGTCGAAGTGTTCGTACGCTTCTCAACAACAGATTCGGTGACCGATGGATTGGTAGAGGCGGACAAATTCCGTGGCCTCCACGCTCTCCTGACCTCAACCCTCTTGACTTTCATTTATGGGGGCATTTGAAAGCTCTTGTCTACGCAACTCCGGTACCAAATGTAGAGACTCTTCGTGCTCGTATTGTGGGCGGCTGTGATACAATACGCCATTCTCCAGGGCTGCATCAGCGCATCAGGGATTCCATGCGACGGAGGGTGGATGCATGTATCCTCGCTAACGGAGAACATTTTGAACATTTCCTGTAACAAAGTGTTTGAAGTCATGCTGGTACGTTCTGTCCCGTGTGTTTCCATTCCATGATTAATGTGAATTGAAGAGAAATAATAAAATGAGCTCTAACATGGAAAGTAAGCGTTTCCGGACACATTTCCACATAACATCTTTTCTTTCTTTGTGTGTGAGGAATGTTTCCTGAAAGTTTGGCCGTACCTTTTTGTAACACCCTGTATATACTGAAGCGCCAAAGGCATACATATTCAAACAGAGTTATATAAAAATACAGAATACGGCGCTGCGGTAGGCAAAGCCTGTATAAGACGGCAAGTGTCTGGCGCAGTTGTCAGATCGGTTACTGCTGCTGAAGTGGCAGGTTATCAAGATTTAAGTGAGTTTGAACTTTGTGTTGTAGTCGGCTCGCGAGCGATGGGACACAGCATCTCCGAGGTAGTGACGAAGTGGGGATTTTCCCGTGAACTCATTTCAAGAGTGTACCGTAAATATCACGAATCCAGTAAAACATCAAATCTGTAATACTGTTGCCAGAAGACCACATAAGCGTGATCTTTACGAATGTTTTCCTGACCAAAAAGGGATTCTGGTAGCTGGAGTCCAAAGTTTTCGTTACTCATGCCTATCGCGTTCTTATGGACATATTTCCATGGCAACTGTCGTCCCCTGACGAATATTTCTTTATATTAAACAAAGATGTGGAATCTAATTTTTGTATATCTAGCTTCAAAATTTATTTAATGTAACGGAATAGTTTCTTACAATTATTTATCCCCTATTGCACTACCTTAAGGGCTGTACTCCAGAAACACTGGAACATGTATTTTTGTTTCTAACTGAGAAGGTAAATACCAGATGTAGCCTTAAAATTCCTTTAGTACTTGTTGATTATTTATTTTCAAAAACAACGTTCACCACCTAATTTAACCCATTATTGATTGAATACCGAGAATCGTGAAACACGTATTTTTTATTATCTGACCGAGTAACCAAATACTAGTTTTCGTAGTTCTAGCGTCAAAATTTCCTTAATAGCGACATTAAAAAGAACCATCATTCCTATTTCATCCCGTTGGGGTTGGAATTACGAAAAATACCTTCGTAAACGACGGCTCCATTAAAAGACCGATGCCTTCTCCAAAGTTCCTGTCTTTAGCGGTTTGGTCTGGGCGCTGGTGAGTCATCCAGTCAGTCGTGGTTCAAATGGTTCAAATGGCTCTGAGCACTATGGGACTTAACATCTGTGGTCATCAGTCCCCTAGAACTTAGAACTACTTAAACCTAACTAACCTAAGGACACCACACAACACCCAGCCATCACGAGGCAGAGAAAATCCCTGACCAGTCAGTCGTGACGCTGCCTTTTGTATATACAGATGATACGCGAAGTTGGGAACTCAAACGTCAGTCTCACATAGGAAAATGGAGTTTCAAGTTTCCCGAGAGCCTTCAGTTTCCTAAAGTACGTTTGCGTTTTTCCGATGGGCCACGTGTATCTGTGGTACAATGCATGGTTATCGTGTCGGTGGCTGGGGATCGACTCCCGACTGTAATAAATTTTTGAATGAAGGGAGCATGTGTATGTTGTTGTTGTGGTCTTCAGTCCTGAGACTGTTTTGATGCAGCTCTCCATGCTACTCTATCCTGTGCAAGCTTCTTCATCTCCCAGTGCCTACTGCAACCTACATCCTTCTGAATCTGCTTAGTGTATTCATCTCTTGGTCTCCCTCTACGATTTTTACCCTGCACGCTGCCCTCCAATATTAAACTGGTGATTCCTTGATGCCTCAAAACATGTCCTACCAACCGATCCCTTCTTCTAGTCAAGTTGTGCCACAAACTTCTCCCCAATCCTATTCAATACGTCCTGATTAGATATGTGATCTAATCTTCAGCATTCTTCTGTAGCACCACATTTCGAAAGCTTCTATTCTCTTCTTGTCGACACTGTTTATCGTCCATGTTTTAGTTCCATTCATGGCTACACTCCATACAAATACTTTCAGAAACGACTTCCTGACGCTTAAATTTATACTCGATGTTAACAAATTTCTCTTCTTCAGAAACGCTTTCCTTGCCATTGCCAGTCTACATTTTATATCCTCTCTACTTCGACCATCATCAGTTATTTTGCTCCCCAAATAGCAAAACTCATTTACTACTTTAAGTGTCTCATTTCCTAATCTAATTCCCTCAGCATCACCCGACTTAATTCGACTACATTCCATTATCCTCGTTTTGCTTTTGTTGATATTCATCTTATATCCTCCTTTCAAGACACTGTCCATTCCGTTCAACTGCTCTTCCAAGTCCTTTGCTGTCTCTGATCGAATTACAATGTCATCGGCAAACCTCAAAGTTTTTGTGTCTTCTCCATGAATTTTAATACCTACTCCGTATTTTTCTTTTGTTTCCTTCACTGCTTGCTCAATATACAGATTGAGTAACATCGGGGAGAGACTACAACCCCGTCTCACTCCCTTCCCAACAACTGCTTCCCTTTCATGCCCCTCGATTCTTATAACTGGCATCTGATTTCTGTACAAATTGTAAATAGCCCTTCGCTCCCTGTATTTTACCCCTGCCATCTCCAGAATATTTGTATAGAGAATGAAATACATAAAGAAGAACAACTTCATTTGTAGTTATTTTGTTAATTTAATCAATTTTTATTATTAATCTTCTATAAGAGACTGGTGATTACGAATTTGTATTTGCTGTGAAAAATTGATTTTTGTGTGCAATATGGAATTAGAAATAAGACGACACGCATTTTTCATTAAAATGGCAGTTAGATATTTGTTAATTAGTATATATCTCTTGAATTTTCATTCAGACTAAAGAGCCCAGCAGTGACTGCTAACTGCTAAGTGTATACACGTCCTAGTCACCTTCCCCTCCCTGCCTGTGTCCACGCCCTGCTCCCCCTTTCTCCTACCCTGTATCCCTCCATCGCCTGCTCCCCCCCCCTCTCTCTTAATCCCCTCCTCCCTACTGTCCCTCCATCTGCTGCCCCTCTCTCTGTTCACACCCTCCTTTCCCCTCTCCATTTCCCCCTCCCCTCTCTGTCTGTCATCTTATCTCTCTCTCTCTCTCTCTCTCTCTCTCTCTCTCTCTCTCTCTCTCTCTCTGATCTTGAGCTCTGTATATTGTTATTGCAAAGGAAATTTTAAATGCGAATTCAAATATCTTAAAATCGGTAGGTAAATCCGTATTGCTAGCTTGAATGACAGCTTAGTTATAATCTGTGAAGGGATAGGATTACGAAGTTAACGACAAATACAACTTAACTATTTCGTCTTAAGCAGACTGCGGAGAAGAAAACAAAACAGCATGTTGTTGTGTACATAATATTTGTGCAAAATTATACAGTGTTTTCAACAAAAAAAAAGGCCGAATACTTTGAGATGTGGTAGTACTCTTTGTGTTGCAGCGTAACGAGACAGCTACGCCACACTGAAGTAGCCGAAAGGCACGC
The DNA here is from genome assembly GCF_021461395.2 of Schistocerca americana. NCBI lineage: Eukaryota > Metazoa > Arthropoda > Insecta > Orthoptera > Acrididae > Schistocerca > Schistocerca americana. The sequence continues at coordinate 193,367 of NW_025726269.1, read as the reverse complement.
GTAATCTCACGTTGGCTAAAGAGAGGTCTGAAACAGGATACGTATTGAATGGTAGCAAGAAAAGTACGTAGCTGCTTTAATACTTAACTTTTAATCCTTCATGTGAATACAGCATTCCTTGATGATACAAGTGAGACTCTATCTTAAAATGGTTAATGGCGCCTTGCTAGGTCGTAGCCATTGACTTAGCTGAAGGCTATTCTAACTGTCTCTCGGCAAATGAGAGAAAGGCTTCGTCAGTGTAGTCGCTAGCAAAGTCGTCGTACAACTGGGGCGAGTGCTCGTCCGTATCTCGAGACCTGCCTTGTGGTGGCGCTCGGTCTGCGATCACACAGTGGCGACACGCGGGTCCGACATGTACTAAATGGACCGCGGCCGATTTAAGCTACCACCTAGCAAGTGTGGTGTCTGGCGGTGACACCACACTTTGAGACAAGAAAATCAAGCCCAATAAACATAGGTCTGCAGGTGCATGCTTGCTGACAAAAGTCCAATAAACATGGGTCCGGAAATCGATATTTTCTGCGATAAACACGTCTTTATAGGAGGTGTTCAACGTGGCGTCCATTCATAACAAAACACATTCCTGACCCTCCAAAGTAAAAAATGAAGCACCCTGCAACATCATAGATTAAGGGTCGACCTGCGACAGCAGTCGCACAACTTGCGTACGGGCCGCTAGACGCCGCCACGAGCGCAACCGTATATAAGTGAGTTCGGCCAGCTCTCATTTTGTTGGCATCTCATTTTTGCCTATCCTCTTATTTGCTTAGCTCTTATTCGTTTATGGCTCATGTTATTGTGCTCTCTTTCAGCCATTCTGATTGCTTTGATTTACTCCCAATTGAGAAGTACTCATTTTGGCATATCACTTTTGCATATTTCTCATTTTGCTAATAATACGCTCCTTAGCTTTTTACAGTTGAATTGTACTGTTTATTCATTTCAATCTGTCCGTATTTTGATGTTCTTTAAATACTGTAATAATTATCGGCCGCTGGTGGCCGAGCGGTTCTAGCCGCTTCAGACTTGAAGCGCGAGACCGCTACGGTCGCAGGTTCGAATCCTGCCTCGGGCATCGATGTGTGTGATGTCCTTAGGTTAGTTAGGTTTAAGTAGTTCTAAGTTCTAGGGGACTAATGACCTCAGATGTTCAGTCCCATAGTGCTCAGAGCCAAGCATTTCTTCCATTATACTTGTGTAAAGTATTCTCGGTGTAGGATTTGTTCTGTGACACAGGTGTAAGGTTTTGAATATAATTTATATACGAAACTGTACTTTAAAAGAAATTTATTTTTTCAGTTTGTACTACATCATACGACAATTTTGTGATACGAGGGAGAAATTTTAGAGGCGAACCGATAGAAATAGTCTTAAGTGATCCCCTTTAAAAATAAAAATTTGTGTGACACAAAGACGTGACACTGTATGCACCGAAAATTTATATATATAAAATTATACGTTACAACCCTTAGAAGTATAACCAGCTGTTGTTGTACCTGATGGAACACATTGAAGACGCAACCCTGTAGTGTCCACACACCGTTGATTGGCGTCGCGTAGAGAAATTCCTGCAAGTGTCCCCATAACCAGAAGTCTATGGGACTGAGGTCTGGGAAACGAGCAGGCCAAGGTGTGGGGCCCCACGACCAGTCCAGGAGTCCTGAAATGTCTGCGTCATATTTTCGCGCACATTGTGACGAAAGTGTGCCGGTGCCCCATCATGCGAGAACCACAGCCTCCAGCCAGTACATTAATGAGAAAGTCCAGATACGCGACCAAGTTAACGTATGTGGTAGCACGTATGACCCTTCTAATTTATCACCAAGTACGCGCTCCCATACGTTGATTGTGAATCGGTTTTGATGCCCTCTTTCGTCAGTTGCTTAGGGATTTACATCTGCCTATAAATACTGGTTACGGAAATTCACTCCATATCTTGCGAACCATGCCTCATCAGTAAATGGTGGACAGTGGGTCCGCGGCAGAATTCTGCAACAGCCATTGACAAATCAGCTGTTTGCCACGATGATCCTGTGGCCTTAGAGTCTGATCGCACTGCAGATGATATGGGTACAGCAACTGTTGATGAAGTACTACCCCCCCCCCCCCCTCCCCACACACATACAAAAACACACACACACACACAGACACACACACACGCACACACACACACACACACACACACACACGAACACGCACAGATGAGAGTGAGAGATATCCTTCTGCTGCTGCCAATAGCTGCACACTGGCTCCAGGGGTTTCTAACACTGAACCTACCACACACACCCCTGCCTGTTAGGCGTAGGGACTGTGCAGGTCCTTCCACTGTCAGTCTTCCGAGGTGCGAGGGTACCTGTCTCGCTCAGACGCTGAAAGGCCTGGCGGCGGCATTTGGCGTCGAGTGGCGGGATGTGTTTTTTAGTAGCGATCTTTTGCTTAAACTGTGTTCCGTCGGTTTCACCGACCAAGAGGATGATGTGAATTAAAAACACTCCCCATACATGTGAAAAATATCGATTAATCAATTTGCATAAATTTTTTATATCAACGTGGGGTACAAGGGGAGGGTGTGTGTGATTGAGTGACGTGGAGCAGAACAGCAGGTTAAGCACAGAACACTAGGTTAATTTGCATAATTTTTATGTAAAATGCAGTAGAGTAGTTTAAGGAGGTGTGTGACAAACAAGAATGAACTAAAAATGGCGTTCAAAAGCATGTGAAATTCGAAAAGTGTACCAGAAAATGGTGGGAGGACATAACTAATTACTTAATTTGGTATCAAAGGCGGTAGAACAGTTTAAGGAAATGGGGATGATATGGAGAACCACTTAACAGAACAATAGGTTAAGTGCCAACAAAGGGCCAAACATCAGGATAAAATGGCTCTGAGCACTATGGGGCTTAACATCTGAGGTCATCAGTCCCCTAGACTTAGAACTACTTGAACGTAACTAACCTTAGGACATGACACACATCCATGCCAGAGGCAGGATTCGAACCTGCAACCATAGCAACAACGGCGTTCCGGACTGATGCGCCCAGAACCGCTCGGCCACACCGGCCGTTAAAAGATTAGGTTAAGGCTGCCAGAGTACAGTGTTGAACAATAGGTTATGTAACATGTTTGCTCCATGTAATTACTTCTTGCAAGACCTACATGTTTCCAATCAGCAGAGAATGATGAGCAAGAAATATCCAACTCTCACAAACTGATGTTTTTATAAATAAACAATATACCCTTGAATTTCCTGTTATGAGACCCTTCCTCTCCCCCACCTGAGCGCCATCTTGGATTATGTCACGGAAAGGACGACAGCACCCTCTGGTGGTTGTACTGTGTACTACGTCAGTCAGACTCCAGACCTCTTGGTTAACACACTGGATGGAGGTACTGCTTCTAATTGTTTAAATAAATAGCGCATGCAAAATGAAGACTTATGTCCAGCACAGGTAGAGTGCTACTACCACTGTTTCCTGGGAAGAGGTGGTGGTCGGATGGCTTAGGTTAGAAGAGGTAGCCCAAGTGCCCTTTCTTTCCCACCATTTTCTTAGTTTAGTAGAGATGGACGAATTGATCTATCTTCCCTCCAAAATTCAATCTTCCCACCAGTTCCTAGGGAGAGGTGGCAGTCGGATGACTTAGGTTAGTGGAGGTAGCCCAAGTCACCTATCTTCCTGCCATTTTCTTAGGTTAGTTGCATTGTCCTAATGGAATTTGATCTGCCCGCCAGGTTAGCGTGCAGGGGGGCATGGCACTTTCCCACCAGAGAGGATAATTAATTGATCAGTTTAATTAAGTAGTCAATCAAATTGATAAGAGTGAGAGGAGGGCCTATTCCAGTAACTCAGACCTGAAAGAGTGCCTGTAGCAGTGAGGGGGGAGGGTTTTGGAGAGGGAGAGGGGGCAGTGGGGACAATAGGTTAAGTGCCTGTCAATTAAATGGAAATGGGGGTGACATGGTAAAGCACTGAACAGAACAATAGGTTAACTACCTGTCAATCAGAGGAAAACAATAGGTTAAGTAGCTGTCAGTCAATTCTTATAAGCCTGATGCTCAAGGCAAACTTATCACGCACCCCCTACTACTGAGTATGATACTTCTTCAATAACTGATCGCTGGTGATACGAGATAACACTGACCGAAAATCGCCTATGGGTGGACATGTCTGATAAGTTTTTCTCGCAAGTGCCACCAACGTGTCTTAGAAAGAGCTCTTTAATCGTCTTACAAACCACCAGAGGTTAAAAAAATCCCAATCCCAACAACTACTGTATGTTACTGTCACAAGCCGTCTTCGTTCTATATGTGCACTCAAACACCCATGTTAAAAGCTATACTTCCTTTATAAATCTATGTATGGCGTTACCTACGAATCACGTGGTTTTTCCAGATAAATAGCGAGATGGTAATCGCCGCAGTGTACAGTATCAGACCAATACGACGCCGATGGTGCAACCTCAAGATAAAAGTACCGAAACTTGAAAGTGGTACGGCAAAGAAGTGTGGTATTTGCAACTACCTCACGCCACCGCCGCTAGATATTTCTCCTGTATTTGTAATGCATTCTGTCTCAATGCCATGTCAGAGTTATAGGTGATGATTGATTGAAAAGGATTACAAACAGTAGTAGATGGTGTGATGATTGAGATCGTAAGAAATATACACTAGCTTTTCAGATCTCTAGTGCTACACTTTCGGTAGAAGTGATGTCTTATTATTTCGAATCAAGTCTTTCTATTCAACCACATACCTGCATTGGATCCTACTAAGAAGTCCATTAATGATAGCTATATTGTGCTCGTATGATGCAGAGCAAATGTTTTCTGGTAGTGGGTTTTTTCGTTTTACGTTTCTATAACATAGTTTATCGTGGAGAAACCGGGAAGATGGATGTATGTCATGTGCTTGAAATATATTTCTTACATCGAAATATTAACAGCGCTATATTTCATACGTCTGATAGGTCGGAAGCACAAGCGATCTTACATTATAGTCGTTTTAAGTGCAGAACATTTTAGCCTCAGGAGTGCGTGTGTTTATGTTCTCTCTTACCAATACGTTCCAGGTACTGATCGTAGACTCTGCAATAATACAGGGTGATTCAAAAAGAATACCACAACTTTAGGAATTTAAAACTCTGCAACGACAAAAGGCAGTGCTAAGCACTATCTGTCGGCGAATTAAGGGAGCTATAAAGTTTCATTTAGTTGTACATTTGTTCGCTTGAGGCGCTGTTGACTAGGCGTCAGCGTCAGTTGATGCTAAGATGGCGACCGCTCAACAGAAAGCTTTTTGTGTTATTGAGTACGGCAGAAGTGAGTCGACGACAGTTGTTCAGCGTGCATTTCGAACGAAGTATGGTGTTAAACCTCCTGATAGGTGGTGTATTAAACGTTGGTATAAACAGTTTACAGAGAATGGGTGTTTGTGCAAAGGGAAAAGTTCTGGACGGCAGAGAACGAGTGATGAAAATGTAGCACGCATCCAGCAAGCATTTGTTCGCAGCCCAGGAAAATCGACTCGCAGAGCTAGCAGAGAGCTGCAAATTCCACAATCAACTGTATGGAGAGTCCTACGAAAAAGGTTAGTTATGAAACCTGAACGTCAACTACCCGAGGCGATGGATCGGCCGCCAGGCAGCCCGTGACAGAGCACTTCATCACTGGCCTCCAAGAAGCCCTGATCTTACCCCCTGCGATATTTTCTTATGGGGGTATGTTAAGGATATGGTGTTTCGGCCACCTCTCCCAGCCACCATTGATGATTTGAAACAAGAAATAACAGCAGCTATCCAAACTGTTACGCCTGATATGCTACAGAGAGTGTGGAACGAGTTGGAGTATCGGGTTGATATTGCTCGTGTGTCTGGAGGGGGCCATATTGAACATCTCTGAACTTGTTTTTGAGTGAAAAAAAAAAACCTTTTTAAATACTCTTTGTAATGATGTATAACAGAAGGTTATATTATGTTTCTTTCATTAAATACACACTTTTAAAGTTGTGGTATTCTTTTTGAATCACCATGTACTTTAAAACTGATTGCTTCGTTGATTTACGATGGTTCGAACTCCATCAGTCTGGAGCTCCACTGCGCATAAAAATCACCCCTTTCTTGTTCTTATTCACTGTCTGCTATTACATCACAACACTTTCAAATCTAATACTATACTCTGATAAGGAGTGGTATCCTCCTCAACATGGGCGCATCTCGAGAAATCTTGTGCTCTTGGATGGGAAAGGACTTGGCAAGCTCCACTCATTCACGAGACGTGGAATGTAGCGTGGTCTACTTCTGGTCGATTGCAGGTTAACTTGGTACTGGCGGGTGGGTTGGCCAATGACAGTCCGGGGTATCTTTCAGTACCTAATTTTACCCCAAGACTGTGAGAATGCGCTATGACTCCCCATCAGAATAGAAATACATCATAAATTGAGCACTATGTTCGTAGTCTTAGAAATATGTGGAGCGCCGTCTGATATACTTTGACGGTGGATCTGTTCGAGAATTAACTATGCATGGACAGACTGCACAGTCATCTATCCACGTTTGCAATGATAATAGCAAAGTGGGGTAGTGCTGAGGTAGGTAGTGCTGGGGTAGCTATGATACTGAAATTGGGAAACATGCTGTCCCATCATTGGTTGGTCTGAAAATTACTTTAAAATTCGTAAAATTTTTCTCACAATCAAGGCAATGCTTATTATGTCACTACATCGTGGGTGCCTTTTCCATCCCTTCCATCCACTGGTATGCTGCTGGTTATCACATAATGACTGACTGACATCGCTTGTTTGAGTAGGAGAAAGAGTTTTGGTGGAGGGACAACACCTTCTGGGGACGGATAGAACTGAAGCGGAGATCGCGTTCATGACTGCAATATGAGGAATCAGTCGAACTGGAATACGTAGCTATCAGCTGTTCTGTCACATTGACACATGAACTTAAATGTAGATGTAGGCATTCACCTTGGGACAGCAGTTTGGAAATTCAACAATGCAGTCAAACTCTTCCAGTTTCCTTATGTTGTAACTGTCTTTTATTTTTTAAATAATCCAGTGTGTGCGGAATGTTATGGTAGGCACAGTAACAACATCGTTTACACTGTGCGACACCTAGTGTTCTGCGAGAGGCAATGGATCAGAACGTGTTAATGCCAGTTTAGAACCTGACACAGACCACGAACTCTTGGCGGGAAAACAAAATTAATGGAAATGTACAAAGCGTGTTAGAGCAGAAAGAAAACAATGTTTCAAACAATGACACAGGATCACAGGGAACGACTCTTGCGACTTGGTCTGTGGTATATGGTCATCCTCCCAAGGTATGGGTGATGAAACTTTACACTGGCCTGTGCAGTGGATCAATACCTGCATCTTTAATAGGATCTGTCACTTGTGCTCGAATCAGCACACATGCGGTATTTGTTTTCGCTATATTGGAGGACAAAGATGTGGTAAAAATCTTATCGAGTTCTCTATCGGATGAAGTTAGTGAAGCTTTTATAGTTCGTAATTTTTCTCTGGTGCAGTGTACAGTATAACGATGATAGAATGTTGGGGTGATGGACATTAATGGGCGCTGAGGGATGTGGATCTGCTCGTAGTTTCGAGAGGCACCACAATGCAGTAACAAAATCCACATCCTTCCCCCAGTTCCCAAACTACTTTTATATTACCTTTTGCTGCAGGAGCAGTTTTTGTTTCTGACGAATGGTCCAAACACAGTTCTGTCGCAGTAACCGAGCTTCGCCTGTTTCTAAACGGGTTGCAGAAGGTGGTAGATGTAGCTTCCACCGACTTCTGCTCAGTTCCGACTTAGATTGGAAAAATCACATGCGAATAGCTGCGGTGACGGTAGCGCAGAGTCTGAGGGGTAGTTGCAAGATGCATAGGGGCTACCTAAAACCATGTTGGAATTTTACTGTTGCAGATAGATTCCAGAGAGGTGACTTGTTTCGAGATATGAGTGATCCAGAAATATGATTCACTAGTGGCTGTAATCATTAATGGGCTTCTCAATAGGATCCAATGCAGGTATGTGATTGAATGGAAAGACTTGATTCGAAATCATAGCCGGCCGAAGTGGCCGTGCGGTTAAAGGCGCTGCAGTCTGGAACCGCAAGACCGCTACGGTCGCAGGTTCGAATCCTGCCTCGGGCATGGATGTTTGTGATGTCCTTAGGTTAGTTAGGTTTAACTAGTTCTAAGTTCTAGGGGACTAATGACCTCAGCAGTTGAGTCCCATAGTGCTCAGAGCCATTTTTCGAAATCATAGACATCACTTCTACCGAAAGTGTATCACTACAGATCTGAAAAGCTAGTGTATATATCTTACGACCTCAATCATCACACCATCTACTACTGTTTGTGATGCTTCGCAATCAATCATCACTGATAACTCTGCATGGCATTGAGACAGAATGCATTACAAATACAGGAGAAATATCTAGCGGAAGTGGCGTGAGGTAGTTGCAAATACCGGTTTCATACCACACTTCTTAGCCGTACCACTTTCAAAATGCGGTACTTTTACCATGAGGTTGCACCATCGGCGACGTATTGGTCTGATACTATACACTGCGGCGATTACCACATCCGTATTTGTCTGGAAAAACCACATGATTTGTAGGTAACGCCATACATAGATTTATAAAGCCAGAATAGCTTTTAACATGGGTGCTTGTGTGCACATATAGAACCAAGACGGCTTGTGACAGTAACATACAGTAGTTGTTGGGATCGGGATTTTTTTAACATCTGGTAGTTTGTAAGACGATTAAACAACTATTTCTAAGACACGTTGGTGACACTTGCGAGAAAAACTTATCAGACATGTCCACCCATAGTTGATTTTCGGTCAGTTTTATCTCGTATCGCCAGCAATCAGTTATTCAAGAAGTATTATACATAGTAGTACGAGGTGCGCGATAAGTTTGCCTTGAGCATCAGGCTTATAAAGTGTGTGTTTGTGTTCTGATATGTGCAAAGGAAATGACTATGTCCATTCATAAGGAAGGTATGGATTTGACGTCCAGTACTGTGATAGCAAAGGGAAGAGTGTGTCAAGCCATAAGACTGGTACCGATATTTCTATTTCCAGAGCCATAGACGGCAACTGGGTGTATTTCCGCTACCTCGATCGTTGTCGAATGTCGTTCAACTCAGACCGCAACTGTAACATTTAGTTGTAGGTACAAGGATAAAATATATATGTGAGATTGATTTCTTAGGATGATTGATTCTACCTGTATGTGCTCTGCATGCAGCGCCGGTGACCTGTGTGGGGATGGTTCACGTTTCATGTTAACTGTAGGAGCTGTCCGAATGGAGAGGGCTGTTGGAGTGTAGGACTTAACAGTACTGACCTCTAGACGACCGAATAGCGAACTAATACTTAGTATGTGTTAAGTAGCTTTCGTGATTGTGTGGAAATTGGAGAAGATTGAATATGGAGGCGTGTTTGCACTGGACCGTTATTCCCTCCCATGTAAATTGACTGATTCTACACATTTCGCGCCTTATTTAGTTGAGAGAAGATCGACTGCAGTGCGTGCATCTAGCATGTGGTTCTCTAGACATGAGAAACACCTTAGTTGACCTTGTAAATTATAGGGATGAATTGGAATCTGCTACATCTCTGAGAACGGTATTTGCGAGTGGAAATCAGTTTTCTCTATTTTTCTTTTCGAGTTTCCACGTAAATGTCTTCAGAGGCGTGACAAGTTTCTAGTTAGTCAGTGATTTACAGCATATCCCACATAGCTAAAGTTTTAGGTTTGTAGAGAAATAATTTCCAGTCTATATCGTCGGAATTGTGCAGCGATCCATATGATACTGGTGTGTGCTTGATATCGAGAAGCAGCGCGAAAATGGGATAATATTATGGTAGACCATGCGATAATACATGTGTTCTTGTAATCCCAGAGTCTGGAGATGGGTGTAGAAAAGCAAGCAAGAACTGAATTTGTAGAACTGTTGTGAGAGCGACTTCCATTCAGTGAGGGTGCTCTGGTCACCCACCGGGTGTGGATGACCGCCAACCTCGCAGTGAAATATCTAGTGCTGGTTGGAGTGTATACAGTGCTGTCTGTCTCTGTGGTAAGTGTACGGATGATGTTAAAGGCCTGATTTTATACGGCGCAGGATACACATTGTATGTTTAGTAGATCGACATGGTACATGGTGATTATTGATGGGTCGGAGATCGGTTTCATGTTCTAATATTCGAGCTCCTGTCCTTGGTGTGAATGCAGTGTAATTAAGTAGGAGTATTTCCATATTTGACGAAATGTAGGGTACTTTGCAAGGTTTAATTGTGGGTGCAATATGGCTATCTGTATAATATGGATTTTGTGTCTGATAGTCTTGTCTGCAGACAGAAGGTAAATAGGCGGACCATTCTTCCACACTGGCAGCATCATTAATTCGGCAGGTAAATTCGATAAGAACCAATCATAGTCCCCATTCATTCCCAACACATCCTTTGTGCTGGGATATAGGAGTCTCTACACAGCAGTGTGAACGTTTGTGTATGTTGAAAGCATGAAGGGTAAGGTGTGATGGATGGGGTGCCATGTTAGACTACCAGGAAGAATGCATTCGGCGTTATTCCACGTTATTTTCGTAAACAGGTTCTGTTAACACAAGAATTTCCATGCGGAGAAGTTGAGAGATCATAAAAGCTCCAACAAAAGGGACCATTAAGTATTTCTGGGACAGTATACAATTTGTGAGAGGTTGACTTGGCTCTTATTTCACATAGCCATGTGACGTCAATATAATATTGAGAACCTTTTAGATGGTGAGCTGCCATGCAGATGTAACGTGTCACAGCATCAGTTGAACTGGGATAGGTAAGTATGGCTGGACGCAGCTTGTATGTCCTGTTCGGATAGCTAGGGAGAAGGCAGCCTGTGCTATTCTGGAACGGATTTCTGTACCGCAATGTGTGACATCAGTGTCCACAGGTATAGCATCAGCAACGGTAAACACACGTGCTGCCCAGAGGCGTTTTGCAGATGGGATCTGTGTGAGCACGCCTCTGAGTTCTATGGTGAGGTGGACAGGTGTGCTTGCTGTACCTCAAGTGACGTGGAGGACATGACGGCGGAGGAGGGGACGCTGCAGAATCGGGCTGCTGCGATCAGCCTGGTTGCTGCAGCCCTAACCTGCTAGCCTGAGGGAGGGCGACCCGTGGACGCCAGAGCGATTCTGTGGCTGCCGCAGCCGGGCTAGGGCCGAGTCCGGGGGCAGCAGCGGGGGTGGTGGTGGCATTGGGCGTCGAGTGGAGGGATGTGTTTTTTAGTAGCTACCTTTTGTTTAAACTGTGTTCTGTCCATTTCACCGACCAAAAGGATGATGTGAATTGAAAAAACTCCCCCATACATGTGAAAAATATCGACTTAATTAATTTGCATAAATTTTTTATATCTATGTGGTGTTTGCGGTACAAGGGGAGGGTGTGTGTGAGTGAGTGACATGGACCAGAACAGCAGGTTAAGCACAGAACGCTAGGTTAATATGCATAATTTTTATGTAAAACGCAGTGCAATAGTTTAAGGATTTGGGTGACAAAGAAGAATGCGCCAGAAATGGCGTTCAAAAACATCTGAAAATCGAAAAGTGTACCAGGAAATGGTGTGAGGACATAACTAATTACTTAATTTGGTATCAAAGGCGGTAGAATAGTTTAAGGAAATGTGGATTATGAGGAAAACCACTTAACAGAACAATAGGCTAAGTGCTGACAAAGGGCCAAACATTAGCTTAAGCACCCAGGGTACAGTTCTGAACATTAGGTTATGCAACATGTTTGCTCCATGTAATTACTTCTTACAAGACCTACATGTTTCCAAACAGAAGAGAATGATGAGCACGAAATGTCCAACCTCGACAAACTGATTTTTTTATAAATAAACAGTATACCCTTGAATTTCCTGTTACGAGACCCTTCCTCTCCCCCACCTGACCGCCATCTTGGATTACGTCACGGAAGGGACGACAGCATCCTCTGGTGGCAGTACTTTGTACTAGATCAGTTGGACTTGTGCCCTCTTGACTAACACACTGAATGGAGGTAGTGCCTCTGTTTGTTTAAATAAATAGTGCTTGCAAAATTAAGACTTATGTCAAGCACAGATCAAGTCCTCTTGCCACCATTTCCTAGGAAGAGGTGGTGGTCAGATGGGTTGGTTAAAGGAGGTAGCCCAAGTGCCCTTTCTTTCCTGCCATTTTCTTAGGTTAGTAGAGATAGTCGAATTGACCCGTCTTCTCTCCAAAATTCAAACTCCCCACCAGTTCCTAGGGTGAGGTGGCGGTCGGATGACTCAGGTTAGTGGAGGTAGCCTAAGTCACCTATTTTCCTGCCATTTTGTTAGGGTTGCATTGTCCTGATGTAATTTCAACTTGCTGCCAGGGGGGGGTTGTTTCCCACAAGACTGGTTAATTAATTGGTGAATTTAATTAAGTAGTTAATCAAATTCATAAGAGTGAGAGGAGGGCCTATTCCAGTAACTCAGACCTGAAAGTGTACCTGTACCACCAGGGGGGAGGGGGTTGGAGAGGGGGAGGGGGTGGTGGGGACGTAAAGTTTCCTGTGAGTCAAAAGGAAGTGGGATGACATGGAAAAGCACTTAACTGAAAAATAGGTTAAGCAGCTATCAATCGCAGGAGAACAATAGGTTAAGTACCTGTCAGTTAAAGAAGAACAATAGGTTTGCCCCTGATGTAGGCAACCCGCACTGACAAAATGTGCCACAAAGAATTTTGAGAGTGTGTGTTTGTGGGAGTTTGTTTCACATAGAAACGTCACCGTGTTTACGGTGAATACGATCTGTGGAAGAAGTGAGCAACGAAGTAAGACGGGAAAAGAGTAACTGTTGTAGTTACACTATTGCTCTGTGACGAGCCACTGCAGACGACGTGTCACTTGAAACAAAGTACTCGGAAAGTGCCCAGGAGAACCTCTCGTGTTTTGTCGGCGTAGTCGACATCGACAGAGCAGGTAAACAGCGCGCTTTCCTCGTTTCTGGCCGCCACAGACTGCGTCCGCTGGCCATTCGCGTCCACCGCTTTCATTGCCGCACCGCTTACGCCGAGATACACCGCTGCAGTGGGCTGTTCTCTCCCTCCCTCCCAACGTCCTCCTCAGGCCGCCACCGCTGCAGCGAGGCGCGCCCAGTAGCGACTGAGCGGCCGTTATTTCGGCTTATGCCCCACCACGTCCCGTGAATACCCGCGCCGTCATTTACTGCGTCATCTCGCTCGTATGAGCGCGTCCGCCTCGAAAAAGGAAAAGCACACGAGAGGCCTGGCGGCGTCGCGCACATAAATCAACCCATCAGTATCTGGGAGACAAAGGGCACCCGCGATAGTCTCTCGCCTCCTTTTTATTACGATGTAGCGGGGCGGTCCCACGGAAATAATATCTCTGCCCGGCAGTCTCCGGTGAGAGGGACAAGAGGGCGCTGTCTCTGACAAAGCGAGGAGAATTTATCTCTCCGGCTGACGTAAATACGAGCCGTAAATGCGTCCCAGAATATCCGTCCGCGCCCGGAAAAAGACGGCGGCCGGCGCGCCTTCCGCGGCCGCGCCATCGGGTGTCGAACACGTGTCGCCCGGGACAGACGCACGTGAGAGTGGCCGTGTCCTGGTGGAGAGGGGGGTGGGGTTGGGCGGGGGGGGGGGGGCGCAAAGTGCGCAGTAACATGGGCCCAGGGGCGTCCACCCTCTCCGAAACTACTGCCAGCATGTCGAACAGCTAAACGCCATTCAAGTACGATACTAGCAGTACGTTTATTTATTTAATATTTATTTATTTCTCAACTACCGACCTACTGGCTGTTGCTATACAGGAGGTCTACAATGTGTGATTTTACGTGTTATATTATACAAACTTGGTTACCGCTAGTAGATTTTTTGAGAATTTTACAAAATGAATAAAAAAGAATATAACAAATAAAAAATACATAAAAACCGCACACACAGACACACACACACACACAGACAGACAGACACACACACACACACACACATATATATATATATATATATATATATATATATATATATGATCAAATATGTCTGTATATAGATATAATTTTTACATACATTTCTATTTTGTAACACACACACACACACACACACATATATATATATATATATATATTCCACCCGATATATATATATATATATATATATCGGGTGGAAACTTTCCTCATGTCAGCACGTTGTAGGTGTCGCCACCGGCGCCAACCTTGTGTGAATGCTTTGGACAGCTAATCATTTGCATATCACAGCATATTCTTCCTGTCAGTTAGATTTCGCGTCTGTAGTACGTCATCTTCGTGGTGTAGCAATTTTAATGGCCAGCAGTATATATATATATATATATATATATATATATATATATATATATATATATATGTTTGTGTTTTACAAAAGGATAAAAAGAATGTGACACATGAAAGATATGTAAAAAAAGTAGAAATCACACACACACACACACACACACACACACACACACACACACACACGTGTGGGGGGGCGCGCTTTTTTATGTATTTTTTATTTGTTATATTCTTTTTTATTCATTTTGTAAAATTCTCAAAAAATCTACTAGCGGTAAGCAAGTTTGTATGATATAACACGTAAAATCACAGACACACACACACACACACACACACACACATATATATATATACACTCCTGGAAATGGAAAAAAGAACACATTGACACCGGTGTGTCAGACCCACCATACTTGCTCCGGACACTGCGAGGGGGCTGTACAAGCAATGATCACACGCACGGCACAGCGGACACACCAGGAACCGCGGTGTTGGCCGTCGAATGGCGCTAGCTGCGCAGCATTTGTGCACCGCCGCCGTCAGTGTCAGCCAGTTTGCCGTGGCATACGGAGCTCCATCGCAGTCTTTAACACTGGTAGCATGCCGCGACAGCGTGGACGTGAACCGCATGTGCAGTTGACGGACTTTGAGCGAGGGCGTATAGTGGGCATGCGGGAGGCCGGGTGGACGTACCGCCGAATTGCTCAACACGTGGGGCGTGAGGTCTCCACAGTACATCGATGTTGTCGCCAGTGGTCGGCGGAAGGTGCAAGTGCCCGTCGACCTGGGACCGGACCGCAGCGACGCACGGATGCACGCCAAGACCGTAGAATCCTACGCAGTGCCGTAGGGGACCGCACCGCCACTTCCCAGCAAATTAGGGACACTGTTGCTCCTGGGGTATCGGCGAGGACCATTCGCAACCGTCTCCATGAAGCTGGGCTACGGTCCCGCACACCGTTAGGCCGTCTTCCGCTCACGCCCCAACATCGTGCAGCCCGCCTCCAGTGGTGTCGCGACAGGCGTGAATGGAGGGACGAATGGAGACGTGTCGTCTTCAGCGATGAGAGTCGCTTCTGCCTTGGTGCCAATGATGGTCGTATGCGTGTTTGGCGCCGTGCAGGTGAGCGCCACAATCAGGACTGCATACGACCGAGGCACACAGAGCCAACACCCGGCATCATGGTGTGGGGAGCGATCTCCTACACTGGCCGTACACCACTGGTGATCGTCGAGGGGACACTGAATAGTGCACGGTACATCCAAACCGTCATCGAACCCATCGTTCTACCATTCCTAGACCGGCAAGGGAACTTGCTGTTCCAACAGGACAATGCACGTCCGCATGTATCCCGTGCCACCCAACGTGCTCTAGAAGGTGTAAGTCAACTACCCTGGCCAGCAAGATCTCCGGATCTGTCCCCCATTGAGCATGCTTGGGACTGGATGAAGCGTCGTCTCACGCGGTCTGCACGTCCAGCACGAACGCTGGTCCAACTGAGGCGCCAGGTGGAAATGGCATGGCAAGCCGTTCCACAGGACTACATCCAGCATCTCTACGATCGTCTCCATGGGAGAATAGCAGCCTGCATTGCTGCGAAAGGTGGATATACACTGTACTAGTGCCGACATTGTGCATGCTCTGTTGCCTGTGTCTATGTGCCTGTGGTTCTGTCAGTGTGATCATGCGATGTATCTGACCCCAGGAATGTGTCAATAAAGTTTCCCCTTCCTGGGACAATGAATTCACGGTGTTCTTATTTCAATTTCCAGGAGTATATATATATATATATATATATATATATATATGATAAAAAGATTATAACACATGATAGATATGTAAAAAAAGTAGAAATGTATGTAAAAGTTATATCTGTATACACACACATTTGATCATCAATGTAGACCTGCTATAGAACAACAGGCAGCAGGTCTTCACTTGAGCTGAGAAATAAATAAATAAATAAATAGTGGAGAGAGTTGCAGGGCCAGCTGGAATTCCGAAACCTCTCATCAGTGAGGCAAATGACCGTAACAGGGGAAGGTGGTGACGTAGCGCAAATCGCGGACTGCTGAGCTCATGGAAGACTCTAATAGCGCACTGCTTCCGCCTCCTTGCCGAGTTGTACGTCCCAAGAGTGGAACGTGGCGAGGATTCGGCGGTGCCTTTGGCAGCCAGCCACGTCTTGGTACTCTGCGGGTCCCACAGCTACTCTGCAGGGGCGCATTGCTGCCACGGAATTACCCGACCTTTATTCGTAAACTTCAGCTTAACTGCTATAGCTGTAGGTGTACCATCTAAAGTGATACACGAGAATTTTTTGTCGGACCGGGACTCGAACCCCGACTTCCAGCTTACCGGCAGAGGTCGTCCTACCACCAGTGCCACCAGAACACGCTCCTTGGACCGACCCAATCTCCCCCCTTCCCCCCCCCCCCCACATGACTCACGTCTGCCTCCCTCCCCCCCCCCCCCCCCCCACACACACACACGTCTCACATCTGCCTGTGTCTTCTCGCAGCTTATTATTTCACAGGCCCGCTCTCGTGCGTGTCGTGATTCCCGTGTAGACTTTTAGAATGAAGACTAGGAGAAGTCATAGACTGACGTTGTCATTTCCGTCACGGACCCGTCTTCGCCTCTTTCGTACAGGTATTTCATTTTAACGGAGGACACTGAAATATCTCGAAAACAACACATTGGATCCAAAAAAATATACAGTTAAAATTTGTTCGTCTCGAAGACGGACATGCAACGATACCAAACTCAACACACCACACCACCCTGTGTGGAGTGCAACTGTAGAATCCTGAACAGAAAGCCCCATTTTTATCGCAAAAATGGTTCAAATGGCTCTGAGCACTATGGGACTTAACATCTGTGGTCATCAGTCCCCTAGAACTTAGAACTACTTAAACCTAACTAAACTAAGGACATCACACACATCCATGCCCGAGGCAGGATTCGCGGTCGCGCGGTCCCGGACTGAGCGCCTAGAACCGCTAAACCACCGCGGCCGGCCTTTTATCGCAGATTCGAATTCTACGGAAAAATACACTCCTGGCCATTAAAATTGCTACACCACGAAGATGACGTGCCACAGACGCGAAATCTAACCGACAGGAAGAATATGCTGTGATATGCAAATGATAAGCTGTCCAGAGCATTCACACAAGGTTGGTGCCGGTGGCGACACCTACAACGTGCTGACATGAGGAAAGTTTCCAACCGATCTCTCATACACAAACAGCAGTTGACCGGCGTTGCCTGGTGAAACGTTGTTGTGACGCCTCGTGTAAGGAGAAGAAATGCGTACCATCATGTTTCCGACTTTGACAAAGGTCGGATTGTAACCTATCGCGATTGCGGTTTATCGTATCGCAACATTGCTGCTCGCGTTCGTCGAGATCCAATGACTGTTAGCAGAATATGTAATCTGTGGGTTCAGGAGGGTAATACGGAACGCCGTGCTGGATATCAACGGCCTCGTATCACTAGCAGTCGAAATGACAGGCATCTTACCCGCATGGCTGTAACGGACCGTGCAGCCACGTCTCGATCCCTGAATCAAAAGATGGGGACGTTCGCAAGACAACAACCATCTGCACGAACATTTCGACGACGTTTGCAGCAGCATGGACTATCAGCTCGGAGACCACGGCTGCGGTTACCCTTGACGCCGCATCACAGACAGGAGCGCCTGCGACGGTGTACTCAACGACGAACCTGGCTGCACGAATAGGGGATGAATCCAGGTCCTGTTTACAGCATCATGATGGTCGCATCCGTGTTTGGCGACATCACTCTGAACGCAAATTGGAAGCGTGTATTCGTCATCGCCATACTGCCGTATCACCCGGCGTGATGGTATGGGTTGCCATTGGTTAGACGTCTCGGTCACCCCTTGTTAGCACTGACGGCACTGAACAGGGGACGTTACATTTCAGATGTGTTACGACCCGTGGCTCTACCCTTCATTCGATCCCTGCGAAACCCTACATTTCAGCTGGATAATGCACGACCGCATGTCGCAGGTCCTGTACGGACCTTTCTAGATACAGAAAATGGACTGCTGCCCTGGCCAACACATTCTCCAGATCTCTGAGCGATTGGAAACGTCTGGTCAATGGTGGCCGAGCAACTGGCTCGTCACAATACGCCTGCCACTACTCTTGATGAACTGTGGTATCGTGTTGAAGCTGCATGGGCAGCTGTACCTGTACACGCCATCCAAGCTCTGTTTGACTCAATGCCCAGGCGTGTCGAGGCCGTTATTACGGCCAGAGGTGGTTGTTCTGGGTACTGATTTCTCAGGATCTATGCACCCAAGTAGGGTGAAAATGTAATCACATGTCAGTTCTAGTATGATATATTTGGCCAATTAATACCAGTTTATCATCTGCATTTCTTCTTGGTGTAGCAATTTTAATGGCCAGTAGTGTACATAGCCCGCATCTCGTGGTCGTGCGGTAGCGTTCTCGCTTCCCACGCCCGGGTTCCCGGGTTCGATTCCCGGCGGGGTCAGGGATTTTCTCTGCCTCGTGATGGCTGGGTGTTGTGTGATGTCCTTAGGTTAGTTAGGTTTAAGTAGTTCTAAGTTCTAGGGGACTGATGACCATAGATGTTAAGTCCCATAGTGCTCAGAGCCATTTGAACCATTTAGTAGTGTACATAAATATGGTCTGAAACATTGTTTTCGTTACGTGACAGATGGGGCTGTAATCGGAAAAATCACGGTAGGCGGAATAAGGAATGTTTCAAAATGCTAACCCGTGACACTTGAATGAACCCCCACATCCACTGTGTAACGTCCGGACAAGCAGTTCCTTCCTAACTTTTAATGCGACTGCAGTACCCGTTACAATAAGTCGTAGCTTAGTTGTCTACCCGGCCACGGCGGCGCGCACGCCAGTCCCCTTTTCTTTTTGTCAGAGGAGTACAGCGCTGAGAATGCGGTTTTTCATTACAAGTTGCGAAATAATTGTCTGTCCTACCCTCGCAACTTGGAATGTAGCGGTTAATGAAAGTGAAATTGGATAGCTTTTTGAAACGTAGGGTTTTCTACGCATTTTCATTTGTACGAATACAGCGTCATCTCTCGCGAAACTCAAAAAATAAAAAATTCTGGCGAAACGTATTTTTGTGTATAGACTTCAAATCTGCATGAGAAATGGAGGTTCCCATTTAGGATTTCAGAGTTGACCCCCTCTTCCCCTCACATATGGTTTGGGAAGGCGGTTGGCTTTATTGTTTGATGTCCTCCCCTCCAAGACGAACAGATTTTAACTGTCAGTTTTTTGGATCGGACGTGTGCTTCTCGAGATATTTAAGTACCTTCCGATAAACTGAACGCCCTGTATTCATATTCCATGACAAAGTACAGCTCTCAAATATTGAAATTTATTCCTCAAAATCCCCTCAGCTCTAGTACGTATCAACGTGCAGCTTGTGCAGAGCACGGTGGGCGATGCGCAGCGGCCAGTTTTCGTCCAAACCGCTGGGCGACGTCATTCGTTTGTTTGTTTGGAAGGGCAGGCGCCTTCGACCATAAATATAATAGACTGGCCCTGACGTCATTTTCGTGGCTCCAGCATCTCTGAGCTGAAGTCACCGTACGTGGAAAACGGTATGTTTCAAAGCGCTAACGGGTGACACTTGAATTAACCCCCACATTGTTTCGTGTTGCGCTTATGGCTGTACTCAGTGTTTTGTCGGGGGAAATGGCATTACATTTTGATGTGTTGGCAGAAGAGCCAACACCGTGTTGCTAGAGGAGGCCGAAATGCACGCGTTTAATTACACGCAGACTGGCGTGAGGTCTGGAACAGGTCAGAGAAATAAGACTAGCAAAACAGGAGGTACTGGTAGAATACTTAACTTCAATCCACAATCGGTGTACATCTCTGCTGACTGTACATAATTTCCATTTCAATATACACTAATAATGGCGCCTTGCTAGGTCGTAGCAATTGACTTAGCTGAAGGCTATGCTAACTATCATCTCGGCAAATGAGAGCGTATTTGTCAGTGTGGCGTCGCTAGCAAAGTCGGCTGTACAACTGGGGCGAGTGCCAGGACGTCTCTCTAGACCTGCCGTGTGGTGGCGCTTGGTCTGCAATCACTGACAGTGGCGACACGCGGGTCCGACGTATACTAACGGACCGCGGCCGCTTTAAAGGCTACCACCTAGCAAGTGTGGTGTCTGGCGGTGACACCACATTCCTCCCCCGCAAATCGGCGAACGGTTGTGTTATAAGGCTTCCGCCCGCCGTGGGGAGGACCCCATGTTAACGTATGCGACGAGGTGGGGAGCCTAACAACAGGCGAGGCTGTGCCACCCGCACCCGGCCATTCGGTCCGAGGGGAGCTAGGAAACGCCTGAAAACCTAGTCCAGGGTGCACGCCAACATGCGGTGTATGCGCCCGTAAAGAGACAGGAGGGGCCGAAGACTCGACCTCCATCGGGGCGGGGCAGCCGACGGGCGAAGACGACATCTGGTCCGGAGCTGGCAAGAGTTCCAAGTCAGAGGACAGCTGGTCACGGGAAGCGATCGGCGGCGCGAGACCCGGGGAGGCGCGTGGCGGCTGCAGGGAAGCGTCCACTGCGGGCGGCGCCGGCGGGAGGACCGGCGGCGGCGCGTCGCCATGGGGCAAAATGGAAGGCAGCGTCGGTAACACCTGGGGCTGAGGCGAGCCAGTAGATGGGTCCCCGAGGCGCTGACCGGACGGCACCGTCGCTGAAAGCAGACGGGGAGCGGCAGTACCCGTGCGACGACAAAGGCGCAGCTGATTGAGATGCCGACGCACCTCACCAGAGGCCCCCAAAACCAGATACATAGCGCGGCCGAGGCAGGGAAGAATGCGCCCTGCAAGCAAACGCCATGAACATCGACGGAAACCCCGTCACGTCGCAAGTGCTTTGCACTTGTGGGTTCGTATCCCATCCTCGTCGCCATGTGATGTGTTGGCAGAAGAGCCAACACCGTGTTGCTAGAGGAGGCCGAAATGCACGCGTTTAATTACACGCAGACCGGCGTGAGGTCTGGAACAGGTCAGAGAAATAAGACTAGCAAAACAGGAGGTACTGGTATAATACTTAACTTCAATCCACAATCGGTGTACATCTCTCCTGACTGTACATAATTTCCATTTCTATATACACTGGTAATGGCGCCTTGCTAGGTCGTAGCAAATGACGTAGCTGAAGGCTAAGCTAACTATCGTCTCGGCAAATGAGAGCGTATTTTGTCAGTGAACCATCGCTAGCAAAGTCGGTTGTACAACTGGGGCGAGTGCTAGGAAGTCTCTCTCTAGACCTGCCGTGTGGCGGCACTCGGTCTGCAATCACTGATAGTGGCGACACGCGGGTCCGACGTATACTAACGGACCGCGGCCGATTTAAAGGCTACCACCCAGCAAGTGTGGTGTCTGGCGGTGACACCACACATTTCACGTGTACGTGTTTCTATGACGGTGCAGATGCGTTTATTGAAATCTGCTGAAGTGACTTTTATATGTTTTTTACACTCGAAATAGAGTATCACGTAAATTAAAGTGTTGAAAGTGATGCCTGTAAAGTCAGACTCATATTACATTTTGGAAACTATCTGTGATAACTCGGTTACAGAAGTAAGTATAATTGTTTCTCGTTCCTACTCATGGGTTTCCTAAGGATGAAAAGCGAAGGCAGCTTTGGATACAGGCCCTGAAACGGAAAAACTTTAAGCCATCTGCACATACGCGCCTTTTTGTACATACAAGTGAGATTATAATAAGGTAAGAGCACCTCTAGTCGACACATAAAGAGAATTTTTTTCTACCTTCTAACACTATTAAATAAACGTAGGCTCCAAAATTATTTTCTAAAACTTCAAAGTCTCACCTTTCATCTAAAATATCATTTTATTTAAACTGATAGTTTAAACTTTTGTAAAAATAGTGGGAACTAAACCTTTGAAGTGCACCTAAAATTGATACTCTAAAACGGACCTGCTCCTAAAGTCGACAATTTTGGCACCTATAGTTGACATAATTCCCATATCCCATTTTCTTTTATAAGTGACTAGAGCTCAAAACGTGGAGAATCCAATGTTTAAAGTTTGGACACGAGCCCACTCTTACCGTTTAAAAGAATTTTAACGACATTTTACTTTAATTGATAGTTTATAGTAATTTCGTCCCGCTGCCCACCAGAGGGGCGTTCGATGAATTTGTTAGATTTTATAAATGGTACTGTGAACAAATCCAGGTCAAATGTAGTTCTGACATAATTTTTCGCAAATAAAAAAGCAATTTTTGTTGGAAGCATTTGGCAGTCAATTGAGAAATGTGGGGAAAATGCGATACGGACATAGGATGGCAGACCGCTGCTTTGAAATCCCGCCACGCTTTGCCAACAGTCACGTGGTTTATGTTGGAGCCGCACCAGCCCTATAGCTTCTGCACAGCAAGGCCAGTCTACCAGTATCTATGGTCGAAGGCAGGCGCGCACACTGCAATGTTTCACAAACGATTACACAGAAACTATTCGTTGACAAAATTCATTTTTCCGTTACTTGTAGCTTTATATGTCAGGTCCATCATTTCAATGGTCATATTAATTGTGATAAATACGTGGCAGCAAGACGCTATGCGAAATTCGAAAAAGTTTGCAAGGAAAACTAGGGGTCGCTATGATTTTGCTCGTTGTGCATATTACATATTGCTGTGTATGAAATTCAGCTAACATTTAATTTTTCATTAGACTTGGGTGGAGGTCACCAGTCTCGAGAAAATGGACCTGATGCAGCGCAATCATTTTCGATGGCGCCATGGCAGTGATAAAACCAGACTGAAATACCCGCACTATTCCTCCTATTTCATAAACGGTTTGAGGCGTCCAAATGAGATTTCGGAATATGGTAGCGTGCAAAGAGGAAAGTATTTTCCCATGCAAAAATTCATTATGTACTGTGTTATTTCACTAACTACAGACTTTTTCGATGAAAGTATATTTGTTAAGGAGGGCCATCGATAGCTGATGAAACGAGAAATGCTATGGGTTTTGCAACAATGTATGTGAAACCGATTTTTAGAGTCAAGGGACACGAAAGGGAGGCAGTGGTTGGGAAAGGAGTGAGACAGGATTGTAGCCTCTCCGCGATGTTATTCAATCTGTATATTCAGCAAGCAGTAAAGGAAACAAAAGAAAAATTCGGAGTAGGTATTAAAATCCATGGAGAAGAAATAAAAACTTTAAGGTTCGCCGATGACATTGTAATCCTGTCAGAGACAGCAAAGGACTTGGAAGAGCAGTTGAACGGAATGGACAGTGTCTTGAAAGGAGGTTATAAGATGAACATCAACAAAAGCAAAACGACGATAAAGGAATGTAATCGAATTAAGTCGGGTGATGCTGAGGGAATTAGATTAGGAAATGAGACACTTAAAGTAGTAAAGGAGTTTTGCTATTTGTGGAGCAAAATAACTGACGATGGTCGAAGTAGAGAGGATATAAAACGTAGACTGGCAATGGCAAGGAAAGTGTTTCTGAAGAAGAGAAATTTGTTAACATCGAGTATAGGAAGTCGTTTCTGAAAGTATTTGTATGGAGTGTGGCCATGTATGGAACTGAAACATGAACCATAAATAGTTTGGACAAAATGAGAATAGAAGCTTTCGAAATGTGGTGTTACAGAAGAATGCTGAAAATTAGATGGGTCGATCACATAACTAATGAGGTATTGAATAGAATTCGGGAGAAGAGGAGTTTGTGGCACAACTTGACTAGAAGAAGGGATCGGTTGGTAGGACATGTACTGAGGCAACAAGGGATCACCAATTTAGTACTGGGGGGCAGCTTGGAGGGTAAAAATCGTGGAGGGAGACCAAGAGATGAATACACTAACCAGATTCAGAAGGATGTAGGCTGTAGTGGGTACTGGGAGATGACGAAGCTTGCGCAGCATAGAGTAACATGGAGAGCTGCGTCAAACCAGTCTCAGGACTGAAGACCACAATAACCGATTATTTGCTTTTTGGTCGAGCAGTTCTAGGCGCTTCAGTCTGGGGACGCGCGGCTGCTACGGTCGCAGGTTCGAATCCTCGCTCGGGTATTGATGTGTGTGATGTCCTTAGGTTAGTTAGCTTTAAGTAGTTCTATGTCTAGGGGACTGATGACCTCAGATGTTAATTCCCATACTTCCCATACTTCCTTTTCATAAGCTACTGACTTCACTTTTCCTCAATTCCTCCCTTAGCAAACCGCTGTTTCAGAATTCTCTCGCAATTGTGTCTGCACAACATGTTGCTGAGGCCAGACAGTGTAAAGCCTGTTGTGTTTTGGGAAAAGAAGCACATTTTGAGATGGCAACCAGAGAAACGTGTAGGTTTTACTCAAAATTCGCCACTGATGAGGCTTCTGTGAAAGTTACAAATGGCTAACAAGCAAATCGAAGATACATCGTTGCGTCATTCTCTGACAAATGCGAAATTGTTGGAATGGGGATCGACTGAAACAAATTTTTCCACGCGAAAGTGAAGCTTAACTGCAGCAGTGTCAACGAGTAATTCGTCGATTCTTCTTTTGGGACTCTACAGTATACAATGCAGATGTTGTTGTTGTTGTGGTCTTCAGTCCTGAGACTGGTTTGATGCAGCTCTCCATGCTACTCTATCCTGTGCAAGCTTCTTCATCTCCCAGTGCCTACTGCAACCTACATCCTTCTGAATCTGGTGTATTCATCTCTTGGTCTCCCTCTACGATTTGTACCCTCCACGCTGCCCTCCAATACAAAATTGGTGATCCCTTGATGCCTCAGAACATGTCCTACCAACCGATCCCTTCTTCTAGTCAAGTTGTGCCACAAGCTCCTCTTCTCCCCAATCCTATTCAATACCTCCTCATTAGTTGCGTCATCTACCCATATAATCTTCAGCAGTCTTCTGTAACCTTACATTTCGAAAGCTTCTATTCTCTTCTTGTCCAAACTATTTATTGTCCATGTTTCACTTCCATACATGGCTACACTCCATACAAATACTTTCAGAAACGACTTCCTGTCACTTAAATCTATACTATGTTAACAAATTTCTCTTCTTCAGAAACGCTTCCCTTGCCATTGCCAGTCTACATTTTATATCCTTTCTATTTCGACCATCATCAGTTATTTTGCTCCCCAAATAGCAAAACTCCTTTAGTACTTTAAGTGTCTCATTACCATCAACACCTCATTTAATTTGACTACATTCCATTATCCTCGTTTTGCTTTTGTTTATGTTCATCTTATACTCTCCTTTCAAGACACTGTCCATTCCGTTCAACCGCTCTTCCAAGTCCTTTGCTGTCTCTGACAGAATTAGAATGTCATCGGTGAACCTCAAAGTTTTTATTTCTTCTCCCTTGATTTTAATTCCTACTCCAAATATTTCTTTTGTTTCCTTCACTGCCTGCTGAATATACATATTGAATAACATCGGGGAGAGGCTACAACCCTGTCTCACTCCCTTCCCAACCACTGTTTCCCTTTCATGTCCCTCGACTCTTAGAAGTGCCATCTGGTTTCTGTACAAATTGCAAATAGCCTTTCGGTCCCTGTATTTTACCCCTGCCACCTTCAGAATTTGAAAGAGAGTATTCCAGTCAACATTGTCAAAAGTTTTCTCTAAGTCTACAAATTCTAGTAACGTAGGTTTGCCTTTCCTCGATCTATTTTCTAAGATAAGTCGTAGAGTCAGTATTGCCTCACGTGTTCCAAGATTTTTACGGAGTCCAAACTGATCTTACGCGAGGTCGGCTTCTACTAGTTTTTCCATTCGTCTGTAAGAAATTCTCGTTAGTATTTTGCAGCTGTGACTTATTAAACTGATAGTTCGGTAATTTTCACATCTGTCAACACCTGCTTTCTTTGGCTTTGGAATTATTATATTCTTCTTGAAGTCTGAGGGTATTTCGCCTGTCTCGTACATCTTGCTCACCAGATGGTAGAGTTTTGTCAGGGCTGTCTCTCCCAAGGCCGTCAGTAGTTCTAACGGAATATTGTCTACTCCCGGGGCCTTGTTTCGACTTAGGTCTTTCAGTGCTCTGTCAAACTCTTCACACAGTATCGTATCTCCCATTTCATCTTCATCTACATCCTCTTCCATTTCGCGGTTAAGGCGCTCAGTCCGGAACCGCGCGACTGCTACGATCGCAGGTTCGAATCCTGCCTCGGGCATGGATGTGTGTGATGTCCCTTAGGTTAGTTAGGTTTAAGTAGTTCTAAGTTCTAGGGGACTGATGACCACAGAAGTTAAGTCTCATAGTGCTCAGAGCCATTTGAACCATTTTGAACCTCTTCCATTTCCATAATATTGTCCTCAAGTACAGCGCCCCTGTATAGACCCTCTATACACTCCTTCCACCTTTCTTCTTTCCCTTGTCTGCTTAGAACTGGGTTTGCATATGAGCTCTTGACATGCAGATGTAAGTAGTAAAAAAACAGACTGCCCTTATTTTTCACGTCTGGAGTGACCAACCGGGACTCGCAATAAGTCATAATGACGCTAGCCTGCTACCTTCTGAGTCAATAACAGCTAGGTGAAGTAATCGGTGGGGGTTTTTACCCCACACAAGGCTTTCCCCCTACCTACCCTAAAGCCCATGTTTACTGGACGTTTTTGGTTCGGATGACAGTCCCTGTCATTTCCCTCAGAACTGACAAGGGAAACTCCCCATCGCACCCCCCTCAGATTTAGTTGTAAGTTGGCACAGTGGATAGGCCTTGAAAAGCTGAACACAGATCAATCGAGAAAACAGGAAGAAGCTGTGTGGAACTGTGAAAAAAATAAGCAAAATATAGAAACTAAGTAGTCCATGCGCAAGACAGGCATCACCAAGGATAGTGTGAGCTGCGGAACGAGAGGTCCTTGGTTCAAGTCTTCCCTCGAGTGAAAAGTTTACGTTCTTTATTTTCGCAAAGTTATGATCTGTCCGTTCGTTCATTGACGTCTGTATTTACTGTAATAAGTTTAGTGTCTGTGTTTTGCGACCGCACCGCAAAACCGTGCGATTAGTAGACGAAAGGACGTGCCTCTCCAATGGGAACCGAAAACATTTGATCACAAGGTCATAGGTCAACCGATTCCTCCACAGGAAAACACGTCCGATATATTCTATACGACACTGGTGACGGCATGTGCGTCACATGAGAGGAATATGTTGTCGACCCACCTAACTTGCACACTTGGCGAATGGGTAAAAAGATTCTTCTACGTTGCCCGTTTTAGGTTTTCTTGTGGATGTGATAATCACTCCCAAAAAAGTGATGAAAACGTAAGAGTTTGTCACATAAACTGCAACAAATGAATGCAACAGGTTTACAGTCGTACAGTTTTCCCTGTGCTCTGTCAAAACATATGTTTGTAACGTTTTCAAATTTTTCCGTGTGTAGACCGTCAAATCCTGCATATGTCGAAGCAAATCTGAACATGGCCTGGAATTTTGGAGAGCGAAGTTGATTATGTGTGAGTGCTTGAACTTTGATAATTGTCTGAAAATAAAAAATTAAACTTTTCACTCGAGGGAAGACTGGAACCAAGGACCTCTCGTTCCCCAGCTGCTCATGCTGACCACGGGACCACGGCGGTCCTGAGCTCATATTATCCTTAATGTTGCCTATCTTGCTCATGGACAACTCAGTTTGTATATTTTGCTTCTTTTTTTCATGTTTCCACACAACTTCTTCCTGTTTTCTCGATTGATCTGTGTTCAGTTTTTCAAGGCCTATCCACTGTGCCAAGTTATAACTAAATCTGAGGGGGGTGCGATGGGGAGGTTCCCTTGTCACTACTGAGCACGGCTCCTCGGACACGCTGCAGAGCGCCAGTGAGTGCAACCGCTCCCACCAGGCGTCTCTGCTTGTGAAGTGGAGAGGCGCGGCGAAGCGCGTGGTCGGTTTCTGGAGGACACACACACACACACACACACACACACACACACACGGCACGCTTGTTTACTTAAAGCTGCCGTCTTGGCTCGCCTGCCGCCTTAGCGAGACGTTTACGAGAATATGTTGTCCAGCGTGGCGTTGTGGCGGTTGCGGTGTGGATGTTAATACGCGGCTGCTTCCGATGCTGGCCGCGTGGGGTCATCTGTATTCAAAGCGACGGCGCCCAGAGGTGACAGAGCTGAGACGCTGGCGGACGCTGCTTTCACGGCCTACTGAAGAGACAGAGAGAGAGAGAGTGAGTGAGAGAGGGGGGGGGGGGGCGGCCGCCATTGCGGGATCCGTTCAGAAAGTAATCGAACGTTTTCAGCAACGCGCATTGGAGATGTTGTCTGGTACGCGTTTGATGAGCCAGCCCGGTTCGCCGTGCGGGGAAGGAGCGCCTGGTCCCCGGCACGAATCCGCCCGGTGGATTTGTGTCGAGGTCCGGTGAACCGGCCAGTCTGTGGATGGCTTTTAGGCGGTTTTCCCATCCGCCTCGGCGATTACCGGCTGGTTCCCCTTATTCCGCCTGGGCGATTGCTGCGCAAACAAGTTCTCCACGTACCCGTACACCACCATTACTCTACCACGCAAACATAGGGGTTATACTCGTCTGGTGTGAGACGCAGCACCGCACAATAACCCTGGGTTCGGTGTGGGGCGACGGAGGGGTGAAGTGGACTGCGGTAGTCGTCGTGGGGTTGCGGACCACTGCGGCTGCGGCGAGGACGGAGACTCTTAGGCCCCAGGTGAACGTACAATACAATGCGTTTGAAAATTCATGGCGGATTAAAACAGCTTGTCGACCGAGCCTCGAACCTCGAGACCTTTGTCTTTCGCGAGCAAGTGCTCTACTGACGGAGCTACGAAGTTTCAACACAGCGCCGCACTCTCCGCTGCGGAGTGAACATTTCGTTCGCTCTCACACGCGGTCGGCAGCGCCTCCTTGCATATTATGTCCTCTGTAGCGACGTGCTTCTGGAGGGGTGATATTGGGTGACAAATACTAAACTACAGCGTATCCGAAAAGTCTTTCTCTGATTACTTAAATTGATAACTCTGGCTAGAAGTAAGATACAAATATGAAACTGGTGTCTAATTGTTTACAAACTATCAACGTTTCTTTAGCACATCAGTAAACTACCACATGAGCACCCTTCGTAGCACGTAGCACATCTACTCCATATTGAATTTCCGTCCACACATTAGCCAACATCACTGGAGGGATCGATTCAACGACTGTGGTTATCCGTTGCCGCAGGGTTTCGAGATCTGGTACACGTGTTCGGTAGACCTCGTCCGTGACATAACCCCATAAAAAGAAGTCTAATGGGGTTAAGTCAGGAGAGCGTGGAGGCCAAACCGTTGGCCCACCACGACCAATCCATCGCGCAAGAAAGGTCATATCGAGATAGGCACGGACGTCCAAACCCCAATGAGGCGGTGCACCGTCTTGCTGAAACAAGACATCGGGGTGATACTGAAGCAGCTGAGCAACAGCATACAGTTGCAACATGTCCAGATACACTGCAGGTGTGACGGTAGCCTCAGCGAAGAAGAATGGCCCGATAATTACATCGTGCAATAGCGCGCACCAAACGTTCACCTTTGAACTGCCTCTGGTGCACTCCGTGACCTCGCCAGGGGGCTGTGAACCCCAAATGCGCACATTATGACGATTCACTACTCCACTGACAAAAAAGGTCGCTTCGTCGGAAAAGGCAATTCGTCTGAGATAACCATCATCGTCCTCAATACGTGACAGCATTTCGTCCGCAAAGTCATATCGACGTGTACTGCCATTGGGCAACAAGACCTGAACGATTTGCACTTTGTATGCACGAAACAATAAACGTTTGTGTAAAATGTCATGGAGAGAGGTTTTTGGCATCTGTAATTCACGTGAGGCTCTGCGCACCGCACCGATTTCTTGGGACTTCGCAGAAAAGACTGCCTTATAGCTTCCACCCTGTCTGCTGAGGTTCTCGGTCGACCAGACCTCGGAAGGTCAGCAACCGATCCTGTGTTCTTGAACCTCTCATACCAGGCTTTAATGCTCTCGACGTCAGGTGGATTCCTTCCAAATGTTGTCTGGAAGTGTCTCTGCACTGTGGTTGGTGATCGTGTCTCATGGTACCACAGGACACACTGTGCCTTCTCCTGATTGGTTAACGTGGCTTCTTAGGCACTGCACCTCATCTAGTAGTTACGTCCTGCGAACCTAAAACAGAAAAAAAAACTTTGATAGTTGTAAACAATTCGACACAAACTTCCTGGCAGATTAAAACTGTGTGCCCGACCGAGACTCGAACTCGGGACGAGGTACTGGCAGAAGTAAAGCTGTGAGTACCGGGCGTGAGTCGTGCTTCGGTAGCTCAGATGGTAGAGCACTTGCCCGCGAAAGGCAAAGGTCCCGAGTTCGAGTCTCGGTCGGGCACACAGTTTTAATCTGCCAGGAAGTTTCATATCAGCGCACACTCCGCTGCAGAGTGAAAATCTCATTCTGGAATTCGACACAAGTTTCATATTTGTATCTTACATCTAGCCTGAGTTATCAATTTATGTAATCAGGGAAAGACTTTTCGGACACCCTGTACATGAAAATAAAACCTGCATTAGTTACACACTACTGCGTGCACACACATTTTATTCACCATGTTAAAGTCACTACAGATTTCGGATTTAGGCTATGACACGTGCGATATGCCTGCCATCACTGGCGATGATGTGGCGTAGACGAATAGGGAATAGCGATGCTGTCGATGACCTCTTGAGTGGGTATTTTCTGCTCAGCAGTGGTTTTGGGGTTATTGCTGTACACCTTGTTTTTCATACAGCCCCACAAAAAGGAGTCGCATGTGTTCAGATCCGGAGAACATGGCGGCCCGTCGAGGCCCACGCCTGTGAACCAAAGTCCTCAGACACTCTCCTGCTTCGACGGAGCATGAAGCGCGTCTTGGAGACACCGCGGTCACTTGGACGATGGGAATGAAATCGTCTACGAAAACCTTCACGTACCGTTCGGCAGCGACCGAGCCATCGAGGAATATCGGTCCGGTTATTCCGTCACTGGACACTGCACACTACACAGTCAGCCGTGGAGAGTGAAGAGACTTCTCGATCTCGAAGTGTGGATTCTCAGTCCCCCAAATGCTCCAATTTTGCTTACTCGCGAACCCGTCCGAAAGAAAGTGGCCGACAGCAGAGAGGCGCGAGAGCTTGTGCTGGCTAATTCCCGTCATGCCCCGGGGCCAACCGTGCAGTTTGAGCGTCCCCACGCAAGCTGTTCACAATTTGACGATTTCATTTCATACACTTCAACAATTATCACCCTCTACCTCTTTTAGTTTTCGAAATAATCTTGTAGTGTAACGTGCGTCTCTATTAGTGGCGATTTCATTTCATACACTTCAAGAATTATCACCCTGTATCTCTTTTAGTTTTCGTGATAATCTTATAGTACAACGTGTGTGTCTGTTAGTGGCGATTTTTGAAACGTGCCATTTTCTAGAGCAAAGTAAAAATTTTGCTTCAAACCGTGGAAAAGTGTTGCGGAAACAAGAACGTCCAATTCGAGTCTTCAGATCCATTGTATCTGTAAATAAAAGCAATAAGAAGAATGCAATTGGACATTCAGCTTTTGTACAAGCTTACAGAGACGATGCTTTGGGTCGTACGCAAACGCGTTTTTCGCGATTTGAAAGTGGTGGCCAGTCAGTTGATGCTCGACCACGATAGCCTTTCGCTTTACACCTAACGTCTCTCATGTTCAGGAACTCAGAAAAATTTCAGAACAGGCTACCACATCAACTGAGCCGCGCCACTAAATTTTCACGAAGAAACTGAACGTGCGTCTAGTTGCGGCAAAAGTTATTCCTCGTCCGATGACAGAACAACGGAAAGAAGATCAGGTGGACGTTTGTCGGGAACTGCCTGACCGAGCCAGCGACGGTGAAACATTGGAGCCGCGCGGGATTAGCCGAGCGGTCTCAGGCGCTGCAGTCATGGGCTGTGCGGCTGCTCCCGGCGGAGGTTCGAGTCCTCCCTCGGGCATGTGTGTGTGTGTGTGTGTGTGTGTGTTTGTCCTTAGGATGATTTAGGACAAGTAGTGTGTAAGCTTAGGGACTGATGACCTTAGCAGCTAAGTCCCATAAGATTTCACACACATTTTGAACATTTTTTGAAACATTCGTGCAAAGAATCGTAACGGGAGACGAGAGCTGGGTTCACGGCTGCGACATTCAGGCAGAAGATGACTCATCCCAGTCGATTGGCAGGGCATCCTCACGCCGCGGGAGAGGGCGTCAGTCTCAGTCCCATGTCAAAGGGACGCTAAATGTTTTTTTCTTTTCGAATTCAGTGGACTCGTCCATTTTGGATTCCTGTCTCGAGACGAAACAGGATACTGCGTGAACTATTGAGACGTTTTGCAACTGTTTTGCGAAAAAAAAATCTAGAGAAGAAATGTGGCGAGAGATGTTTCAGCACGACAACGCGCCCGCGACTTCAGCTGCGTCAGTTTTGTGCCAGACGTGAGGAGTCTGTTCTCTCGCAGCCTCCTTACGCGCTACGTGTGGCTGTTTGCCATTTCTGCCAGCTTGCGAAATTAAAATCGGTGCTGAAAGGACGCCGGTTTCAGAGTAGTGACGACGTCAAAACAAATTCATCGCAGATCTCAAAGTCCGTCTCAAATGAAGCTACCGTCGACTGCTTCGCTAAGTAGAAAAAGGAGGGGAGTACTTACGAAGAGTCGAGGAGCAGTAATCTGTAAAATTAATAGTGACCTTTAAAGAACGTACACTACTGGCCATTAAAATTGCTACACCACGAAGATGACGTGCTACAGACGCGAAATTTAACCGACAGGAAGAAGATGCTGGGATATGCAAATCATTAGCTTTTCAGAGTATTCACACAAGGTTGGCGCCGGTGGCGACACCTACAACGTGCTGACACGAGGAAAGTTTCCAACCGATTTCTCATTCACAAACAGCAGTTGACCGGCGTTGCCAGGTGAAACGTTGTTGTGATGCCCCCGTGTAAGGAGGAGAAATGCGTACCATCACGTTTCCGACTTTGATAAGGGCGGATTGTAGCCTATCTCGATTGCGGTTTATCGTATCGCGACATTGCTGCTCGCGCTGGTCGAGATCCAGTAACTGTTAGCAGAATATGGAATGGGTGGGTTCAGGAGGGTAATACGGAACGCCGTGCTAGATCCCAACAGCCTCGTATCACTAGCAGTCGAGATGACATGCATCTTATCCGCATGGCTGTAACGGATCGTGCAGCCACGTCTCGATCCCTGAGTCAACAGATGGGGACGTTTGCAAGACGACAACCATCTGCACGAACAGTTCGACGACGTTTGCAGCAGCATGGACTATCAGCTCGCAGACCATGGCTGCGGTTACCCTTGACGCTGCATCACAGACAGGAGCGCCTCCGATGGTGTACTCAACGACGAACCTGGGTGCACGAATGGCAAAACGTCATTTTTCGGATGAATCCAGGTCTGTTTACAGCATCATGATGGTCTCATCCGTGTTTGGCGACATCGCGGTGAACGCACATTGGAAGCGTGTATTCGTCACCGCCATACTGGCGTATCACCAGGCGTCGTGGTATGGGGTGCCATTGGTTAGACGTCTCGGTCACCTCTTGTTCGCACTGACGGCACTTTGAACAGTAGACGTTACATTTCAGATGCGTTACGACCCGTGGCTCTTTCTTCATTCGATCCCTGCGAAGCCCTACATTTCAGCAGGATAATGCACGACCGCATGTTGCAGGTCCTGTCTGGGCCTTTCTGGATTCAGAAAATGTTCGACTGCTGCCCTGGCCAGCACATTCTCGAGATCTCTCACCAATTGAAAACGTCTGGTCAGTGGTGGCCGAGTAACTGGCTCGTCACAATACGCCAGTCACTACTCTCGATGAACTGTGGTATCGTGTTGAAGCTGCATGGGCAGCTATACCTGTACACGCCACCCAAGGTCTGTTTGACTCAATGCCCAGGCGTATCAAGGGCGCTATTACGGCCAGAGGTGGTTGTTCTGGGTACGTTTTCTCAGGATCTATGCACCCAAATTGCGTGAAAATGTAATCACATGTCAGTTCTAGTATAATATATTTGTCCAATGAATACCCGTTTGTCATCTGCATTTCTTATTGGTGTAGCAATTTTAATGGCCAGTAGTGTAGTTCGGTTACTTTCTGAACAGACCTCGTGTCGGGAGGAGGGGGTGACGCTGTGAGTGCCATTGGCGATTGGCTCGCACGATTTTGTTGTTCTTGACGTGAGCGTCGTCGGTGGACGTAGAGGGCCGTCCTGAACGGGGGTCACCTCCAACTTCCGTCCGGCGATTTGTAAACCGTGTGAACCGTTCGTGACACCGAGTACGCCTTAACCACTCATCGCCGTAGACGTCCTGCATCATGTTGTGTGTCTCTATAAAGGGTTTCTCGAGTGTCACCCAAAATGTAATGCAGTCGCGTTGCTCCTCTGCCACCTCGAAATTCACGAACTTCTCCTCAATACAGCACTGAACAATAACTGACATACAACTTTGAAACTTCCACCTGTTGCATGTAAAACAAAGGCGTGTGTAGGAATGCCACACCAGTGGCTCGAAATTACGAATGTTCCGGAATTTTTTGAACAGACCTCGTATGTTTGGGGACCAATGGCTATCCCGACATAACGCGAAATAAGTTTTTAAATGTGACACACACATCACCAACATCATGTAAGTAATTCAAATAACATTTGTAATACGGAAGTATAATGTTGTTCACTGACGTGCATTACCTGTTTTCTGTACCTTTGGTATTATGCTGCAGACGTCTGATAATTGTCTAATCCTAAATTGGCCACTAATGTAATTTAAAAGGGTTGGAACTTAAATAGTGGCAACTATTTACTCACAACCGATACAAAAGAGTTACATGTTTGCACCTGTTGCTGTCCTTCAAAGTAGTCACCAGCGTTGCGTAGAACCCGTTGCCAGCGATGTGGAAGGCGTAGTATACCCTTAGCAGGGCCTCTTCTGTTGATGGTGCACATGGAGCGGTCTACTACCTGTCGAATCTCTGGCAACAGTTCTGAAGCGAATGCCACGAAGTGGTTCCTTCATCTTCGAAATCAAATCACAGTCACAGAGGACTTAAGTCCGGGGAGTAGGGTGCGTGGTTCAGTACTTCCCAGTCCCATCGACCAAACAGAGCAGCCACATCTCGCGTTGTATGCGCCCGCGCATTGTCGTGCAAAATGATGGCTGGGTTGCGCAGAAAGTGTCGCCGCTTCTTTCGCAAACCTCGTCGCAGCTGATGCTCCAAAAACGAACAGTAATACTGTGCATTGACAGTCTGCCGTGGAGGAACGTAATGCGTTAGGATAACACCATCACAGTCGTACACGAGAATCACCATACCTTTAGACCGCTCCAGCACTTCGATATCAGAACTGCCTGATTTGTAAATGCTGAATGGAATTAGATGGGAAACAGCACTGTCGAATCTCAGTTCCAATAAATGTTGTCGCACTGTCCAGAAAGATTTTTACTGTTCATCTTGATTTTTGGAAGTACTTGCATCTCACCTGGCCTTCTTGATGTATCTTAAGGGACGATTATTTAGATCTGAGTTTCTTAAAGAATCAGTGAAGACATTAATTCCGGTGTACATAATGACATCATGGTTTGTTTCAGAATCCAACATTTCAACTAATTAACTACAGTTTTTTTTCTGTTTTCCATCATTCCCTTAGTTGCTTTAAATTCTTGGTGGTTTGTACCGTCTATGGAACCAATTGAAGGCAGCGAAGCATCATCAGTGGCCTGTAATACATGTTTCCTTTTTTTGTGTACAATAAACGTTTTATGTAGTAGATATAATTTGCTGCTATATTACATTTTGTCGTGTCTTTCTCTTGTTTTTTAGGTTAAAATGACCTTTTGTAGCACAAAGTTCGTAATGTGACGTTATCATCCGTTGTTACTTACGATTTCCAGCGCTGTTAACTCGTGTGTGTGTGTAAGTAACACAGTACGATAAGTTCACATTACGAACTTTGTGCTACAAAAGTTCATTTTAACCTAAAAAAACATGCCAGAGACACGACAAAATGTAATATAGGAGCATATCATATCTACCACATAATACGTTTACTGTATATAAAAAAGGAGACATGTATTACAGATCACTGATAATGGTTAGCAAATAAGTTAAGCGAAACACTTACGGCAACAAACAAACTGCCTTCAACTGGTTGCGTAAACGGTACATACCTCCAAGAATTAACTTCACGTTTCAACTTCATGAACTTCGCTATAGAGAGTCACAGTGAAATGAAAAATGATTCATAATTCGAAACTGCATAGAGGAAAAGAATCAGGACCAACGACGAACGTCGTCCGCCCAAAGGGAAAATTCTCCTTCTGTTGATCTGTACGGCTGCAGATCTCCTTGGGAAAGTGTTGAGCGAGTATGGTGTGGAAGCTACCTTCAGACCCATTAGGAAGAAAAAATAATGTTTAAGTTCGGCGAAAAATATACTACATCCCTTGGCTACAACGGATGCATATGAAATTGCTTGGAGTTGTGGACTGGTTTATATTGGTACCGCAAAAAAGAAGTGTTAAAACGCTTGTCGCTGAACGCAAGAGGAATCGCCGCCTGGGATAAATCGGCCGCAGCGGAACATCTTTACCAAGAGGGCGATCACGAAATGAAATTGAGTGACACATCGAAAATATCGCATTATCGTGCACGTATGTACAGAGAGTCTATTGAGATGTATTGACACCTTAACAAATTTGACAGGAAAGAGAAAGGTTCAAAAAATGAGTGTGAAATCTTATGGGACTGCTAAGATCATCAGTCCCTAAACCTAAACACTAATTAACCTAAATTATCCAAAGGACAAACACACACCCATGCCCGAGGGAGGACTCGAACCTCCGCCGGGACCAGCGCCTTAGACCGCTCGGCTAATCCAGCAAGGTGAAAGAGGAAGGTGTTAAATTAGATAAAAATTGGGGGTGAACATTGCAACATAAGAATGATTACTGTCAATCGAAACTGTTGGCTTGACCGGAGATAATCTCGTGGCCGACGTCACGTGATGGAGAGTGCTGCCCTCTACACTGGCCATATGTTCGGCGCTCCCTCCAGTTCTGGTTGCAGTTCGCCACTTTACCTCTGATTGCCAACTGTAGTGGTTTGGGATGTCATTGCCTGTAACACGGGATCTCGCCTGCCACGTGTTGAGGGCAGTCTGCCGCTACGTCAGGGACATTCCACAGCCCGAGGCACTGCCCCTTCTGCAGGCCGACCCACACGCCATCTTTCGGCAGGACAACTACCGGCCGTATGTGGCGAGCGATGTACGAGCCCTCTTCGACGACGGGTACCGCCTAGAGATGGGTAGTTCGCGAACGAACGGGTCCAAAGGAACGGTTCACCAAGATGAACGAGAGGACCGAGGAACGATATCGGTTCATAGTTCACTAGTTCACTTCGGTCGCGGCGGTCACTTGGGCAGTTCTCGTTCCAGCCTCGGTCGCGTGCTCGCCTCAGTCTCGGTCTCCCTCGGCCGCACTCGTCGTTCTTCGCATGACCACCTGTCTCAGTTCCACTGCCGACTGCTCCTAGTTAGTTCAGTATCCAGTTGCTCGTTTCGTTCACTGCGCTCGCCCATTTTACATGTATTCCAAACTGTTCTTGCACTTGTTTCTGGCTATTCAGCGTCCACAACCGGTAATCAAAAAGTATTTTATAGTTACGTAAATTACATAAAAATTACGTTGTATGTAATAGGTACGTCCTTTCAAGTAACAAAAGGGCATATCAGCTCACTTCATTATATCGATAAACAGCAGAAGACATACTTAAAACAGGGAAAGTTTTTTTTGTTATTCATATTATTTTTGGTTACATTTAGGAAGGCTCTAATTATTTTTAAGTTTGGTTGTTTCCAATTTGCATTACCTGCTACTTTGGTTCCTTTGGAAAAAAAAGTGGGTTGTGGGTCATTTTGGCTCAGTAGGAAAAGCGGTGCCTCTCCCTTTGAAAAGACATAAAATCGTATTTACTTATTATCTCAAAAACATTTGTTCAGAAGGAGATTTCGAACCAAAAACTTTATTACTGCGAACTTCATTATTATTATTATTATTATTATTATTATTATTATTATTGCTCATTAGCTTTAATAATACAACATAAAAACCCAATTTTTACTAAGCGCGTGACGCAAGTATGAGTAAAACCAGGTTTTATGCTACCATAAAATCTCTACTTCGCCTACGAACTCAGAGACAACGTGAAGTATGTATAGGGTGTAAACGATTATTGTTTACGACGTAGAATAGCTATGTAGTGGAAGTCGAAACGAAGAATTTTATAGAAGACACTTGTGGTCTGTTAAGTTGGGAAACAGCCACCAACAGGTTTACAAGACTACATGTGCTATAGCCCATGCGCGTCGTGTGAGATTTTCATGTTGTCTTCTCCAGCTCTCTACACATCGTCATCGATTGTTTCACAATTGTTGCTTGCGTTAGCTTATTAATTCTTCACCGCCTAATTATTACATGTTTGTCTGTTTGTTGTATCTGCTCATAACGGGCAACACATCGTCCGTTTAGTTGGCGAGCAGCCTGTACTCGGGGTCGGTTTTCCGTGCGCCACCCTATATTATTTCCCTGCGATCAGCCACACAAGGCTATGGTTGGCTAAACGAGAGGTTCTGCAGAATCACAGAAATTACTTCTAAAAGTGTGTAAGAGTTCTGTAATGAATAAAAACTCTGTACTCCAGGGGCGGAGGCAAGTGCCCCCTCTTGGTGCCCTCCATCCTTCAGTCACCTACACTACTAGTTTTCAGATTTTCCTAAGAACCATGTACCGTGCTCAAATGAATGGTGAACGAGTAAAAATGAACAGTTCCCAAAAAAGAAAGATCAGCAGTGAACTGGTTCCCAAGGATGAACGAGTTTGCCCATCTCTAGTACCGCCGCTTTCCCGGCCCGCCCGTTCGCCTGACATGTCGCGCATCGAACATATCTGAGATCTGGCCGACCGGCAACTTGGTCGTTCGGGTCCTCGCTCTCTGGACGCGCCCTAACCGCCTTCCCCCGCAGCGTATTCAGCCACCTGATGTGTTGCGGCGTGCAGTGGCTGGCGCTGCCCCGTACTGAATTTCCACAGTCACAGGTCTGTACCGAAAATCATTTGTGTGGAATGAATTTCATTGCGATCACATCTTTCGGTCTTGGTGCTTTAGTATTTCCAAACAGCAGTGTAAATAGAGCCGTATTCGTTTAATGTTCACGGAACTTGTCGTCCAAATTTGCGATGGCGCAATTTTCGTGTGTGTGTGTGTGTGTGTGTGTGTGTGTGTGTGTGTGGCGTGGCCAAGCGCACTGCGTAGCGCGATTAGAACTACTTTGCACTCGCCAGCTACCCGAACGCGTGACCTTGAGAAAGCGCTGGCCAATCACACGCTGGGGTTCAGCACCCCTCACCCAGCCTAGCGGACAGTAGCTGCTAACCCCTGGTTCCGTGCGCGTCGTGTCGTGTGAACTTCGTTATCTTAGCGTGTACTTTTCGTCTGTTTCCGTTGCGTGTGTGTGACTTGTCCGAAAATAAAACGCGGGGTCGTCTTGGAATCCGCAGTCCGAAATCAGCTTTGAAGAAAGCCGGACAAGGCAATCCGTTGGGAGGACAATCGCGTGAATACGTCGACAACGTAAGATGATATTTTCAGATGCAAAGAGAGGATGTAGGGCCTCTTATTTGCATTAGTGAGGAAGTCGGCGGCATTAAGAGTGAGAAGCAGCCGTTATAAATACAGGCAAGGAACGAAGAGAAAAACTGAATCGGACCATCAAATCTTATGTCTGGCAACTCCGGAAAAAAAAGATGCGTCGAGAAACGTGTGCCAAATCTGGGTTCTTTTGAACAGCGTGCGATTCGCAGACATTTGTATGCATATTTTCACCGTAGAGAGCATCAAACGTTACGAAAGCTGCGTGTACCGGTGAAAGAAGCTGGTCCTTTTTATTGGCTCTAAGTCATCTCTCAGGCTGGTATTCCTTGATCAAAAAATGTTTCAAATGTCTCTGAGCACTATGAGACTTAACTTCTGTGATCATTAGTCCCCTAGAACTCAGAACTAGTTAAACCTAACCAACCCAAGGACATCACACACATCCATGCCCGAGGCAGGATTCGAACCTGCGATTGTAGCGGTCGCGCGGTTCCAGACTGTAGCGCCTAGAAGCGCTCGGCCACCCCGGCCGTCTATTACGGATCCTGGTGCTTAATTACGAAAAAGTATCTGGTCGTAAGGTACTGTTGGAACGACAAGATATTGGTGCATGGTGGTGCCGAATTTTGCGGCAGGTCAAGGACATTGATTTGTATGATTTTGTGAATTTTGGTCATTTACTGAAGACCGGTTGGTCTGACGGATCACAAGAAGGAATGGCAATACCTTTTGGCAAAAAAAACAGAATTATTGTTCATGCAGGTGCAGCCCTTTGGCTTGCTTCTGGCTGTTTACACGTTTTCGGGTCAAAGGAAACATAGGATTTTCATGAGAAAATGAACCTTACCACCTATTTACTGTGGTTTGAAAATTTGCTGTTACCGAATTTGGAGAAACCGTCGTACATTATTATTGAGAATGCGCCATACCGCACGAAGCCACAACGACATATTCAAAGGAAGAAGAAATCACACAGTTGTTACGACGAAAGAATACGAAATTCGATGACTAGATGAAGAAAGTGGAACTATCAGAAGTTCCGGCACGATATGAGCCACGACAGTCGGCGTGCGTCGTGGGCGAAGTTGCCAACAAGCGTCGACATTTTGTAGTTAAATTTACCGCCCTACCATTGTCATTTTAATGCTCTAGAGCTCGTATGGGCCCAAATCTAGGGGCACATAGCACATGAAAACAAGAAGTACACGCTCTCACAAGTGGAAGGACGTTTCATTAAGCTGTTTCCGAAGTAACTGTGGAAAACGGAAGCAGTATTGTAGCACATACACGAGGTGTTATTTAGAGAGTGTGGAAGAACGAATGCGTATTGGAAGACAGAGTCTCTGAATTACTGCCGTTGCGAAGTCATCTGAAAGTTCCAGCGACAGAGGTACAAGCCGCGTTTCCCAGCTGTCGGGCGCAGAACACGCAGAGTGATGGGTAAGCTGCAACAAAATTTGTATCTTTTGGTGGTGGTGGTGGTTTCATTGTCTGGGTATTTTGAGTTTTATGAGTTGTTGCGAAATTCATGGCACAAGACGAAAATGTAACTCGTAAGGGGCGGTGTTTTCTGTGGTGCTTCCCACCGGCCCAGCTTAAGTATGGTCGGCACTGCAGCGGCCCCTCGGCGAACTGTTTGTTGCACAGTAGTTTTGCTCGCAGTGTGGTGGCGAGTGTTTCATAGACAGAAAGGAGGGCAGTGCACTGGTCGAATGGGGACCACCGTTGCTGGCGCAGGTGTTGGCGCGGGTGCGGCGGTGTAGGCGTAGCTGGGGGGGGGGGGGGGGGGGAGGGGGAGGGGCCACGCTGATGGGGAGTGTGTCGGCGGTGGGCGGCGAGGCGTTGACAAGGCCGGTATTACGCTATCAAATTTCTTTGTCAAAGATTTGATCAAAGATGTGATCAAATATTCCGTCAAATATATTTGACAAAGATCTTTGACGTAGCTCTAGAAGGGGTATAACACTGTCATCAAATTTTGCGGCAAAGTTCAAGATGGCTGACAACAACTTGTTATTAACCGCAGCAGTTGCACGTACCCCAATTGCATTGTGTGCAAATGCGGAAAAGAAGTGGGGAAAAAATGGAACCATACATAAACGAGGTTGACGGTCTTAAATTCCTGGGATTATAACTTGATAATAAATTCAGTTGGGAGGACCACACCAGAGAACTGCAGATACGCCTTAACAAATCTGTACTTGCAATTCGAGTGTCAGCAGATATAGGCGACATAAAAGTGAAAAAGCTTGCATACTTTGCCTACTTTCATTCCATAATGTCATATGGTATAATATTTTGGGGTAACTCTTCAAGTCAAACAAAAGTTTTCATAGTCCAAAAGCGTGTAATACGTATTATTTGTGGAGTAAATTCACTGACGTCCTGCTGAAACCTCTTCAAAGAACTGGGTATTCTAACTACTGCCTCTCAGTATATTTACTCCTTAATGAAATTTGTCGTAAATAATATATCTCTTTTTCCAACAAACAACTCATTTCATACATACAATACCAGGAACAAAAATGATCTACACAAGGACTTAAAAGCACTTACTTTAGTTCAAAAAGGGTCCACTACTCAGGAACACTCATCTTCAATAATTTGCCAGCAACATAAAAAATTTAGTTACGAATAAAGATCAGTTTAAAAGGAGCCTGAAAGACTTACTAGTGGCCAACTCCTTGTACTCCATTGACGAAATTTTTAATAGAAACAAATGATGTATTGTATTTATTCATACTATTAGTATTGTTATTTCAGCTTAAAAAAATTGACATGTTCCACATCCACGAGGATCTCCTCAGCACGGATCTATGGAACGAAAATCTGGGTGAAGCCGTGGGTTTTACGACGACACGATAAAAGCATTCAACAAAACTTGTTACGCGAGCTTACAGTGGAAGACGTCAAGTCGTACATCAATTACTTAAGAACGGATGAGCATACATTTCTGTATGTGCTCAATGAAGTGTATCCTCATATCACAAAACACAATACTCACTTAAGAACTGCCACATCTGCAGAAGACAGGCTCACTGTAACACTCCGATTCCTTGCTACAGGAGAGGGTTATGTTATGTTATGTTTAGGTCAGGTCAGGTCAGGTCAGGTCAGGTCTCCAATCTTCTTAATCTATTTTTCTATTCAGCGTGCCTCACGTTGTAAA
Organism: Schistocerca americana; assembly: GCF_021461395.2. Lineage (NCBI taxonomy): Eukaryota > Metazoa > Arthropoda > Insecta > Orthoptera > Acrididae > Schistocerca > Schistocerca americana. Next base: position 150,129 of record NW_025726269.1, on the reverse strand, counting down.
GCGCCTCATCAGCTTCATACATCACTATTAATTTTCTAGTTGTCGGCACACACCAACTGTATTTACCGGCAATGTTTATGAAAACACTATAGACGACAGAACGCTGCAGCGATGCTAGCGCTCCATGTGGTAACATGTCACATTGCAGTGAACAGAAGGCAAGTGACTTCTTTGATAAAATCTACAGCGAGGCCCTAGATTTGATCAGATATTGGACGACATTTGACAAAGTTCCTATTACACCATCAAATATCTTTGACAAAGATTTTGGACAAAGATATTTGACAAAGAAATTTGATAGTGTAATATCGGCCTAACGAGAGACCCCCGCCTCCCCCCTCCCCCCCACCCGCCCACACCCCCGCCCCCCCCCCCCCCCCCCCCCCCAGCCACGGAACGGTCGACTTTTTGAAGCTGTCTGCACGGTGATGTAGGTTAAATCCCGGGCCGACCCTAGTTTGAGAGTAATTGACGAAAAAAATGTTTTGAATTTTGTATGACACTCAATAGCGACAATAGAAACGGGATTATGCAGCCCGGTTGCACGGTGTTATGGACAGGATAACACCTCGGCGTGCAGGGAGGGAGTTGTGCGCTCGAATCTAGTGAGGTGCTGTCACGTTCTTTTTTTTATTTTCAGGTCTTCACCAAAAAGACTTTGATCATCATTTGTATTCAACTAATTGATTTAATCAATAATTCGAGATCAGTCTTAATCGCATTTATTATTGTTATAATGCCGCCAATCGCTTTCAACCCGACGTAGGGGTTATCTTCTGGGCGTTTACACCACTGTTCGACTGCTAATGGTGTCACTCCTGTCTACATAACGGCAGGTAACTATAATACTTTGATACAAGATCCCTACGTCGGGTTGAAACCGATTGGCGGTGTTATAACAATAATAAATGCGATTAAGACTGTTCTTGAATTATTGATTAATCATACTAATCGCTGCTTCTCTCCACAACCACGTTGTCCAAAAATAATTGATTTAGATCTATTTTTTTTTAATTCCATTCCTTTGTCACATAATTCTAATCATAATGCTAACTTCTTCGTTTGCCCTCATTTTTCTTCCCATGATTGTTTCTCCACCCGAAATCTTTGTTCACGTGTTTTTAACTAATTTTACGTATTAATTTCGATTTAATTTCTCTTGTTTTATCAGCCTGTTTTTTTTTTGCCACATTATTGGACTCGTTATATCTATTTCTCATTTTGCTTCAATTTCGTTTTACTTAGAACCCTGTCTTTCATTAAAATTTTCATCTGCGTTATTTTTGGTTCAAATGGCTCTGAGCACTATGGGAAATAACTTCTGAGGTCATCAGTCCCCTAGAACTTAGAACTACTTAAACCTAACTAACCTAAGCACATCACACACACCCATGCCCGATGCAGGATTCGAACCTGCGACCGTAGCGGTCACGTGGTTCCAGACTGTAGCGCCTAGAACCGCTCGGCCACTCCGGCTGGCCGTTATTTTTGTCCCTAGTGCAACGCGTATTTAGGTTATGTTTTAAATGACGATTACTGTGCAAAAAAAATGCATATCGGGTAGGGAAAAATACGTTTTTCACACAAGTGCATAGTGAATATAAATAGATTACTTCGTTTTTTGTTTTTTTATCTCGTAGATCGGAATTTTCAAATGATTGAATAATATAATAGATGAATACAATTAAATCCATAATTACAAAAATCGCGATTGGCAAAAGAATGACATAAAGAAAAATGAAACAAATGAAAAAGTTCGTATGGTGATTAAAATGATGTGACACAGGAATAGAAATAAAAAATTACGTTTACACCAATTTACTCATTAAAGTAATGATCGAAGTAATTTCGATAAAGATTTAAAAATGAAAAAGTTAAGTACACCTGACAGGGTTTGAACCCTCAACCTGCTGCATGTGAATACGTTATCCTACCAATTACACCACACAGGCTATGCAGCGGGACTTTTTTTTTAACGCTGTTGAGTGCCATACAGAATTCCAAAATCGGTTTTTCGTCAGTTACTGCCAGATGGGGACCCACGAGGGTGAATGGCTGTATTAACCTGCATTACCTTATAGTCAGATCCAAAAAGTGGGCTGGCTGGAGTGGCCGAATGGTTCTAGGCGCTACAGTCTGGAACCGCGCGACCGCTACGGTCGCAGGTTCGAATGCTGCCTCGGGCATGGATGTGTGCGATGTCCTTAGGTTAGTTAGGTTTAAGTGGGTCTAAGTTCATTTGAACCATTTATTTTGAAAGGTTTGCAGGAAAAAAAAAGGTATCACAGGTCAGTTTACGTGAGGCGGATTTTAGAACATACAGTGCTGCGTTCCAAATGTAGCTAACATATCAAAACTGTTTTAACGCTGGAAGGAGAGCCATATTTCTTTCCAATCCCCAGTACATGAGTGACGTGTACTGGCGTTTGGTCGCAATGCACTACGGCACGCCACACTCCCCACTGTGGCTTCTGGCGGCGAGCTGTTGTGGCCGGTTGATTCGGGGGATGGAGCCAGACAGGTCATCGGTCCCGTCGGATTGGGGAAGGATGGGAAAGGAAGTCGGCTGTGCCCTTTTAAAGGACCCATCCCAGCATTTACTTGAAGGGATTTAGGGAAATCGCGGAAAACCTAAATTGTGATGGCCGGACCCGGGTTTAAACTGTCGTCCTCCCGAGTGGGAGTCCAGTGTGCTAACCACTCTGCCAGCTCGCTCGGTGCGGTACTTTGTCTCCTGAGTTACATTTCAAGTTAACATTGCACTAAGACTTATTTTTATTTTAAAACTTGAAACCTTCCCGTTTCCTCTATATCTCTTTTGTTCCCTTCTACAATAACCTATGAAACCTTTCCTTAGGATTTCTATATCTTGCTTAATAACAACACACGAAATCTTCCCTTTGAAATTTATTCTCTTTCTCAATCTTCGCATACAAATTTAATCGGAGCTTATTAAAAGTGATTTTCGGATTATTTCGACGAAACATAGACTGTGTCGTCGTCGTGGCCCTCAGTCGTTACCTGCAATAACCCAAAACTGTTCCTTACCTTTTTACTGTTACTGGATCGCCATCTGACTGCTACATCGAACTGCGACATGAATATACTTACTCTGGTTTACTATACTCTATTAGCTGCTGGTGGGCTGTTATAATAAATAGCTGTGTTTATTACCAAAGCTGACGGTATTCTTTAATAGCAAAGCTGACGTTATTCTTTAATTAATTTGACTGAAGTTACGTAATTCATAGTTACACTTTTTCTTGGCAACAACAAAATTTTTGCAAAGTTTTACGTTGATGGTTTTTGGGATGGATGATAATCAGTAATGCAACATTGCTGGCAAAAGTTAATTGTATTCTGAAAACGTTTCTTCAAATATTTACTGCTGGTAATGAAATGATTTTACAAACGTTCAAATGGGTCTTACTTTTTACAATAACCTTACAACTAGCATTGCGCAAACATACCTTTCAGTAGCCTTGAGTTTCGCAAAGAAATTAATTCAATAATATTAGTTCCTCTTATGATAATAGTTAGCTGCTGTCTCTGTACATCCGTGTATAATCTCTTGTAAACCATAGCTGGTGGCTGGCAGACACACCGCTCCTCTCAACCTCTCGCTTCAGACCCGCTACCGACTCGCTTCACTTCTCGCTTACTACTGACTTCCTACGAACGCTAAAGTGCGGTCTCTCCTGCCAACAATGCTTTCTGGTGCAGACAGTCGCTGCTACCATTAGAAAATGTATCAATGCGCGATCTTTCCCGGTCTTTTCTTAAAATGTATCCGTACGCGGTCTCTCTCGCCCTTTTTAAAAATTATATCAATGTGCGGTCTCTCATGCCAACAACACTTTGGTGCAGACATTCCCTGCTACTACAATTATTTCCAACGTGACAGATATTAATTATTCCTACTTAATCCTATTAATAAAATATAAACATCTATATATATAAAACAAAGTCGGGTTTGTTACAACACTTATAACTCGAGATCTGCTGGACCAATTTTCATGGTTTTTGATTTGTTGGATTTGTTTCCGCCCCGAATAGCAGAATACAGCTTAAAAATAATGAAAAATTGACGAATACTTGAAAAATGCGTCATTTTCCCTAAAAGTTCTTTAGTTTCGGAGCTGTCAAATTTTTTTGTCAAAATCTGTAAGTAATGATTGAAATTTATGCATCCGTTCATAAACTATTTAAAATGGATGAATAAACTATTATGTGTATTTTTTTTAAAAAAGATTGAAAAATATTACGCGTGCGTTCAGAAATGTGTAATGAATACTTAATCTATATATACAAAAGAAAGTCGTGTTAGTTACACTATTTATAACTGAAGAACGGCTGGACCGATTTGGCTGAAAATTGGTGGAGAGGTAGCTTAGAACCAGGAGACGGGCATAGGATACTTTTTATCCCGTTCGACCGCTATAAAACGTAGTATAACAGAAACGCATCTGGCGTGGAATAACAAAACGCAAATTAGATTTAGTAGTTCAAACGAATGCACCCCTGTTGAACCCCCAACAAAAGGAAGTTTATGATACATTAATGAAGGCAATTGATGATGGAAATAGTGGTTTATATTTCCTGGATGCCCCTGGTGGAACTGGCAAGACATTCCTCATGTCAGTAGTTTTAGCCACTGTTCGTGCGAGATCCAACATTGCGGTTCCAGTTGGTTCTTCCGGAATAGCAGACACATTGTTAGAAAGATGCCGTACGGCTCAGTCAGCATTAAAATTACCGTTAAATCTTCAAGCTATTGAATAACCAACATGTAATATTACGAAAAACTCAGCAGTGGCCGAAGTTTTATCAGCATCCAAGATCTGGGACGAATGCACAACGGCTCATAAACGTGCTTTAGAGGCACTTAACCGAACATTGAAAGATCTACGCAATGACTCGAGATGTTTTGGAGGAGCAATGATTTTACTGTCTGGCGAATTCCGCCAAACACTGCCAGTAGTTCGAAGATCAATGGCTGCAGATGAAATAAATGGTTGCCTCAAATCATCGAATCTATGGCGCTTTGTGAAGAAACTTTAACTGACAACAAACATGAGAGTTGCATTGCTTAATGATACATCCGCTGAAGATTTCTTTGAGCAATTGCTGACTATCGGTAATGGTCGAGTACCTGTCGAAGAATCGAGCGGATTGATTTCATTTCCTCATAATTTCTGTAACTTTGTCTCATCGAAAGACGAACTTATCAACAAAGTATTCCCAAACATCATTACTAACTACAAAAGTAATGAATGGTTGAGTGAGCGAGCAATTTTAGCGGCTAAGAATAAAGATGTAGATGACCTAAACTACATAATTCAGAATGAGATCATTGGTAAAATGCATTCATTCAAATCTATTGACTGTGTAACAAATGAAGATGAAGCCACCAACTATCCAATTGAATTTTTAAACTCTTAGGATGTGCCTGACATACAACCGCACAATTTACGCCTAAAAGTTGGCTCCGTAGTAATCATGCTTCGAAACATAAACCAACCAAAACTGTGCAACGGTAAACGTTTTGAGGTAAGTAAATTGATGACCAATGTTATTTACGCGACGATACTCAAAGGAAAATTCGAGGGTGAGAAGTTCTCATTCAGAGGATCCCGATGGTCCCAACCGATGTGCCGTTTGAGTTTAAAAGACTTCAATTTCCGATCCGTCTTGCATTCGACATGACCATTAACAAATCACAAGGCCAATCCTTGAAAGTTTGTGGTTTGAATCTGGAATATCCATATTTTTAAAATGGTCAATTATATGTGGCATGTTCACGGGTCGGAAGACCATATGCGTTGTTTGTTCTTGCGCCTGATAATAAAACAAAAAATGTCGTGTATCACAAGGTACTGAATCGAAGAGTGGAAGCTATGCACCAAAAAAACATAAAGAATCATTAAAATACTTAATTTTTATTTGTCGCCGGGTCAGCTAGTCCTTCATAAATTGTGGTTTGACAATAGACAAACTAGAAACTGACATTCGCCGATCCAGGTTTCCGATCAAACGTACGCAAAATGGGCAACAGGGAATGTAAAAGCACTTTATCTTCGTCCTCCAGGGGAAGGAGAAGAAACTGAAGACATATGCAGGAATTTGCGCCATTTAGCTTCGACGTTAGGTTTCGGCCTTATTATTGTTATTTACTTTTGCAGAACTGATCAGCCTGTAGAAGTTTGCGCAGATGTTAAGGTGTCACCTGAAGTTACTTGAGCCGGCCGGAGTGGCCGAGCGGTTCTAGGCGCTACAGTCTGGAACCACGCGACCGCTACGGTCACAGGTTCGAATCCTGTCTCGGGCATGGATGTGTGTCATGTCCTTAGGTTAGTTAGTTTAAGTAGTTCTAAGTTCTAGGGGACTGATGACCTCAGCAGTTAAGTCCCATAGTTCTCAGAGCCATTTTTTTGAAGTTACTTGATTGTCGGTGTTGGCTTCTGGCAGAGATCATTCCAAAAGCCGTACCCCGTCTTTTATTCCGCCTTTCTAACTCATTTTCTCGCTTCTAAAACAACCCCAGTTAAACAGTATGCACGTACTATAATGTTTACACTGTTTCTGAGCCAGGTATTTTAACTTTCTTTCTCTAATTCCGACATTATTTACTAATGCTTTTCACTTTCGTTCAGCTGTCTGCCGTACATAAGAAAATAAAGAACGAAGTAGAAAATTGACATTAACTTCGAAATCTTTTATATAATTAATGGCTAATAATGTTTTTGTATCTTTGTTATTTGGCTACTTGTCCTTACTTGGCTGAGCTGCACAGTACGTAGAGAATTGGCAAGTCAACTCTGAGAGAGTCAGAACTGTGTGCTGTGCGATTCTGACTGTAGGCGTCAAAAGTGTCTGCGACAGCCGACACTCCAGACGGATTCCAAACCCACCAAATGTCACGAACTGCGTGGCACTAATCCAATACGGCTGCTGAACCCAAAGACAAGTGGCTCACTGATTTATAGGGAAAATCAAATCCAGGATGTGTTAGATGACGATCAGTTTCGCTCTAGGAAAGATAAAGTCACCAGAGAGGCATGCAGTTAGGACCTTGCCGTTGACAATGGGAACAAGACTACAGAAAAATCAAACCCGGTCGCAGCATTTGACGACCGGAAAAAAACGTTCCACGACATAAAATGGTGCAAGATGTTCGAAATGTTGAGAAGTATTGGAGTACGCTGTAGGGAAAGACTGGTAATGTACAATATGTACAAGGGGCAGTAAGAGTTGTAACGGTACTTCGAGGGCCGCGCCTCCGCCAGAGCAAAGATGTGGTTTACGATCGCGCACGCACAAGAGCGCTGCGCCAGCAACAGATTTTCATAAGCAATTTTGATCTTCTTTTACTTTTGCGTAGGTGCTTGTTTTAACAACTAGTTCATTACTCTCTTGTTATCTTGTCTTCATACGTTTAAAACTAGTATTTTTTGGCGCTGATGTTAAAGAATGATTTTAAGTGGAAATTAAAACTATATTACGAAACGAACACACGGCGTCTTCAAGTTATTTCAGTAGTGATTCGCAATGGTTATCGCCAAATTTATAAATTAATCGAGACAGTGAGAACTTCAAGAAATTTTCATCAGACGGAGAACAAGAGGACCGCGAAGAATAAAAAAAAAAAAAGAATGGTTCAAATGGCTCTGAGCACTATGCGACTTAACTTCTGAGGTCATCAGTCGCCTAGAACTTTGAACTAATTAAACCTAACTAACCTAAGGACATCACACACATCCATGCCCCAGGCAGGATTCGAACCTGCGACGGTAGCGGTCACGCGGTTCTAGACTGAAGCGCCTAGAACCGCACGGCCACAACGGCCGGCCCCAATAAAAAGGACATCCTACAAGAAAATAAAGAAATATTCCAGATGTAGCCACGCCGACTATATTATAATAGATACTACGTTTCCAGAATGAGATTTTCACTCTGCAGCGGAGTGTGCGCTGATATGAAACTTCCTGGCAGATTAAAACTGTGTACCCGACCGAGACTCGAACTTAGGACCTTTGCCTTTCGCGGGCAAGTGCTCTACCAAATGAGCTACCGAAGCACGACTCACGCCCTGTACTCTCAGCTTTGGAAGGTAGGAGACGAGATACTGGCAGAAGTAAAGCTGTGAGTTACTAAAATGTAGAATTTCACGGCCGGAAATATCATGTCCATTATAATTATCCGGGCTGTTATGCCGTGGTCGGTTGATGAATTCTGTGGTGATTCCCAACGTTTCGTCTCCGACTGTGGGAGACATCTTCAGGGGGGTCCGTAGCTCGATGGAAGGTCCAACACACACACTGACTCGCTACAGTCAGTAGCGAGCCAGTGTGTGTGTTGGACCTTCCATCGAGCTACGGACCCCCCTGAAGATGCCTCCCACAGTCAGTAGCGAGCCAGTGTGTGTGTTGGACCTTCCATCCAGCTACGGACCCCCCTGAAGATGCCTCCCACAGTCGGAGACGAAACGTTGGGAATCACCACAGAATTCATCAACCGACCACGGCATAACAGCCCGGATAATTATAATGGACAAAGCTGTGAGTACCGGGCGTGAGTCGTGCTTCGGTAGCTCAGATGGTAGAGCACTTGCCCGCGAAAGGCAAAGGTCCCGAGTTCGAGTCTCGGTCGGGCACACAGTTTTAATCTGCCAGGAAGTTTCATATCAGCGCACACTCCGCTGCAGAGTGAAAATCTCATTCTGGAAACACCCCCCAGGCTGTGGCTGACAGAATTATAAGGTAAATTACAACTTATTTCTGATGCTATTTCCTTACAGTCGCTTTTTGTAGTGTTGCCGACCCGGTCTGCCATTCACGGTCAAATTACAGCACTATCTCAATCAGTAATACGAAGTGCGCCTTATCCGTAACTTATTCCAGCAAAATTCAAACCCCAATCAGATTTTCTATTTTGTATTTTCACGGCAGAACCCCGAGGAAAGGAAACACTACAGAGTACAAAACCACGAACGAAGTGCTCTCATTAAAAAGGGTGTAAGATACGGATGTAATCTTTCTCCGCTTCTGTTCAATCCTTGCATCAAAACAACAATGCCGGAAATAAAAGAAAAGTTCAAGAGTACCATTAAAATTCAAGGTGGAGCGTCGTTATTAATGATAAGATTCGCTGACGAAGCTGCTGTCCTCAGTGAGACTGAAGAACAGTTACAGGACATGTTGAATGGAATGGAGAGTCTAATGAGTACAGAATATGGAGTAAGAACAAATGAGATGTAGCAGAAATGAGAACAGTGTGAAATTTAAGATAAGGATTGGTAATGCCGAAGAACATGAAATTAAGGAATTCTGCTATCGAGGCAGCAAAATAACCAGTGACAGTCGGAGGGAGGAGGACATCAGGAGCAGACTAGCATTCCCGGCCAAGAGAAGTCTACCAGTACCAAACATAGGCCTGAATTGGAGGAAGACATTTCTGAGGATGTACGTTTGGGGCACAGCATTGTACGGTACTGAAACATGGACTATGGGGAAAAACGCAACAGAAGAGAATCGAAATATTTCAGATGAGGTAGATGAATGTTGAAAATTAGGTGGACTGATAAGGTAAGGAATGAGGAGATTTTGCGCGGAATCGGCGAGGAAAGCTATACGGTATGTGGAAAACACTGACAAGGAGAACAGGATGGTTGAACAGCTGTTAAGACAACGTCGAATAGCTTCCATTGTACTACAGGATAAAAACTGTAGAGGAAGACAGCAGCTGGAATACACCAGGCAGATAATAGAGGACGTAGCTTGCAATTGTAAGAGGTTGGCACGGGAGAGGAATTCGTGCCCGGCTGCATGAAACCGTCAGAAGACTCATGACAGGAAAAAAAAGGACTTCTTCTCCATTGTTTTTCCGGCACTGGCCAATTCATATCACAAATTTGTTTTCGTCGACATTGGCTCGTATGCAAAAGATCGAGACTGTGTTGTGCAACCGTCTGAACGAAAATACATTTTATAAAACCAGGGGCCCCTGACTTGTCAAACGCTAGTGAGGTAGTTACGCCGTATGAGTACGTCGGTGAGGAACCATTTGGCCTCAGAGGACGTTCTACGATCACATTGTCGCGTGAGAAAAGAATTTCAACTACCGTTTGTCAATGGCCCGTAGGTACGTTGATGTTACTTCGGATATGTTTTCAAATAAACGCCGCGTGTTTCACCTATCAATGAACGCGAAATTCTATTTTGCTGTCGACATAACAAAACTTTGTTTTGTTCTGCATGGGTATCAAACTGAGGACGCATTTACTGTGTAAGGATTTTACTCTGGCACTATCTTGGCTAAAAGAAGAATAAATGTGCCCACGATAATAGAGATGTAATTTCGAATTATTTTGTATTTGAGGCTGGTAAAGTGCTTTTGCGACACAGCAAAATTTGTTGTATTATATAAAACAGAGTAATGGCGGTCATACGCATTTCCCTTTATGCGTGCAATTAATGTGATGGTTATTCTCGATAGTTGTACCTGTAAATTTGCCTGATATATAATAAGAAAATAATGTGCTACTGCCGACTCTTTGTCACACTATCCAGAAATTCGGTTTAGACCAACGCTTACTCAAAATGGAATGTTTACTGTTCTATTTTTAGTGATGTACTACTCTCTCCAGTTACGTAATTGTCCAAGGCGACCGTGTGGCTTAATTCATCAGGTGAAAAGGAATCGATACCATTATTGTAAGTGGTACAGAACCCTTTGTCACACGTTGCAGGAAATTGTAGTACATCCGGCACCCATGTTCCGTTCTTATCGGATATTCATTGCATTTTTAGTGCATGTTTGCAGTAAAATAATGAACAGATCACAAAAAAATGGCTCTGAGCACTATGGGACTCAACTGCTGCGGTCATTAGTCCCCTAGAACTTAGAACTAGTTAAACCTAACTAACCTAAGGACATCACAAACATCCATGCCCGAGGCAGGATTCGAACCTGCGACCGTAGCGGTCTTGCGGTTGCAGACTGCAGCGCCTTTAACCGCACGGCCACTTCGGCCGGCTGAACAGATCACATATTTATCTTGGTATTCACGTTTACGAGTATCCATTCATCGATCAATATCTCAGAAATAACGTCATTGTGAATTTTCTTGCCGGCCGGTGTGGCCGAGCGGTTCTAGGTGCTTCATTCTGGAACCACGTGACCGTTACGGTCGCAGGTTCGAATCCTGCCTCGGGAATGGATGTGTGTGATGTCTTTAGGTTGGTTATGTTTAAGTAGTTCTGAGTTCTAGGCGACTGATGACCTCGGAAGTTAAGTCCCGTAGTGCTCAGAGCCATTTGAACCATTTGAATTTTCTTCATTATTTTATCTGCCTATGCTTAGTTCCATTGATCTTCTTCAACATCGTTATTGGATTCTATCATAATTGCAACTGAATTAGTATCTTTGCTAGAGTGTGTCAGAAAAAAGGAGATGTAAGGTGCCGCGCGGTCTTGGCGCCTTGCCGCGGTTCGCACAGTTCCCTCCCGTGGGAGGTGCCTCCTGCCTCGGGCATGGGTGTCAGTGATGTCCTTGGCACAAGTTAGTTTGAGTTGGCTTAAGTAGTGTGTAGGTGTGACCTCAGCAGTTTGGTCCACAGCAACTTCCCGCCACCACACACACAGTCAGCCGTTCAGGGTGAAGAGACTTCTCGGTCGCGAATTGCGGATTCTCGGCCCCCAAACGCGCCGGTTTTGCTTATTGACGAACCGATCCAAATGAAAGTGGGCTTCGTCGGTAAGCGAAACCACACTAATTCCCATTACGCCCCGCGGCCAACCCTGTACTTTGGAAGTCCTAACGCGAACCGTACAGGAGGTATTACGACTTTATTTCACATGGTCCAATAATTATTGCCCTGTATGTTCCCAAGTTGCGGTATTATAATGACCTGCGATTAGAGGACCAAGTAGAAGAGAATAAATTTTCGCATACTTGCGTCCTCTTTTTCTCAAATGGCTCTGAGCACTATGGGACTTAACATCTGAGGAAATCAGTCCCCTAGAACTTAGAACTACTTAAACCTAACTAACCTAAGGACATCACACACATCCATGCCCGAGGCAGGATTCGAACCTGCAACCGTAGCGGTCGCGCGGTTCCGAACTGAAGCGCCTAGAACCTCTCGGCCACACAGGCCGGCCCTCTTTTTTCAATGTGAGGGTGGAGTAACGCTAAACAAGTTGTTAAACGTTTCACTGTCCATCCGCAGAAAGTTGCTGTAGTCATTAGGTTCTGAGTGAAACATGTTCATTAACATGTTTCCAGTCGTATACAGGTCGTATTAAACCATTCCATGCACCGGCGTCGTCTTTTCTTCTCCGTTAAACACAGTGGCGCAGGCAGTGCTAGGAATGCTGTATCTCCATTTGTAGCCATTTCCAGAAGTGTCAAAATACAGCACACACGAAAAGCGTCTGCTTCGAAAGTAAGGTTAAATTGACAAACTTTCTTAGTGTGTGTACGACCTTGTTTGACGCATCCGTGTCAAGAGCCAACTTCACAGGCAATTTTGCTCTTTTATGAGCGACGTGTTGGTTGTCCATTCGAAGAAAGTCGATGTAATCGTCCGGTTTCTGAGAGTAATATTCCATTAGCACATTTTCATGGGTGAGCCGTGGCGCTCGTTACTGGCGCGCCAGTCTCTTGGATGTCCATTATCCATCCTTCGATGTTTCTTATCTTTGCTTGGCTTGTTGTTTTCCGCATTCGCGGGGCGAGTGGCAGTTGACGTTTGCTCGGGCTACCTGCTGAGGCGCCGCGAGGTACGAGGCGGGAAGTATCCACGTATATGTGGAGTCGGTTGTACGCGGTCTGCCGGTTCAGCATGGAGGATACGTGTTGGCTGCCTGCCTGTCTGCTCTCCTGATTTTGCTCGCCGTGCCTTGCGACCGCCTTAGCTTGGGTTGCTGCCTGGTGTATCCTACACGAGCCGTACTGGACGTGCAGCAGAAGTGAAGCAGCCTTGTGTTTCTTTAAAGAAAAGGAACAAATGTATAAGACGTTTTGTGACCAATTTTGGTGGCCTCTTAAGTGTGGCCTTCGCGTTTACACTGCCTTCGGGGAGAGCTAATTCTTTTAAATTTCAATACTTGGGGTTCCCTGTCCTTTATAATCTATTGGGGTTTTTATTTGAATTTCCTCTTTGAGGTTCCTTCCTTGTGCTCGGTTAAATGTTTACTTGTATAGCGGGAAGTGACTCCTGGTTAAAACTCGCAGAAGGTGTTTGATGTTACTGCCGCTTCCGGCATTTGTCTTCCCTTCGAGCGACCTGGTGTCACTCCTAGTTAATTAATGCTGGTTTATGTGTACTTAATTTTGAATAGGCCATTAGAATTAATATTTTGGAGCGCAGTATAGCACTAAGGCAACCTCATTGTATACCACATTGAGCCCTGGTCTGCTACCTTAATTTTCAGTGGCACGAGTTAGCTCCACCACCGGTTTTACTGATGTGCTCCCTTCAAAATCTTGTCTTGTATACGTTTGCCCCATGTGTCTCTGGGAACACAGAGATGAGCTTTAGTGTGACTTCAGCGCCAGTCAGTTAATGGAATCTTCATTTTGGCTTGGCTTCCACTGAATAGTTCGAGTGGAGCGTAGTGTGTTTCATTTGTTATTCATTTCATTACTGTAAGTTTGTTTGTTTAATGGGGAGCAAGACATTCAAAGACTGTTGGTATTAACTCCCCTAGTTGCGGGGTGTTGCTAATTCGTTCCAAATGGCCTACCACTTATTCAATGGCAAGGCAGTGGATTGGTTGGTTACTGTGAATACAAATTCACGCTATTTGTTTGTTGCCGAAATTGTTAAAGTGTCTGTGTCGTGATTCAATCACTAGCTACGTGTTTGAGCTGAATGGATATAAACCTTACATTGCCTTCTCAAAATTTGTTGCCACAGAAACCCTTAAGAGAACTAAGTTTTGTCACTGTATATGTTAACCTTTACTGGGAGCAATATTTCATGTAGTTAAATTTTGTCTTAAAATGTGTATTTCTCTAATGTAATAAACGAGTGATAAAAGAAAAAAGCAAAGGGGCCTGGTCCTTCCTATTGTGTCCGGTTTGTAACACGTATCAACGGGTAAATCATTTTACGCCATTCCCTGGACCAGAGTCTTGTTTCCTTGTTCTTCTTCAGACACAGTGCGAAACTCAATGCCAAGACTGCTTTTTCTGCATTTGTCGCCGTTCTCACTACTCGCAAAGCACACACGAACACGAATAGCGTCTGCTTCAGAGTGAGTTCAAACTGACAAACATTATTCAAACTGACAAACATTGTTCAAAGTGACGAACATTGTTCAAAGTGACGAACATTGCTTAAACTGACGAACATTGCTTAAACTGACGAACATTGCTTAAACTGACGAACATTGCTTAAACTGACGAACATTGTTTATAGTGACAACATTGTTTGAACTGACATTGTTTAAACGTGAACGGACTTGCTTGGGAAAAGCGCAGCAAGATAACGGCGATTTCGTCAAACACGTTCGTCGGTTACGTGGACGGTAAGAGTTTGTCGGCTGCCGTACCGGAATGCTCTTCAGCAAGTAAGCTGGGCTGGAATCCCCGAGCTAAAAGCGCCGTCGACTGAAATGAGGCCCATAGTAATTTTGAGTCGCAGTGGAAATGACCGCTCCGTGCGTGCATGCAAGTCGACTCCAAGTGCTGACGCGTATTCTTTTACGTCAAACTGCGGCCTCAATCAAGTTTGGTGCTCAGCCGTATCGTATAACACTCCACAACTCACGAGGTGGCTTTTCTGTTCAACACGAGACTTACGGAACAAACCGTTGGAAATTTTGAACTCCAGTTATGTGGGGTGTGAGTCACGTAATAAGTAGCACCCCTTTCATTCAATGACCTGGGACACACATCGAAACGCGGTTTTCGGCAAATGTCGAGGGTCAAACAGTGTTTGTTTATTCTTGTTTTGTTTGGTTAACGTTTTTAGCTCTGGTACCAATGGCGATACCCAGGAAAGTACGTTTTCTTAAATGAAACTGTATAGTTTCGATAACTGAATTCGAGAGCTCCTGAGAAGACAGTTAGAGTGACATACCGTTCGTTAGTGTTGACGATGAAACAAACTTAAAAAAAAAAAAAAAAAAAAAAAAATCAGGAAATGTCCAAGGATTTGAGAGCACGCTGGCCGGTAGGACTGCTAATATTTTAAAAAATATGGGAGTACCGATGTATCGATATATAAAATGTATCGTTTCGGTGCCCGATACATCGAAAAGAGTATCGATGTATCGACGGCGAAAATACCGACTTGCCGCCCTATAAGAATATAGGGAAAGGACTGGGAAGAGCAGTTGAACGGAATGGACAGTGTCTTGAAAGGAAGATATAAGATAAACATCAACAAAAGCAAAACGAGGATAATGGAATGTAGTCGAATTAAGTCTTGTGATGCTGAGGGAATTAGATTATGAAATGAGACACTTAAAGTAGTAAAGGAATTTTGCTATTTGGGGAGCAAAATAACTGATGATGGTCGAAGTTGAGAGGATATAAAATGTAGGCTGGCAATGGCAAGGAAAGCGTTTCTGAAGAAGAGAAATTTGTTAACATCGAGTATAGATTTAAGTGTCAGGAAGTCGTTTCTGAAAGTATTGGTATGGAGTGTAGCCATGTATGGAAGTGAAACATGGACGACAAATAGTTTGGACAAGAAGAGAGTAGAAGCTTTCGAAATGTGGTGCTACAGAAGAATACTGTAGATTAGATGGGTAGATCACATAACTAATGAGGAGGTATTGAATAGAATTGTGGAGAAGAGGAGTTTGTGGCACAACTTGACCAGAAGAAGGGGCCGGTTGGTAGGACATGTTCTGAGGCATCAAGGGATCCCCAATTTAGTACTGGAGGGCAGCTTCGAGGGTAAAAATCGTGGAGGGAGGCCAAGAGATGGATACACTAAACAGATTCAGAAGGATGTAGGTTGCAGTAGGTACTGGGAGATGAAGAAGCTTGCACAGGATAGAGTAACATGGAGAGCTGCATCAATCCAGTCTCAGGACTGAAGAAAACAACAACAAAAACAACAAGAATATCGGCTGCACAAGGTAAATATAATGCTGGTTTTGGAGCTGTATACTTAAGTACTGACTTATTACTGGATATTCTGTACATCAACATGCTAGCAGCCTGCCTATCCCCCTGAGAGCAAGAACCGTAAGGAAAACGATACACGTTCACGCTTGGCGATAACCACTTTGTCAGCAATGGTAGCTGCATGCAAGTGGTACAATAAAAGGAGTCCGATGGGTAAGTCGTTCGGTTTCGTCATATAACGGACTTGTCCGGAACACTTCATGTCGACTTGCCTGTTTTTTTTTGTTTTTTGTTTTTTCTTCCATTTCTGCAAATGCCAGCGACCTAGCAGCTGTAGTGTAAAACTGCGTGGTGAAGCTGAACCTTGCAATTTGTGTTGGTAACGAAATGAAGAAATAACACACTAGCTGCCTTTCTTCACAAAGGAAATCTTGTTATTCTATTCACACCGTCACCCCCTAGTGGAATCGGCATTGTCCTCTGTGCTACCTATATTTGCTTCACACAGACAAAGCCAAATATTGCACGTAATGAAAGGTCAAAAAGTAGTGAGACTCCTTCACAAAATGAAAGTTAATTATGTTGTACTAAAATTTGAAAAAAGCAATTATTTACCGCAAACTGCGAAAAATTGTAATATGAAATAAAAGTATTGCCAATTCGATAGCAACAAATCGATTTTACAGGTGTACATCGATTATTTAATATATGAGTCGATATTTTAAGGAACTGATATCGACAAATTAATAAGAGACCTAGTGGGCAGAATGCATCGGCGGTGCAAACATCGCCAAGCAGAGGTCTGGTGCTACGCTGTGTCAACAGATTTCATCTTCATCTACATCTACATACATACTTTGCAAACCACCATACGGTGCGTGGCGGAGTGTACCTCGTACCACAACTAGCATCTTCTCTCCCTGTTCCACTCCCAAACAGGACGAGGGAAAAATGACTGCCTATATGCCTCTGTACGAGCCCTAATCTCTCTTATCTTATCTTTGTGGTCTTTCCGCGAAATGTAAGTTGGCGGCAGTAAAATTGTACTGCAGTCAGCCTCAAATGCTGGTTCTCTAAATTTCCTCAGTAGTGATTCACGAAAAGAACGCCTCCTTTCCTCCAGAGACTCCCACCCGAGTTCCTGAAGTATTTCCGTAACACTCGCGTGATGATCAAACCTACCAGTAACAAATGTAGCAGCCCGCCTCTGAATTGCTTCTATATCCTCCCTCAATCCGACCTGATAGGGATCCCAAACGCTCGAGCAGTACTCAAGAATAGGTCTTATTAGTGTTTTATAAGCGGTCTCCTTTACAGATGAACCACAATCGACGTGACTGTGTCAAGCGCTACACTACTAATGGAGTATTCAAACATTATGGGATTCTTTTTCCTATTCATCTGCATTAATTTACTTTTATCTATATTTGGAGTTAGCTGGCATTCTTTACACCAATCACAAATCCTGTCTAAGTCATCTCATATCCTTCTAGAGTCACTCAACGACGACACCTTCCCGTACACCACAGCATCATCAGCAAACAGCCGCACATTGCTATCCACTCTATCCAAAAGATATGTAAATAGAAAACAACAGCGGACCTACCACACTTCCCTGGGGCACTCCAGATGATACCCTCACCTCCGATGAACACTCACTATCGAGGACAACGTACTGGGTTCTATTACTTAAGAAGTCTTCGAGCCACTCACATACTTGGGAACCAATCCCATTCGCTCGTACCTTATTTAGGAGTTTGCAGTGGGGCACCGAGTCAAACGCTTTACCGGAAGTCAAGGAATATGGCATCCGTCTGATACCCTTCATCCACGGTTCGCAAGATATCATGTGAAAAAAGGGCGAGTTCTGTTTCGCAGGAGCGATGCTTTCTAAAGCCGTGCTGATGCGCGGACAGCAACTTCTCTGTCTCAAGGAAATTCATTATATTCGAACTGAGAATATGTTCGAGAATCCTGCAACAAACCGATGTTAAGGATACTGGTCTGTAATTTTGAGGCTCCGTCCTTCTACCCTTCGTATATACAGACGTCACCTGCGCTTTTTTCCAGCCTGTTTACTTGTCTGCGCTGCAGGCCACTTATTTCTGCTTCAACATTCCTTCCGCACAGACATGGACACCAGTGAGGAGTGGTTGGATATACTACTTTTATACGGTGAATATAAAAGAGAAGCCGTAAAAACAGTACAGCGCTATAGGGCCATATATCCGTATCACCAACGTGCGACACGGCAGGCTGTTAAGACGCTATTGCGGATAGGCTGCTTGAACGCCAGAAAGACAAGAAAGAAAAGTGCGTCTGACAACACGACGAAGCGGTTTTGGCTACGGCGCACAGCGGAACGAGACGTATTGCCACGGAATGTGTGATCATCCAGACGACAGAATGTCCATCACTGTCATCTGTCACATTGTAAGTAGGCTGTTTAGGTTTTTATGTTGGTAACGCCATATAGCGCTGTATATGAAAATCACTGGCTGTGCTGTGTGCAGTCTGTGGCTGGTTGGCATTGTTGAAATATTCTATATTGTAGTGTTGGGCAGTTGGATGTTAACAGCGAGTAGAGTTGCGCAGTTGGAGGTGAGCCTCCAGCAGTGGTGGATGTGGGGAGAGAGGCGGCAGAGTTTTGAGAACGGACGATCTGAACGTGTGTCCGCCAGAAAGAGTAAATTTGTGACTGGATGTCATGAAATGATATATATATATATATATATATATATATATATATATATATATATATATATATATAATGACTTTTGAACACTGTTAAGGTAAATACATTGTTTGTTCTCTGTCAAAATCTTTCATTTGCTAACTATGCTTATCAGTAGTTAGTGCCTTCAGTAGTTTGAATCTTTTATTTAGCTGGCAGTAGTGGCGCTCGCTGTATTGCTGTATTTCGAGTAACGAAGATTTTTGTGAGGTAAGTGATTTGTGAAAGGTATAGTTTAATGTTAGTCAGGACCATTCTTTTGTAGGGATTATTGAAAGTCAGATAGCGTTACGCTAAAAATATTGATCAGAATGAGTAAAGAGAGAAATATCTGAGTACGTTCAGTTCTGCTCAGCTGTTTGAAAATCAAATAACGTAAGAGGTTTATCAGCACAGTCATTCATACATTTTTCTAAGGGGACGTTTCAACATGATCAGGCCCTCGACGAGCATGCTTTCGAACGTCGTGCAGAATTTTGTCGGTTTGCCCTTCAGCAGCTGAGAGATGACTCCACGTTTTTCCAGAGTGTGCTCTTTACCGATGAAGCAGCCTTTACCAACCATGCAGTGCTGGGCAGCCTAAAATGCACACTGGCTTCCTCAGGTGCAACATCAACGGCAGTGGAGCGTAAACATACGGTGCGGCACCGTAGGGAATTACGTTGGGCGGCCTCACATCATGCCAGGCGTCCTAATTGGACATTCGCACGCACACTTTGTGACGGACACTCTGCCGGCTCTTCTGGAGGGGCTACCGCCGGTTACTGGACAGCGCACACGGCTGCGACACGACGGGCGAACAGCTCGCGTGTCCCGTGTTGCAAACCAAATACTGAACGAGAACTTTCCTCGACGTTGGATAGGACGAAATTCTGTTCTCAGGTGGCCTGCGAGGCCCCTCGATTTGACTCTCAGATTCTTTCTCTGGGGAACTCTCTAAGGTGCAGTCTGGGACGAAGCCCCAACTGCGCCAGACGACGTGTGTCGTCGAACCGCCAGTGCATGTTCTACCATACACCTTGTGAGCGACGTGTCGGTGCTGTTCTGTCATTCTGTGCAACGGATTAATCTGAGATGTACCCTTTACGCTGTGACTCCTGCAAGATGCAATTTCCACCCCCACACTACTACAGAAGACAGACAGACGCTCCTAACGTTCTAAAGAGAAATGCCTGAAAAACCTTCAGCAATAAATATCTTCTGGAGTTGTCCGCTGTAAGGAAATGACACAAAAATTCACAGAATTTCTTACGTAACTAGTGGGATACTTGGGTACTGGAGTAGTGATGGTTAGTGTAAGAAAAAACATGAAACTAACTACAATTATTTATTTTTCAAAAATTCTGAGAAACACAGTGGCACTTTTAGTTATGAATTGAACAAGTTATATCCTGGTTCTTTTCTGAATGTGAAGTTACCTCTCAAGGATAGGATTCGCTAATGAAATTTCTACACAAAGTTTAAGATTGTTATTGACTTGGCAGAATGTCTGAGAGGCGTGCCTACTCAACTTGAATAATTGTCCTATAGTTTAGGATGTTGCTAGATACGGTCGAGGCTGTCGCGTGTGAAATGCAGTGAAGTGTACTGTTGTGGAGGAAATATGGGGCTCGCGAGAGCTGTAGCGCACAATACCGTAAGCTACGATGACTGCTGTCTGCGCCGCTCGCTGCTGACAAATAAGATAACTCTCGTTCTATCTGGACTGACCTTCGCCAATCAAACTCTCCCTACGCCTTGATCAAGTCAAGGATTCCTATTCGCCCCTAGTCTAACTATTGGCGTGGTAGACCGGTCAGATAACCAGTCCACCATGATGCCAGTCAAAATTCGCTCGCAGGCGTTTAACTACACCTCCGTCCGTTCACACTGTACAATAAGTGTGGCGGCCAACGCAGTGAACGACGCTTAATCGCGAGGACTCAATACAGAGTCGCACACCGATTCGCTCTCGACAGAGGTGCTGTCCCAGTGAAGTACTGAGGAGAGACTTGTTCCTCGCTCTTTCGAGTCCACGTAGGAACGCACTCGCTCTCGTTACGTGTTCTCGCTCCAAGAGCGACAACGGAACGGCCCCTCTCCACAACAGACGTGAAGGGGTGTATCTTTCAGTCTCTTCCACCACTCCCTCAACTTAAGGCGTCAGAAATATCGTCTGCCAATCAGCATTGCTCTTCTAAAACGGGAATCTGTAGCATCGGCATTTGGCGTTTGCTGTCTCCCTGTGAAAACCTCTGAAACTGCGTGCTATGTTGGTAAAGAATGCGTAGGCTGGGCGCTCCCACACAATGTAGCGGAATTTGCTTTTAAGCCGAACACGGGGTCGTTCTCCCTTTCACTCGGGCAAACACTGTCTGCTCTACAGGCGGTCGCCCGTCGACATGGATAGGTTGACTCATCCTCAGAAGGGACCGCCCCCCCGGCGTGCGGTTTGCCTCTCCCGAACTAAAAGCCAGTGTGACCGTCATGTCTTGAATGTGTGTGTGTGCGCCAGCCTCGAGTATTTCAATCTCGGTGCGCGCTTGCGATTTACTAGTTATTTGCACATTGTTTACATGGAGTCATACAACACTGAATTTATCTTATCAAGTTCGGGTTCGAATGAAGCGTCTTGATGCGCGGAATATGATTGTGAGGGTGGAATATGTAGGCAATGAAGGTCAGGAGAACACGAAGTCTTACAGCCTGTACACCAGCAATTACAAATGTTGCTTTCAGTGCATGCTGAACACTTTGAACTGCAGCAGTAACCGATCTAACAACTGCGCCAGTCACTTAGTCTTGTATATGTGTTACCGACCGCAGCGCCGTATTCTGCCTGTTTACATACGTGTGTAATTGAGTGCGTATGCCTCTATCCGTTTCTTTGGCGCTTCAGTGTAGATCGGAATGAGTAGAAGAGAAATGACATTCAAAACATTTAGTAAACATTTGTTATCGTGTCTGTTACTGCGTAATTCAAATGGTTCAAATGGCTCAGAGCACTATGGGACTTGACTGCTGAGGTCATCAGTCCCCTACAACTTAGAACTACTTAAACCTAACTAACCTAAGGACATCACACACATCCATGCCCGAGGCGGGATTCGAACCTGCGACCATAGCGGTCGCGCGATTCCAGCCTGTAGCACCTAGAACCGCTCTGCCACCCCGGCCAACTATTGCGTAATTCTCTTGATTATAAGCACAGCTGGTATTATACACGATTGTCATGCGCAGTCACTGACGTTTTGCTGTCCAGCGCCATCTGTCGGACATTGTGAACTTCGCTTTTTTTGTTTTAATAAAACTCCATGTCATTCCAAGCGTGTGTGTCAATTTTTAACTCTCTATCTACATTATTCCGTGGTTTATTAAGTTTTAAAATTTATACTGACTTTTTGATCACCCAGTATATTGACAACGTAAGATCTAGTTTTACGCTTCCATGACGCACGCCCGCTCTTGCTTTCGTTTCTGCGGAGCGTTCACCGTCCAGCACAACGTACTGCTTTTTGTTGGTCAATTATCCATCAAGTCAGTCACATAATTTTGCAACAACATTGATTGTATCTTGCTTTGTCTAACTCCTGTAGGAAATCTGGCAACTCAGAGTGTGTAGTATTCCACTTCTGATAGTTAGCATCCGAAAGTTCTGACACTGTAATGTCCTGAAGAAGTGCTGTGTTGCCTTCCTGAGTCGATGATTAATTGATTAATAAGAGGAGCTGTAATGAGAGAGAGAATCAGATGCGCCAGCAGTTGCAGCATGTTGACGTTACCTGAAAAGGCGCTTTTAGTGAAGCTGTATTATCAGAATGGGGTATGTGCTAGTTCAGCGTTACGATCCTATCGCCGTAGGAAGGAGATTCGAACGGGTAAAGGTCCGTTGACAAATGCAGCAGTGGCGAGAATTATTTCGAAGTTCATTAACTTTCGGATTTGGTTTAGCAAGCATGTTATTAATTTTGTGGCGCCAACCTTCTACAGCGTCGGTTGTTCGGTGGCGCCGTTTGTAGCAGCTCCAAAGGTTGGAAGGGGTTTCTTCATTTTCCAACCATCTATCTACGAAGTAGTCAAAAAATTCAGAGAGTTTGGGGATGTCCGGTACATGTGAATGTATCTCCAGCCAACCATCACATACATCTTCAGGCCGTAGAAACGCCAGCGCAGCACACGTGCGAACATGTTGTCTCACTTCTTCGTTTTCTTTGTATTCACGAGTAAGTCCTAGTTCTTGAACTTTTCTCCAGAGACACCTTTTCGTATGGAGAATAACATCCGTGCACTTCAGCTTGTAACCTCCCAACAGTAAAAATATATAATTATCTTTCACATTTAGTGTAACCTCCCGCAAAAAGAAAATTCCGTAACCTCCCAACAGTAAAAACAATATAATTATATATTTCATTCACATTCAGTGTAACTGCCCAACAGATAAATTCCGTAACTTACCAACAATAGAATGTGACTAATCTCTCAATAAAAAATGTGACTCACTTATAACCTTTCAATAATTGACTGTGAATTTAAACTGGACGTCAGCAGTGCTGCGTCATGGCCCTGAAAGATCATACTGAATAAATTGAAAATTCTTACCTCAGTCAAGTCGCCAGATAACGCGTATATATCTGCTCCTATATGAAACTAAACTTTTCTGGCGCAGTCCTGTGCACTGTTGGCCGATAGGTTTGTCATGTACAAAAAGAAACCACTGATTTTTCTTTACAATAATGGATTGGAGAAATTAGTAAAATTCTATAAATTGAGATGAGTAATTGTCAAAAGTTAATTTTTTATGAGAAAGATTAATAAGAGATTTTTTAAAACATTTTACATGGGACTTGGTATAACAATAGTACATATGCGCGAGTCTGCTTTTACCTTATACTACATGTCTCAGGCACCGCCATCGCTCCCCACGAGTGACCCAGCCAACTCCACACACACGACTGCTAGCTACCACTTACTCCTACTGCCACTCAGTTCCTACTGCAGACAACACTACTCTCTGGTCTGAGATTCTCTTACAGCTTACATATCGCAGGCAGTGTGTGAGCAATCCATCGAAATTACATCTGCTCGAGTGCGCTAGCGAGAAATTCCTCAATCATGGACCTCTTACAAGTTGTCGGAAATACAACTTTAATTGCTGAAATCGCAGCTGATTCGAACTCTACGGTCACGTTTGCAGGTTTCCATTCTGGAATTTTTTCCATCAAATTTCGGAAAAGACGGACGTACGTCTCTTTTCTTTTGTTTGGCAGTACTGCAAAGGCAACTGGATAGATGTTTGTCTCATTATATGTACTCCCAAAGTCGGCGTGAATGGTGCATAGTTGCGAAAACTGTTTGCTGCAGCCCTTGAACGTACCATCCATAGAAAAGTCTCGTTTACTCCTTAGAGCCTCTCTTCCTGCCCTTCCGTTTGAAACTATTATCCTCTCTCCTAGTTTGTCGTCGCTCAACAGAAAACTGCTGCCGTCGTTCATAGCTAGTAAATCTGCCATTAGGTCAATTTCTTCTCTTGTCGGTGGATCTCTCTCATTTCCCTGTGATTTTGCCGCTGGTAGTACAAAGCTCTCTTCGTCGTTTGCTGCTGTGGCGTTTCAGTGACAAAATCATAGCCTCGATTATGCAGGCAACCCAGCTCCTCCGAATGTATTTTTGAAATAGACGTCTCTTTGTCTCTCGCCCCATTCTTTGCGTGGCTCAAAGTCATCCTTACTTCCAACCGAGCGACATCCGGAGGTCCACATTGATGCTCGAATGAAAACAGCACTGTCGAATCCTTCGTTTCCAGCTTTCCCCGGCTGTCTGTGTTGAACAGCGCCGCGTCACTGTTCCATCTTCTTCAGTTCTCTTCACTATGTAAGAATAACCTTCGTAGTCGCAACATGCCTTACCGTGATTAGTGGTTGAAAATTCCACATCTGAACTACTGTGTCAAAAATACACGAATCGCGCGATGTGAACTCTTGGACAGCCACAGGCAGACCGGCACTGAGGCTGTGTTTGTGTATCAGACAGTCGCCGGCTGTGCCCAGTACCGGGGGAGGGGGCAGGTCCCTGTGTCCGAGGAGCAGGCAGCAGGTAGTTTAGCGTGATTAGGACGGCCCGGTAAGCCCGGCACAAAGGGAGCAGGTGTTGGGCGCGAATCTCACTGGGCGCGATTTTCATAGATTCGTTCTGAAATCTGTGCTAGCGCACGAGATTGCCAAAAGAGTGTCCGATGATTTTTCAAAAACCCGTTAATTTGGTATAGCTACGGACTGTAGTATTTACAAAGCCGAGAAAATAGTTTCATTAATTGAATCAGTTTTTACAGGAAGTGACCGGTTTGTTCCAATTTCTGCTTCCCAAACTACGTCCATTTTCAGTCAGTTAAGAGAAATAACCCAGTTCTGTAAGACAGAAATTTTGGTAACGGTACGCTCTGCTCTACTGTAGCGTGTCGTCCCTCTCACTGCAGATGGAACGGTTACCGCGTGTACAGGGTGTTAAAAGGTACGACCAAACTCTGAGGAAACATTCCTCACACACAAAGAAAGAAAATATGTTTGTGGACATGTGTCCGGAAACGCTTACTTTCCATGTTAAAGCTCATTTTATTACTTCTCTTCAAATCACATTAATCATGGAATGGAAACACACAGCAACAGAACGTACCAGCGTGACTTCAAACACTTTGTTACAGGAAATGTTCAAAATGTCCTCCGTTAGCGAGGATACATGCATCCACCCTCCGTCGCACGGAATCCCTGATGCGCTGATGCAGCCCTGGAGAATGGCGTATTGTATCACAGCCGTCCACAATACGAGCACGAAGAGTCTCTACATTTGGTACCGGAGTTGCGTAGACAAGAGCTTTCAAATGCCCCATAAATGAAAGTCAAGAGGGTTGAGGTCAGGAGAGCGTGGAGGCCACGGAATTGGTCCGCCTCTACCAATCCATCGACCACCGAATCTGTTGTTGAGAAGCGTACGAACACTTCGACCGATATGTGCAGGAGCTCCATCGTGCATGAACCACATGTTGTGTCGTACTTGTAAAGGCACATGTTCTAGCAGCACAGGTAGAGTATCCCTTATGAAATCGTGATAACGTGCTCCATTGACCGAAGGTGGAAGAACATGGGGCCCATTCGACGCATCACCAACAATGCCTGCCCAAACGTTCACAGAAAATCTGTGTCGATGACGTGATTGCACAATTGCGTGCGGATTCTCGTCAGCCCACACATGTTGATTGTGAAAATTTACAATTTGATCACGTTGTAATGAAGCCTCATCCGTAAAGAGAATATTTCCACTGAAATGAGGATTGACACATTGTCGGATGAAGCATTCGCAGAAGTGTACCCGTGGAGGCCAATCAGCTGCTGATAGTGCCTGCACACGCTGTACACGGTACGGTATCAACTGGTCCTCCCGTAGCACTCTCCATACAGTGACGTGGTCAACGTTACCTTGTACAGCAGCAACTTCTCTGACGCTGACATTAGGGTTATCGTCAACTGCACGAAGAATTGCCTCGTCCATTGCAGGTGTCCTCGTCGTTCTAGGTCTTTCCCAGTCGCGAGTCATACGCTGGAATGTTCCGTGCTCCCTAAGACTCCGATCAATTGCTTCGAACGTCTTCCTGTCGGGACATCTTCGTTCTGGAAATCTGTCTCGATACAAACGTACTGCGCCACGGCTATTGCCCCGTGCTAATCCGTACATCAAATGGGCAGCATCTGCCAACTTCGCATTTGTAAACATTGCACTGACTGCAAAACCACGTTCGTGATGAACAATAACCTGTTGATGGTATGTACTAAAATGAGCTCTAACATGGAAATTAAGCGTTTCCGGACACATGTCCACATAACATCTTTTCTTTATTTGTGTGTGAAGAATGTTTCCTGAAAGTTTGGCCGTAACTTTTTGTAACACCCTATATATACACTCCTGGAAATGGAAAAAAGAACACATTGACACCGGTGTGTCAGACCCACCATACTTGCTCCGGACACTGCGAGAGGACTGTACAAGCAATGATCACACGCACGGCGCAGCGGACACACCAGGAACCGCGGTGTTGGCCGTCGAATGGTGCTAGCTGCGCAGCATTTGTGCACCGCTGCCGTCAGTGTCAGCCAGTTTGCCGTGGCATACGGAGCTCCATCGCAGTCTTTAACACTGGTAGCATGCCGCGACAGCGTGGACGTGAACCGTATGTGCAGTTGACGGACTTTGAGCGAGGGCGTATAGTGGGCATGCGGGAGGCCGGGTGGACGTACCGCCGAATTGCTCAACACGTGGGACGTGAGGTCTCCACAGTACATCGATGTTGTCGCCAGTGGTCGGCGGAAGGTGGACGTGCCCGTCGACCTGGGACCGGACCGCAGCGACGCACGGATGCACGCCAAGACCGTAGAATCCTACGCAGTGCCGTAGGGGACCGCACCGCCACTTCCCAGCAAATTAGGGACACTGTTGCTCCTGGGGTATCGGCGAGGACCATTCGCAACCGTCTCCATGAAGCTGGGCTACGGTCCCGCACACCGTTAGGCCGTCTTCCGCTCACGCCCCAACATCGTGCAGCCCGCCTCCAGTGGTGTCGCGACAGGCGTGAATGGAGGGACGAATGGAGACGTGTCGTCTTCAGCGATGAGAGTCGCTTCTGCCTTGGTGCCAATGATGGTCGTATGCGTGTTTGGCGCCGTGCAGGTGAGCGCCACAATCAGGACTGCATACGACCGAGGCACACAGGGCCAACACCCGGCATCATGGTGTGGGGAGCGATCTCCTACACTGGCCGTACACCACTGGTGATCGTCGAGGGGACACTGAATAGTGCACGGTACATCCAAACCGTCATCGAACCCATCGTTCTACCATTCCTAGACCGGCAAGGGAACTTGCTGTTCCAACAGGACAATGCACGTCCGCATGTATCCCGTGCCACCCAACGTGCTCTAGAAGGTGTAAGTCAACTACCCTGGCCAGCAAGATCTCCGGATCTGTCCCCCATTGAGCATGCTTGGGACTGGATGAAGCGTCGTCTCACGCGGTCTGCACGTCCAGCACGAACGCTGGTCCAACTGAGGCGCCAGGTGGAAATGGCATGGCAAGCCGTTCCACAGGACTACATCCAGCATCTCTACGATCGTCTCCATGGGAGAATAGCAGCCTGCATTGCTGCGAAAGGTGGATATACACTGTACTAGTGCCGACATTGTGCATGCTCTGTTGCCTGTGTCTATGTGCCTGTGGTTCTGTCAGTGTGATCATATGATGTATCTGACCCCAGGAATGTGTCAATAAAGTTTCCCCTTCCTGGGACAATGAATTCACGGTGTTCTTATTTCAATTTCCAGGAGTGTATATATGTGTGTGTGTGTGGATGACGCAGGAGTTGTCGTCTGATGGTCTCCACTGGAAACCTACCTGTTGATGGAGCTGGCCAAGGCGACATGTCGTCACTCTCTACAGTGTGTTAGAACAGCGGTAGACTGACGAGCGTTATCCTGTTGGAAAACGCCACTTGCAGTGCTGCTCCTGATTGGCAGCACAACAGCCTCGCACTCGGGCTACGAGAGCGCTCCTGCCGTCACACGAAGTAACTCCAGTGCGCCTAGCACACAGGGAAGTTGGTCGCAGTCCAGCAACTGCCCTCCTAACGAACCACTTTTGAGAAGGAAACACAACAAACCTGCGGGCTGCCTTCTGATTAGCTCTCGCGTGACACCACCGAAGTCGCGAATGGCGGTCGTATGTGGCCAGTGGAACAGGGCGTCTGGCTCAGAGCTGTCCTCGAAGTAACCGATTTGTAACAGTTGGCTGTGTGACTGTGGCGCCAACTGGTGCTGAAGTTGTCAGAGCCCTCCACTCTCGGTAGTGCCACGTCGCCGTCCTGTGGCCGTGGCTGCTCGTGAACACCGGCGCCACCAGTCGTCTACAGTGGCTGCGTTCCCGCCGAGTGTTTCTGCAGTACTGCAGAAGGTACACCCAGCTTCTCGCAGCCCCATTACGCGACCTTGTGCAGACTCAGTGAGGTGTTCGTAATGCCGCTTAACGGGGGTACGACGTCAAACGGGCCGACTTGGAGCGGGAGAGGCACCACAGGACATTTTATTTTCTACTGTCTATACTTTTACAAACAAATTCATAAAAATTTGTCAGCATGACCAGGAAGGATTCAGGATTCACAGTCATACCAGTGGAAGTGCAAAGACATAACAAAATTAATTTTTTTAGATATGAAATTTCATCATTTTTTCACTTACTGTTGGCTGCATTTGTTGCTATAGGTACATTTTTCTTCACAAGTAAGAGTGTTTCTTTGATGAATTCTGCACTGATATACAAACCGTACTTACAGGTGTATGAAAGTCCAGAATTTTCCAAATCTGTTAAAAGCTGTGGTAAAAATTGAGATAATTAACTACAAAATTTGATTTACTTCTCTTCATGAAGTTTAAAATGTAACAGCTCCTTCATTTTTTCATAAATTACATAGACTCTAGAGTTTCAGACACCTGTAAGTATGGTTTGTATGCTGTGTAAAATTCATAGAACAGTCTTACTTTTGAAGAAATGTGTACCTATAGCAACAAATGCAGCCAGTGGTAAGTGAAAAAATGATGAAATTTCACATGTAAAAAAAATTATTTTGTTATGATTTTGAACTTCCGCTGCTACGAGTGTGAATCCTGAATCCTTCCTGGTCATGCTGACAAAGTTTTGTGAATTTATTTGTAAAAGTATAGACAGTAGAAATTAAAATGTCCTGTGGTGCCTCTCCTGCTCCAAGTCGGCCCGTTTGACGTCCTACGCCCCCCCCCCCCCCCCCCCTTAAGGGCATTCTTGACTAACATCATCTCACCACGCCGATTCTCAAAGGTGACGAACGCTCAAGTCCATTGCAGTGCACATGTAAAGCAAACCCGACCTGCTTCGTCATATCGGCGCAACCAGCGCTCGTCCTGAGCGACCGCCGCGGAGTATAAACAGACATCTTTTAAGATGTACAAACACGCCTTGCAACTTCTGTTCGTACCGAGCGAGGTGGCGCAGTGGTTACACACTGGACTCGCATTCGGTAGGACGCCGGTTCAATCCCGCGTCCGGCCATCCTCATTTAGGTTTTCCGTGATTTCCCTAAATCACTCCTGGCAAATGCCGGGATGGTTTCTCTGAAAGGGCACGGCCGACTTCCTTCCCCATCCTTCCCTAATCAGATGAGACCGATGACCTCGCTGTCTGGCCTCCTTCCCCAAACAACCCAACTTCTGTTCGTGTCGCACAACTCCTTCGTGGTGTGTTCATATTTCTCTTCAGTGTAGTGACTGCAGAGTCTTGGACTGCAAGGAAGCAAGGAAGAGGATGTTGTCATGGGTCATGGATATCCTCTTTCTACATCACAAATGCACAAGTGGATTACTGGGGTCGTTCAGCAAGTAATGCCCCACATTTTTTTAAAAAAGCCATAATATACATAGAGAAATGTCCTTGTTGGTGCTTCACACTTCTACATCTACATACATACTCTGCAATCCACCATACGGTGCGTGGAGGAGGGTACCTCGTACCACAACTAGTATCTTCTCTCCCTGTTCCACTCCCAAACAGAACGAGGGGAAAATGACTACCTATTTGTCTCTTATCTTTGTGGTCTTTCCGCGAAATGTAAGTTGGCGGCAGTAAAATTGTACTGCAGTCAGCCTCAAATGCTGGTTCTCTAAATTTCCTCGGTAGCGATTCACGAAAAGAACGCCTTCTTTCCTCCGGAGACTCCCACCCGAGTTCCTGAAGCATTTCCGTAACACTCGCGCGATGATCAAACCTACCAGTAACAAATCTGGCAGCCCGCCTTTGAATTCCATCTATGTCCTCCCTCAATCCGACCTGATAGGGATCCCAAACGCTCGAGCAGTACTCAAGAATAAGTCGTATCAGTGTTTTATAAGCGGTCTGGTCTCCTTTACAGATGAACCACATCTTCCCAAAATTCTACCAACGAACCGAAGACGACTATCCGCTTTCCCCACAACTGCCACTACATGCTTGTCCCAATTCATATCGCTCTGCTATATTACGCCCAAATATTTAATCGACGTGACTGTCAAGCGCTACACTACTAATGGAGTATTCAAACATTACGGGATTCTTTTTCCTATTCATCTGCATTAATTTACTTTTATCTATATTTGGAGTTAGCTGCCATTCTTTACACCAATCACAAATCCTGTCCAATTCATCTTGTATCCTCCTACAGTCACTTCATGTTTGTCCTGTGCGCCGGTGAAGTTTCGATAGGACATGGCAGATGGCAGTGCCGTAGTACAGCGTCAAAATAGCGTCTTCGTACGACTCACGCTACAAGCAGCCTGCTGTTATTGAATTGTTATGTGCAGAAAAAGAAAACGTGGCGAACATACATAAACGTCTGTTTGCAGCGTATGGCCATGCTGCAGTTGACAGGAGTACGGTTGGGTGACGGGTCGCTCAGCATTGGAAGTGTACGTCTGCAATGATCGAGACTCTCGGACATTCAAACAGGTGCTCACTGTGGGTTCCACGAATGCTCACAGTGGACCACAAGATTCAAAGAAAGGCCATTTCATCTGAATTGTTGGAGCGTTTTGCGACCGATGGAGAGGCGTTTGTGTCACTCGTTGTTACGGGGGACGAAAGCTGGGAGCAGCACTTTGCGCCGGAAATATGGCTACGCGTACAAGACAAGAGGTTCTGCCAGCAAGAAGTGCATACCCTTCCACAACGTTGGCGCATGGCCACAAAACGTGATAGATACTATGTTGAATAAAAGGGCATTGACAAGACATGTCGATGTGTATTGTCATCAAATTCTGACCCTTAACAATAAGTAAGTTCTGAGAAAAAAAAGTGGAGCGTTACTTAGTGAACGACGGTCGTGATACGGTCCTTTCTTGAGAACAGAGTCCATGTTGTGTGGTGCAAGCATATCAGTAATGCTGCTCTTGCAGACAATATCGGTAATGGTGCCGTATACACAAAACTGGATGCTGTGTACTGGCGTAGCATGTGGTGAGCTGTGCCACTTGGCGAATGAATGGCAGACGCCAACCTGGAGTAGGGAGTCGAGTCACAGAGCCCGCTCCCCGATCACCGGCGGCGGCCTACACACGTGCTGTCGAGAGAGTGTTGGCGGCGCGTTGCTTGCTGGTGTGTCTCTGGCCTCTCTCATGATACCTGACCCGACACCTACTGATCGCTCTCTGCGCGACGTAGCCGACCACACCGACAGCTTCTGCCAGCACAGTAGCAGCAGCAGCATTAGCGATGTCACACTGTTAAACATTAAATGTAATTGAAATGAGTGGAGTGGACTCTACTTCCAAGCTAAGCTCCGAACTTTTAAAGATTCCGAAGGAGCAACATAATGTGACATTGGGCAGAACAAAATGAATAGTGACAGTATCAAACAAATATGAGTTGATCTTTTGAAGGTTTCGTATACAGGGTGAAAAGTATTTAAACTGACAAAATCTGGGAGGTTGTAGGGGAGATCAAAACAAATATTTTTCCCTAATGTCATTTTTTCCTATGAGGAGTATTGAAACTGGTAGAGAAGATTTTTCTGGCAGCAAATTAATTAAACCAACAAATACTTCTCCATTTTTTATGACCAAGAGACAACACATTAACACAACCCAATTTCAATTACAGTGGATTTTCAAAAATGCCTCGATTGACATGTAAAAAAAGCTTACACCGTCGGATCATGTTCTGTCTGACACAGGCAAAAACCCCAGGAGTATCCTTAACTGTTTCTGCTGATGCTACTATCTGGGCAACCAGATCCTCTTCTGATGCAACAGGAGTTGCACATGTCTCCCCACACAAAAAAG
Source organism: Schistocerca americana (assembly GCF_021461395.2). NCBI lineage: Eukaryota > Metazoa > Arthropoda > Insecta > Orthoptera > Acrididae > Schistocerca > Schistocerca americana. The sequence continues at coordinate 117,450 of NW_025726269.1, read as the reverse complement.
TCCAGAGGAGACATATCTGGGGATCGAGCAGGCCACGGTACAGGACCACCTCTGTCAATCCTCGTTTCTGGGATCCGTCGGTCCAGGAATCGGCGCACACGACGACTGAAATGTGCCGGCGCCCCGTCATGTTGGAAGCACATGTGTTGTCTTGTAGGGAGCGGGACGTCTTCCAGCAATTCTGGCAATGCTCTGGCGAGAAAGCTGTAGTAGAGCCTGCCATTTAATAGCCTAGGTAGCAGATACAGCCCAATTAAACAGTCCCTAACGACACCGAACTACACATTAACGAAGAACCGCACTTGATGAGCGCTAGAGACTATGGCATGTGGGTTATCCCCACTCCAAACATGCGAATTTTGCATGTTGAAGACCACATCACGCCCGAACGTTGCTTCATCGGTAAACAAGACAGAGGATGGAAATGTAGGATGCATTTCACACTGTTCCAGGTACCACTGCGAAAACTGTGCTCTGGGTGGATAATCAACTGGTTCCAGGTTGTGGACACGCTGTAAGTGAAATGGACGTAACAACTGCTCTCGAAGGACTGTTCTTACATTCGTCTGATTAGTCCCCATGTTATGTGCAGTTGCACGAGTGCTGATTGAAGGATCCCTCTCCACCTGCTGCAAGACAGCTTCCTCAAATTGCAGCGTTCTTACCGTGCGACGGCGTCCCTGTCCAGGTAATCTGCTAAATGACCCGGTCTCACGCAGACGTTGGTACACAGCAGCAAAGGTCGTATGATGCGGGATACGGCGATTAGGATATTGTTGTTGATAAACCCGCTGTGCAGCTCGTCCGTTGTGGTGCGCTACGTAGTACGCACCAACCATATCAGTGTACTCACTCCAGGTGTATCGCTGCATTAGTAAACAGAGACAATGCACTGCTACACTGGTGGACAGCAGTTGCCTACAACTGAAGAGCGTAATACGCCCTCTAACAACTGAAGAGCGTAATGCGGCTTCTAACAACTGAAGAGCATAATACGGCCTACACCGGTTTAAATAATCCTCATAGGAAAAAATGACAATCGGGAATAATATTTGTTTCGATGTCCCCTTCAACCTCCAAGAGTTTGTCGGTTTAAATACTTTTGTCCCTGTAGACGGTAGTGTTTAGCAAGACGAGAAAATATTCACATGAATTAATTGACTTCTTAAGCGTAGGAGTAGTGTCCCTGTTTGTCGCGGCTCGTGTTACCCAAACTACGCACATTTTTAGTCGTTTAGTGTTCTGGTTTGTCAGACAGAAATTATGGCAACCCTACACTGTACTGTACCGGGTCTGTACAGCTTCATACTACTCCCGGCCCTGTAGATGGGGCAGCTACTATGTGTCTGTGTGTTTGGTGTTCCCCGAACGGCGCGGCCATCACTTATGCGGTCCAGGCCCGTCATACGTGACACACACGCCAGCGCGCGCGCAGCGCTACCGGAGGATCGTAAATCGCAGAGCGGGACTCGGTGGACAGCGACAGACGTGCAGGGAGAGGGGGAGTCACTTTTAGCCGCCGCGGCGCGCCGCCACGTTTAACGTCTGTGAGGCGTCAGGAGGCGTCAGAGGCGCCGAGGCTCGGGATGCGGCAGCAGGGGGAGGCGGCGGCAGGCCGCCGTGGACACCCACCCCTGCCCCCGCACGCGGCACGTGCTGGCGTGGCCGCTGCCCTGTCTGAACCTGCCTGCGGACGCGGCGCTCGGACGTCGACACACAGAGGCCGAGGCCGCCACACGCCAGCGCCTGCCTGCTTTTACTGTGCGAACTGTACTCCGTTCATCATAAGAATAAGCCTGACGTAAACAAACACAAACGCGGTGTCTGGTCAGCAGTCGTAGCTCTCGTACACTGTTGTTCCGCTCTCGGAAGTAGGTTCCAGTTATGTATTACGTATCTTATTGATAATTAAAATAATACAACTCACTCTAACCAACACCAAATCAAAAGTGAAGTTTAGAGGAGAAATTTCGGAACCATTCCTCATAAAAACAGGCTTAAGACAAGGTGACTGCGTATCACCATTACTGTTCAACTGTGCACTGGAATACATAATGAGAGAATGGTACAAGGACAATCCAAAGAGGATAAGAATTGGAAGTGCAAAAGATATTAGCTTAAACTGCTTGGGATACGCTGGTGATCTTGCTCTCCTAGCCAGGCAACAAGTGAAATCACTATAAGAAATAGCAGAAAAAGTAGGCCTTAGAATATCATTTGAAAAAACGGAGATCATGCTAACTGATCCACCACTTGCAAACAAAATTACTATAGGAGAACAGGAAATCAAAATTGTTGATAAATTTAAATATTTAAGCGAAATAATAACATACAATCTAAATAAGAAGCCATCATGGTAGAATAGAGTAAAAAAACTGAACTACGCAAATCACATTACCAAACCTACATACAACAAAAAAGGCCAATCTATAGAGGCAAAATTAAAACACTATAAAACAGTTACACAACCAGAAATAATGTATGCAGCTGAAACTATCCTCAAAACAACTAATACAGCAGAAATTGACAGAATACTAAAAATAGAAAGAATAATAATTAGGACATGTATAAATAAACAATATAAAATAAATGGACATTGGAGAATAGCATCAAATGAAACAGTATATAAGAAAATAGAACAAGTCATGAGCACAATCAGGAAGAAACACATCTCATTCTTTGGACATCTGATGAGAACTTCAGAAAACAGAATTAGTAAAAAAATAATACAAAAATTGTGGAACAGCAAGAGCGACATTAAATGGATCACAGAAATTAAGGAAGATACAAAAGAACTTCAAATTACAGTAGATGACCTAAAAAACAAGACAGAGAAAACCAGAATACTGCAAGACCCACAAACCAGACTACAAATGAAAATCAATAAAAGGAGTACAGGAAGAGTGGTCTCAGATGAAGAAAGAAAGAAAATATCTGAAAGAATGAAGAAATATTGGGCAGACAGAAGAGCAAAACACCTTTCATATAAGAATGCACTCTAATAACTATATTACCTAAACATCATATTAAGTTATTTTTGAGCCAAGTTGTATCCCTGTGTAACAACTTGTTTAGAAATTTGTATTTTTGACTAGAGTGGTCCAATAAAGGCCATAAACAATAATAATAATAATAAAAATAATAATAATAATAATAGATACAGAGGTGACATATCAAGCTAAAACTAAACAAAGGTCGCTACACTATGCATACATTGATTACCAAAAAGCCTTTGATAGTGTACCCCACTCATGGTTACTACAGATATCGGAAATATACAAAGTAGATCCTAAATTGATACAGTTTCTAAACATAGTAATGAAAAACTGGAAAACCACACTTAATATCCAAACAAATTCAGATAACATCACAACACAGCCAATACAGATTAAGCGTGGAATACACCAAGGAGACTCATTAAGTCCTTTCTGGTTCTGTCTTGCTCTGAACCCACTATCCAACATGCTAAATAATCCAAATTATGGATATAATACACTCCTGGAAATGGAAAAAAGAACACATTGACACCGGTGTGTCAGACCCACCATACTTGCTCCGGACACTGCTAGAGGGCTGTACAAGCAATGATCACACGCACGGCACAGCGGACACACCAGGAACCGCGGTGTTGGCCGTCGAATGGCGCTAGCTGCGCAGCATTTGTGCACCGCCGCCGTCAGTGTCACCCAGTTTGCCGTGGCATACGGAGCTCCATCGCAGTCTTTAACACTGGTAGCATGCCGCGACAGCGTGGACGTGAACCGTATGTGCAGTTGACGGACTTCGAGCGAGGGCGTATAGTGGGCAAGCGGGAGGCCGGGTGGACGTACCGCCGAATTGCTCAACACGTGGGGCGTGAGGTCTCCACAGTACATCGATGTTGTCGCCAGTGGTCGGCGGAAGGTGCACGTGCCCGTCGACCTGGGACCGGACCGCAGCGACGCACGGATGCACGCCAAGACCGTAGGATCCTACGCAGTGCCGTAGGGGACCGCACCGCCACTTCCCAGCAAATTAGGGACACTGTTGCTCCTGGGGTATCGGCGAGGACCATTCGCAACCGTCTCCATGAAGCTGGGCTACGGTCCCGCACACCGTTAGGCCGTCTTCCGCTCACGCCCCAACATCCTGCAGCCCGCCCCCAGTGGTGTCGCGACAGGCGTGAATGGAGGGACGAATGGAGACGTGTCGTCTTCAGCGATGAGAGTCGCTTCTGCCTTGGTGCCAATGATGGTCGTATGCGTGTTTGGCGCCGTGCAGGTGAGCGCCACAATCAGGACTGCATACGACCGAGGCGCACAGGGCCAACACCCGGCATCATGGTGTGGGGAGCGATCTCCTACACTGGCCGTACACCACTGGTGATCGTCGAGGGGACACTGAATAGTGCACGGTACATCCATACCGTCATCGAACCCATCGTTCTACCATCCCTAGACCGGCAAGGGAACTTGCTGTTCCAACAGGACAATGCACGTCCGCATGTATTCCGTGCCACCCAACGTGCTCTAGAAGGTGTAAGTCAACTACCCTGGCCAGCAAGATCTCCGGATCTGTCCCCCATTGAGCATGTTTGGGACTGGATGAAGCGTCGTCTCACGCGGTCTGCACGTCCAGCACGAACGCTGGTCCAACTGAGGCGCCAGGTGGAAATGGCATGGCAAGCCGTTCCACAGGACTACATCCAGCATCTCTACGATCGTCTCCATGGGAGAATACAGCCTGCATTGCTGCGAAAGGTGGATATACACTGTACTAGTGCCGACATTGTGCATGCTCTGTTGCCTGTGTCTATGTGCCTGTGGTTCTGTCAGTGTGATCATGTGATGTATCTGACCCCAGGAATGTGTCAATAAAGTTTCCCCTTCCTGGGACAATGAATTCACGGTGTTCTTATTTCAATTTCCAGGAGTGTATTACTGGAACATACCCACACAAAATCACACATTTGCTATACATGGATGATCTAAAACTACTGGCAGCAACCAATCAACAACTCAACCAATTACTAAAGATAACAGAAGTATTCAGCAATGATATAAATATGGCTTTTGGAACAGACAAATGTAAGAAAAATAGCATAGTCAAGGGAAAACACACTAAACAAGAAGATTACATATTGAATAACCACAGTGACTCCATAGAAGCGATGGAAGAAACAGATGCCTATAAATACCTAGGATACAGAAAAAAATAGGAATAGATAATACAAATATTAAAGAAGAACTAAAAGAAAAATATAGACAAAGGCTAACAAAAATACTGAAAACAGAATTGACAGCAAGAAGCAAGACAAAAGCTATAAATACTTATGCTATACCAATATTGACCTACTCATTTGGAGTAGTGAAACGGAGTAACACAGACCTAGAAGCACTCAATACACTTACACGTTCACAATGCCACAAATATAGAATACATCACATACATTCAGCAACAGAAAGATTCACATTAAGCAGAAAGGAAGGAGGAAGGGGATTCATCGACATAAAAAACCGACATTGTGGACAGGTAGACAATTTAAGAAAATTCTTTCTAGAACGAGCAGAAACTAGCAAAATACACAAAGCAATCACTCATATAAATACATTGGCTACACCACTGCAATTTCATAACCACCTCTACAACCCTTTAGATCACGTAACATCAACAGATACGAAGAAAGTAAATTGGAAAAAGAAAACACTACATGGCAAGCACCCGTATCATCTAACACAGCCACACATCGATCAAGACGCATCCAACACATGGCTAAGAAAAGGCAATATATACAGTGAGATGGAAGGATTCATGATTGCAATACAGGATCAAACAATAAACACCAGATATTGCAGCAAGCATATTATTAAAGATCCCAATACCACAACAGATAAATGCAGACTTTGCAAACAACAAATAGAAACAGTAGATCACATCACAAGTGGATGTACAATGCTAGCAAATACAGAATACCCTAGAAGACATGACAATGTAGCAAAAATAATACATCAACAGCTTGCCTTACAACATAAACTTATAAAACAACACGTTCCCACATACAAGTATGCACCACAAAATGTACTGGAGAATGATGAATACAAATTATACTGGAACAGAACCATTATAACAGATAAAACAACACCACACGACAAACCTGACGTCATACTCACCAATAAAAAGAAGAAATTAACACAACTAATCGAAATATCCATGCCCAATACAACAAATATACAAAAGAAAACAGGAGAAAAAATTGAAAAATACATCCAACTGTCTGAGGAAGTCAAGGACATGTGGCATCAGGATAAAGTTGACATTATACCAATTATGCTATCAACTACAGGAGTCATACCACACAATATCCACCAGTACATCAATACAATACAGCTACATCCAAACTTATATATACAATTACAGAAATCCGTAATTATTGATACATGTTCAATTACCCGAAAGTTCCTAAATGGAATGTAACATATACCATACAGTTAAAAGGATGTCACACTTGATCAAGGACCACGTCACTTTCCATTTTTGACCAGACATGACGTCTGAGAAAAGAAAGAATAATAATAATAACTTCCGTTGTCTTTAGTAATTGGTTGAGTTGTTGATTTGTTGCTGCCAGTAGTTTTCGATCATCCATGTATAGCAAACGCGTGATTTTGTGTTGGTATGTTCCAGTAATATTGTATCCATAATTTGTATTATTTAGCATGTTGGATAGTGGGTTCAGAGCAAGGCAGAACCAGAAAGGACTTAATGAGTCTCCTTGGTATGTTCCACGCTTAATCTGTATTGGCTGTGATGTGATAGTATTTGAATTTCTTTGGATATTAAGTGTGGTTTTCCAGTTTTTCATTACTATTTTTAGGAACTGTATCAATTTAGTATCTACTTTGTATATTTCCAATATTTGTAGTAACCATGAGTGGGGTACACTATCAAAAGCTTTTCGGTAATCAGTGTAAGTGTAGTGTAGCGACCTTTGTTTAGTTTTAGCCTGGTATGTCACCTCTGCATCTATTATCAGTTGCTCTTTACATCCTCGTGCTCCTTTGCAACAGCCTTTTTGTTCTTCATTTGTAATTTTGTTCTGTGTTGTATGTGTCATTAATTTCTGTGTAATGACTAAAGTTAATATTTTGTAGATTGTTGGTAGGCATGTTATGGGGCGATATTTAGCTGCGTTTGCTGTGTCTGCTTGATCTTTAGGTTTCAGATAAGTTATTCCACGTGTAAGTGTATCAGGGTATGTGTATGGGTCTGCAATGTAACTGTTAAATAATTTAGTTAGATGTGAATGTGTTGAGGTGAACTTCTTTAGCCAGAAATTTGCTGTTTTATCTTTTCCATGGGCTTTCCAATTGTGAGTAGAATTAATTGCTTGGGTGACTTCATGTTGCAAAATTATCACTTCAGGCATTTGTGGTATCATCTTGTATGTGTCTGTTTCTGCTTGTATCCACCGTGCTTGCCTGTTATGTTGTACTGGGTTTGACCATTTGTTGCTCCAGAAGTGTTCCATGTCTGTTATGTTTGGTGGATTGTCTATTTTAATGCGTGTGTTATCTATTGTCTGGTAAAATTTCTTTTGGTTTGTGTTGAATGTTTGGTTTTGTTTGCTTATATTATCACTTTTTTTGTATCTTCTAAGTCGTTTGGCCAATGCTTGTAATCTATGCTTCTTTTCAACTAATTGCTCAATCGCTTCTTGTTGTGAGATTTTACCTGACCTTTTTCGTTATTTGTCTGATATTTCATTTCTTGTAAATTGTGTTAGCTGTCCGATGTCTTTTCTCAGTTTTTCTATTCTGATCTGTAACTTGTGTTGCCATGCTGGTGTTGTGGGTTTCTTCTGTGTGTTGGTTGGTTCTGATCTCTGCCTAGTGTGTATATTTAGTGTAGTGAGTGCTCCTATATAAATCAGTAGTTGTAACTCTTCCATAGTTGTATTTTCATTTATTTTGTTGTGTACGATTGTGTTGATAGTTGTTATTGTTGTTTCGACTTGTGGGTTATTTGGTGGTCTATGCAAGAGTGGTCTAATGTCTGTATTTGTGTCGTTGTATTCTATATATGTCAGCTGAAATTTTTCTTCTATATTTAACATGTGTGGCACTTCGTGTTCTATTTGTGCTTGTTTTGGTGGCTGTCTGGACAACGCGAACAGGGGCGTTGTCGTCTTGGAAAACAGCACCACCATTGGGGAACGAACACCGAACCACGGAGCAGACCTGATCAGTCGCATAATCCTTGGGGATGGCGCCACCCTGCACGAGAGGCTTCTAGAATACCGCGATGTGCCTGCCAAAATAATTACCGAATGCACGTAATGTTTCTCTCTTAGAACGCAAACTCGACCGGAAGTTGCAAATAGTGTGAAATGAGATTCATCTAGCCTCATGATTCTCCGCTATTGCGGCACAATCCACATTTTATGGCTTCACCAGCACGTTTTCCTGTTACGGGCATTTGCATCAGTCGTGAATGGTTTTAGAAATCTTACAATTAAAAGAAAACGGCCCTCGGTCACTAATCTTTAACGAAGTAACCGGGTTTCAACACTGCTGGGAGTGTCTTCCTCAGAATTTAAACCAAAGGATGGTCACAGAATTATGACTAAAACGTATGATACAAATTATAATTACGGAATTATCGTGAAAAACTGGCGGTACATATATGTCATTTATAAAATAATAAACATGCCAAAAGGGCATTAGTCACAAAGATATTTAAGATAAAAAAACTGTGATGGCGAGCCACTAAGGGCTGCTCGTTACTTGCGTGGTGCAGGTTGTAAACACAAGTCCTTTAAAAAAACAGTTTTTTCTTTTATCTTAAATATCTTTGTGACTAATGCCCTTTTATGCATATTTATTATTTTATAAATGACGTATAAGTACCGCCAGTTTTCCACGATAATTCCGTACTTATAATTCGTATTATACGTTTTAGTCATAATTCTGTGACCATCGTTTGGTTTAAATTCTGAGGAAGACACTCCTAGCACAGTTGAAACCCGGTTAATTCGTTAAAAATTAGTAACCGAGGGCTGTTCTCTTTCAATTGTAACTATTCACGGTCTCTGAACGTGCAGCCATGTACAAAATTTTTAGAATTCTGGCTCACCCTGTAATACCCTGCTTTTGAACCTCTCTCCGTGTTTTTTTTTTTTTTTTTTTTTTTTTTTGAGATGAAAGGTTCCGCAAGTGGGACATCCATTTCTGCAGTGACTTGCAGACCTATCTGGCATCTACATTTATACTGAAGATTCACAGGGACTCGTACAACTGCCGAATGACGCATAGGGCCCCCGCGAGCACGCAGAAGTGCCGCAACACGACGTGGCACGGACTCGACTAATGTCTGAAGTAGTGCTGGAGGGAACAGTTGTTTTTAGGGGAAGAGACCAAAGTGCTAGGTCATCGGTCTCATCGGATTAGGGGAGGACAGGCGAGGAAGTCGGCCGTGCCCTTTCAAAGGAATCATCCCGGCATTTGCCTGGAGCGATTTAGGGAAATCACGGAAAACCTAAATCAGGATGGCCGGACACGGGATTGAACCGTCGTCCTCCCGAATGCGAGTCCAGTGTGCTAACCACTGCGCCACCACGCTCGGTCCTGGCGGGAACTGACACCATGAACACTGCAGGGCAGTCCACAAACCCGTAAGAGTACGAGGGCGCGGAGATCCCTTCTGAACAGCATGTCGTAAGCAGTGGCGTAGCGTGGTTGGAAAGGTTGGGGAGACTCTGCAGTTATTATAGGGAAACAAAATAGTTCAATAAACAATAATTTAAACAAATGAAACAAAACGCATCGAATAAAACAACAACAACTACTACTACTACTACCACTACCACCGCCACAAATAATAATAATAATAATAATAATTATAATAATAACTAACTTGTTCAAGAAACGATGACAAATTTGTAGAACTCCAGCAGCAAGAGAAGAAGCACTTACATTTTCTTGTACACAAGTGCAATGCGCCTGTCTTTTCTTCCCACGAATGAGTCTGTAACTCGGTCTACAAAGATCTCATCACTGAATAGCTCTCCAAGTGGTGTCTTTTCTATTGCTAACGTGCTCAAACACGACAGCCGGATGTTGGACATCGAATTCCTTAAGCAATTCTTCACTCGTTTAAGAGTACTTATGCTTCGTTCACTGCTTGCTGTAGTTGCGGGTAGGGTGAAAACCAAACGCAGGAACTTCGTTGTTTCTTCATAAACGGAATCTAAATCATTGACGATGTACTTTAAGAGGATTCCTGGAAATAAGTGTTTTTCCTCATCAGCGTATATGTTACACATTTCACTTACAACTTTGGGAATTCTTTTTGATAGTTCGGGAAACACTTTTCGTTCAAAAGTCCAACAAACTGAACTTGGGGAAAGTCTTGAAACCCTCTTTCCATCTGAACAATTTGCAAATCCAGTATCTCGTAAGTGAGTGAGCTGAGAGATGTCTCTTGACTGTCACAGACTGATAAATTGCCATTCAAACACAAGCTGCATTTAATGCATTCATCAACGAATGTTTCCGTTCTTAATTTCGTACGTTTCTCAAAACAGTTCTTATTTCGTCGTGGCAAGCAGTTATACTGACAAATTTTGACTGAATAACATTAAAGAGATGATCAACATAAACAAAGCACCCTCTGTAGAAGCAAAGCAAGCAAACAAACGTAGGATCATCTATCCGTCGTTTCATTCCCAAAGCACAGCTCAAAGATTCCGGGTCCCACTGAGAGTCTGTATCATCAAATATATAGTAAAAAAAAACTAGATTGTCCTGAGAAATGACTAGATGTTGAAACTGCCCTGGAACGAAAGTTCCAGCGAGTGTTGCTTGCATGTGGCAGTTTAAATCCTGTCTCAGTTAGCAATACAGTTCGTTTTGATGATTTGCTGAAAAACGAATGGAATGCAGGAAGATCACTTACAAACATGCGTACTTGTAAGATTTTGGAGGCATGTAACAGTACCACATTCAGTTGGTGTGCGTAACAATGAAGAAACAGCAGCCGGCCGTTGTGACCGAGCGGTTCTAGGCGCTTCAGTCCGGAACCGCGCTGCTGCTACGGTCGCAGGTTCGAATCCTGCCTTGGGCGTGGTTGTGTGTGATGTCCTTAGGTTAGTTAGGTTTATGTAGTTCTAAGTGCTAGGGGACTGATGAACATAGATGTTAAGTCCCATAGTGCTCAGAGCCATTTGAACCATTTGAAGAAACAGCGCATAGGGACAGAACTGTTTCACCAATTGCTGTAGTCCTCTTTCTCTGCCCGCCGTTACTGTAGCGCCATCATATGGTTGACTAACCACTTTGACTTCCACATTCCATTCTTTCAATACTGCATGAACAATGTTTGACAAACCTTCAGCAGTTTTATCTCCAGAAACATCGTAAAATCGAGCGAATCTTTCCTCAATTTTGTCTGCAATACAGTACCTGAATATTATACTCATTTGACTCTTACATGATACATCTAATGTCTCATCAGCCTGAATAGAAATGAAATTGCAGTTCTGAATTTCAGATTTTATTTTCTCATTAAGTGCCAGAGTTATCATTTCTATTACATCAATATGCATATCGGTAGACGTTCCTTTAAATGTTGAGGATGATGACAGATGGTCCCGGGTTAACTGCTCTCCTTGAGCTAGTAAATCCAACAATTCCAAATAGTTACCTTTGTTGCTGGAGGATTCGTTTTCTCGATGGCCGCGAAAGGCTAGTTCTTGTTTACAAAGAAATACAATTGCCTGAATAAGACGAGCCAATACTCTTCTGCTGTATGCAACTTTTCCGTTGTATTTTATTGCTGTCAGATCAGCGGCTTCAGAAAGGGCGTGCTCAGTTCTACTTTTGCCCAATAACTGAAATGATTCTTTGTTCTGCAGGTGACGTTTTGATGTCTGATGTTTTTGTGCTTTCCTGTCAAAGTTCTTTATTGTAGAAATGCCCTCACTGCAGCATTGCTTTTCACCACCAAACAGAAGACATATTTAACGATATAATCTATTATTAACTGCATTCGCAGTCAGCCAAGCATACTTTTCGTTCCAGACTGTCTCAAAAGTGCGTTTTTGTTTGGCTTCACTTAAAACTACACTGAGTATAGGAATAGGTCGTTTGTCCTTCAATTCACACTTTTTTTCGTACGTTAGTGTAGAAAAAGGCGTTTTTAACAAAAATTCTATGAGGTGTACAGTTGCTGGCTCACTCATATTGGCGACACAACGAAAATATGCACTAAAATCACACAAGAATGACTGAACACAAACCGCGCGACTGTTCACTTCCGTGTTAAAAGCCAGCATAGAAGCGGCAGAGACTAGTATCGATACCTGCTAGCAAGTGCAGCGCACCGGCCTTCGTGGAAGAGGGGAAGAGGAGGGGGTGCAGGCGCACACAGACAGGTAAGGGAAGGGAGGCAAAGACTGGGAGCAGTCGAGTCTCAAGCAGGCAGATACACCAATACTCAGGGTGCGGCGGCGCGGGCTACAAAACTGGTGTCTTCGCACATTTAGTGCTCTTACAAGAAAGTTGTTTATATTTTTGTTATGAACTACTCCTGCATCTTTTTTAAGCTCGAATACAGGGGAGACTAAGTCTCAAAGTCTCCCCTCACGCTACGCGACTGGTTGTAAGGCACCCCAGATATGCTCAATAATGTTCATGTTTGAACTCAGAAGAGTGTTCCTGAAGCCACTCTGTAGCAATTCAGGACGTGTGGCGTCTAACATCGTCCTGCTGGAATTGTCCAAGTCCGTCGGAATGCACGATGGATCAGATAGGATGCTTATGTACGTGTCACCTGTCGGAATCGTATCTAGACGTATGACGGGTCCTATTTCACTCCAGCTGCACACGCCCCACACAATTGCATAACCTCCACCAGCTTCATCAGTCCCCTGCTGACATGCAGGTTGTCTCCACACCCGTACACTTCCATCCACTGGATACAGTTTGAAACGAGGCTCGTCCCACCAGGCAACACGTTTCCTGTCATCACCAGTCCAATGTAGGTGTTGACGGGTCCGGGCGAGGCGTCAGGCTTTGTGTCGTGCAGTCATCAAGGGTACACGAGTGGGCCTTCGGCTCCGAAAGCCCATATCGATGATGTTTCGTCGAATGGTTCACTCACTGACACGTGTTCACGGCCCGGCATTGAAATGGTGCAGCAATTTGCGGAAGAATTGCACTTCTGTTACGAGCAACCATTCCCTTCAGTCGTCGAGGCTCCCGTTCTTGCACGATCTTTTTCCGGCCGCAGCGATATCGGAGGTTTGGTGTTTTACCGGATTCCTGATATTCACGGTTACGTTATGTTAACCGGGGGCCTAGAAACGACGGAGAGGCTCCGTCCCCGCCGCAGCCGCAGTGGTCCACAATCCCACGACGACTACCGCAGTCCACTTCACCCCTCCGCCGCCCCACACCGAACCACTCTTTCAGGGTTATTGTGCGGTTCTGCCCCCGGTGGACCCCCCCGGGATCGTCTCATAGCAGACGAGTGTGACCCCTATGTTTGCGTGGTAGAGTAATGGTGGTGATGGTGGTGTACGCTTACGTGGAGAACTTGTTTGCGCAGCAATCGCCGACATAGTGTAGCTGAGGCGGAATAAGGGAAACCAGCCCGCATTCGGCGAGGCAGATCGCCTAAAAACCATCCACAGACTGGCCGGCTCACCTGACCTCGACACAAATCCGCCGGGCGGATTCGTGCCTAACGCACGGCCAACCGGGCGGGCCAGATATTCACGGTACACTTGTGAAGTGGTCGCACGGGAAAAGCCCCGCTTCATCTCTAAGCCGGAGATGCTCTGTCCTACCACTCGTGCGCTGACTTCAACACCACGTTCAAACTCACGTAAATCTTGATAACCTGCCATTGTGGCAGCGGTAACCGATCTAACAATTGCGCCAGACACTTGTTGTTTTATATAGGCATTGCAGACCGCAGCGCCGTATTCTGTCTGTTTACAAATCTCTGTATTTGAATACACATGCCTATACCAGTTTCTTTGGCGCTGCAGTCTATGTTCATACATGCATTTCTCGCGGTTTTTACGTATTTTCGGCCAACCCCTGCAGTAACAAGACGTTTCATTCATCTGTTATGGACTTCGCTGGAATTTTGTAGTGAAAGCTCAGCATTAATCTGTTGGTGAGGCTGGTCTGACTATTCCCAAGCACCCTCTCGATTACACTCTGTAAACTCCAACATTTACATGACATAGTTCCAAAACACACATCGATACAGTTGAGTGATGGGTAATTTTGTGTGCGACACAAAAGTCTGCGAACACTTCAATTATTTGTTGCGCAAGAATCAAACAGTGTACAGATATCATTCATATGTCATTTCGAAGAGAAACCCTGGAAGTATTTTTCATGTATATCGCCACGGCGTAGTTTGGTAATTTGCCGATAGTCAGCAATAGTCGCAAACACGGCGAGTTCAGGTACAGAGCGAGCTTTCTTTGTGTTGGAGTTCGACAAAAACACAAGTGTGCTACAGCTATTCGATGGATGTTCAGAGCCAAGTACAGTAAGAAGCCACAAACAAGGAAGGCCATTTACTACTGGCACAACAAATTCGTCACGACGGGTTGCTTGTTCCAGGCAAAGACAAGCGCACGTCACAGTGTGAGTGAAGTGAATGTGAAGCGCGTACGAGACACATTCACAAGGAGTCCAAAGATATCGGTGCGCCGTCCATCCCGTGAACTCGAAATGGCTCCAACGACAGCGTGTTAAGTCCTGCGAAGGAAGCTGTCTGTGAAACCGTTCAAACTGCAGCTGGTGCAGGGGCTCAATGGCGACGACAAAGACGAGCGTTTGGAGTTTTGTTCACAGTTCCAACAATTGAATCAGGGTGGGGATGGCGTTGTTTATCGCTTAATTTTCACCGACGAAGACACTTTTCACACTAATGGGAAAGTGAACAGGCATAACTGTCGAATGGGATACAAAGCGTTCACACGAATGAATTGACAGTGACTCCCCAAAGGTAAATGTTTTTTTGTGCCTTGTCACGGCGGAAACCGTACGGGCCATTCTTCTTCGCAGAGACCACTGTCACTGGATATTCCTACCAGGACATGTTGCGGCAATGGCTGATACCTCGAATGCAATCGGATTCTCCGTCCATCTTTGAGCAGGATGGGGCTCCACCCCATTCTCATCGTGAAGTTCGTGGGTACCTCAACACGGAGCTGTCGCATCGATGGATCGGCCGTGCTACAGAAGGGGACAGCTGTTTCACGAAATGTCCTCCCCGATCGCCAGATCTCACTCCGTGTGACTTTTTTGTGTGGGGACCATTAAAGACCTGGTGTATGTACCGCCTCTACCGCGTGATGTTGCAGAGCTTAGCAGAGCTCCGGGAGAGAATACGGGAAGCGACTGCCACAGTCCACGATGCCGTGCTGGGACGGGTACGGCAAGAATTCCATTACCGTATTGACGTCTGCCGGGTCACTTGTGGTTCTCACATCGAATGGTTGTAAAAAAGAAAAAAAAGAAAAAAAACTTTCAGAGTTTCTCTTCAAAATGCACTATGTGTGACATCTGTAGCCTCTCCCCGATGTTATTCAATCTGTATATTGAGCAAGCAGTAAAGGAAACAAAAGAAAAATTCGGAGTAGGTATTAAAATCCATGAAGAAGAAATAAAAACTTTGAGGTTCGCCGATGACATTGTAATTCTGTCAGAGACAGCAAAGGACTTGGAAGAGCAGCTGAACGGAATAGACAGTGTCTTGAAAGGGGAATATAAGATGAACATCAACAAAAGCAAAACGAGGATAATGGAATGTAGTCGAATTAAATCGGGTGATGCTGAGGGAATTAGATTAGGAAATGAGACACTTAAAGTAGTAAAGGAGTTTTGCTATTTGGGGAGCAAAATAACTGATGATGGTCGAAGTAGAGAAGATATAAAATGTAGACTGTCAATGGCAAGGAATGCGTTTCTGAAGAAGAGAAATTTGCTAACATCGAGTATAGATTTAAGTGTGAGGAAGTCGTGTCTGAAAGTATTTGTGTGGAGTGTCGCCATGTATGGAAGTGAAACATGGATGATAAATAGTTTAGACAAGAAGAGAATAGAAGCTTTCGAAATGTGGTGCTACAGAAGAATGCTGAAGATTAGATGGTTAGATCACATAACTAATGAGGTATTGAATAGAATTGGGGAGAAGAGGAGTTTGTGGCACAACTTGACCAGAAGAAGGGACCGGTTGGTAGGACATGTTCTGAGGCATCAAGGGATCACAAATTTAGTATTGGAGGGCAGCGTGGAGGGTAAAAATCGCAGAGGGAGACGAAGAGATGAATACACTAAGCAGATTCAGAAGGATGTAGGCTGCAGTAGGTGCTGGGAGATGAAGAAGCTTGCACAGGATAGAGTAGCATTGAGAGCTGCATAAAACCAGTCTCAGGACTGAAGACCACAACAACAACAAGAACAACATATTCCATTTGCTGCGAGTTGTCATAGCTGAGAGTAGTGGTAAGTGGTAAATTCTACATAAGCAAGCGAGAGCAGTAATTTGCAGGACATACGCTTTCTTAAAGCAGAAAGCGTAACAACTGTCTCTTGGAACCGTCAATAATGCGATCCCCGTCCGTGTCTCGACATGCGCGAACCGCCATCGGTCGTGAATCGGACAATAGTACGGTATACAAAAATCCACCTGATAATGGTGACTTAAACCCTTGAAACACGTGGCGGGAAAACTGATAAGGGAAAAGCTGTTGTTTCATTCGTTTACCTCTGCTCCTTGTGTCCGCAGCTAGTGGTCTAGTGTCTAGCGTTGCTACCTCTGGATCATGGGCTCCCGGGTTCGATTCCTGACCGTATAGGGGATTTTTCCTTGTCCAGGGACTGGGTGTTTGAGTTGTCCTCATCATTCCATCGTCATTCAAGATAGTGGCTAGATTGGACTGTGTCCATATTGGGAATGTGTACGTGCGCTGAGGACCGCGTAGTTGAGCGCGCGCCCCACAAACCAACCACCATCATAGTCACCTGCCACTTGCTTGCACTTTTCTGTCATCTTCCTTCTTATTTACTCACCTCTCACTTCCATACGACATTAGTTGTATCAGTATCTGCACGAGGTGTGTTCAAAAAGTAAGGTGACGTTATATTTTTTGAAACAATATTTATTTATCCATCAATAGTCATGCTTCCAGAATGAGATTTTCACTCTGCAGCGGAGTGTGCGCTGATATGAAACTTCCTGGCAGATTAACACTGTGTACTCGACCGAGACTCCAACTCGGGACCTTTGCCTTTCGCGGGCAAGTGCTCTACCATCTGAGCTACCCCAGTACCCCGTCTCCTACCTTCCAAACTTTACAGAAGCTCTCCTGCGCAGGAGAGTTTTAATCTGCCAGGAAGTTTCAATATTCAACTTGTCCCCTTCAAAGCAATCCCCCTCAGATACAATACACTTGTGCCAACGCTTCCCTAAATCCTCGAAGCACTTCTCATAAGCACTTTCAGGTCCAGCCTCGAGTACGTCCAGCGATGCAGTTTTTATTTCTTCAATCGTCGAAAATATTCGCCCTTTCGTAGGTCTCTTCAGTTTTGGGAACAGGAAAAAGTCGCAAGGGGCAATGTGGTGGCTGAGGCATGATTGTCGTGTTGCTTTTTGGCCAAAAAAATCTCTCACATGCAACGATGAGTGAGCTGGTACGTTGTCGTGACGCAAAAGCCGTGAACTGTTTTCACACAATTCCGGGCTTCTCGCAAACGGCGCTTATCGACAACGTAATACTCGGTTATTGACCGTACGACCTTGAGGCAAAAATTCGTGATGCACTACGCCACAGTGATTGAAAAAAAAAAATAGCGAGCGAAAGATTGCCATTTGATCGAACTTGGCGTGCTTTTATCGGACTTGGCTCCCCGGGGTACTGCCATTGGGACGATTTGGCTTGACGTCAAAACCGGTAACCCATATTTCGTCACCAGTTATGATCCTTTTGAGCAAATCAGAATTATAATTGACGCCATTCAAGAGCTCCGGAGCGATGCTCATGCGACGGTTCTTCTGATCAAAATTCAGAAGTTTTGGAACAGGCTTCGCTGACACACCTCTCACGCCTAAAACATCCGAAAAGATTGCATGACACCAGCCGACCGATATGTCGACATCCTCATCAACTTCTCTTACTGTAATTTAAGTATTTTCCAAAACAATTTTCTTCACAGCTTCGACGTTATGATCTGTTGTTGATGTGCTGGGGCGTCCAGAGCGAGGTTCGTCATTGGCATCTTCTCGGCCAAGACGGCCGAAGACCTAGTAAGACTTGTAAACATTTTTTTTTTTACTCTGAGGAGACTCACCGTATACCACTGTCAATATTACAAGTGTGTTACAGCAATTGATCCCATTTTTCACACAAAATTTGATGTAAATTCTTTGTTCCATTTTTTATAATAATCGAAAATCGCCGAGCACAGTAAAACACGTCTAAGCGCAAAACAAACGACATGTGCTGTACACTTAAAACTGTGAACATATGTTCGGGACATGTGTACCAACATAACAAATTAAAGGATCGATAATCGAATGTACGTTGCCGGCGCTATTTGAAAAGTCACCTTACTTTTTGAATCCAATTCAACCAAACTTGGTACACATATCATTTGCTATATGCAAAAAAAGAAAAGAAAAGGATTTGTAAGGATGAGAACATTCCGCCTCACGTACGGGAAGGGTGGGGGTGGAGATGAACGGTTGCCGACATAAAAACAAAGCGTGACCGACAAGCACTTCACCAGAAGCTCACGCTCTCAAACCGATTTTAAACAAATCACCATCGTGTTTGTGGAGAATCGCATGCAAAGCAGCGTGTCTGATTTGAAGTAGCCAACTTTCTTGCCGATGACTTCCGACTTTAAAAAAACGAGATAAAGGAGTCAGCCTGTTAAAATTTAAGCTTCATTTCCGCCCTCCGTCTTCGTGCGTTTAGGATTGTTCCGCACAATTGGATTTGGATTGCGCGCCAGTCGTGAGAAGCTCTTTACCAACAATAGACTGGTCTGAATAACGTCGGAACAATCGTCGCAGTAAACTGTGTTACGAATCAGATCCTGGAAAGAAAGTATCGCTGACATTCCTCTCAGGCATAGCGCCTGTCTGTATTTTTGTTGCCATAAATTCTCCGTGTCTTTATAAAGAGCAGCGTGAACAATTTTTTTTATCCTCACTGTAGGTGTAAAACTCCATGCGAAATGTAATATAATTGAAACCTTGTAATAAATATAACAATTATTTAGCTAAAATGAATTTTTAAGTGCCCACGTTTTTAAACCGGACTAAAAAGTGAAAATAATTTCTCAGCCCGATACGGATTACTAGCCCAACGCAGATATGCCTGAAACTTTGTCACTGTGAATTTATTAATAGTTATTAAAACAGGTAAACAACTAAAAAGTTCGAAATAATTTCTCTCAGTCCGATACAGATTGCCGACCAAAAACAGGTAGCCCTGAATATGTCTGATAGTGAACTTTTCATACCTATGAAAATAATTGCAAGACTTAAAACGAACCGGCCGAAGTGGCCGTGCGGTTAAAGGCACTGCAGTCTGGAACCGCAAGATCGCTACGGTCGCAGGTTCGAATCCTGCCTCGGGCATGGATGTTTGTGCTGTCCTTAGGTTAGTTAGGTTTAACTAGTTCTAAGTTCTAGGGGACTAATGACCTCAGCAGTTGAGTCCCATAGTGCCCAGGGCCATTTTGAACTTAAAACGAAAAACGTGCGGTCCAGAGAACAGATGATAGCAAGGATGTGAAATATTCGTGCACCAATTAAGTATTTCGTGCGCCCACGTTTCTTTTGTTTCAAATCTCACCAAGTATTTTCATAGCCATTAAAAATTCGCAATCACAATTTTTCTTGCCTACCTGTAATCATTTATGTTTCTCTACGTTATTAGGACTAAATATTTTATACGTTTTAGTCGGATTTTTTTTTTAGTGATATGTTAAAAATTGATTTTTATTGAAATACAGTAATTATCTTCGGCTCTTCAGTCTTGCGTGTGTGAAATTCTTCAGTCTGTTTTAGACACTTCAATGAGACTACATACAGCAGGGACAGGTACTGACGCTCAAGTACTTTATACTTTAGTTTCTCTTCACCTGACTCGACCAGTGGGGCGGTATCTCCTACGTATATCTCGCGAAAAGACCTTGAAGATAGGAACCAGAGATACCAGAGGCCACAAGGACCTTTCTTCCTATGGACTATTCGTGATAAAAGAAATGGTAAAAGGACAAATGGTAGTAGTACACGAAGTACGAAAAGGAAGCGAGTTAATATTGCATATAAAAAAGAAAAGTCCGTGAGACGAGTGATTGGTAGCGACAGTTCCGGCGGGCAGACGGCGCTGTTGCCGAACGTGGCTCACAGCACGCGGCGCCCTGTCTGCTACACGCATTCTGTAGCAGCAGAAATAAAAGCGAGACAAAATACAAGTCGTATTGGTACGCGTGAATTTATTTAAAGTTGATGCTTGAAATATATTAACTCGAAAACTGATAAGAGCTATTTAGTACAAGTATCTAAGATGCTGAAACATAATAAAGTTATTTGTTAAACTTCACAACTGAAATGAAAACTATTTTCACAAGTTGTCGAACATTAGCAGTTTTGGTTTCCATTGTTATGTATTAGCATTATTAATTTGTTTTACTACAAGCTACAGAATAATTGGTCAGTGTATTAAGAGTTATAATCTGAAGAAAGTACTCACAATATGATGATCTGGTTGTAGATCGATAGCAAACTCCCTCCTTACATTCCTGAATACGTTGTCGTTACTGTAATGGAAAAACACCACTCACATCACTGTCAGAATCTGATTTGACATTGTCTTCCTCAGCACTACTCGAACTATCACTGCTCTCTCCCAGATGTATAATTAAATTTTCGATGCATTCTTCCACAACCCCTTCGGTTTTGGCCGCCTCTCTGATGGCACTTGCAGTGCTGTTTACAATTTTAGCCCACGTCTCGCTTGTCACTTTATTGATAGCTGCTGGAAGGAGAGTTTCCACTTCAGAGATCGTGAATTTTTTATTGTTTGCAGCAATGTAATTTTTTATCTGCGCCCACACTCTTTCAATTGCATTGAAGTGACAGTGGTATGGAGGAAGCCGAACGATTTCATGCCTGGGTGTGTAGCACACTTTTCTTCCTCCGTTTCACTTCTTGTGTTGGGCTGGTACTAGCCGCCGCACTAGACATTGTTTACAACGAAACATAAACAAAGAAACACTAAAAACAACAAAAACGAAATAAACTGCGAATTCAACTTCAGAGAAACGACGAACGACCGCACCGCCTGCACGGGAGACACTGGTAAGTTTGATAAGCGCGCGCGACCGGGTTTCAGAGCGGCAACGTGGCCCTTGCTACCCGCTCAGAGTCAGGCCGTCATTGGCTGCCTGCCTGCGGTCGCTAGGCAACGGAAAGACGCTACCGAGCTGTCAATACCAAAGACTCGTCTCCCAGACTATAGTAATCCGTGAGTGTGTGGGTGGTGGTGGGATCACTAACGGAAAAATTCCTGTAGTAGTTGGTGTTTGTAGCGTTGTTTGCTCTTGGGGAGAGGGGGGGGGGGGCGCGAAAAGAAAAAGAATTTTTTTTTTTTTAATGTCGAAAAAGTTAATATTTTGGTGGGCCACTTCGCAACAGAATCAGGGATTGATTACACTATTATAATAACATACGTTGAGCATTAAATACCTGAATAAGAGCAGCATATTGATTTATTTGACATCGTTCGGAATAAACATTATCATTTCTGCGCATTTTTATAGTCGCAATGTAGTCATACCCGGAACAACACAAAGGGACCAGAAGATTTATAGACTTTAAAAGAAATGCAACTCTACACAATTTAAAAAAATTGGTTCAGAAATAATAGGAAAACGATAATGTTCCTTCTGCCTCATGCTGCGTTCGGCCCATCAGCGTGATCGTAATTTCTGGTGATGAACTAACACAAAATAATTAACAGTCAAGTAAATGAGGAGATGGAAATCATCAAGGTTAATTTACTAAAATAAGCACACTTATCTTTAACACCCTTTTTTTAATGCTACTTACCTTTTCATACTAAAGTACAATACGTGACCATTGTGGTTAAATACATTATACATAACAGTCAAAATGTTCTCTTGCTGCTGTCTGTTCGTAATCAATTACAAGAAACTACATGTTTTCTGATTGGAAAAAATAACAATTAGCATATTCACTCAATATTTTCAGATAAAATATAAAATACCGATGCGGAACGCAGCAAATTCGCGTCCTCCTTTCATGGAATTCAAACAGTAAAAGGTGAGGCGCCCATGTCTCATTTGTCTTGAAACAACAGAATTCTCTTTTATATCATTAATCGATACATGTACATAAAGATTTACAGGCACCGCGCAAGAACGTCAAAGATAAAGAATAATAGACTCTGTCGCTGAACTTTAGACCTTCAGGCGTTTACTATTGAGCGTATGTTAATGTTTGTGAGGAGAAAATTACTAATATTAGATGTTAGAGGTGCACCTTTTGTAGGTTGATAGATGGTGGTGGTGGTTAGTGTTTAACGTCCCGTCGACAACGAGGTCATTAGAGACGGAGCGCAAGCTCGGGGTAGGGAAGGATTGGGAAGGAAATCGGCCGTGCCCTTTCAAAGGAACCATCCCGGCATTTGCCTGAAACGATTTAGGGAAATCACGGAAAACCTAAATCAGGATGGCCGGAGACGGGATTGAACCGTCGTCCTACCGAATGCGAGTCCAGTGTGCTAACCACTGCGCCACTTCGCTCGGTGGTTGATAGAGGACACATAATTATTGTGCAGAGCCTGCGAACGAATATTTAGAGAACGGCGAAGCTGTTGGAATGTTCGCGTGCTACTGTCGTGAGCATCTGCGGAAAGAGGTAGAAGGGCAGCGAAACTACGACTAAGCGCTGAATGGTTGGACGTCAACGACTCTTCACAGCACGTGGGGTTCGGAGTCTTGTTTGCTCTGTAAAGTAGCAGAGACGGTGGTGTGTGGCACCTCTGCGAAAACAGCACGACGCTGGTGCACGCACGGGTGTCTCGGAGCACAGCGTTCATCGTGCATTGTTGAACGTGGAGCTCAGCAGCAGACCGCCCCCGCGTGTTCACGTGTTGGCCCCGCGACATCGGAAGTTACGACAGCAGTGGGCGAGTGAGAATCGGGATTCGACTGTCGATCGATGGTAACGTGTCGCATCTTCGGGTGATACACATTTTTGCTGCACTGGGTCCATGGTCGTCTCCACAAACGCCGACGTCGAGGCTGGCTGGTGGGAGCAGTGTTATGGTATGGATCTCGTGCTCTCGCATGGGAGCTGTGGTGGTAATCGAAGACACGCTGACCACCCGCATCCCTTCCTGCTTGATGTCTTCCCCGACGACAGTGACATTTTTCCTCAGTATAACTGTCTGTGTCTCGGAGCCAGATTCGTGCTACGGTGGTTTGAGGAGCACTACCGTGGACTTACGTTGATGCCTTGGCGACAAAATTCGCCCCACTGCAGCCTCCGAACTAAGGTACGAGCATATGGGATTGGTTCCCAAGTGTGTGAGTGGCTCGAAGACTTATTAAGTACTAGAACCCAGTACGTTGTCCTCGATGGTGAGTGTTCATCGGAGGTGAGGGTATCATCTGGAGTTCCCCAGGGAAGTGTGGTAGGTCCGCTGTTGTTTTCTATCTACACAAATGATCTTTTGGATAGGGTGGATAGCAATGTGCGGCTGTTTGCTGATGATGCAGTGGTGTACGGGGAGTTGTCGTCGTTGAGTGACTGTAGGAGGATACAAGATGACTTGGACAGGATTTGTGGTTTGTGTAAAGAATGGCAGCTAACTCCAAATACAGGGTGTTACAAGAAGGTACGGCCAAACTTTCAGAAACATTCCTCACACACAAAGAAAGAAAATATGTTATGTGGACATGTGTCTGGAAATGCTTACTTTCCATGTTACAGCTCATTTTATTACTTCTCTTCAAATCACATTAATCATGGAATGGAAACACACAGCAACAGAATGTACCAGCGTGACTTCAAACACTTTGTTACAGGAAATGTTCAAAATGTCCTCCGTTAGCGAGGATACATGCATCCACCCTCCGTCGCATGGAATCCCTGATGCGCTGATGCAGCCCTGGAGAATGGCGTATTCTATCACAGCCGTCCACAATACGAGCACGAAGAGTCTCTACATTTGGTACCGGGGTTGCGTAGACAAGAGCTTTCAAATGCCCCCATAAATGAAAGTCAAGAGGGTTGAGGTCAGGAGAGCGTGGAGGCCACGGAATTGGTCCGCCTCTACGAATCCATCGGTCACCGAATCTATTGTTGATAAGCGTACGAACACTTGGACTGAAATGTGCAGGAGCTCCATCGTGCATGAACCACATGTTGTGTCGTACTTGTAAAGGCACATGTTCTAGCAGCACAGGTATCCCTTATGAAATCATGGCGGTGAATCGAGGAAGTACAGTACATACTGACGAAAATAAAATGAGCTCTAACGTGGAAATTAAGCTTTTCCGGACACATGTCCACTTAACGTCCTTTCTTTATTTGTGTATGAGGAATGTTTCCTGAAACTTTGGCCGTACCTTTTTGTTCAAATGGTTCAAATGGCTCTGAGCTGCTGAGGTCATTAGTCCCCTAGAACTTAGAACTGCTTAAACCTAACTAACCTAAGGACATCACAAACATCCATGCCCGAGGCAGGATTCGAACCTGCGACCGTAGCGGTCTTGCGTTTCCAGACTGCAGCGCCTTTAACCGCACGGCCACTTCGGCCGGCGTACCTTTTTGTAACACCCTGTATAGATAAATGTAAATGTAAATTAATGCAGATGAATAGAAAAAAGTCCCGTAATGTTTGAATACTCCATTAGTAGTGTAGCGCTTGACACAGTCACGTCGATTAAATATTTGGTCGTAACATTGCAGAGCGATATGAAGTGGGACAAGACGGATAGTCGTCTTCGGTTCATTGGTAGAATTTTTGGAAGATGTGGTTCGTCTGTAAAGGAGGCCGCTTATAAAACACTAATACGACCTATTCTTGAGTACTGCTCGAGCGTTTGGAATCCCTATCAGGTCAGATTGAGGGAGGACATAGAAGCAATTCAGAGGCGGGCTGCTAGATTTGTTACTGGTAGGTTTGATCATCACGCGAGTGTTACGGAAATGCTTCAGGAACTCGGATGGGAGTCTCTAGAGGAAAGGAGGCGTTCTTTTCGTGAACCGCTACTGAGGAAATTTAGGAGAACCAGCATTTGACTGCAGTACAGTTTTACTGCCGCCAGCTTGCATTTCGCGGAAAGACCACAAAGATAAGAGAAGACAGATTAGGACTCGTACAGAGGCACATAGGCAGTCATTTTTCCCTCGTTCTGTTTTGGAATGGAACAAAGAGAGAAGATGCTTCAGGGAAAGTATTAGGGAACGACTGACAAGAATGGGGGAGATAAATACAGTAGAAGAAGAATGGGTAGCTCTGAGAGATGAAATAGTGAAGGTAGCAGAGGATCAAGTAGGTAAAAAGATGGGGGCTAGTAGTAATCCTTGGGTAACAGAATAAATATTGAATTTAATTTATGAAAGGAGAAAATATATCTAACTTTAACCTATCCATTTCCCCTTTTAAATTTTCTAACCTACCTGCCCGATTAAGGGATCTGACATTCCACGCTCCGATCCGTAGAACGCCAGTTTTCTTTCTCCTGATAACGACGTCCTCTTGAGTAGTCCCCGTCCGGAGATCCGAATGGGGGACTATTTTACCTCCGGAATATTTTACCCAAGAGGACGCCATCATCATTTAACCATACAGTAAAGATGCATGCCCTCGGGAAAAATTACGGCTGTAGTTTCCCCTTGCTTTCAGCCGTTCGCAGTACCAGCACAGCAAGGCCCTTTTGGTTAGTGTTACAAGGCCAGATCAGTCAATCATCCAGCCTGTTGCCCCTGCAACTACTGAAAAGGCTGCTGCCCCTCTTCAGAAACTGCATGTTTGTCTGGCCTCTCAACAGATACCCCTCCGTTGTGGTTGCAACTACGGTACGGCCATCTGTATCGCTGAGGCACGCAAGCCTCCCCACCAACGACAAGGTCCATGGTTCATTGGGGGGGTTCCTGTTTATATCGAATCCTAATCCCGTTAGACCATTTTCCGCTGTTCTTGATATTACCCGATACCCATGTGACCAGAAATCCTTGCCGGCAGTTGTGGCCGAGCGGTTCTAGGCGCTACAGTCTAGAGCCGCGCTACGGTTGCAGGTTCGAATCCTGACTCGGGCATGGATGTGTGTGATGTCCTTAGGTTAGTTATATTTGAGTAGTTCTAAATTCTAGGGGACTGATGACCTCAGAAGTTAAGTCCCATAGTGCTCAGAGCCATTTGAACCAGAAATCCTTGTCCTCTTTCCATTTCGCTTCACTGACCCCCACCATATCTTGACTGAGGCTCAGCCTTTTACTTTTCAGATATTCTAATTTACCTCCTACCACTTTCAGTCTTCTGACATTCCATTCCTTAACTCGTAGAATCTCATCCTTGCGTCGATTATTCGATCTTTTCCTCAAGGCCAGTTCCCTCCGAGAGGTTCGAAAGGGGGACCAGTCCGGAGTCGTTTGCCGATGTGTCATTAATGCAGTGGTTTTCATTGCCTTCTGCATCCTCATGCTGTTGATCATTGCTGATTCTTCCGCCTTTAGTGGCAGTTTCTCACCCCGAAGACAAATGAGAGTGCCCTGAACGTCTGTCCACACCACCACCCTCTGTGACGAGACCGTTGGCTGAATGAGGCTGACTTCTTATGCTGAAAGTCTTTGGCCGCCATAGCTGATGATTCTTATTCAAAATGTGAGCCGTGTCGGGGTTCGAACGTGGTGCTGAGCGTGTTCGGATTCCTAATCAAGGACACTAGAGACAGACCACGGGGTACGCTACTCCAAAACAATTTTTGTAACCGTGGAATTATTTAACAGCCTAAAATAATCAAACGAATCGATGATAATTTTTGAGGGTATTTTGTTCTGTCGTTACAGCTACAAAAATGTGTGATTTTTTTTCACCAGACGCGATTCTCTTTATTGAATTAAAGCATAATAAGCTTTAGTAGCTTTGTCTAGTAGTTTTAGAGAAGCGGTCTCAGACAAACAGGTACGACAGTTTTAAATTTTATTTTTAGCGCACGTAAAGGCGTAACTAGTCGTAATCATTTTCATTTGGTGTGCAGTCACGGTGTTCTGCGAAAGTCGCAACGGATTAGTCTAATTTAATGTGAGAGCTTTGCTCGGGAGACACTTTTTAATTACGCGTGTACGATATGGCCGCAGCCGTGATATCTTGGCAGTGGTATCGGCGGAATAAATTGGCTGTCACTCAGAGCGGCAGAGATTTCTTTCAGAGAGGACGTTAATTGTGCCAGCGGTATAAATAGACGTGACCGTGGGATGGGGGGGGGCTGGGTGGAGAGGGGGGGAGGGAATTTATTTTGAACGGATTCGCTGATATGACGGAGACGCTGCTTGGCGGGAACACGATCATCGGGCAGTCCATCTGCGACCGCGTCTGCGGGGCTGTGCAGGGTGTTGCAAGAAGGTACGGCCAGACTTTCAGGAAACATTCCTCACACACAAAGAAAGAAAATATGTTACGTGGACATGTGTCCGGAAACGCTTACTTTCCATGTTACAGCTCATTTTATTACTTCTCTTCAAATCACATTACTCATGGAATGGAAACACACAGCAACAGAACGTACCAGCGTGACTTCAAACACTTTGTTACAGGAAATGTTCAAAATGTCCTCCATTAGCGAGGATACATGCATCCACCCTCCGTCGCATGGAATCCCTGATGCGCTGATGCAGCGCTGGAGTCTCTACATTTGGTACCGGGGTTGCGTAGACAAGAGCTTTCAAATGCCCCATAAATGAAAGTGAAGAGGATTGAGGTCACGGGAGCGTGGAGGCCGTGGAATTGGTCCGTCTCTACCAATCCATCGGTCACCGAATCTGTTGTTGAGAAGCGTACGAACACTTCGACTGAAATGTGCAGGAGCTCCATCGTGCACGAACCACATGTTGTGTCGTACTTGTAAAGACACATATTCTAGCAGCACAGATAGACTATCCCGTATGAAATCATGATAACGTGCTCCATTGAGCGTAGGTGGAAGAACATGGGACCCAATCGAGACATCACCAACAATGCCTGCCCAAACGTTCACAGAAAATATGTGTTGATGACGTGATTGCACAATTGCGTGCGGATTCTCTTCAGCCCACACACGCTGATTGTGAAAATTTACTATTTGATCACGTTGGAATGAAGTCTCATCCGTAAAGAGAACATTTGCACTGAAATGAGGATTGACACATTATTGGATGAACCATTCGCAGAAGTGTACCCGTGGAGGCCAATCAGCTGCTGATAGTGCCTGCACACGCTGTACACGGTACGGAAACAACTGGTTCTCCCGTAGCACTCTCCATACAGTGACGTGGTCAACGTTACCTTGTACAGCAGCAACTTCTCTGACGCCGACATTAGGGTTATGGTCAACTGCACGAAGAATTGCCTCGTCCATTGCAGGTGTCCTCGTCGTTCTAGGTCTTCCCCAGTCGCGAGTCATAGGCTGGAATGTTCCGTGCTCCCTAAGACGCAGATCAATTGCTTGGAACGTCTTCCTGTCGGGACACCTTCGTTCTGGAAATCTGTCTCGATACAAACGTACCGCGCCACGGCTATTGCCCCGTGCTAATCCATACATCAACTCCGCATTTGTAAACATTGCACTGACTGCAAAACCGCGGTCGTGATGAACACTAACCTGTTGATGCTACGTACAGATGTGCTCGATGCTAGTACTGTAGAGCAATGAGTCGCATGTCGACACAAGCACCGAAGTCAACATTACCTTCCTTCAATTGGGCCAACTGGCGGTGAATCGAGGAAGTACAGTACATACTGACGAAACTAAAATGACCTCTAACATGGAAAATAAGCGTTTCCGGACACATGTTCACATAACATATTTTCTTTCTTTGTGTGTGAGGAATGTGTCCTGTGAGTTTGGCCGTACCCTTTTGTACCAGCCTGTATATGGGGCCCTGAGGGACGCCACGCTAGCCAGAGAGGGCACAGAGCTGGGCATGTTATGGCGAGGCAGCCGCGGCTTGCCTGACAACGCGGCTGTCCGGCCTCCCTGAGACGTGGTCGCTCAGCTCGACGCACACCCCTGCTGTACACTGAGGTCTCAGAAGCCACGGGGCGCCTCCCGGTACCGCGTCAGACCTCACGTTGCCCGCCGTACTTCAGCAACTCGACGCGCCATCGACTCAACAGGTCGTTGCGAGTCGCCATGCAGAAATACTGACCCGCGCTGCCCCTGTAGCCGTCCATAATTGCCGAAAGTGTTGCCGGTGCAGGATTTGGTGCGCGGACTGACGCCCCGATTATGTCCCATTGTAAGCTTATCAGTCCGTCGCTGACATTGACGACTGCAAACCTTCTTTCCTTCCCGTCTGGGCAAGCTGTGCAGTGGCTAAAGTACATGTAAAGCTTACTGGGACAGTGTAAATGCTAGCTACAATGAAGTCGATAATTCGATCGTAATATTGGCATTTTTATTTCATACAATGACAAAATTTACAAAACAAATGTGAATCTCTTTGTCCACCCACACACTCCTGAGTATGGCACATTAACAATTAGCAATTACCGGCAGCTGCGTTGAAAAATACTCGGCCCCTCGCAAGGATAACTTCTAGATCGAGAATATTAGGTAAGTTGTTGGAAGTGGTTATGCGCTGGTGAAAATCTCGCTTCTGAGCTCGCAAAGAGCTCTAACCGCAGAACTCTGCACGGAACACGCGTTGGTACAGTGCTGCGATACAGACCGTTATATCTCCCTTCGAAGACGATGGCCTAGACGCCGTCTCCAAGTCCGCACCGCTCGATGGCTGAAGGCGAAGCCCCTCTACAATTCTCCCGTCTCCCTCGCTTACGAAAACGCGGCGGAAGCATACTCAGTTTCGGCCAATGTCGGGCTACCCCAAAAAGCGCCGCATTGTCCCGCTACCTGCGTCGCACGGCGGCTCGGCGAGCTACGGCCATCTGCAGACTTTACAACTTCGGACGCTTTTCACCAACGCTTTAAGTTAAGCCCGGTCCACACGCAACGATCCGTCTGCGCAGACATCGGCGCAGATGTCTGTACATGCAAAAGATCGCTGTAAATGTGGTGTGTTCACACGACGCAAACCCCAATCTTCTACTCGGCCGCCAATTGTCGGTGTAGAAAAGAAATATCAGTGGCAAGCGACTACGCTCCCCGTAAACGTCAAATGGACGAATTGGGTTGTGGTCTGTGTTCGGAACTTGTGTTGCAAAAAACATTCAGACCAACCGCAGGAAACAGAGAAAGCGGTCAAAATGGTGTGGACAGTGGCTGCTAAAGCGAAAGCAGTTTTCTTACGTAAATTTACTGCGAGAGTTGCAGGGCGAACATAACGACTGGCAAAATTATTTGCGGATGGATGTCGAAACTTATAATTATCTCTTAAAGCTTGTAAGCCCTCATATTATGAGAATACGTACTTGTATGAGAAGAGCAATTTCTCCTCATGAACGGCTGGCGGCAACATTAAGATTCCTAGCAACTGGAAGCAGCTACAAGGATTTGGAATTTTCAACTGCAATATCGAAACAAGCGTTGAGTGAAATAATACCCAACGCATGTGAAGCTATTTACTCTGTCTTGAAGGATGACTTCTTTTTATAACAGTAGTTAATTTTCTATTATGTTTTCACACAAATATATTCTTTTGAATAAACTTTTGATAAACGTATGTGAAATATATTGTTTTACATTACCTTGTGTTCCATTTCCTCGCACATTGGCACTCCAATTTCATCTCCAATTGTACTCCTGCTAGGTCTTGGCGTTTCTTGATCACTAAGAAAGTCAAGCAGATCAAAATACCATAACGTTGGCTGGTATACTTGATCTACTCCTACACCAGATCTTCTAGATTAGTGTTTTTGTGTTTGCCGAGGCGTCAACTGCCCGCAGGTTTTCAATTAGAGCATTGTACGTTGCTGTCTTTTTGTCTCGGTCACTGTATTCTTTACTTTTAAATCTTCCACAAACATAGGTGGTTTCTGTATATTTCAATGAATTCACTTACAAACTCTCGAGAACACTGACAAGTATCAGCCATTTTAATGCCCTGCGCGCACAAATACAAACCCTAGACTGTGCAAACAGCTGTTTCGCCCCAGATTTGCGGCGATCTCCTGTCCACACGCTCCAACTTGTCTGCGCAGATGTGGTTTGAACCCACAGATTTGAGAGGTTTCGCTCAAACCTCCAACTCCAACTCCCAGGTTTGCACACACCTCAGGTTGGTGCAAATCTTCTGTCCACACGCAACGATCTGTGTGCGCAGATGTGATGTGCGCAGATGTGATGTGCGCAGACAGATCGTTGCGTGTGGACGGGCCTCTAGTGGCTCAATCCAGCAGACATGCAGGGAGTACTGCTCGATAGTGCTTCATATTTATCATAATCAGTAGAGTCATGATCTGATGCCCTTTACTATTAATACTAATGTTGGTGAGCTAACGTGTAAGTGTCCATGTCCTGGCACCTTACACCATATACGTCCGGCGGGATTCGTGCCGGGCGATGTGGGTGGCCGAACCGTTTGCTCGAATTGTCCAGTATGTCCTTCAAACCAATTGCGAACAATTGTGATTCTGTGCGATAGTGCATTGCCTTCCATAAAAATAAAAGTCTATGAGTGACTGCAGGTGGTCTCAAAGTGTGGCCGAGCGGTTCTAGGCGCTTCAGTCTGGAACCGCGCGACCGCTACGGTCGCAGGTTCGCATACTGCCTCCGGCATGGGTGTGTGTGCTGTCCTTAGGTTAGTTAGGTCTAAGTAGTTCTACGTTCTAGGGGACTGATGACCTCAGATGTTAAGCTCACAGCCATTTGAGCCAATAATCAGTGCCTCCCATGTAAACGCAGCCCACACCTTCATGGAGCTACCACCAGCTCGCACAGTGAACCTGTGTCCACGGTTTTGTGGAGTCCGCCCCCACACTCGAACCCCGCCATCAGCTCTTACCAACTGCAACAGTGACCCAGGGCACTCGCGTCGGTCGCCTGCTGCCACAGCCCATTATGGCCAAATTTCCCCGCACTGTCCTAACAGATGCATTCGTCGCACAAAGTGCCTGCGCTATTTCACAGCGTTCCCTGTGTCTTAGCACAGAACGCAGGTGCCGCTGCTCTCGATCGGTAAGTGAAGGCAGTCGGCCCGTGGTGTGAGAGGTAACGCCTGAAATTTGGACCTCTTGCCACACTCCTGGCACTTAGGATTCCAGAATGTTGCAATCCCTAACGATTTCCGAAACGGAATGTGCGACAAATCTAGCTCCAACTATCATCCCACCTTCAGAGTCTGTTAACTCTCGATGTGCAGCTATAGTGACGCCGGAAACCTTGTCACGTGACTCACTTGAGTACAAATGACGACAGCTCCACCAATGCTCTGTCCTTTGGTATCTCGTGCACGCTACACTGCCGCCACGTGTCACGTGTCACTGTCCCGTGACTTTTCTGACCTCAGTGTATGATGTGCAGCTACTTGAGCAGCACGATGCGCAGACGCGCGCTGCTGGCCACGCCCCTCTGAGGGAGCGACGCTGCGTCGAGCCAGCCCGGTGGCCAAGGGATGTGGATGGGTAGGGGGAGGGGGGGGGGGGGGCAGGAGGCAGGCGTGCGGGGGCAGCTGACGTCATTGCACGGTGATTCCACGAGGAACCGTTGTGTAAGGAAGGAGAAAGACACAGCAGTCCCCAGCAGTTTTTATTTTCGAGTTTGTTTGTGTGGCAATCCTCCGCAGCAACCATATAAATACTTGTTTTGCAAATCAAACTGCCTTTTCCTGGTGCTATTTATTTTATTGAATCCATACGCGTATCGCCTTCTCCTGTTCTAAGGCATCATCAGTGACATCTGTAACGATACAAACAGTTCACCTCACGATTTTTTCTAAAAAAAAGTAATTTGCTGCTCTGCGTTTCCTCACATCTGGTCTGTAGGTCGCACTACCACTTTTGTCACTGTTCTATATTCACCTCTTCGTCTTTTCGCCATCCACTCACTGTTCAGCATGTTTGTCACTCTTTTTGTGGTGGATTATCGTTCTTCTGTCACTCGATACAGCTATTTCGTCGTACACTTCTTTTCACAGCGTAAATATTGCGACTCCATTACGTGTTTCATCGTCTCTGGTACGTTTACCTATCTGCCACCAGCCTAATGAAGTATATGTTCGTTACTAACTTCTGTTTATGATGTTTACACCGTGTGTCTGCGTATCTAATGTTATCTTAAATTGCAACGCAGTTTAATTCGAGTGTGAAGTTCAGAATGTCTTCCAGTAGTTGCTTTGTCACTACTTTGTGAGTAAAGTGCAACCACGTGTTGATCAGTAACTCTAACTAAGATCATCAATCTTAAATGCGAATGTGCGTGAGATTCTAACGTCTCGTCGTGACAATATTTTTCAATATAGCAACTTTTCTTTATGCTCAACCCACGTGGGGTGTACTTTGTGGGACCAGTACCACGTGCTTATACAATGGTTTGACCCATCAGGTTAATAGTAAGACGACAGTAACCTGTTCGAGTTTTTTCTTTTGTAAATTGCGTTTCGATGTAATTTATTTTAATTATCAAAATTATTGAGGAGTTACACTCTTTGTGTAAACCAAGTTGACCACGTGAAGCATGTGGTGTAATCATCAAAGTAGCCCTCAGCTATTCTTTTCGGGAAGATTTCACAGAGAGTTAGTATGAATTTAGTATACCAGTGTGTGGCAATTTCATGACGGACAGGATTGCGCTACGAACGTAACTTCTTTGGGTGAAAGTTGAATCGGTTGGTTGTGGTTAATTTCCTCTTGCATATGTTTCAACATTCTTCGTGTGTTATTTTATGAATGCAGTGTTGTATGCAGTCTCCCAATCTTGGCTCCATATTTGATGTGTTCCGTAAGATTACAAACTCACATTTTCACAATCCTAAATAAGGCACCAGTTTAGTTATGAATCAAGTTTAATATGCTGAAAATTTAACGGAACAATGATCAATGTTAAAGTAAATGTCCAAATATAAACTGATTTATTTCTTTTTATTTAAATTGTCTTTTTACATATATATCACCGGTTATCGTAAGATGACTACTAAAAGATTACAATTAATGTTAGTCTGGTTGGGAATTTGGTAAACTAGACTGGATACCTGGTGAAACAGTTGCTCAGTAATGCAAGGATAACTTCCCCAGATAGCTCACAGCTTTTAACCCGCTTTTATTGTCTTGAATATCAGCACCGCTTTCAGAACAACTTAAAGCAGCAACATTACAACACTAATCCGCCGGGCGCATTCCTGCTGGGGACGGGCACGCCTTCCTGCTCTGGAAGCAAAGCGTTAGACCGCACGGCCGACCGGGCTGTCAAAGCTGGAGGTACTGGAAAGAAGAATACTGCGGAAAATCGTGGGTCCAACGCAGGTTGAAACTGGCTGGAAGCTTCGGAGCAAAAATGAAACCTACAGAAAGCTTGAAAAAATCTCGGAGACCGTGAAAAAGAGGAGGTTGCCATTTCTAGGACACCTGTACAGAATGGAGAAAACCAGACTAACCAAAAGGATATTCGACTATCTGTGGAAAAAGAAGACAACAACGACTTGGATTAAAGAAGCTCGTAAAGATCTGCAAAGATTCAACATGGAGCAAGTTCAGATGTTAAATAGGGATACATGTCCGACAATGATTCAAAATTTGTAAGGTTTTCAAGTGGAAATAACTAACAAGGGAACCTCCCCATCGCACCCCCTCAGATTTAGTTATAACTTGGCACAGTGGATAGGCCTTGATAAACTGAACACAGATCAATTGAGAAAACAGGAAGAAGTTGTGTGGAACTGTGAAAAAATAAGCAAAATGTACAAACTGAGTAGTCCATGCGTAAGATAGGCAACATCAAGGATAGAACGAGCTCGCGAGCGCCGTGGTCCCGTGGTTAGCGTGAGCAGCTGCGGAACGACAGGTCTTTGGTTCAAGTCTTCCCTCGAGTGAAAAGTTTATTTTCTTTATTTTCGCAAAGTTATGATCTGCCCGTTCGTTCATTGACGTCTCTGTTGACTGTAATAAGTTTAGTGTCTGTGTTTTGCGACCGCATCGCAAAACCGTGCGATTAGTAGACGAAAGGACGCGCCTCTCCAATCGGAACCGAAAACGTTTGATCGCAAGGTCATAGGTCAACCGATTCCTCCACAAGAAAACACATGTGATATATTCTATACGACACTGGTGACGGCATGTGCGTCATATGACAGGAATATGTTGTGGACCCACCTAACTTGTACACTTGGCGAATGGGTAAAAAGATTCTTCTACCTTGCCCGATTTAGGTTTTCTTGTGGATGTGATAATCACTCCCAAAAAAGTGATGAAAACGTAAGAGTTTGTCACATAAACTGAAAATAAAAAATTAAAGTTCTCACTCGATGGAAGATTTGAACCAACGACCTTTCGTTCCGCAGCTGCTCACGTTACCACGAGACCACGGCGCTGCTGCGGTCCCAGCGTCCTTGATGTTGCCTATCTTGCCATGAACTACTCAGTTTGTATATTTTGCTTATTTTTTCACAGTTCCGCACAACTTCTTCCTGTTTTCTCAATTGATCTGTGTTCAGTTTTTGAAGGCCTATCCACTGTGCCAACTTATAACTAAATCTGAGGGGGGTGCGATGGGGAGGTTCCCTTGTAGGAAGACTGGAAAAGCCTGGACAGATGAACGGAAGCAACTGTACAGAGTTCATTTGGAGTGAGTTCTGGAGAAAGAGGAGACTCGAGACAAAGAAGGAATGCGTGATCCTAAGTGTTCAATTCGAAAGTAAAAAAAAATGCATTATGTGATTATGTAATGATTACTGATGTGTTACTGTAATACAGTTTTTGTGATTGTGATTGTCCTGTTGTTAACTAAGAATTCACTTTCTTCACACGCAGTTTTCGTAAGGTGTAGTTACTCATTGGTTCTATACGGTGGGCTACAAGTAATAGCGAACACCCGCAACAAGGCAGTGGCGGAGTGTGGTCTGGGTTAGCATTACAAAGGGTCACCGTAGTAGGGGTGGCAATAAACGACCGGTTGAAACCGATACCGCTATTTTGTTTCTGAAAAAGTGGGATTTTTGGTATTTGTTTGGTCTCGGTTATAGAACATTTTTTATTTTTTACGAATAACCGCGTAAAGAATAGAAATATCAATTAGGTGTATAGCAGCGTATCTAAAATTCATGATTTTTAAATAAACCTTTAAAAAAAACTTATAATTGTTGAATGTGATTTTCACTCTGCAGCGGTGTGTGCGCTGATATCAAACTTCCCGTTAGATGAAAACTGTGTGCCGGACCGAGACTCGAACTCGGGACCTTTGCCTTTCACGGGCAAGTGCCTACCAACTGAGCTGCTGAAGCACCGCTCACGACCCGCACTTGCCCGCGAAAGGCAAAGGTCCCGCGCTCGAGTCTCGGTCCGGCACACAGTTTTAATCTGCCAGGAAGTTTCACGTGTAATTGTTATTTGTAAAATTTGCATTGCTTCGAAATATTGCGTTATTATAAAAATTGCAATGCTCCCTTTGCTTCAAATGAGTAAGAACGGGAGGAGCCAAAACAAACTTGCGACGCCATGTAAGGAGAAAATTTGTAATTTAACAATTCGTTCGTTGACTACAGTAAAAACTGAAAGTAGCCGATACGTTGCCATAGTCTACGTGATACGCCTTGCCTGTAGCCCTTGAAAACGGATAAATTGCCACGAAAAACAGTTTTCTTCAACCTCAGTTTTCATCCATTAGCACTGACTATTGCTAATGCCCAAATAGTGGTTTGAGCCTCGATTACAACATGATTATTGAGCAGAGTTTCAAAAAATTAAAAAATTGTGGATGGATAAAGTTTTCTTTTTATTTGCCTATGTAATTTTGTGTTTTGATTCTATGTACCGAAGGAGTGTCCATTTTTCTGTCTTCGTTCCATTTATATGTTTATTACAGGAAATAAAAAACCGGAAACTTGTTGCTTTGAACGGTTTTAATCCTCAGGCTAAACTGCCGTTGAAAGAACCGTTACAGCCGAAAACCGGTTGTTTCAGCAATAACCGCCAACCCTGCGCTGTACACACCTCCCGGCTGTTGAGGCCAGGCTCACCCTTCTCAGGTACAGGGTCGAGATTCTGCAGCCAACAGTCGGATCGCACCGCCAACATTTTGGTGACACATTCGTCTCGTCGGGTGGTGACTTCGGAGCTGATCCTCGTGTCCTCGTGAACACGTTCCTCCTCCAGCACGGTAGGATCACCAGAATGAAGCGCCCTTTCATTTCCCTCGACATGAAGACCGTCGAACATGTGTGGGGTCGATTCAAACAGTCTGTGTGTGGACCACGTACTCTGCACCACCGAGGAGTTGGACAATTCGGGCGAGGTTGGGTCGAAGGTCTCGTCGATCGTTTGCCACAATAACGTGAAGCCTCTGAAAAACGCAGTACTTCAAAATTGAATTTGTGTTTTAGTTGCTTTAGAGGTACTTTCACTGGCAATGATATCCTCAGCAACGCCATCTCTTCGTCCATGTCCTCCACACCAACTCTCTGACCATATGTTCCTGCCCCTCCCTCTGACCATACCATCATCTCCCTGTAACGTCCCATCTCTCCTCCCCCTCTTCCTTTCACCTCCCCCCCCCCCCTGCTCACTGCACCTATACACCTTCCATCAGACGCATGCATCTTCCCCTTCTGCCCTGTTTCCATCCATTTCGTCCTACCTTTAACTCTGTCCATCCTCTCCTCCATCCTTCTCAATCTGCTCGCACCTACACACATCGGCACATGTAGCCCCTGCAATACAATTAAGCTGGCTCATTCCACTACTGCACTATGCTTGTCATGCAGAGCACCCTGCACTTCAGCAGATTGAAAATCCTTCATTTGTCCCTAACATACAGGCTGCCAAGCAGGTCGAAAAAGCAAGCTGATACTACTCCAGCACAATACAATAGTCATGCAGGGCAGCTAACATTTCAGGGGCCTGGAAAACTGTTCTTTGCCACTGACATGTAGGTGACCTGCAAAACAGGTTGATTTGGGAGGCCAATGCTGTTCCCACGCAACATGCATGTTGTGCAATCAGCCTACATGTCAGGGACTGGAAAAACACATTTGTCGGTATCTCCGCCCATGTTGGAGCTACGATGTTACGAGCCCCACAATGGTGGTACTTGTGAGGCTTGCTGTTTCTGTGCCACATTCGGTTGAAATCAGTTCAAGAGCTCGGGAGGAGACTGTGGACATACACGAGTACACTCTGCTTGACATATATAACTTATTATTATTACTATTATTATTATTTCCTTTATCAGACGTTAGTCTGGTTAAAAATGGAAGGTGACGCGGACCTTGATCAAGCGTGACTTCCTTTTAACTGTACGGTATATGTTACATTGCATTTATGAACTTTTGGGTAATTGAACATGTATCAATAATTACAGATTTCTGTAGTTGTGTATATATATAAGTTTGGATGTAGCTGTATTGCGTTGATGTACTGGTGGATATTGTGTGGTATGACTCCTGTAGTTGATAGTATAATTGGTATAATGTCAACTTTATCCTGATGCCACATGTCCTTGACTTCCTCAGCCACTTGGATGCATTTTTCAATTTTTTCTCCTGTTTTCTTCTGTATATTTTTGTTGTATTGGGTATGGATATTTCGATTAGTTGCGTTAATTTCTTCTTTTTATTGGTGAGTATGATGTCAGGTTTGTTATGTGGTGCTGTTTTATCTGTTATAATGGTTCTGTTCCAGTATAATTTGTATTCATCATTCTCCAGTACATTTTGTGGTGCATACTTGTATAGGGGAACGTGTTGTTTTATTAGTTTATGTCGTATGGCAAGTTGTTGATGCATTATTTTTGCTACATTGTCATGTTTTCTGGTGTATTCTGTATTTGCTAGTATTGTGCATCCACTTGTGATGTGATCTACTGTTTCTATTTGTTGTTTGCAAAGTCTGCATTTATCTGTTGTGATATTGGGATCTTCAATAATATGCTTGCTGTAATATCTGGTGTTTATTGTTTGATCCTGTATTGCCATCACGAATCCTTCCGTCTCACTGTATATAATGCCTTGATCGGATGCGTCTTGATCGATGTGTGGCTGTGTTAGATGATACGGGTGCTTGCCATGCAGTATTTTCTTTTTCCAATTTACTTTCTTCGTATCTGTTGATGTTATGTGATCTAAAGGGTTGTAGAAGGGGTTATGAAGTTGCAATGGTGTAGCCGATGTATTTAGATGAGTGATTGCTTTGTGTATTTGGCTAGTTTCTGCTCGTTCTATAAAGAATTTTCTTAAATTGTCTACCTGTCCATAATGTAGGTTTTTTATGTCGATAAATCCCCTTCCTCCTTCCTTTCTGCTCAATGTGAATCTTTCTGTTGCTGAATGTATGCGATGTATTCTATATTTGTGGCATTGTGATCGTGTAATACAGAGTGCTTCTAGGTCTGTGTTACTCGATTTCACTACTCCAGATGAGTAGGTAGATATTGGTATAGCATAAGTATTCATAGCTTTTGTCTTGTTTCTTGCTGTCAATTCTGTTTTCAGTATTTTTGTCAGTCTTTGTCTATATTTTTCTTTTAGTTCTTCTTTAATATTTGTATTATCTATTCCTATTTTTTGTCTGTATCCTAGATATTATTATTATTATTATTATTATTGTATACCTCCATAACTGAGTGGTCAGTGCAGCTGACTCTCATACGGAGGACCTGGCTTGGATTGCTGATAACTGCCATAGATATTTCCCTGGGGTTAAGACTGACATGGTATGCACACTGTCTTTTAGTGCCAACTGTGGAGCTACCACACCAAACAGTACTGGCTGGGAGAATCGTGTGCTGATCTCCACCTGTGCGTACCATCCCCAATGATGGAAGACGGCTCAGTGGGCTGTCAGTACCGATGGGGTTCATCAGGGTGTGTGTGTGTGTGTGTGTGTGTGTGTGTGTGTGTGTGTGTGGTGTTAACATTTTTCTAAATTATTATTTTGTCTGGCTCAATAGCGTGGTGCAAGTCTTTCAATTGGATGCGACTTCAAATTGTGTATCCCTA
Organism: Schistocerca americana; assembly: GCF_021461395.2. Classification (NCBI taxonomy): domain Eukaryota; kingdom Metazoa; phylum Arthropoda; class Insecta; order Orthoptera; family Acrididae; genus Schistocerca; species Schistocerca americana. The sequence goes on along the minus strand of NW_025726269.1, from coordinate 77,100 downwards.
ACCTACCGCATTTACCTGACCAGGAACAGGTGATGTCCAGTTTAACTCCACACAGAAACCCTGATGAACCCATAGGTGCCGACTGAGTCATCCTCCATCACTGGAGATGGTATGCAGGGGTGGTGATCAGGACACCGTCCTCCCTGCCAGTACTGTTTGGTGTGATAGCAGTTCAGTTGGCGCTACAGAACTCTGTGCACCGCATGCCAGCCCTATCACCAAGAAAATATCTGTGGGAGTTATTGGCAATCGAAGCCAGGTCCTCTATGTGAGAGACAGCTGTACTGTCCTCTCAGTTAATGATGCAGAGAATAATAATCACAATAATGTGTTGTATGTATCAAGCAGAGTGTACGTGTGTGTGTGTATGTGTGTGTGTGTGTGTGTGTGTGTGTGTGTGTGTCTGGGGTCTCCTCCTGAACTATTGAACTACTTTGAACCAGATACGGCACAGAAACATCAGGTGTCATCGGTATCGCCACTGTGAGGCTCATAACCTTGTAGCTCGAATAGGGGCGGAAATGCAGACAAACATGTTTTATCCAGCCACTGGCATATACCAGCTGTGCCGGTAGGAAATGAGCGTTTCTTGTGAAATTGAAACACTAATTTTGAATTGAAAAGTAAAAACATTTTATTCAAAGTACTGACCATTGCTTTCTATACATTTTAACCACCTTTCTGGCACTCTGTGGACACCACGCCAATAGAAATGCCTTTTGAAGCAAACCAATCAGACACCTAATTTTCGACTTCTTCGTAGGAATCAGTGTTCCTCAGCCAATGCGTGTCCCATTGATGAAAACAAATGGTAGCCGGAAGGGGCAAAGTCTGGTGAATTTGGCGGGTGGGGTAGCAGCTCCCAGCCAAGTGTTTTGATTGTATCCTGAACCAGTTTCGCTTTATGTGCAGGTGCATTGTCGTGTAAAAAAATTACTTTGCCATGTCTTCGGACCCATTCTGGTCTTTTTTCGATGAATGCATAGTTCAAATTGCTGATTTGTCGTCTGTAGCGATTAGTATTCACAGATTCACCGGGTTTTAGAAGCTCATGATACACCACACCTTTCTGATCCCACCAAACACAGAGCACTGTCTTCTTGCCGAATTGATCTTGTTTTGCAGTCGATGTTGATGGTTGTCTCGGATTAACCCATGATTTTTCCCGTTTAGGATACTTAAAATAATTCCTTTTCAATCGCCAGTAACGATTCGATGCAAAATTGATTTTCTTTCATATCTTTGAAGCAAAATTTGACAAATGGTTTTTAGGTCTTCCATCTGCCTTTCATTCAATTCATGTGGCACCCATTTTCCACACTTTCGGATCTTTCCCATAGCTTTCAAACGGTGAGAAATTGTGTGTTGTGCAACATTTAACATTGCCGCCATTTGCTTCTGACTCAAATTATCATCTTTATCCAATATAGCTTGCAATTCGGCGTCTTTGAACTGTTTTGGTGGTCTTCGACGTTCTTAATTTCTTACATCAAAATCATTATTTCTGAACCGCTGAAACCACCTTTTACATGTTGATTCTGATAGAGCATTCAATGCGACTCTGCATCACTTTTTTTTTTCTTCAAATGAAAACAAAATGTTAATGGTTTCCGCAAATCATCACTTTCTGGTACAAAATTCGACATTGTTAACACGATGAAAACATATGATGTTCTTTGTTCCATGACTTGATGTATACTAAATATCTTTGACAGATGTCATACCAACCAAACAAACAAAAAATTAAGGCTCGTTGACAACAAATGTTCCGTATCGACACATTTGAATCTTAACGCTCATTTCATACCGGTGAAGAAGAATGGGTAGCTTTGAGGGATGAAGTAGTAAAGGCAGAAGAGGATCAAATAGGTAAAAAGACGAGGGCTGGTAGAAATCCTTGGGTAACAGAAGAAATATTGAATTTAATTGATGAAAGGAGAAAATATAAAAATGCAGTAAATGAAGCAGGCAAAAAGGAATACAAACGTCTCAAAAATGAGATCGACAGGCAGTGCAAAATGGCTAAGCAGGGATGGCTGGAGGACAAATGTAAGGATGTAGAGGCTTGTCTCACTAGGGGTAGGATAGATACTGCCTACAGGAAAATTAAAGAGACCTTTGGAGCGAAGAGAACCACTTGTATGAATATCAAGAGCTCAGATGGCAACCCAGTTCTAAGCAAAGAAGGGAAGGCAGAAAGGTGGAAGCAGTATATAGAGGGTTTATACAAGGGCGATGTACTTGAGGACATCATCATCATCATCATCATCCTTTAAGACTGATTATGCCTTTCAGCGTTCAGTCTGGAGCATAGCCCCCCTTATAAAATTCCTCCATGATCCCCTATTCAGTGCTAACATTGGTGCCTCTTCTGATGTTAAACCTATTACTTCAAAATCATTCTTAACCGAATCCAGGTACCTTTTCCTTGGTCTGCCCCGACTCCTCCTACCCTCTTCTGCTGAACCCATGAGTCTCTTGGGTAACCTTGCTTCTCCCATGCGTGTAACATGACCCCACCATCTAAGCCTGTTCGCCCTGACTGCTACATCTATAGAGTTCATTCCCAGTTTTTCTTTGATTTCCTCATTGTGGACACCCTCCTGCCATTGTTCCCATCTACTAGTACCTGCAATCATCCTAGCTACTTTCATATCCGTAACCTCAACCTTATTGATAAGATAACCTGAATCCACCCAGCTTTCGCTCCCATACAGCAAAGTTGGTCGAAAGATTGAACGGTGCCCAGATATCTTAGTCTTGGTACTGACTTCCTTCTTGCAGAAGATAGTAGATCGTAGCTGAGCGCTCACTGCATTAGCCTTGCTACACCTCGCTTCCAGTTCTTTCACTATGTTGCCATCCTGTGAGAATATGCATCCTAAGTACTTGAAACCGTCCACCTGTTCTAACTTTGTTCCTCCTATTTGGCACTCAATCCGTTTATATTTCTTTCCCACTGACATTACTTTCGTTTTGGAGATGCTAATCTTCATACCATAGTCCTTACATTTCTGATCTAGCTCGGAAATATTACTCTGCAAACGTTCAATCGAATCTGCCATCACAACTAAGTCATCCGCCTATGCAAGACTGCTTATTTTGTGTTCACATATCTTAATCTCACCCAGCCAGTCTATTGTTTTCAACATATGATCCATAAATAATATGAACAACAGTGGAGACAGGTTGCAGCCTTGTCTTACCCCTGAAACTACTCTGAACCATGAACTCAGTTTACCGTCAACTCTAACTGCTGCCTGACTATCCATGTAAAGACCTTTAATTGCTTGCAAAAGTTTGCCTCCTATTCCATAATCTCGTAGAACAGACAATAACTTCCTCCTAGGAACCCGGTCATATGCCTTTTCTAGATCTATAAAGCATAGATACAATTCCCTGTTCCACTCATAACACTTCTCCATTATTTGTCGTAAGCTAAAGATCTGGTCCTGACAACCTCTAAGAGGCCTAAACCCACACTGATTTTCATCCAATTGCTCCTCAACTAATACTCGCACTTTCCTTTCAACAATACCTGAGAAGATTTTACCCACAACGCTGATTAAAGAGATACCTCTGTAGTTGTTACAATCTTTTCTGTTTCCATGTTTAGAGATTGGTGTGATTACTGCTTTTGTCCAGTCTGATGGAACCTGTCCCGACTCCCAGGCCATTTCAATTATCCTGTGTAGCCATTTAAGACCTGACATTCCACTGTACTTGATGAGTTCCGACTTAATTTCATCCACCCCAGCTGCTTTATTGCACTGCAATCTATTGACCATTTTCTCCACTTCCTCAAACGTGATCCTATTTCCATCATCATTCCTATCCCATTGTACCTCGAAATCTGAAACATTACTGATCGTATTTTCACCTACATTGAGCAACTCTTCAAAATATTCCCTCCATCTGCCCAAGGCATCCACAGGATTCACCAGCAGTTTTCCTGACCTGTCCAAAATACTTGTCATTTCCTTCTTACCTCCCTTTCGAAGACTGCTAATTACACTCCAGAATGGTTTTCCAGCAGCTTGACCCAATGTCCCCAACCTGTTTCCAAAGTCTTCCCAAGATTTCTTCTTGGATGCTGCAATTATCTGTTTGGCTTTGTTTCTTTCTTCAACATAACTTTCTCTGTCTACCTGAGTTCTAGTATGTAGCCATTTTTGATACGCCTTCTTTTTCCTTTTACAGGCTGCCTTGACTGTGTCATTCCACCAAGCTGTTTGCTTCCTCCTACTTTTACACACTACTGTTCCAAGTCATTCTTTAGCCACTTCTAGTACTGTGTCCCTGTACCTTGTCCATTCCTTTTCCAATGACTGTAATTGACTACATTCAACTAACTGGTACCTTTCTGAGATCGCTGTTATGTACTTGTGCCTGATTTCCTTATCCTGAAGTTTCTCCACTCTTATCCTCCTACATACGGACCTGACCTCCTGCACTTTCGGCCTCGCAATCCCAATTTCACTGCAGATTAAATAATGATCAGTGTCATCAAAGAATCCCCTGAATACACGTGTGTCCCTCACAGCCTTCCTGAATTCCTGATCTGTTATTATATAGTCAATGACAGATTTGGTTCCCCTGCTTTCCCAAGTATACCGGTGAATGTTCTTATGTTTAAAAAAGGAGTTTGTGATTACTAAGCCCATACTGGCACAGAAATCCAAGAGTTGCTGCCCGTTCCTGTTGGCCTCCATATCCTCTCCAAATTTACCCATAACCTTTTCATACCCTTCTGTTCGATTTCCAATCCTGGCGTTAAAATCACCCATGAGCAGAACACTGTCCTTGTCCTTTACTCTAACAACTACATCACTGAGTGCCTCATAAAAACTATCCATCTTATCTTGATCTATCCCTTCACAATGCGAATATACTGACACAATCCTAATTTTCTTCCTAGACACTGTCAAATCTATCCACATCAGTCGTTCGTTTACATACCTTATTGCAACTACGCTGGGTTCCATTTCTTTCCTGATGTAAAGCCCTACATCCCATTGTGCTATTCCTGCTTTGACTCCTGACAAGTAGACCTTGTATTCTCCCACTTCTTCTTCTTTCTCACCCCTTACCCGAATGTCACTAACAGCTAAAACATCCAGCCCCATCTTATTTGCAGCCTCTGCCAGCTCTACCTTCTTCCAAGAGTAGCCCCCACTGATATTAATAGCTCCCCATCTCACTACCATTTGTTTGCCAAGTCGTATCTTAAAGGTCCCTGGTTTGTCAGTTAGAGGTGGGACTCCGTCACCTCCAAAGGTCCGAGGCATTTTGCTCTGATTGTTGCCAGCATCATATTTAAAGTACCAGGGAAGCAGGTTGCTAGCCTTACTTGCCCCGAGTCCCATTGGGTTTTACCCCTAACGGCTGAGGGACTAACCGGTGGATTTGGTAGTCTTTGCCGTATGAGCACAAAGGTGACCACGACTCAGAATATGTCCGAGATGCCCAGCCTTATTCCAAAGTAACTGGTATCCCGACTGTCGGGACCACTTACTTGGCCACTCATACGTTGCCCGTGGTTCATGAACTAGGACATGACTACAGGAACCCACACCATGAGGACAATATTATGCAAATGGAAGAGGATGTAGATGAAGACGAAATGGAGATAAGATATTGCGTGAAGAGTTTGACAGAGCACTGAAAGATCTGAGTCGAAACAAGGCCCCGGGAGTAGACAACATTCCATTAGAACTACTGATGCCCTTGGGAGAGCCAGTCATGACAAAACTCTGCCATCTGGTGAGCAAGATGTATGAGACAGGCGAAATACCCACAGACTTCAAGAAGAATATAATAATTCCAATCCCAAAGAAAGCAGGTGTTGACAGATGTGAAAATTACCGAACTATCAGTTTAATAAGTCACAGCTGCAAAATACTAACGCGAATTCTTTACAGACGAATGGAAAAACTGGTAGAAGCCGACTTCGTGGAAGATCAGTTTGGATTCCGTAAAAATGTTGGAACACGTGAGGCAATACTAACCTTACGACTTATCTTAGAACAAAGATTAAGAAAAGGCAAACCTACGTTTCTAGCATTTGTAGACTTAGAGAAAGCTTTTGACAATGTTAACTGGAATACTCTCTTTCAAATTCTGAAGGTGGCAGGTATAAAATACAGGGAGCGAAAGGCTATTCACAATTTGTACAGAAATCAGATGGCAGTTATAAGAGTCGAGGGTCATGAAAGGGAAGCAGTGGTTGGGAAAGGAGTGAGACAGGATTGTAGCCTCTCCGCGATGTTATTCAATCTGTATATTCAGCAAGCAGTAAAGGAAACAAAAGAAAAATTCGGAGTAGGTATTAAAATTCATGGAGAAGAAGTAAAAACTTTGAGGTTCGCCGATGACATTGTAATTCTGTCAGAGACAGCAAAGGACTTGGAAGAGCAGTTGAACGGAATGGACAGTGTCTTGAAAGGAGGATATAAGATGAACATCAACAAAAGCAAAACGAGGATAATGGAATGTAGTCATATTAAATCGGGTGATGCTGAGGGAATTAGATTAGGAAATGAGACACTTAAAGTAGTAACGGAGTTTTGCTATTTAGGGAGTAAAATAGCTGATGATGGTCGAAGTATAGAGGATATAAAATGTAGGCTGGCAATGGCAAGGAAATGGTTTCTGAAGAAGAGAAATTTGTTAACATCGAGTATAGATTTAAGTGTCAGGAAGTCGTTTCTGGAAGTATTTGTATGGAGTGTAGCCATGTATGGAAGTGAAACATGGACGATAACCAGTTTGGACAAGAAGAGAATAGAAGCTTTCAAAATGTGGTGCTACAGAAGAATGCTGAAGATATGGTGGGTATATCACGTAACTAATGAGGAGGTATTGAATAGGATTGAGGAGAGGAGAAGTTTGTGGCACAACTTGAGTAGAAGAAGGGATCGGTTGGTAGGGCATGTTTTGAGGCATCAAGGGATCACAAATTTAGCATTGGAGGGCAGCGTGGAGGGTAAAAATCGTAGAGGGAGACCAAGAGATGAATACACTAAGCAGATTCAGAAGGATGTAGGTTGCAGTAGGTACTGGGAGATGAAGAAGCTTGCACAGGATAGAGTAGCGTGGAGAGCTGCATCAAACCAGTCTCAGGACTGAAGACCACAACAACAACAACAACAACACCTGGTAGGCTGATGGCACAAGAGGCATGTTGTGTGGGAACAGCATCGGCCTGCCAAATCAATCATGTATGTCACTCCTCATGGCCCCTCACATTGTTCACAAGTGGAGCAAACACACTACTGGCCATTAAAATAGCTACACCAAGAAGAAATGCAGATGATACACGGGTATTCATTGGACAAATGTATTATAGTAGAACTGACATGTGACTACATTTTCACGCAATTTGGGTGCATAGATCCTGAGAAATCAGTACCCAGAACAACCACGTCTGGCCGTAATAACGGCCTTGAAACGCCCGGGCATTGGGTCACACAGAGCTTGGATGGCGTGTACAGGTACAGCTGCCCATGCAACTTCAACACGATACCACAGTTGATCAAGAGTTGTGACTGGCGTATTGTGACGACCCAGCTGCCCGGCCACCATTGACCAGACGTCGGTGAGAGATCTGGAGAATGTGCTGGACAGGGCAGCAGTCGGCCATTTTCTGTATCCAGGAAGGCCCGTACAGGACCTGCGACATGCGGTCGTGCATTATCCAGCTGAAATGTAGGGTTTCGCAGGGATCGAATGAAGGGTAGAGCCACGGGTCGCAACACATTTGAACTGTAACGTCTCCTGTTCAGAGTGGCGTCAATGCGCACAAGAGGTGACCGAGACGTGTAACAAATGGCATCCCATAACATCACGCCTGGTGATACGCCAGTATGGCGATGACGAATACACGTTTTCAACGTGCGTTCAAAGCGATGACGCCAAACACGGATGCGACCATCATGATGCTGTAAACAGACCTGGATTCATCCGAAAAAATGACGCTTTGCGATTCGTGCACCCAGGTTGGTGGTCGAGTACACCATCGCAGGCGCTCCTGTCTGTGATGCAGCATCAAGGATAACCGCAGATACGGTCTCCGAGCTGATAGTCCATGCTGCTGCGATCGTCGTCGAACTGTTCGTGCGGATGGTTGTTGTCCTGCAAACGTCCCCATCTGTTGAGTCAGTGATCGAGACGTGGCTGGACGATCGGTTACAGCCATGCGGATGAGATGCCTGTCATCTCGACTGCTAGTGATACGAGGCCGTTGGTATCCAGCACGGCGTTCCGTATTACCCTGCCGAACCCACCGATTCATTTATTGTGCTAACAGTCATTGGATCTCGACCAACGCGAGCAGCAATGTCGCGACACGATAAACCGCAATCGCGATTGGCTACAATCCGACCTTTATCAAAGTCCGAAACGTGATGGTACGCATTTCGTCTCCTTACACGAGGCATCACAACAACGTTTCACCAGGCGACGCCGGTTAACTGCTGTTTGTGTGTGAGAAATCGGTTGGAAACTTTCCTCGTGTGAACACGTTGTAGGTGTCGCCACCGGCGCTAACCTTGTGTGAATGCTCTGAAAAGCTAATCACTTGCATATCCCAGCATCTTCTTCCTGTCGGTTAAATTTCGCGTCTGTAGCACGTCATCTTCGTGGTGTAGCGATTTTAATGGCCATTAAGTATTATTAAAACAGTGCACACGTGTGCCACGTTCCTGAGGACGGACAGAAACAGTACGTGCTGCCACCGCCAGCGAATACTTGGCCCGCGCCTGTGCCGTTACTCCCTAGTCGGAGCTCGCGCCGCGACTCTGATGACGTCGAGCCGTAATGTTTCTTTCCGCCTCGCTGCAGCCGTCACCGCGTGCGACAGACAACCTGTGGAGTGGGCGTTATTTCGGTGCGCGTGCCCCGGTTCAGGGCTCGGTGGCGCCGTGGCGCAGCCAGGGAGCCGACGCCGCGCGCCGCTGATTTGTGACGCGCAGGTGCGGCCGGCGCGTCGCCAGGTGGCTGGCTGGGTGGAGGACTCAGACGCGTGTGTGTGCGTGCGTCCGGCGGCGGCAATTACGGCGGCCGTGCCCGAGCTGTGCTGCCGCTCAATTAGCCGCGCCTATTATTACACGGCGTGGCGCGGTGTTGGGAGGGGGGTGAGGGGGAGAGGAAGTAGCGGCCAGCGTCGCGGCGCCGCGCGTCGTCTGTAATGAAGACGGACGGCCGCGTCTCCTCATTTCCGGCAGGCGAAGGCAGCTGTGTGCTGTGCAGCGGCAGCCCGAGAGGCAGCCACCGGCCGGCAGTGGGGGAGTGGTCGGCGCCGTACGGGGTGGCTACCGGCGGGAGACGAGTAAAAGGGAGGATCTGCGAAATTACACACCAATATCCATCAATTCTGTTTGGCGCAGAATCCTTGTTCTCACAAGGGAACCTCCCCATCGCACCCCCCTCAGATTTAGTTATAAGTTGGCAAAGTGGATAGGCCTTGAAAAACTGAACACAGATCAATCGAGAAAACAGCAAGAAGTTGTGTGGAACTGTGAAAAAAACTAGCAAAATATACAAATTGAGTAGTCCATGCGCGAGACAGTCAGCAGCAAGGTGACCTCATGAGCGCCGTGGTCCCGTGGTTAGCGTGAGCAGCTGCGGAACGAGAGGTCCTTGGTTCAAGTCTTCCCTCGAGTGCAAAAGTTTAATTTTTTATTTTCAGACAATTATCAAAGTTCAGGCACTCACACATAATCAACTTCGCTCTCCAAAATTGCAGGACATGTTCAGATTTGCTTGGACATATGCAGGATTTGAAGGTCTACACACGGAAAAATTTGAAGACGTCAAAAACATATGTTTTGACAGAGCACAGGGAAAACTGTGCGACTGTGAAACTGTTGCATTCATTTGTTGCAGTTTATGTGACAAACTCTTATGTTTTCATCACTTTTTGGGAGTGATTATCACATCCACAAGAAAACCTAAATGGGGCAAGGTAGAAGAATCTTTTTACCCATTCGCCAAGTGTACAAGTTAGGTGGTGAGTCGACAACATATTCCTGTCACGTGACGCACATGCCGTCACCAGTGTCGTATAGAATATATCGGACGTGTTTTCCTGTGGAGGAATCGGTTGACCCATGACCTTGCGATCACATGTTTTCGGTTCCCATTGGAGAGGCACGTCCTTTGGTCTACTAATCGCACGGTTTTGCGGTGCAGTTGCAAAACACAGACACTAAACTTATTACAGTGAACAGAGACGTCAATGAACGGACAGATCATAACTTTGGGAAAATAAACTTTGCACTCGAGGGAAGACTTCAACGAAGGACCTCTCGTTCCGCAGCTGCTCACGCTAACCACGGGAACACGGTGCTCCTGAGCTCACGTTATCCTTGATGTTGCCTGTCTTGCGCATGGACTACTCAGTTTGTATATTTTCTGTGGTGTCACCGCCAGACACCACACTTGCTAGGTGGTAGCCTTTAAATCGGCCGCGGTCCATTAGTATACGTCGGACCCGCGTGTCGCCACTGTCAGTGATAGCAGACCGAGCGCCACCACACGGCAGGTCTAGAGAGACTTCCTAGCACTCGCCCCAGTTGTACAGCCGACGTAGCTAGCTACAGTTCACTGACCAATACGCTCTCATTTGCCGAGACGATAGTTAGCATAGCCTTCAGCTACATTTGCTACGACGTAGCAAGGCGCCGTATTCAATTGATAATTAATATTATGAAGCATGTATCGTAACGAGAGATGTTCTACAATTGTGGATTAAAGTTAAGTATTACATCATCTACGTACTTTATTGCAATTCTCAAGACATTGTCGTGTTCCAGACCTCACGCCAATCTGCGTGAGCTTAACGCGTGCCTTTCGGCTACTTCCGAGTGGCGTGGCTGTCTTGCTACGCCACTACATTTCCCTTGTTTTTTTTTCATAGTTCCACACAACTTCTTCCTGTTTTCTCGATTGATCTGTGTTCAGTTTTTCAAGGCCTATCCACTGTGCCAACTTATAACTAAATCTGTGGGGGGTGCGATGGGGAGGTTCCCTGTCAGTTCCAATAAAAATGGTTCAAATGCCTCTGAACACTATGGGACTAACTTCTGAGGTCATCAGTCCCCTAGAACATAGGACTATTTAAGGGGGGTAGGACGTCAGACAGGCCGACTTGGAGCTGGAGAGGCAGCACGGGACATTTTAATTTCCACTGTCTATACTTTTACAAATAAATTCGTAAAACTTTGTCCCCATGACCAGGAAGGATTCAGGATTCATACTCATAGCAGTTGAATCTCAAAAAGTAACAGAACACATTTTTTTTTGCATGTGAGATTTCATCATTTTTCACTTATTACTGACTGCATTTGTTGCTATAGGTACACTTTTCTTTCTAAGTAAGAGAGATTCGATGACTTTTGCACAGCATACAAACCATAGTTACAGGTGTATGAAACTCTAGAAGTTATTTAATTTATGAAAAAATGAATGAACTGTTACATTTTAAACTTCATGTTTAGAAAAAATTCAAGTTTTATAGTTAATTATCTCAATTTTTTCCACAGTTTTTTAATACATTTGGAAAATTCTAGAGTTTCATACGCCTGTAAGTACTGTTTGTATGTTATGAAAAATTCATCGAAGAATCTCTCTTATTCAGGAACTAAAGTGTACCTATAGCAACAAATGCAGCCAGTATTAAGTGATACAATGATGAAATTTCACATGTAAAAAAAGGTGTTTTGGTACGTTTTTGAACTTTCACTGCGATGAGTGTGAGTCCTCAATGCTTCCTGGTAATGGTGGCAAAGTTTCATGAATTTATTTGTAAAAGTATAGACAGTGGAAATTAAAATGTCGTGTGGTGACTCTCCTGCTCCAAGTCGGCCCGTTTGATGTCCTATCCCCCATAAACCTAACTAACCTAAGGACATCACACACATCCGTGCGCGAGGCAGGATGCCAACATGCGACCGTAGCGGTCGCGCGGTTCCAGACTGTAGCGCCTAGAACCGCTGGGCCACCCCGGCCGCCTCAATTCGAATCTAATAAACTTTGTAGAGGCTGAGAAGCTCATGTCCGCGAATCGACACGCTTCTAGAAAGCATCACTCGTGCAGAATTCAGCTCGCCCTTTTATCACATGACATACTGAGAACTTCGGATGAAGGGCAACAGGTACACTCCATATTTGTACATTTACGGAAAGTATTTGACACTGTGACCCATAGCAGGATATTAACGAAGGTACGAGCATATGGAAGAAGTTCACAGATATGTGAGTGGCTCGAAGACTTCTTAAATGAGAGAATCCAGTGTGTTGTCCTCGACGCCGAGCGATCATCAGGGACCGAGGGTAGCGTCGGGGGTGCCGCAGGGAAGTGAGATACGTCCGCTGTGGTTCTCCGTACACGTAAATGATTTGGCAGTCAGGGTGGGCAGCAGTCTGCGGTTGTTTTCTGATGACGCCCTGGTGTACGGTAAGGTGTCGAAGGTGCGTGACTTGAAACGTTACAGAAGTTTCGGATCTATAACCTGCAGGTTTCGCTGCTCGCTCGCACCGAGAAATACAAACAGAGGCGGCTTCGCCGCCAATTTTATTGCACGACACGGCCGGCCGCGGGTGCAAAGAAATGTCAGGCTTCATAAAACGTATTTATACAGGGTGTTACAAAAAGGTACGGCCAAACTTTCAGGAAACATTCCTCACACACAAATAAAGAAAAGATGTTATGTGGACATGTGTTAGAGCTCATTTTAGTTTCGTCAGTATGTACTGTACTTCCTCGATTCACCGCCAGTTTGCCCAATTGAAGGAAGGTAATGTTGACTTCGGTGCTTGTGTTGACATGTGACTCATTGCTCGACAGTATTAGCATCAAGCACATCAGTACGTAGCATCAACAGGTTACTGTTCATCACGAACGTGGTTTTACAGTCAGTGCAATGTTTACAAATGCGGAGTTGGCAGATGCCCATTTGATGTAAGGATTAGCACGGGGCAATAGCCGTGGCGCGGTACGTTTGTATCGAGACAGATTTCCAGAACGAAGGTGTCCCGACAGGAAGACGTTCGAAGCAATTGATCTGCGTCTTAGGGAGCACGGAACATTCCAGCCTATGACTCGCGACTGGAGAAGACCTAGAACGACGAGGACACCTGCAATGGACGAGGCAATTCTTCGTGCAGTTGACGATAACCCTAATGTCAGCGTCAGAGAAGTTGCTGCTGTACAAGGTGACGTTGACCACGTCACTGTATGGAGAGTGCTACGGGAGAACCAGTTGTTTCCGTACCATGTACAGCGTGTGCAGGCACTATCAGCAGCTGATTGGCCTCCACGGGTACACTTCTGCGAATGGTTAATCCGACAATGTGCCAATGCTCGTTTCAGTGCAAATGTTCTCTTTACGGATGAGGCTTCATTCCAACGTGGTCAAATAGTAAATTTTCACAATTAACGTGTGTGGGCTGACGAGAATCCGCACGCAATTGTGCAATCACGTCATCAACACATATTTTCTGTGAACGTTTGGGCAGGCATTGTTGGTGGTGTCTCGATTGGGCCCCATGTTCTTCCACCTACGCTCAATGGAGCACGTTATCATGATTTCATTCGGGATAATCTATCTGTGCTGCTAGAACATGTGTCTTTACGACACAACATGTGGTTCGTGCACGATGGAGCTCCTGCACATTTCAGTCGAAGTGTTCGTACGCTTCTCAACAACACATTCGGTGACCGATGGATTGGTAGAGGCGGACCAATTCCATGGCCTCCACGCTCTCCTGACCTCAACCCTCTTGACTTTCATTTATGGGGGCATTTGAAAGCTCTTGTCTACGCAACCCCGGTACCAAATGTAGAGACTCTTCGTGCTCGTATTGTGGACGGCTGTGATACAATATGCCATTCTCCAGGGCTGCATCAGCGCATCAGGGATTCCATGCGACGGAGGGTGGATGCATGTATCCTCGCTAACGGAGGACGTTTTGAACATTTCCTGTAACAAAGTGTTTGAAGTCACGCTGGTACGTTCTGTTGCTGTGTGTTTCCATTCCATGATTAATGTGATTTGAAGAGAAGTAATAAAATGAGCTGTAACATGGAAAGTAAGCGTTTCCGGACACATGTCCTCATAACATATTTTCTTTCTTTGTGTGTGAGGAATGTTTCCTGAAAGCTTGGCCGTACCTTTTTGTAACACCCTGTATATGACGTGTATTATGCATTTCTTGTACGTGGATGTGAATCTGCACACGAACTTTCCTAATCCTCCTCACACCCTTCTGTAAAGCGTGGCCAAATCTTAGTTGGGAAGTAGTTCTGTAGTATAGTAGTGCCAACCTTACTCCTGGGTAGGGGATCAGAGAGACAGCACAGGCAGGTAAAAGTGAAAGACTTTCCAGTGTCACAAGATTTGGGGTGTAGAGGTTGGTCACGGCCAAGTGGTTCGACCACCCCCTCCACCGGGGCCCAGGAAGACCTCCGAGTGTCCGCAATATTCTGGGAGTGTTACAGAAGACGGGTTAGTGAGCAGATTTGCCCTCAGTGCGTCTGTCTCGATGTTATATTTGTACTAATTCTATTATTTCCAGCTTCGGATTGTGTAAGGAAATGAATGTTCTTGTTTAATTTCGGAAATTTGACCACCTGTGTTAGTGTATCTGTCCCCCAGTTTGCCCGTCATCCTCCTCACATAGTGGATGTCCCATGTAAAATATTGGGAGACTTTGGTGGTATACATTTGGCCAACGCAATTCCGTCTTGGCCGTAGAAAGGTGCGTGCATATTAGTATATAATATACCTGAGCCGTAAGTTGTAAAATTGTAATATCTGTAAACTGGAACAATTGCTACAATCGCTGTAAAGTCGAGTGACAATGTTTAAAATAAGGAGGTAATCAATTGTCACCGATCTTTAACATACCCTAAAAAATCACATAGGAGTCTAGTTAAATCAATTCATTTAAAAATAGAAGATATAGAATGCAAGGACCCACGCACCAGCGTGTGAGTGCTCCAGCCCCTTGCCTAGTATCGTACAGAATAGGGCACGCTCTCTAGGTAGCGCTCTCAAGCTCCTCTCCCCAGTTATCCGTTCCGCAATTTTCACTCAGGGTTTGACGACATGAACTTTCATCTTGCGTCCCTAGGCAAAGGGGTCAGACGGGAATCTTTCATACTGTAGGAAGGTACAAGACTGCTCAGACAAAATTTCAGTTGCTGTGATGAATAACACTTAGTCTGAAATGTGGAAAAATGTAAGTTAATGTGGATGCATAGGAAGAACAAACCTTGAGATACAGTACTGTACTAGTAATTGAGAGAAGATAAGGAAAGCGTGTTTCACGTGTAAAGGAGACCACGTATAGGACTCGAGTGCTGCTCGAGTGTTTGGGATCCGTAAAAGGTCGGGCTGAAGGAAGACATCGAAGCAGTTCAGAGGAGGGCTGCTAGATTTGTTACCGGTAGGTTCGTACAAGACCTGTTACGGAGATGTTTGGGGACGCGAATGGGAATCACTTTAGAGAAGGTGACGTTGTTTTTGGGAAACACTATTGAGAAAATTTAGATAACCGTAATTTGAAACTGACTGCCGAACAACTCTGCTACCACCAACGTACATCGTGCGTAAGGACTACGAAGATAAGACACGATGAATTAGCGCTCACAGTGTCTTGAAAGGAGGATATAAGATGAACATCAACAAAAACAAAACGTGGATATTAGAATGTAGCCGAATTAAATCGTAGTAGTTGACTTTTGCTATTTGCGAACCAAAATAATTGATGGTGGTCGAAGTAGGGAGGATATAACGGCTGGCATTAGCAAGAAACGCGTTTCTGAAGAAGAGAAATTTGTTAACATCGAGTATGGATTTTAGTGTGAGGAAGTCTTTTTCTGAAAGTATTTGTATGGAGTGTAGCCATGTATGGAAGTGAAACGTGGACGACAAATAGTTTAGACAAGTAGAGAATAGAAGCTTTCGAAATGTGGTGCTACAGAAGAATGCTGAAGATTAGATGGGTAGATCACATAACTAATGAGGAGGTATTGAATAGAATTGGAGAGAAAAGAAATTTGTGGCACAACTTGACTAGAAGAAGGGATCGCTTGGTAGGACATGTTTTGAGGCATCAAGGGATCACCAATTAAGTATTGGAGGGTAGCGTGGAGGGTAAAAATCGTAGAGTAAGGCCAAGAGATTAATACAGTAAGCAGATTCAGAAGGCTGTAGGCTGCAGTAGATACTGGAAGATGAAGAAGCTTGCACAGGATAGAGTAGCATGGAGGGCTGCATCAAATCAGTCTCAGGACTGAAGACCACAACAACAACAACTGAAGCGTACAGACAGTCGTGTTTCCCTAGGTCTATTTGCGACTGGAACACGAGGGGAAATGACAAATAGTGGTACAGGGTACCCTCTGCCACGCACCTTACGGTGGTTTGCGGAGTATCTGTGTAGATTTAGATGTTGATGTAGAACACCCGATGTCTGTCTCTATAAAGAACCCATCTATAACACAGGAAAGGTAACTTGCCACTCGTGCCACTTGTGTTTATTTTGCGTATGGCATTACATATGAACCGCGACTAGCAATTGTGCGTTACATAGTTTGACAAAATTTTACAAAAACATATTAATTTCATTATTTATAATTTAAAAAGAAGTCTATAAATTAGTACCTAATTTGTCGATCCGTTCAAGGGCTGCCTCTGTCACTTCAAAGAAATCTTCCAAGTTCCTATGGTAGGCTCTTCTGCTACAGTGTGATGGATCGTCTTGGTGTTCATTTCCACACTCACACTGAGAAGATGAATCCCTTCCCCATCGGTAGAAGTTTTCAGCACAGATGCCCTGGCCTGCACGGATCCGATTAATTGTTTTCCAGACAGATCGCGTTAGTTCCATACCGGCTTAGTCTTGTGTCAGGTCTTTGGATGGTCTGCTGTTCCTCATGGGTAATAGTCTTCCACATTTCTGTCCACTTTTTTTTGATACTGGAAGTAGCTGCCTGTAGCGATTCTCCCAGTAGGGCAGATGGCTGCCTAGATTTTAATCTGTTCATTCGGAGTGCAGGAACCTCAGACTGCTTTGAAAGCTCGGTGACTGTAAGTAATTTTTGGTATTCTTTGACAGGGTGTATACGACCCGGGACAACGGGGAGATCCGGGAAAACCCCGGGATTTTTTCATCCGGGATTCCATTGTTTGTTTTCAGTTAAATTTTTGCAATTTCGGCTGCTAAGAACCTATACTCTAACAAAGGAGATTACTGTATCCCGTTACTTCAGAATAATACTGCAGCAATAAAACATGAACGAGAGAAATTACGAAAATAAAACTTCAGTTGCGAAGAAAATGCGCCACATACAACAACAAAACACAGTGCTCATACAAGCGTCTGTCACCAGCAAAGTGTGTCAAAGGCTTTAGGAAGACTGTGCAGTGCGTCATAACGACAGGTTGCTTCTGATGAGCGTGACGTCACAACTGTTTACGTAAGATTCGTTTGAGCAGTTGCGAGCGGGCTCGTGCGCAAGCGCAGTTGAGTTGCATATGAGTAGTACCTTCACCCGCTTCTGGCTACTGAAATGTGACTGTTAGCTGTCCCCCCCCCCCTTCCCCCCCTCCTGAGTTTCGTTTTCTATAGTACCGAGAAATTCTACGCTGGTGTATGAAGCCGTTCAAAGGATTTATAACTTCTACAGTTCCGATGGAAAGTATACTGTCACTTAACACGGAAAAAGTGGTGTATTTTGACCAGGGAGAAAATTTATTTTTAACTGGAAAAAATCCTGGAATTTTTTTTCCTTGTCCTCGTATACTCCCTGTTTGAGGAGGGCATTCTATCTTCGGAGGTCTGGTGGCGCAATGTGGTAACCAGTATAGAGTACATTTGATGCAGCCTGTTATTGTCCTCATTGCTGCATTTAGCTCCACGTCAATTTTTCTCACTCGTGTGCCACTGTTCGATTGTCGGTAGCCGCCCTCACGGTATAATGTATCGATACCACCCCACGTCCTACCGAGGTCGGTATTGGAGCGCCGACTTTGCGTCTGAGGCTGACAGTGGTCGCGCGGGATTCGGCGGACCCAGTGCTGCGCGACCGCTGAGCCACAACTCGGGCAGCTCTGTAGTCGGAGCGCCCTCTGCCGGCGCAATACGGCAGCCACTCGGGCCCTCAAGCGCTCGGAGCCACTTTGCTGCGTGAGACTGCCCAGACGCTGCCCAGACGCGGCACCGTTTGTGCTTCAGTACAGACAGGCGCTTTCTTGTATACATAGTTCCGCGTAGTCGGCGCGTACACAACTTCCCCACTAGAGCGCGCTCCGCTAAGCACAACAGCGCAGCGCTCGTCCGTCTCCGCACTACGAGATGGCGCTGTCTTAGAGACGGACCAAAATCTGCTTCCGCCGATCCGCGTATTAATATGTTACGCAGCCAATGAGATTGCTGCTAACGTAGAACCTTTTCTCCTCGCGGATCACACTCGCGCAGTGATACCTGAACGCGCGAGGTATTATAACGAGTGTACAGACCTCCGATTAGTCAGTATGCATTTGTCTGCATTAGTCTGTAGTCAAGTTTCAGTCTGCACCTAATAAGATTACCATATTCCTGTACATAGCCATGAAGATAAATGTATAGACACTTTGTCAAGTATCAGAGGTATGTGAGAATAAGATTAACGTACCAAGACCAAAGGAACTTCAGATTGTCAATTGTAAATAGCATCCAAATCAAGTTAAGTAAGGTTTATGATTGTTATTATTTTAATACATGTGTGTGAAAATTAATCAAGTTGAAGAACCTTCAACATCGCAGCGTGTCAGCAATCGTTGGCTAATATATTATAAAACTAGAAAGACGCCTCGATTACGAAAAATGTACCTAGTGTTAACCTAGGTTTCGGCGTAGATAACTACACCTTCTTCAGAACAATAAAACCCACAAGTGCCTGAGAAGACCTTTGTCAATGTTCCCCTTTTTTTCGTTTATAAATGTATAGCTATGGTGTTCTTTTAATGATTGACAAAGGTCTTCTTAGGCACTTGTGGGTTTTATTGTTCTGAAGAAGGTGTAGTTATCTACGCCAAAACCTAGGTTAACACTAGGTACTTTTTTCGCAATGGAAGCGGGTTTCTACTTTTTTAATATATTAATCAAGTTCTGTTTAAAGTTGGTCACCGTCAATCTGCTACTCTAAGCGTGCAAGTGGCATTTCTATCGTCTTACCTAACGGCAGAAGATAAACACCCCACGATAAGACCGCGAGACATATTGCTGTCACTCGCCTACTTCGTTAGAGCGACAAGTCAAATAATCTGATGGTGCGCGTACCGAAGGTCTTACAGTACGCACACCACACACTTTCTTGTCGATATTGAGAGCTGGACTCTACTTCTTGTCCCATTATTCGTAACTAGCCTTCCTGCACCTCGAGAAACACAAGTTAAGTAAATCTTGTATTTGCTGCGTTAACTTGTTCTGCACCTGTCCAGCTTTCATATGATGACATTTGTCACACCACTCTGCAATGTACCTCTCCTTACTGTGGCGTACAAAGTCGTACACAACACACGTCAGTCGTGAGACTACTTTGAGGCATCTCTCCGTGATGCTCCTGCGTATGCAAGCCTCATCTGTGAACAACTAATGCAACCTACGTCCATTCCAACCTGTTGACTGTATTCATCTCTCGGTCTCACTCTACAATTTCCCCCCTCCCCCTCACTACCTTTCACGCTTCCCTCAATTACTACATTGGCAAAATTCCTTAACTTCTCACAGTTATTATTATTTAGCGTATGTGGTTTTCAAGTACAAATGGTTTCATGTTTAAACACATACAGACAGATAAAGATAAAATCAACATACATTCTAACACATAAATAATGTCTCGTCTTATGCACATTCAATTAAGGATAAAGTAGGCATACACAGGTTGTTACAATAAGGTATTTTGTCATAGATAAGATAAAATTATCATATAGAAATTGTTGCTATAAGGTCATTCGGCAATCACATATATGGAATCTATAGAGTCTCTTTAAAGTTCTATGTCTAGGTTTTCCATCCACTCGACGGCTGCAGGGGAGGCTGCATAACGTTCTCGAATGGGTGCTTTAAACGCACGTTTAGGGCATTCCTGAATGATGTGCTGGATCGCTTGCTCTGGATGTCCACAATCGCACTGTGGTGAATCTCGTATGCCCCATCTACAGAGCATCTCGCCACTTCTGCCATGATCAGTTCTGAGTCTGTTGAGTATAACCCAAGTTCTTCTTGGCAGGTCTGTACCAGGTAGGTTTCCACCAGATGATATTTCATTGCAGTTCTTGGATAGCCCAGTCTGAGACCATTCATTTTTCCATGAATCCATAGCATCGTAAGACGTAGCTATAAGGTTTTGAGCTTTTCTCCATGGTGGTCTTCTAGATCTTAGTCGGGAAAGATTTGAGGCAATGTCCTGATGGACTGGAAGGTTAGTATTGGAGGAGATTTTACGCCATTCATTAACTAAGGTGGTTTGCCGCCTAAGATGTGGTGGAGCTATCCTGCAGAGAACAGGTAGCCAAGGTAGTGGGGTGGATTTAATGGTCCCAGTAATGGTTCTCATGGTATTGTTCAGTTGATTATCCACTTTAGGCGTGTGGCTGCTGATAAGCCAAATAGGGCTGCAATATTCCGCAACAGAGTATACCAGCGCTACAGAAGAAATCTTCAGAGTACGTACATCAGCTCCCCAGCTAGTATTGGCGAGCTTTTGGATAATATTATTTCTTGTACGTATCTTAGCAGCAGTATCTTCTTATTATTTATTTTATGGCCTTCAGTGGACCACTCTAGTCAAAAATACAAAGTTGTAAACAAGTTGTTACACAGGGATACAATTTGGCTCAACAAAAATATGATATTTACGTAATATAATTATTAGAGTCTGTTATTATATGAAAGGTGTTTTGTTCTTCTGTCTGCCCAATATTTCTTCATTCTTTCAGATATTTTCTTTCTTTATTCATATGAGACCACTCTTCCTGTACTCCTTTTATTGATATTCATTTGTAGTCTGGTTTGCGGGTCTTGCAGCATTCTTGTTTTCTATGTCTTGTTTTTTTAGGTCATCTACTGTATTTTGAAGTTCTTTTATATCTTCCTTAATTTCTGTGATCCATTTAATGTCGCTCTTGCTATTCCACAATTTTTGTATTATTTTTTTACTAATTCTGTTTTCTGAAGTTCTCATCAGATGTCCAAAGAATGAGATGCGTTTCTTCCTGATTGTGCTCATGACTGGTTCTATTTTCTTATATACTGTTTCATTTGATGCTATTCTCCAATGTCCATTTATTTTATATTGTTTATTTATACATGTCCTAATTATTATTCTTTCTATTTTTAGTATTCTGTCAATTTCTGCTGTATTAGTTGTTTTGAAGAAAGTTTCAGCTGCATACGTTATTTCTGGTTGTTTAACTGTTTTATAGTGTTTTAATTTTGCATCTATAGATAGGCTTTTTTGTTGTATGTAGTTTTGGTAATGTAATTTGCGTTGTTCAGTTTTTTTTATTCTGTTCTGCCATGATGGCTTCTCGTTTAGATTGTATGTTATTATTTCGCCTAAATATTTAAATTTATCAACAATTTTGATTTCCTGTTCTCCTATTGTAATTTTGTTTGCAAGTGGTGGATCAGTTAGCATAATCTCCGTTTTTTCAAATGATATTCTAAGGCCTACTTTCTCTGCTATTTCTTGTAGTGATTTCACTTGTTGCTTGGCTTCTCGAACGGTGTTGGCTAGGAGAGCAAGATCATCAGCGAATCCCAAGCAGTTTAAGCTAATATAATCTTTTGCACTTCCAATTCTTATCATCATTGGATTGTCCTTATACCAGTCTCTCATTATGTATTGCAGTGCACAGTTGAACAGTAATGGTGATAGGCAGTCACCTTGTCTTAAGCCTGTTTTTATGAGGAACGGTTCCGTAATTTCTCCTCTAAATTTCACTTTTGATTTGGTGTTGGTTAGAGTTAGTTGTATTATTTTAATTAGTTTTGATGGAGTCCTAGATTTCTTAAAATTTTTAATACTGAAGGTCTGTGGAGACAGTCATATGCCTTCTTAAAATCTACAAATGTTATTGCCAGACGTTTGTTCCGTTTCTTGTAGTATGCCATAATCAATTTTAAGCTAAAAGCAGCAGTATCTATTAGGTGTGGTTTGAATGTAAGCGATCTATCCAATTTAATACCAAGATATTTTGGGTTTGGGTTATGCTTTAACTTTCTACCAGCAAAGGTAACGCAAGGGATCGGGTTGCCTGTTGGTTGTTTAAATGAAACACTCTATCTTCTGACTTTATTGGGTTAGGAATTAATCTCCAAGATCTGAAATATTTATCCATTACTCCGAGGTCTTGGTTAAGGGAGTTTTCACACTGTTCAAACCTTTCATGTTGCACAGCAAGGGCCATGTCACCTGTGTAACAGAACCTCCGCGCATTTGTTGTTGGTTTGTCGCTTATGTACACATTGAAAAGTAATGGTGCCAATACAGAACCTTGTGGTCAGCTGTTCTTTGAAACAATGGTGCGACTCTTCTTTCCTTCTAGGTGAACTTCAAGGGTTCTATTGGTGAGCATATCACTTAGTAATTTGTACAAGGTCTGGCAAGGGATAATCTCAAGTATCTTGCTACGAAGTCCATGCCTCCACACAGTATCGTATGCAGCGGTTAAATCCACACTTCTCACAGTGTGTCCTTATCATGCCCTCTTTTAGTCGAGTAGTGCCACAAATTTCTTTTCTTGCCAGTTCTGTTCAGCCCCTCCTCATTGGTTACCCACATAATCTTCAGTATCCTTCTGTTGCAAAGCATTTCAAAAGCTTATATTGTCTTCTCGTCCAAACTGTTAACCATCTGTGTTTCAGTTCCATACATGGCGACACTGCGTACAAATACCTTCATATATGACCTCCTAACACTTAAATCTATATTCGATATTAACAAACTCCTTTCGTTCAGAAACTCTTTTCTGACCATTGTTAGTCTCCATTTTAAATTCTCTCTACTTCGCCCATCTCAATTATTTTTAGGATTCCGGTACCGCGCGTCCTCCTAGCCATTGCTTTGGAATTTCTGCAACGGGGCTAATGAGATAAACGTATTCAGCATTTGTACTGTAGTTATTTGCCCGTCTACGTCGAAATATTTATTTTTACAACGCCCGTTCTATCGCATCAAAGGAACAGGCATTGTAAAAACAGAGAAAGTTTAATCATTTAATATGAATTATGTGATGAAAATGTGCGCCAAGTGTGATACATACCGGTCCCGTGCTTCGCGGTTAAACTCTTTATATTTGCGTCATTGCACTGTTGCCTAGAACAGCCAACCGCCCGTATTTTAAGGTAAATATCCGTGCTGTGCCCAGAGACGGGCCAATTGCCGACGACCGACAGCCGTGTCACCCTCTGCCAACGACGTCACCGCGTGCACTACAAGGGTCACGGGGTCAAGACACCACTCTGCCGGCCGTTGTCCCGCTTCTAGACCTTGGGACCGCTGCTAATCGGACGGGGTGCTCCTCAGTTCGCATCACGACGCTGAGTGCATCCTGTACCAGTTCTACTGCCGGGAATCGAACCCGCGTCCCCAGCCTAGCTGTCAATGTCACTGAACACTCGCCTACCGCACGCGGACGCCGTATTTTATGAGATTTCCTGTACTTAAAGATATTATCCTACAGGCATCAAAATCCCTTACTTAATGTTTTTGCACTAATTTATCTTATCCGTGTAGGTCGCCTGACGAAATTACAGGCCGCACTGTGGTAGAGTCTTTTATGTGTTTGTCTATTTTTTCTTTGTCTGTTGTCGATGTATTGTTGTCGCAGTAAAAGGTCGTAACGACATGGTGAAATTGTGTCTGATAGTGCTGTTAAAAGAATTACTGTTTGTTGCGCGTATGAAGAGTCTTGGGAGAGACGGCTGGATATTTTTAGCAACTATTCATACACGTCTCTTCCCGTACACGTCGCATTCAATCTGAAACAATTCTGCTATTTCAGTACTTCCAAAGATACTAATAAAGGTCGTGATGCTCACCTTTCTTCTCATGAAATAATAACGGTTTATTGTGTCTCTTGTACATTTCTCCACATAACATCAAAAGAAGCGAACAGAAAACTCTAGTTACCCTTAGTTACGAGTAAACCACAGAGAGAGTAATATTCCGAGTCAACGACATAATTATCATAGAGTCTCTCAGATAACGTCTTTGCCAGCTTTCTCACAGTCAATTCAGTACATTACATATTTATTACTCTACAGCACGGAGCAGACGCGCGGTCTCAGCCGCCTTGCCACGGTTCGCGCGGTCCCCCCCGTCGGAGGCTCGATCCCTCCGGCGGGCATGGGCGTGCGTGTTGTCCTTGCGGTAAGTTACTTTAAGTTAGATTAAGTAGTGTGTAAGCCTAGGGACCGATGACGTCAGCAGTTTGGTCCCATAGCAACTTAACACAAATTTCCAAGTTTTCTAAAGGACATAAATGTCAGACCTGCATGTAGCCAATCAGTATATAGTATGAATTTGTCTTGTTGTTGTTGTTGTTGTCTTCAGTCCTGAGACTGGTTTGATGCAGCTCTCCATGTTACTCTATCCTGTGGAAGCTCCTTCATCTCCCAGTACTTACTGCAATCTACGTGCTTCTGAATCTGCTTAGTGTATTCATCTCTTGGTCTCCCTCTACGATTTTTACCCTCCACGCTGCCCTCCAATGGTAAATTTGTGATCCCTTGATGCCTCAGAACGTGTGCTACCAACCGATCCCTTCTTCTAGTCAAGTTGTGCCACAAACTCCACTCCAATCCTATTCAGTACCTCCTCATTAGTTATGTGATCTACCCACCTTATCTTCAGCATTCTTCTGTAGCACCACATTTCAAAAGCTTCTATTCTCTTCTTGTCCAAACTATTTATCGTCCATGTTTCACTTCCATACATGGCCACACTCCATACAAATACTTTCAGAAACGACTTCCTGACATTTAAATCAATACTCGATGTTAACAAATTTCTCTTCTTCGGAAACACTTACCTTGCCATTGCCAGTCTACATTTTATATCCTCTCTACTTCGACCATCGTCAATTATTTTACCCCCGAAATAGCAAAACTCCTTTACTACTTTAAGTATCTTATTTCCTAATCTAATTCCCTCAGCATCACCCGGCTTAATTCGACTACATTCCATTATTCTCGTCTTGCTTTTTTTTATGTTCATCTTATATCCTCCTTTCAAGACACTATCCATTCCGTTCAACTGCTCTTCCACGTCCTCTGCTGTCTCCGACAGAACCACAATGTCATCGGCGAACATCAAAGTTTTTATTTCTTCTCCATGGATTTTAATACCTACTCCGAATTTTCCTTTTGTTTCCTTTACTGCTCGCTCAATATACAGATTGAATAACATTGGGGAGAGGCTACAACCCTGTATCACTCCATTCCCAACCGCTGCTTCCCTTTCATGCCACTCGACTCTTATAACTGCCATCTGGTTTCGGTACAAATTGTTAATAGCCTTTCGCTTCCTGTATTTAACCCTTGGCACCTTTAGAATTTGAAAGAGAGTATTCCAGTCAAAATTGTTAAAAGCTTTCTCTAAGTCTACAAATGCTATAATTTGTCTTATGAGACATAAATGTCAGACCTGCATGTAGCTAACCAGTATATAGAATGAATCTGTCTTATGAGTCAACGGCCTAGCCGCAGTGGTAACACGCTTTCCCGTCAGATCATCAATGTTAAGCGCTGTCGGGTTAGGCTAGCGTTTGGGTGGGTGACCATCCGGTCTGCCGAGCGCTCTTGGCAAGCGGAATGCACTCAGCCCTTTTGAGGCCAACTGAGCAGCTACCTGACCCAGAAGTAGCCACACCGGCCACGAAAACTGGCCGGGAGAGCGATGTGCTGACCACACGCCACTTTTCTTCTTCTTCTTCTTCTTCGGTAGTGCTACAGCCCTTACTGAGCCTTGGCTTCTTCAGTGGTTTTCCTCCGCATTTCTCGGTTGTTTGCAGCTCCTTTGCACCCCCAGAGTCCCATGCTGGTGAGATCCATTATTACGTTGTCAAACCATCTTCTTCTAGGTCTCCCTTTTCGTCTAGCTGAATGGATCACACCTTTCATTATTTTATTTGGGATTCTATCCTCTCCCATTCTCTCCACGTGTCCTAGCCATCGTATTCGCTGTAATTTCTGAAATTTTACCACGTCCCTACCTTGTATTAAAATTTATAATTCGGTGTTGTAGCGTATTCTCCAGCCTTCTTCCTCCCTTACTGGACCATAGATTTTGCTTAGTATTTTCCGCTCAAAGGTTCTTAGTGCATTTTTATCGTCTTCTGTCAGCGTCCATATGTCTGACCCAGATGTCATAACTGGCCGGCCTCGAGAGTTATATATTAGCAGTTTTGTTTTTGTTGTAACAAGGCTATTTCTGAAAAGCTGCATATTTGCAAAGTAAACTCTGTCTCCTGCTTGTATTCTTTCCCTTATAGTCTTTCCAATACAGTTTGTTATTAAAGCTCCCAAGTAGTTAAAAGAAGACACTCTTTTGAAGCATTTCCCATCGATCTTTAGGTCTTTAGGAGCTCTTCTGGCCTCAGATATTGACCATATATTTTGTTTACTTTTCATTTACGACACGCTCCTCCATACCCGCATCCAGTGACGCCTATCCTCTGAGGATGAGACGGCGGTCGGTCGGTAACCATTGGGTCTTCCGGAACCTGTTGGGACCGAGTTTAATCAATTTGTCTTCTAACACGTTTCTCGGAATGACAATGAGACACATCTCATTGCTTATTTGTTATTAGACAATCTGTTTCGCATAATTTGCCATATTTAAACTGTAGTCTATGACGTTCGTCAAACTAGCTACAAAAGTGTGGTGTGTGCACTGTAAGACCTTCGGTACACACACCATCAGATTATTTGACTTGTTGCTCTAACGAAGTAGGCGAGTGTCAGCAATATGTCTCGTGGTCTTATCGTGGCGTGTTTATCTTCTGCCGTTAGGTCAGACGATAGAAATGCCACTTGCATACTTAGAGTAGCAGATTGACGGTGACCGACTTTAAACAGAACTTGATTAATTTTCACACACATTTACTAAAATAATAAAAAGCATACACATTACGTAACTTGATTTGGATGCTGTTTACAATTGACAATCTGAAGTTCCTTTGGTCTTGGTACGTTAATCTTATTCTCACATATCTCTTATACTTGACAAAGTGTCTATACATTTATCTTCATGGCTATGTACAGGAATATGATAATCTTATTAGGCGCAGACTGAAACTTGATTACAGACTAATGCAGACTGACTAATCGGAGGTCTGTACACTTGTTATAATACCTCGCGCCTTCAGGTATCACTGCACGAATGTGATCCGCGAGGAGAAAAGGTTCTATGTTAGCAGCAATCTCATTGGCTGCGTTACATATTAATACGCGGATCGGTGGAAGCAGAATTTGGTCCGTCTCTAAGGCAGCGCCATCTCGCAGTGCGGAGACGGACGAGCGCTGCGCCTGCGCTGTTGTGCTTAACGGGGCGCGCTCTAGTGGGAAAGTTGTGTACGCGCTGACTACGCAGAACTATGTACACAACAAAAAGTAATAAGAATAATGTGAGGGACGTTAAATGGATCACATTACTTCTGAAAGCAGGTTGGTTTTATTCTGCTTCCAGTACGCCATATTATTCCCCGCTCTTTTGGCTGACGAATCCTGTTCTTCGAGATAATTTCCGTTCAGAGCTACGGCGTTATTGGGAGGGCGTGTATGGCCGCACGGTACCACCCTACTGGTCGACGTAGGAGCCAAAGTCTTACTGCATCAACAACCTGTCCCCTCATCCACGCACTGCTTCCTGTGGAGTGCTTCCTCCATTAGGCCAGGCGGATGGAAGGCGGAAGGTGCGAGGTCTGGACAGACACCTTTGCGTAGTCCAACTGGCGGACGAGTGTGTCAGCACTGCCAACAGAGCAGTCCCGCTGATCAGTGGGGTGTTCGGTTGTGGTCCGTCGTCACCTCCAATGGGAGTGTCCGCACAGCTGCAGGACTCACCGGCCGCCACGCGGCATGTCGGACAGGTGTGCGCGACCTCGCTGCGACGGTGGCACACGCCTCGACCAACTACTCACCGTGCTTTTGTTCACTTCAGTCAACATTCTGCAAGAGCCTGCGGTGCTCCAGAAGAAACCCGATGACGCACCTTTTAGTATGATATAAAAAATTAGGTTAAATATATTTGAATTTTTTTTTCAATTTTAATCTGATATATATATATATATATATATATATATATATATATATATATATATATATCAGATTAAAATTGAAAAAAAAAATATATATATAGTATTTAATACTAGAATGTCGTGTTCCCAGTTTGGCACAGCTTTGCCACAGGAGACACGAAAGCGGTCGAAGACGTCCGTCTTCTGGTCGGCTCCTGATCGTTGTCAGAAGGAGGCTAGTTTCTGATTACGCAAAGACTTCTGTTATTTGGAAAAGAACAACCCGGATTTCTTTACGTAATCAGTATGAGATTTATAATCACCTAAGGGATCTTTAACAGTGAATAATAAAAAAAATTGCATTTGCAAATGAAATCATTAATAAATGGGGCAGCTGTGAGCTGTATAGAAGACAAGGAGCGGCCTTGTGTCTACGACCAGGATGCCGCAGTATTCTCTGCTGTAGTAAGGGCTGCTTCATACTTACAAAAATAATATGACATGGAGGTAAAAAACAAAAGTAAAGGAAAAGAACAGAATAAGAAATCTGGTAAACACTAAATATATTCAAACAATTCTCACTAGCAAATTAGGGCTCATAAACAGTATAGCTTACATAAGTACTTTTCTAACTGTATGGTGCGATCAGATTTCAGCCTGTCCTGTGCTGTCTCGTTGCTTCTCGTTGTTGTCAAAAATTAGTCATTACTTTTCTCCTTCGTTAAAAACAATTCTTGCACTGTTCAACACCTTCATGACAATAACTTGCCGATTTACAGTTTCGAACATAAACTACTCGAATTTTATTAATTAATAATGTTGTATGCACGCTGGCAAGACCGCTCACTTTTATAGCTTAAAGTCGACCTTCTTTAAGTTTTCACATTACAATCAGAAGTACATTAAAATCTGAAGTCTACAAAAGTTTTTTTACTGTCATCTTTTATTTAGAACGAAGCGGAACGTCAGTTCAGCTTCTGTTAAAATGTTTCTTTGACTGCGCAATCGATGTATTAGCGTCAGCGGTAGATGCGCATCTTTACAGTTACCTCGTGGTCTCGCGGTAGCGTTCTCGCTTTCCGAGCACGGGGTCCCGGGTTCGATTCCCGGCGGGTCAGGAATTTTTCCTCCCTCGAGATGACTAGGTGTTATTGTGTCGCCTTCATCATCATCATTCATTCCCATTACGGTCGGAGGAAGACAATGGCAAACCACCTCCGCTAGGACCTTGCCTAGTAAGGCGGCGCTGTTCTCCCGCGTCGCTCCCCTACGCTCTGTAAAGAAGTATGGGACTCATCATCATCATCATCAAATTATATAAAAGAAATGTCTCTCAAAGAACTGGTCTCATCTCATAAGTTGATCATTTAATATGCAGATAGCTGAATGCCTTTCCAAGGGTACTCACAGCTTTCATACTACGGAAATCCCAATAATATTACAACCTCCGTTACAGACGCCATTTTGGAGGCCAGGTTTAGCGCCGCCAACTACCGGAATTTCACGTAACTGTAGGAGCTGAGGCTGGGTCATTCCACAATGCCCTACAACAGATTCCTAATTTTTTTGAGCCGAAACTGGCCGAGATAAAAATGTGTTGCATTAGTTATTGAAAACCGCTCGTAATAATACAATAATTTAGCATGGCTTAAAATACTAATCTAAGTCTTTCTACAGGATTCCATTTCGGCTCGAATAATACAGTATACGTATTATTCGACAACATTTTGTAGTTTCAGAAGTTGTGCCAAGAACGAATGGTGCTTTTATTTCAAGGAGCCAATAGTAAGTGCACCTCCGAAATAGCGGCGATCCCATCTCCCCAAAACTGTTCTCTGCTGTATTGAAAATGGCTATGTCAAAGCTGAGCTAGGAAGGTAAGGGAATTAGAATTAATGGAAGAAGGCTTACCATCTTGAGATTTGCTGATGATATTGCCTTACTGGCCAAAGACTTCGCAGAGCTCCAAAACTTAGTTACAGATCTTGCATCGGAATGTCAGCTGGTTGTCTTGAACGTGAACCTTTCCAAAACAAAAGTAATGTCCAACAAATGGGTCCCAGCTGGAGACGTGAAAGTCAAGGACAGATTATAAATATGAAGGGAGACATAAGGCCAGAAATCTATCGACGCATGAAGCTTGGCTGGTAAGCATTTGGGAAGAATTCGACAGTATTCAGATCAAAAATGCCAGTAAATCAGAAGAAAGCAGTATTTGATCAATGCATTCTCCCTGTGATGACGTATGGCTGCGAGACATGGACACTGAACTCATTTACAAAAGGGAAACTTAGGGCAGCACAGAGAGTCATGGAGAGATCAATGCTGGGCTATACAAGAAAGGATAGCAAAAAGGGCATATGACATCCGGTCTGTGGCGAAGGTTAACGACATCTTAGAAACAGTAGGCTCCTCGAAATGGCAGTGGGCTGGCCACGTCGCAAGAAGAAAAGACGACAGATGGACGAAGCTAGTGCTGGAGTGGAGTCCGAGAGAGCACCGGAGGCCTGGAGGAAGACCCCCAGACAGGTGGGACAAAGACATCGAGGAGACCGCTGGTAACACCTGGCAGAGAACTGCCCGAGACTGTCCCAGAGGACTGCTGTAAGCCTACCTGAAGCCACGACTGGAAGAGGTCACATCATTTAGTGATTGAATTGGCTGATGATGATGATGGTGGTGACAGATGTCACTTGGCAACAGTTGACAATTCACATGAGTTTTTTTGTTGTACCAATACGAATAACTTCGAAAACTTCGAAGTAATGATGTTTAATTCGCCTCCTAAGTGAGTTAAACGACTATGTGTTTATCTAGAAAAGAAGATGCATGCCTAGCTTGTAACAGTACTCGTTCATGGCACAATGTGTTGAGTAATAACTTGTGGTCACAGTCTTCAGGAATGTTTTCAAACTGGTGAGAGTGACAAGGAACTGTCGGCCAAAGCAAAAGAAGTAAGTAAATACGAACTTGTCAGAGATTAGCTTCCAGACAGATAGATGTACACTACTCTTCGATGTTTTCAGTCTAGTTTCAAAACTTTTCCCTGAAAATCTCTCTTCTAAGAAAATTTAAGAAAATTTTTTCTCTTGTATTATACCTTTTTAACATCTTGAATCTAGTTGGTTGTTAATTTCTTTTCGCGCAGATTGGTGTGCGAATTGTCATCCATTCCGTAAATATATCCAAAAAAAACAACAATCACCTCTTCCGAATTGTTTCTCAAACGTTTCCTACGTTCTGATAAATTTCATCTTCATTTTCAGAATGTTGCATTTCTTGAGGACCTAATTTTTCCGTATAATTCTTCTTTGTAGTGTCTATGATGTATCAAATTAATTATTTAACACTAGACATTCGCTAACATACATAATATTGTTACAGTACTTATTTTAAGTTTTCAGCATAAGCACATCATCTTGCTGTTATTCTTAGCTATACCACGGGCCTTTTGTATTTGAGTATCGTTACCTCTCAAGCAGATTTTTCTAAACTTTCTTGACTGTTGTCGTTGTGGTCTTCAATACGAAGATTGGTTTCATGTTGCTCTCCATGCTACTCGATCGTCTGCAAGCCTCTTCATTTCCGAGTAACTACTGCAACACACATCCTTCTGAATCTGCTAGGTCTCCCTCTACGACTTCTACCCTCCACGTTTCCCTGCAGTACTAAACTGGTGATCCCTTGAGTGTCAGAATGTGAGCCGCGCGGTTTGAGTAGCCATGTCACGGATTGCGCGACCCCTCCCGCCGGAGGTTCGAGTCCTCCCTCCGGCATCGGCGTGTGTGTTGTTCTGAGCATAAGTTAGTGAAAGGGAAGCAGTGGTTGGGAAGGGAGTGAGACAGGGTTGTAGCCTCTCCCCGATGTTATTCAATCTGTATATTGAGCAAGCAGTCAAAGAAACAAAAGAAAAGTTCGGAGTAGGTATTAAAATCCATGGAGAAGAAATAAAAACTTTGAGGTTCGCCGATGACATTGTAATTCTGTCAGAAACAGCAAAGGGCTTGGAAGAGCAGTTGAACGGAATAGACAGTGTCTTGAAAGGAGGGTACAAGATGAACATCAACAAAAACAAAACGAGGATAATGGAATGTAGTCGAATTAAATCGGGTGATGCTGAGGGAATTACATTAGGAAATGAAACACTTAAAGTAGTAACGGAGTTTTGCTATTTAGGGAGTAAAATAACTGATGATGGTCGAAGTAGAGAGGATATAAAATGTAGGCTGGCAATGGCAAGGAAATGGTTTCTGAAGAAGAGAAATTTGTTAACATCGAGTATAGATTTAAGTGTCAGGAAGTCGTTTCTGAAAGTATTTGTACGGAGTGTGGCCATGTATGGAAGTGAAACATGGACGATGAATAGTTTGGACAAGAAGAGAATAGAAGCTTTCGAAATGTGGTGCTACAGAAGAATGCCGAAGATTAGATGGGTAGATTACATAACTAATGAGGAGGTATTGAATAGAATTGGGGAGAAGAGGAGCTTGTGGCACAACTTGACTAGAAGAAGGGATCGGTTGGTAGAACATGTTCTGAGGCATCAAGGGATCACCAATTTAGTATTGGATGGCAGCGTGGAGGGTAAAAATCGTAGAGGGAGACCAAGAGATGAATACACTAAACAGATACAGAAGGATGTAGGTTGCACTAGGTACAGGGAGATGAAGAAGCTTGCACAGGATAGAGTAGCATGGAGAGCTGCATTGAACCAGTCTTAGGACTGAAGACTACAACAACAACAACAACAGTTTAAGTAGTGTGTAACTCCAGGGACCGATGACCCCAGCAGTTTGGTCCCTTAGGAATTGACACATCTGAACACGCATTTTTCAGAATGTGACCTACCAGGCGATCCCTTCTTCTAGTCAGGTTGAGTCGAAAATTTCTTTTCCCCCCATCCTATTCAGTAGTTACTGATTAGTTATGTGATCAACCCATCTAATCTTCAGCATTCTTGTTTAACATGACATTTCAGTAGCCTCTGTTCTTTTCTTATCTAAACTGTTTATCGTCCAGATTTCACTTCCATGTATAGCAACACTCCATACAAATGTGTTCAGAAAAGGATTGTTAACACTTGAATCTGTTTCAGTAATAACGAATTTCTTTTCTTCAGAAACGCTTTCCTTGCCATTGCCAGTCTACATTTTATATCCTATCTACTTCGGCCATAATCAGTTATTTTGCTCCCCAAGTACCAAAACTCATCTACTACTATAAGTGTCTCGTTACGTAATCTAATCTTCTGAGTCTCACCTGATTTGATTCAACTACATGCCATTGTCCATGGTTTGCTTTTGTTGATGTTCATCTTATATCCTTATTTCAAGACAATGTCAATTTCTTTCAGCTGTTGTTCCAATTCCTTTGCTGTCTCTGGCACAATCACAATATCGTCAGTAAACCTCATCGTTTTCATTTCTTCTCCCTGAACTTTAGTTCCTACTCCAAATTTTTCTTTAGCTTCCTTCACTGCGTCGTCAATGTACAGATTGAGTAACATCCATGATTGGCTACAACCCTGTCGCACTCCCTTCTCAATCACTGCTTCCTTTCGTAGACATCGATTCCTACGGCTGCCGTCTTGTTTCTGTACATGTTGCTATCGCAGATGGCTTTTGGTGAATGACCTCTAATTAGAAGATGGTCGCCGAAAGTCGAATTTTGGGGGCTAATGCTATTTTTTCTTAGCAAGTGTTCTTTATATCTGGTGGTGAAGGCACGTCCAGTTCTATACAGTAAGAGGAGCAATTATCGCAGACAATTTTGTAGACACCAGAATTTTCTAGAGGGGAACGAACAGAATGTAAATTATAAACTAAGTTTTTTTTCCAAATTGTTATTGGTAGAAAAAGCAACGTTGCAATCGTATTTATATCGAAGAATGCGTTAGCTCTGACAAGAGATAGGCCTCACGAAAGGAATAGAGAAATATTTTTTTGAGTTAGACGCGATAACAGAAGTGCCTAGGGTAGTAATTCTTTTAGCAGTTTTCTTTTTTAGGACGTCATCTACTATGTTAGGTTTATACTCGTTGTTAACTGCTATTGTTTTTAGTAAATTGATTTCGTCGTTGAACTTTTCTTTAGGAAGTTGGATGGAAATGGCTCGGTGAATATCAGAATGAAATAAGGCTTTTTTATGCGATTGCGGATGAGTAGAAGATGCAGGAACGGTCTGGTCGGTGTGTGTCGCTTTACGAAAAATACTGAAAGAAATTTTATTTGTTTCTATGGTAAGCGTCAAGTCAAGGAAGTTTAATTGACGGGCCTCATTTTCAAATTCGATGGTGAAAGAAATTTTCTCATGAAGATCATTGAATAGGTTAAAGATACGATCAACACCGTCAGCGGGTCCTTCGTAGATTATTAGAATATCGTCAACGTATCTGGAACAAGAAAGAATGCCTAGTGACGCAGCTGGAAAACAATTAAAAACTTTTTCTTCTAGGGTGTTGAAAATATCAGCGAGGGTACCAGGTAACGGATTTCCCATAGCGAGACCGTCGGATTGCTGGTACAAATGTCCATTAAATTCGAAATAGTTGTACTTGACTACGACTGAGATGAGATTCATGAAGTCTGTGATTTGTTAATCTGAAATATCTTTTTTGAACCGACGTAAATTTTTTTTCTGCAATTATAAGCGTTTCCTGCAGGGGACGTTAGTATAAAGATTTTTGATATCGAGAGAAACTAACTTGGTGTCTGAAATGCATTCTAAATCTTTAATTTTTTGGAATAAGGTGTGACTATTTGGGACGGAAAAATTGTTCACAAAAACGATTGATTTTCTCAGAGTTTCACGTAGAAATTTGGCCAGATCATGGTATGCACTATTCATACTATTAGACATCGGGCGTATCGGATGATTAGGTTTGTGGATGTTAAATTGAGACCGAAGTTTTGGGGGCTGAGGGTTCATGTTAATGATCATTTTCTTCTGAAACGGTTTGAGTAGGAAATTTGCGCTGTTGATGATTGTCCTGATCCCTTTTTGTAAAACTGGAGTCGGATCCTCGTGTAGTTCCGAAATATTATTTTCGTTAAATAAATCTAAGGTTTTGGAAATATATTCAGAGTTATAAGCAATAACTAAAGAGCACCCTTTGTCTGACTTAGTAATTAGTGCTTCTGCTTCTTTAAGTTTATTATTAATGGAAATGACCAATTTTCTATCATTATGCGTAACGTTATGAATAGGGACTGTGTTTTTCATGAAAATGTTAGCTACGTCATAAGCAATACGAGTTCGACAAGCATTATTTTTTTCCTATCGAGGCCAACTTTAAGATCAACAAGCACTTTTTCAATTACATTTCTGTCTGACAACTTGGGCGAGACATTATACTTCAGCCTTTTATCCAGCAGGACCGTTCCATTCTGTGTAAAAATAATGTTAGTTTAGTTCTGAATTCTTTTGTAAAAAAGTTTGAATGCTTTTTTTTTAAACGTACTCTGAAGACACTTTTCACTAGGAAACAGACAGAAAAGCTTGTTGAGTTTCTTTTCATGCTTCTGTATTATGCCTAGTTTACAGATTTCTAAATGTTCATCAATTATCGTCCAGAGATCGTCAATATCAAAATTGTAATTAGTATGAAAAATATTTGTCAGTTACAGGTAGCGACTAATCCCCTTATTTCACATTGTTTATTAAAATTAATAGCCATACTTGTATTTAGTATTTTCTTTTTTAAAACTGCGGCTAAGAGATGGCGCGCCCGTTGCACTGCCATGTTCACCTGGTCGCATTTGTTAACGCGGGCACCTCAGTCCGCTTGCAACCTGTAACCGTGTAAGTAACGAGCAGCCCTTAGTGGCTCGCCATCACAATTTGTTATCTTAAATATCTTTGTGACTAATGCCCTTTTGGCATATGTATTATTTTATAAATGACATATAAATACTGCCAGCCATTCACGACGATTCTGTACTTATACGCTGTATCATACATTTTTAGTCATAATTCTGTGACCATGTTCTAGATAATTCTTTGATGTAAATTCTGAAGAAGACACTCCTAGTAGTGTTGAAACCCGGTTAATTCGTTAAAAATAGTGACCGAGGGCTGTTTCCTTTCAATTTGAGCAGTTTTGACAGTTTGTGTGTGTGGCCGAGCGGTTCTAGGCGCTACAGTCTGGAACCGCGCGACCGCTACGTCGCAGGTTCGAATCCTGCCTCGGCCATGGATGTGTGTGATGTCCTTAGGTTAGTTAGGTTTAAGTAGTTCTAAGTTCTAGGGGACTGATGGCCTCAGATGTTAAGTCCCATAGTGCTCAGAACCATTTGAACGTAGTGCTACAGTCGGCGCACGAGCGACGAGACACCAGATCTTCGACGTAGCAGTGAAGTGGGGATTTCCCAGGACGACCATTTCACGAGAGTACCGTGAATATTAGGAAGCCATGCACATCGCTGCAGCCGGAAAAAGATCCTGCAAGTACAGGACAAACGACGACTGAAGAGAAACGTTCAACATGAGGGCAACCCTTCCGTCAGTTGATGCAGATTTCAATGCTAGGCCATGAACAAGTGACTGCTACGGTCGCAGGTTCGAATCCTGCCTCGGGCATGGATGTGTGTGATGTCCTTAGGTTAGTTAGGTTTAAGTAGTTCTAAGTTCTAGGGGACTTATGACCACAGATGTTGAGTCCCATAGTGCTCAGAGCCATTTGAACCATTTTGAACGATGAACAAGTGTCATCGTCCGAACGATTCAACGAAACAATATCGAGGCGAAGGTCCTCTCGTGTACCCTTGGTGACTGCACGACACAGAGATTCACGCCTAGCCCCGGCCCATCAACACCGACATTCGACTGTTGATGACTGGAAACATGTTGCGTGGTCGGACGGGTGTCGTTTCAAATTGTATCGAGCGGATGGACGTGTACAGGTATGGACTCTGCATGTCAGCAGGGGACTGTTGAAGCTGGTAGAGCGATATGATGGAGTGCATTTACAGTGATATGTGACCCCTGATACGTATAGATTCGACTTTGACAGGTGACACGTACGTAAGCATCCTATCCGATCACCTGCATCCAATCATGACCATCATGCGTTCCTACGGATTTTGGCAAATGCAGCAGGACAATGCGACACCCCACACGTCCAGAATTGCTACAGAGTGGCCCCAGGAACACTCTTCTGAGTTTAAACGCCTTCGCTGCCCACCAAACCCCCCAGACATGAACATTATCGAGCATATCTGGTATCACTTGCAACGGGCTGTTCAGAAGAGATGTCCACCCCTTCGAGCTGTTACGGATGTATGGGCAGCCCTGGAGGATTCGTGGCGTGAATTCCCTCCAGCACTACTTCAGACATTAGTCGAGTCCATACCACGTCGTATTGCGGCACTTGTGCGTGTTACACAACACGATATTGGGCAGGTGTACCAGTTTCTTTTCGCATTCACTGTAAATGATCTCTAGGGAAAGGACTATCGAAAACTCTCGACTGCAAACGTGAATGATCGATAGAATCCGACATAGTTTTCGTGTAAGTAACCTGTGTAATGTCCCGGACCGTGGACGTGGCACAGTAGTATGACGTCAGCGCCGCTGTGGCAATGTCGACGGCGAGCGTAACATAGTGACCGCCGGGCTGTGGGCTAGAGGTGCTGCTGACCCGTTGTTCGTCCATTAATGTGGACGGGCGTGGACGCTGCTGCCGTGAGTGGTGGTCAGGTTGTGGAGGGGGGGGGGGGGGGGGGACTGACAGATGAGGCGGCAGACCGCGAGCCTCTGTCAGTGTCGCGGGGCGGCGGTCGCCGCATCTGTCCGCGCTGCGCCGTGGGCGTCGCGACGCCGCTGACGCGCCGGACCACACCGGGGACCCGGCGGGCAGCCAGCGTCAGCCCACGCCCCAGCTGCAGTCCCTCTGGGCGCACAGCCTGTAGGGCGGCCGTTCCCAGCCCTGGACGTCAAGTCTCCTGCCGGCTGCAAACAAAAAGGACACGTCACTACGGCTTCTTTTTTTTAGTATCACTAGGACTTAATATTAAAGAATCACGCTAAGGATAATGATCGTGAGAATCATGATGACCTTCATGATCATCGTCTTAAATAGTATGTTGATGACTGTCATTATGGGCACCATGATGATCGTGATGATAATATTAGTGCTGCGCGGGATTAGCCGAGCGGTCTAGGGCGATGCAGTCATGAACTGTGTGGCTGGTCCCGGTGGAGGTTCGAGTCCTCCCTCGGGCATGGGTGTGTGTGTTTGTCCTTACGATAATTTAGGTTAAGTAGTGTGTAAGCTTAGGGACTGATGCCTTAGGAGTTAAGTCCAATAAGATTTCACACACATTTGAACATTTGATGATATTGGTGATCATGATAACGACGATGTTGAG
Source organism: Schistocerca americana (assembly GCF_021461395.2). Lineage (NCBI taxonomy): Eukaryota > Metazoa > Arthropoda > Insecta > Orthoptera > Acrididae > Schistocerca > Schistocerca americana. The sequence goes on along the minus strand of NW_025726269.1, from coordinate 38,438 downwards.
CACAATTATGATAATGATCGTGATGACTACGAGGACGACAATGATGTGTTGATAGTGTTAAAGTTGATGATGATGACGACGATATGTGCCTACACAGGTGAAGCTGTGGTTAAAAATCTCCTCCTAATTGGCTGGTTGTAATGCAACCAAACTTAGTGCACAATTTATTTATTTTATGGACGGAATTACTTTGGTGATAAGAACCACCAATATTCTATGGGGGTGGCAGTGATGAACAGAGGAAAGTGGGACAGAGGGTGTGCAGAGAAGGACGAGACAGACAGGGATAGGATGGAGGAGGAGATATTGAGAGACTGGGGAGAAGCTGAACAGTGGGAGTAGGAGTATATGAGACAGATGGATATGGACGGAGGAGACAGACAGAGCGGGGGGAGAAAGAGATGGACAGTGAGTGACTGAGGGAGAGAGGGAGGATCGTTGGAGGGAGGATGGATGGAGGGAGGGTTGACACATGGAGAGAGGATGGAACGAAGATAGAGAAGTGAATAGAGAATGGATGAAGGGAGGATGGATGGAGCGAGATTGGATGGATGGATGGATGGATGAAGGGAGGGAAATTGGATGGAGGGAGGGAGGATGGATACAGGATGCATGGAGAGATGGAGGGAAGATGGCTGGATGGAGGATGGGTCAAGGGGGGATGCAAGGAGGATGGATGGAGAGTGGGAGGTTGGATGGATGGATGGATGGCGAGAGAGAGAGGGAGAGAGAGAGAGGAAGAGACAGAGAGAGAGAGGGAGGGAGAGGGAGGGAGGGAGGGATCAGGGAGGGAAGGAGGGAGGGAGGGAGGGATTAGGGAGGGAGGGAGGGATTAGGGAGGGAGGGAGGTTGTGTGGATGAATGGATGGAGGGACAATGAAGGGACGGAGGTTGCGTGGATGATGGAGGGACAATGGAGGGACGGAGGTTGGGTGGATGAATAGATGGAGGGACAATGGAGGGAGGGAGGGTGGGTGGATGAATGGATGGAGGGACAATGGAGGGAGGGAGGTTGAGGAAGGAAGCAGAGATGGGGTAATAGAAGACTAGAATAAAGACGTACGCAGGCAATGCCAGGTACTCAATTAATCATGCAGTAGAGGATCTTTCTGTTGTTGTATCCGCAAATTTGCTATGTTGAGGTTTAACTGCCACTTCCTGCCTAAGTTGTCGATCCCTTGGAGGTATTCCTGCATTGGTACTATAATTTTCCAGCGTTGCGACTTCCCTGTATACGAGAGCATCACCGTCTGCGAAAAGCGTGATGGAAATTCCGGCGTTGTCCACCATGTCATTTCTAGTATGTTCTGAAAAGTAAAGGTCCTGTAACACTGCCTTGGGTCAGGCCTGAAGTTACTTTTACAGGGTGACAGTTATTGAACTACATGAAAAAAAGGTAAATTCGTTACAATCTACGGCGAGCACACACTTTATTCAACATGTAAACGTCACTACACATATTCGGATTTAGGTTATGACATGTTCGATGTGCCTACTGTTGTGTTGGCGGAAGACCCAACACCGTTTTACTAGAGGAGGCCGAAATGCACGCGTTTTAGCTCACGCAGGCTAGCGTGAGAACGGAAGAACTATACTGACGTGAGGTCTGGAACATGACAAGGAATTAGAATTCAGAAAGCGGACGTAATTAGTTTGATACTTAACTTTAATCCATTAATGATGAACGTCGCTCTTGAAGGTACATGATTCACAATATTATCTGTCCAGAAGACATAGTAACTGAATATGGCGCCTTGCTAAGTCGTAGCAAATGACGTGGCTGAAGGCTATGCTAAATTGTCGTCTCTGCAAATGAGAGCGTATGTAGGCAGTGAACCATCGCTAGCAAAGTCGTCTGTACAACTGGGGCGAGTGCTAGGGAGTCTCTCTAGACTAGACGTGCCGTGTGGCGGCGCTCGGTCTGCAATCACTGATAGTGGCGACACGCGGGTCCGACGTACACTAACTGACCGCGGCCGATTTAAAGGCTACCGCCTAGCAAGTGTGCTGTCTGGCGGTGACACCACACCTACCACCATTGGCGACGATGTGGTACAGACAAAAAGCGAAATTCTGCATGACTCGCTGAAGTGTGCAACATCGATTCTGTCGATGACCTCCTGAATGGCTGTTTTCAGCTCAGCAATGGTTTTGGTGTTGCTGCTGTACACCTTGTCTTTAATATCGCCCCACAAAAGGAGTCGCATGTGTTGAGATCCGGAGAATATGGGGGCCAATTGAGGCCCATGCCATTGGCCTCTGGGTACCACAGAGTCAGAATGCGGTCCCCAAACTCCTCCTCCAGCACATCAACCACTGTCCTGCTTCGATGGGGTCGACCTCCGTTATTCATGAACCACATCTTGTCGAAATCAGGGTCGCTTTGGATAATGTCGATGAAATCGTCTTCCAATGCCTTCACGTACCGTTCGGTAGTCACCGTCCCATTAAGGAATATCGCACCTATTATTCCGTGACTGGACACTGCACACCACAGAGTCACTTGTTGAGCGTGAAGAGACTTCTCGATAGCGAAATGCGGATTGTCGGTCACCTAAATGCAGCAATTGTACTTAATCCATCCAAATGAACGTGGGCTTCGTCGCTAAACCAAACCATACTAATTCCCATCTTGCCCCGCGGCCAACCGTGCAGTTCGAACGTCCAAAGCGTTCAGACGTTATGACGATTTTATCTCATATTGTTCAATAATTGTCAGCCTGTACGTTTGAATACTTGCGTCCGTTCAGAATGACATGCTGCGAGTGTGGTCATATGGGAAGAGTTACTGTAGTCTGTCGGTAAACTGAAGAGCGGGCGGGCGAGCGAGTCCCCACTCTGCCTACCCAGCTACGTCACAGGGCGCTTCTACAGGCCGTTTGACAACGTAGTGCCGGCCCTGCCGCGGCGCGCGATTTCAATCTGTGGCGACGCCGTGTTCAGATACGTCTCGGCTGCGTTCATTTTCAGACAAATGCATTAAGAGCGTAAGGAATAAAAAAAAACGATAGCTTCTTCCGAAACACAACATTATAGAGTAAGTAATATTAACATAAGAAAGGAAGTCAGGATTCTACTACAAACATAGAACCAAATGCCTGTTCATGTGAAAGTATGTTCCTCTACTGCTATTCGTAAAACGAAAGCCATATAATGCAATCAGTCTGAAGAATTTAAGGCTTATTCTTATTTTGTGGACTGCACTGAAACTTAACAATTCTTGCAACACGAAGCGTGTTTAAAAAGTAAGCAGAAATTTATAATTTTGAGTGTTGTATTAGTCCGATTTGCACCACTTTTTTGTCACTGTCTTTGTAAACATGCCTCAGAAGTATGTGTACAATGTATGTACGTGTATTTACTCTGTTGTCAGCTGTCAGAAAGGTTACATGTGTTTTGGTAGCATCAACGATTATTTGTTTTGTATAAAAATAAATTACAGAATCTGTATTAAATTTTGTTATAAGAATGGAATAAAGTCTATGAAATTTTTAGAAATGGTAAATATTGCTTTTGGTGAGCCCGTTATGAGAAAGCCAAGGGCAGACAAGTGGTATAAACATTTCAAAGCAGGCCTCAAAGGACAGCGGTTTTACAAGCATAAATGAGATTAAAAATGCACAGTTAAGAGACCTATAAACTGTCCCGAAGAAATAGCTCCTAAAGTGTTACGGGAATTTGAAAAAGCACTGGTATAGTATTCTGAAGAAGATAACATTGCTGTAGATTAACAAATAAAGTTCTCACCAAAAAATAAATATATGAACGCACCTCGAATGTCAAGCTTTTTGCTTTGAATATATATACGAAGGCAGTAACTTGTTCTCGAAAGAACAGTTACTGTTGATGACCGTGCAGGTTTTCCCTGGAATAAGTGATGACTAACTGACAACCTGAGCTGCCGACGGGTGTTGTTGATATACCTCGATATCAGCAACACCTGCCGGCAGCTCAGGTTGTCAGTTAGTCATCATTTTTGCTTTGAAGTCCAGAATCGGTGTACATGTTTCGAAGGAAATTTCAGCAGTGTTTAGAATAGCTATTGCGCACGTGTTTTAAGCAATATGTCTTAGAATCAAGTGAATAGCGACCGAGTTACACATTTAGTGTTCCATTAGCATCAAAGGTTTTACGTGATTTTGAAACTGTCTATAACGATGGGCATCCCCCCAAAATTATTTGTTTTCCTTCGTGGCGATTCCAGTAAACCGTGCGGCTCATTTTTCCGTACCTTCCTTATGCGCACTATTAGGTGAGGCTGACGTCTGCATAGATTGCAGCCCTTTGATTGGGACTGGTAATATTAGCCAACAGTTCTTTTTGGGTCGCCTCTTTAATACACGCTGTAATAACATTAGAGACGATCGAAAGCTCGTTACTCCGCAAATACCTCCTCTTCTTCCTATTCTGCACATTTTCTTGCAATGCTAGACGATTATCCATCACTTCCGGACATCGAAGTACATCAGTAAGTATACAAAGTTAACTGACACTGGCAACTAAGATCCCACGAACAGAAAAGACGTATATCGCTGCACGCCGAACTGCACCTCTAGACAGGTAACGGGCAACAGATTGTGGGTGCCCCTGTAGGCCGGTGACAGCGTTCTTCCGGGAAAGGCCACTTCCCCCACCAAAAGCGCTGCTCGCTCTTGAGTTGGACTATAGAAGGGTACGGAGATCCGTCAGTGTTGTGAAATCCGTTGTACGACACGTGAGCCGCGTGTCGCCGCTCTGCCTCACCTGTGAGCTGAGCCGCGCTCAGATTCTTGCCGCTGCCGCTGCGGTGAGTTGGGCTGCGCCTTCCGCCGGAAGACGGCCGGCAGCCCGCAGGTGACAACCACAGGGGGCCGTGATCGAGCGCCGTCCGGTGCGTGACCGCGCAACGCAACTGCCACGCACGGCCACGCACGGCCACGCACCTGCGCGCCACCCGCACGCCTCTGGCGTCCCCACCCTCTCCGCCTCTCTGGTCCGGACCGGGAACTGCAGTAGCGACGAACGTAAAGCGTCGTTGTCACCTCCGTACTGTCACCGGTTTCCTTCATGTGAGACGCAACAACTGGCTCTTTATCCGCACGAATTGGGGTAGCCAGCGGGTCTCGAGTTAAACATATATCCAGATTTCCAGAGCCATTTTGACGCCGTTTCTCACAAGTGCGTCCTAACCACATTTCCTGTCAGAAATGTCACACTTCGTAGTAACTTACGTGAACTCATCCACAGAAACTGAAGTATTATCGAGGAAGTGTCACAGACGCTCTGCTGTCTCAGATCTGTAGGCAATGGTTCTGTGATTACGTTACAGGAGTTCAGGAATTACAGGGAAAGGTAAACATGAGTACTTGAGGTAGCGGTCCCTGGTCTGGAAACGACCCAGTCCAAAGTTAATCCGCAATCCACAATACGGTGCGTGGCAGAGTGTACCTCGTACCACAACTAGCATCTACTCTCCCTGCTCCACTCCCAAACAGAACGAGGGAAAAATGACTGCCTATATGGCTCTGTACGAGCCCTAATCTCTCTTATCTTTGTGGTCTTTCCGCGAAATGTAAGTTGGCGGCAGTAAAATTGTACTGCCGTCAGCCTCAAATTCTGGTTCTCTAAATTTCCTCAGTAGCGATCCACGAAAAGAACGCCTCCTTTCCTCTAGAGACTCCCACCCGAGTTCCTGAAGCATTTCCGTAACACTCGCGTGATGATCAAACCTACCAGTAACGAATCTAGCAGCCCGCCTCTGAATTGCTTGTATGTCCTCCTTCAATCCTACCTGATAGGGATCCCAAACGCTCGAGCAGTACTCAAGAATCGGTCGTATTAGTGTTTCATAAGCGGTCTCCTTTACAGATGAACCACATCTACCCAAAATTCTACCAATGAACCGAAGACGACTATCCGCCTTCCCCACAACTGCCATTACAAGCTTGTCCCACTTCATATCGCTCTGCAGTGTTACGCCCAAATATTTAATAGACGTGACTCTGTCAAGCGACCGAGCGAGGTGGCGCAGTGGTTAGCACACTGGACTCGCATTCGGGAGGACGACGGTTCAATCCTGTCTCCGGCCATCCTGATTTGGGTTTTCCGTGATTTCCCTAAATCGCTTCAGGCAAATGCCGGGATGGTTCCTTTGAAAGGGCACGGCCGATTTCCTTCATCATCCTTCCCTCACCCGAGCTTGCGCTCCGTCTCTAATCACCTCGTTGTCGACGGGACGTTAAACACTCATCTCCTCCTCCTCTTCTCTCTGTCAAGCGCTACACTACTAATGGAGTATTCAGACATTACGGGATTCTTTTTCCTATTCATCTGCATTAATTTACATTTATCTGTATTTAGAGTTAGCTGCCATTCTTTACACCAATCACAAATCCTGTCCAAGTCATCTCGTATCCTCCTACAGTCACTCAACGACGACACCTTCCCGTACACCACAGCATCATCAGCAAACAGCCGCACATTGCTATCCACCCTACCCAAAAGATCATTTATGTAGATAGAAAACAACAGCGGACCTACCACACTTCCCTGGGGCACTCCAGATGATACCCTCACCTCCTATGAACACTCACCATCGAGGACAACGTACTGGGTTCTATTACTTAAGAAGTCTTCGAGCCACTCACATACTTGGGAACCAATCCCATATGCTCGTACCTTATTTAGGAGTCTGCACAGGGACACCCAGTCAAACGCTTTCCGGAAGTCAAAGAATACGGCATCCGTCTGATACCCTTCATCCACGGTTCGCAAGATATCATGTGAAAAAAGGACGAGTTGCGTTTCGCAAGAGCGATGCTTTCTAAAGCCGTGCTGATGCATGGACAGCAACTTCTCTGTCTCAAGGAAATTCACTATATGAGAACTGAGAATATGTTCGAGAATCCTGCAACAAACCGATGTTAAGGATATTGCTCTGTAATTTTGAGGATCTGTCCTTCTACCCTTCTTATATACAAGCGTCACCTGCCCTTTTTTCCAGTCGCTCTGGACTTTACGTTGGGCAAGAGATTCGCGATAAATGCAAGCTAAGTAAGAAGTACTCTCTGTAAAAGCGAATTGGAATCCCATCAGGACCTGGTGATTTATTAATTTTCAACCCATTCAGCTTCTTCAGAACCCCAGGGATGTCTATCACTATGACCTCCATACGGGAATCTGTACGAGACTCAGACGGCGGTATGTTTGTACGATCCTCCTGCGTGAAAGATTTCTCAAATGCTAAATTTAAAATTTCAGCTTTCGTTTTGCTGTCTTCCGTTGCCAGGCCAGATTAATCAGTGAGTGACTGGATGGAAGCCTTCGACCCGCTTACCGATTTTACGTAAGATCAGAATCTGTACGTGATAATCGTTTTGATTCTTCAGACTGCGGATCTGTTCTACTGTAAGTTTTACATACTTTGGGAAGAGGTAGTACGAACCGAAACAGGAAGAAATGTGCGGTATACACGCGCGCTCTTAAGTGCGTACCTTCGGAGCTACTAGCGCTAGTATAGCAGAACAGATGTGTGTCAAACTAGCAAAGAGGAACAAGTGCCCATACACTTAAGGTATGCACTTCAGGGGTCATGTTTACTGCACATTTTTTCTGCTTTTGGTCCGTACCAGCACCTCCCAAAGGGTGGAAAGCAAATAGCTTGAATTCGAAGAGATGCATTGTCAGAAATATCATAACGGTTATCACGTACAATCTTCCACTCTGTCGTTACCGCATACAGGTCCCTTTCCTCAGATGAAAACATTTACCTTTTTCCGTCATCTCTGAAAGTTTGCAACATCAACACGGAATGACCCTGTATAAAGGAATTAGGAGAAAATCTGAGCAGTCTTCGTAGACTGTTTGCATATGAAGATCAAATTGAATTACAAAATGATTTAGACAATGAAGATGCAAAGGAAGGTAAGATACTGCGTGAACACTTTGTCAAAGCACCTAAATAAAGACTTAAGTCGAAACAAGACCACGGTAGTAAGCGACATTCCGTTGGAGATACTGATAGCCTTGGGAGAGCCAGCCGTGACAAAACTCTACCATCCGGTGAGCGAGATGTATGAGAGAGGCGAAATACCTGTAGACTTTAAGAAGAATACAGTAACTCCGATTCCAAAGAAAGCAGCTGCTGACCGGTGAGAAAATTACCGAACTATCAGTGTAATAAGTCACGGTTGCAAAACACTAACACGAATCCTTTACAGGTAGGATGGAAAAACTAGTAGAAGCCGACCTCCGGGAAAGATCACCTTGGATTCAGAAGAAATGTAGCAACACGCGAGACAGTACTGATTATCGTAGACAATGAAGAGACTTAAATGTCTCAGGGAAACATTTAATTATAAGATTCACGAAATTATAAGGTAAAATTTACGCATACGTCAGTTTTAATATTTTGCAAGAGCTCGACTAAGCTGGTGGTGTACTAAGGGCAGTCAATGAAGACGAAAAAAGGTCGAATGTGCGAAATAATTTGTACAGTCTCAAATTTTTATACAGTTGTTGGAGGGACTGCCACGAACAACGCAATAGAAATCCTGACCGCTGGGGCCTGGGTGAGAGGGGGTGGGGATGCGTTTGAAGTTCGCTTTTGTACTTTTTTTTCGTATAAAGGGAAAACTACGGCATCCAGCAAAAACGTATTCCAGTGCGAAATTAAGTTACATTGAAATTCCTATAAAAAGGTGTGACGTCTCCTTGAAAGCCAAATAAAAATTAAACGAAACCTATACCAGACGTGTATATGTGAGGTGTACAGAAAGTACAAAACTGAGTGTATTTATGTCGGTAAAAATCGTCCCTTCATCTCGATAACATGATATTTTTGTGTTAAAAATGTTAATAAAACATGTATTTTAGTATCATAGAGTAACTATACAATGTAAAGACAGTCTTCGTAACCATGGCCGTCTTCTCTCATTACTGTTAAAAAAGATTTTTGCCTTTGCTCTGGAAGAATTAAGTCTCTCTGCCGTTCTGACGCATTCAGTATTTCATGTACGTATTTTCTGGTACAATATACGGTGGAAAGTGAAGTTCTCCTGTTCTTATGCAAGCCTCTCTCTCCTGGTGGAAACATTTAGGTGACAGTAACTATTTAAAGCGAGTTGTGTAGAAGATTGCCCATCTGGCTTTCTTTCGTCGTAATAGCGCACAGGCGGCCATTACATGGAATTCGACTAAAATATTAAATATTGGGCTCCACCCTCAAGTTAACATAATAAATATGTTGAATATTGAAAATAATTTTCAACTGTTAATAGTTGCGGAGTTAATTTTATCAGAACTTTTCCGGAATTGCGCGGATAGAATTTACTGCAGTAGGCTCGGCTTGCTTCACGGTGTCTTTAAGTTTGCAATTAGTTTTGTAACAGTCAGGGAGACGCTTAACCTAAACTGAAACCAGTGTCATATCAATGAAATTATTTATCGTGAGTACAAATCCTTACGCTACGTTGGTGGTTATATCGCATGTCTCTTCGCAACAATTAATTTATCGGGCAATAACAGTAACAGTTTCGTGCCACTTCTGATTATCTTTCAGCTGGTTCGAGTTTGGATAACGTAATTAAACAATTACAACCAAAACTGTAGCCATTTTACTGATATTTGAGCATGCGTAGCAACCTTGATTATCGTCGGCGTATATGTAAGTCGGATTAATGAGCGTGCAGAATACACACGACGGCAACAGTGTATTAAATTACTTTTTCCCCAACAATCCTGAGCACTTCTTACATTAAAATCAAAACACTTTAATACCAAGGAAGAGAGGGGGACGCTATGAAGCCCATGTTCATTTTTCTTTAAAACAAATACACAAATCAAAGAAAGTTTTGCATCACCTCGGGTCCGAGAGCTCCGAAACCTATAAAGAAAATTGGAACAGAGATCAACATAAAGTCATTTCTGCTCTTTTTATTGTACGTGAAAACCACACATTGCATGTTGTACCACAGCGAGACCTTCAGAGGTGGTGGTCCAGACTGATGTACACACCGGTACCTCAAATACCCAGTAGCCGGTCCTCTTGCATTGATGCATGCCTGTATTCGTCGTGGCATACTGTCCACAAGTTCATCGAGGCACTGTTGATCCTGATTGTCCCACTCCTCAACGGCGATTCGGCGTGGATCCCTCAGAGTAGTTAGTTGGTCAGGTCGGCCATAAACACCCCTTTCCAATGCATCCCAGGCATGTTCGATGGGATTCACGTCTGGAGAACATGCTGGCCACTCTAGTCGAGCGGCGAGCGATGCCGTTATCCTGAAGGAAATCCTTCACAGGTGCTCGAGGGAGGGGGGGAGGGGGCACGAATTGTCATCCATGAAGACAAATGCCTCGCCAATATGCTGCCGATACGGTTGCACCATCGGTCGGAGGATGGCATTCACGTACTGCACAGCCGTTACGGCGCCTTCCGTGACCACCAGCGGCGTACGTCGGCCCCACATAATGACACCCCAAAACAGCAGGGAACCTCCACCTTGCTGCACCCGCTGGACAGTGTGTCTAAGGCGTTCGGCCCTACCGGGTTGCCTCCAAATACGTCTCCGACGATTGCGTGGTTCAATACATACGCGACACTCACCGGGGAAGAGAACGTGATGCCAATCCTGACCGATCCATTCGGTCTGTTGCGCACAGTTTGAGTCGTAAAACGACTGGTTCGCTCCGAGACGCCTGGACACTTACCTTGTTGAGAGCCCTCCCTGGCACAAGTAACAATGCAGATGCGATCGAACCGCGGTATTGACCATCTAAGCATGACTGAACTACAGACAACCCGAGCCGTGTACCTCCTTCCTGGTGGAATGACTGGAACTGATCGGTCGTCGGACCCCCACCGTGTAATAGGCTCTTCTCAGGCACGGTTGTTTACATCTTTGGGCGGGTTTAGTGACATCTCTGAGCGCCGGAGGCCAAATGCCGATCGCCGGAGGGGAAGTGCCGATCGCCGGAGGGGAAGTGCCGAGCTCCGGAGGGGAAGTGCCGAGCTCTAGAGGGGAAGTGCCATTCTAAACTGAAGTCTGCGCGCACATTTTATGTAAACATTCAATGGGGGGCCCCTGCACGCCCGCACTGGCATGGTGGCCATTCAAAGACATCGACTGTCACCTCTGCTTTCGTTAGTATCTAAAAGGAATGCACCGAAAATGCGGTGATCTATTTTCGCCTTGCTTGTTAACCATTTATAACTCAGAAGATCGTCATCAGTGGCAAATTCTGGGTAAAACCTACACATTTCTCTGGTTGCCATGTCAAAATTTGGTTCTTTTGCTAAAACACAACGGAATTTACGCTGTCTCACTTCTCTAACATGTTGCACAGATGAGAATTCTGAAATAGTTGTTTATTGAGTGTATGAAATGAGGAACTGATGAAACATAAAGTCAGTAGCTTATGAAAAAGCTCAACCTCAGTACAAAAAAAAAGTAGAATGTCTTCACATATGTTGTTCCAAAACCCATAACATTTCTTGTTGCAACAGCTATCGATGGCCCGTAAAAATTACTCTCTTTCACTAAAAAAAGTGTGGTTATTGCACTAATGTGGTAGATAATATACAATAACGGTATGGTAAAATACTCTCCTCTTTGCATGTTATCATCTCCCAAAATCTGATTTCGATATCTCAAACCGTTTATGAAATATGAGAAATGTTGTGGATATTTCACTCTGGCTTTATCGCTGGCGCGCCGCGATCGCAAATGTTCTCGAAACTAGTGACCTCTACCCAAGTGTAAAGGAAAATTTAATATTTAGCTAAATTTCATACACAGCAACATATTATGTAATATGCACCAAACGCAAAATCATAGCGACTCTTATTTTTTATTGCACACTTTTCCGAATTTTGCGCACTGTCTTACTTTCGCGTAAATGTCACAGTAATTATGACCGGTGACGAAATGATGGACGCATCATCACGAACCTGACGTACAAAGTTATCAGCAAAGCAGAAATGAAATTTTTGTACCGAATAGTTTTTGTAACATCGTTTGAGAAGGATAGCAGGGTGCGTGCCTCGTTTCTGCCATGGTTGATCGGCTTCCCCTCCTGAACGAACGGATGGACTCGCCCAGTGCTTTTGACGAAAGCTGGTCTCTGAGCATCGACCACCGTATCCAGCGCCGGCTGTGGCGCCTGTGGCCACGAAACACGGCGTCACACCTGTGGCTGGAGTGGGATCCCGACTGAGACGCGTTTCACGCTAGCCGATCAAGGTCGCTGGCAAAGACGACAGCAACTGCTGCGGGCAGCGAATGAAGACCCATCGCAACCTGTTAGCGAGATGACATTGCGAGGGGAAACGCGTGCACTGGATACTTCGGATCGGTCACCTCGCAAGAGGTCATTGCTCACACAGCCACATGAAGGCGACAAAAGCAGATATAATTCATCGGTTTGGTAGAATATCTGACTGGACAGTCCATCCTCCTGTTACGTCTCGATTGGTTTGCAAAATCACCCAACTTAAACCCCACAGAAAATCTGTGGAGTGTGAAACAGCGGATAAAACGCCGAAATTTCAGCAATGTGGTGGAAATGTGCGATCAAATCCTTAGCGAGAGGGCTAATCTAGATATGATGTACCTGTGGACTCACTTCCTAACCGACTCCATTAGGTTATCAACTCCGTGGGCAGCACATACACTGTGCTAACAAGGGAACCTCCCCATCGCACCCCCGTCAGATTTAGTTGTAAGTTGGCACAGTGGATAGGCCTTGATAAACTGAACGCAGATCAATCGAAAAAAAGGAAGAAGTTGTGTAGAACTATGAAAAAATGAGCAACATATACAAACTGAGTAGTTCATGCAAAGATAGGTAACATCAAGGACAATGTGAGCTCAGGAGCGCCGTGGTCCGGTGGTTGGCTTGAGCAGCTGCGGAACGAGAAGTCCTTAGTTCAAGTTTTCCCTCGAGTGCAAAGTTTAATTTTTTTTTTCAGACAATTATTATTTGTCCGTCCGTCCGTCCGATGCAAGGTAACTGCGCCGTAGTGTGGGGACGCTACACCTAAACAAACATCAAAGCACACGACATCAGTCGACTACAGCGCACGGAAGAGAGGGTATTCCTGCTAACGAGCCTCCCTGGCTGCCAGCTGACTGTTCGCTACTCTGGACGAGAGTGCATTAAATGCGTGAGATATATTCCGTGGGCAATATGAATCCAGCAAATATATCAGACCTGTTTTCCTGTGGAGGAATCGGTTGACCTATGACCTTGCGATCACATGTTTTCGGTTCCCATTGGAGAGGCACGTCCTTTCGTCTACTAATCGCACGGTTTTGCGGTGCGGTCGCAAAACACAGACACTAAACTTATTACAGTGAACAGAGACGTCAATGAACGAATGGACAGATCATAACTTTGCGAAAATAAAGAAAAACTTTTTACTCGAGGGGAGACTTGAACCAAGGACCTCTCGCTCCGCAGCTGCTCACGCTAACCACGGGACTACGGCGCTCTTGACTTCACACTATCCTTGATGTTGCCTGTCTTGCGCATGGACAACTCAGTTTGTATATTTTGCTTATTTTTTCATAGTTCCACACAACTTCTTCCTGTTTTGTCGATTGATCTGTCTTCAGTTTTTCAAGGCCTATCGACTGTGCCAACTTATAACTAAATCTGAGGGCGATCCGATGGGGAGGTTCCCTTGTAAGTAATGCTTTTAATAATTTTCCTAGGTGTGACAAAAGTTTTCCTCGGGTGATCTTATTTGAAAGCTGAAAGCGAGGCTACGCGGCCATAAACTTCCTGTAAACTCGTGTACGAGCGGAAACGATACGTAGCGCGTTAGCGGCTACCTACAAAATACGTGCTCTGTACGCAAGCGGTGGATTCACGGTGATCATCAGTCCTCGCATCGATAACTTGATAGCCGCGCGGGATTAGCCGAGCGGTCTTAGGGGCTGCAGTCATGGACTGTGGGGCTGGTGCCGGCGGAGGTTCGAGTCCTCCCTCGGGCATGGGTATGTGTGTTTGTCCTTAGGGTAATTTAGGTTAAGTAGTGTGTAAGCTTAGGGACTGATGACCTTAGCAGTTAAGTCCCATAAGAGTTCACACACAAACAAACCGATAACTTGATAATGCTGCTTCACAGTCTGCCACGTCTGACCCTGGTGGTGGTGGTGGTGGTGTGTATGTTTGGTACCTACAGTACAGCGTTGTTGACAAAATATCGATATATCGAATATCGGTATTCTTTTCAAGGAGATGTAGATAAGTAAATTGGCGTTACGCTTCCCCGCGATATCGCAATAACCAGTGCCGATATTTCTATTTTATTATTTTTTCAAAAATTTTCGGGAAATATTAGAAGTTGTTCTTCTGAACTTGTAGTGGAAGATAATTTTACTTTCACTGTGTTACGGAGCGTTACTACTTTTTGAGCTTTCGACACGTCCAGTCTTTCTTTTTGTAACGCTACTAGTGTGCTATTTCTTCACATCGGCATTCTTCAGAATCAGCTGCCGAAAACGACGAACAAAAATCAGAATGACATGATCGGTCTTTGCAGTAGGCGGAGTCGTGTGGGGGTTAAATGGTGACGTAATCAGCGCTCGGCGCTGCCAACACAAACTGCAGCGTTTAGCCTCACCACGCAGATATGACACTACGGCAGCTAGGTCGCTGGCGTTGGCAGAAACGGAAAAAAAAACAGGGTAGTTGACATGAAGTCTTCGTATAAATGGGCCCATCGGACACCTCGCATTCTGCCACTTGCATGCAGTTACCATTCTTAAACAAAGTGGTTACCGCCAAGCGTGAAGGCGCATCGTTTTCCTCACAGTTCTTGCTCTGAGGCGGATACACAGCCTACTAACTTTTTGAGGTACAGAATATCTAATAACAAATCAGTACTTAAATATACAGCTCTAAAACCGGCACTACATTTACAACGTGCAGCCGGTTTTTTTTTTAATAGTCCAGTATGTCAATACTTTTTTCCGGCTGTGTATCGATACTTTCTCCAATATACAGGGTGCGTCAGAAAACTGTATACACACTTTGAAGCATCATAGAAAATTTATTTCCCGTTCTACAATGTGAAATTTCTGGAAATGGAAAGCTTAAAGTCCAATTGGAAAAATAAATGTACTTTGCAAATGTGATTAATGTTCAAACTGGTGACTTACAGCATCAATACATTTCTGAGTATGAGCCACCACTGACTCCGTACATCGTACCAAAGTGTCCAATGAGATTTCTGCGCACGCGGCCTGAATCTCATTCCAAAGTGTGTCCAGGTTACTTGGTTTACGTTTGTACACCTCATCTTTTACTGTGTCCCGTAAGAAGGAATCCAGCGGCGTGAGGTGTGGAGAGCGTGCAGGAAACTCGATTGGTCCCCTGCATCCTATCCACCGGCCTGGCACATCGTGATCCAGGTATGCTCGTACGTCCCTATGATAGTGCGGCGGGGCGCCATCTTGTTGGAAATAAAACTCATCATTACCGTATAATGCACGAATGGCAGGGAACATGGAGTCAGCAAGCATTGTTAGGTACGTTTCTCCAGTAACAGTACCTTCAAAGTGGAAAGGCCCAATAAGTCCCCTTGCAGACAAACCACACCACACATTTACACCAGGCAAATTCACAGCCTTTTCAACTGTAATGTGACGATTATCTTCAGCCCAGTACTCACAACTGTGGCTATTGACAGCTCCATTGAGTTTGTATTGGACTTCATCCGACCAAATTATGCTACCCATAAATCCCGGTTCACGTCTCACCATCTCCTGAACCCATCACAAAATTCTAACCTTCTATCTGGATCGTCGTCACTTAGCTGTTGCAGCAGCCTCGGAATGTACACACGAAACTTGCCTTTCTTCAGAATGCGTTGCACACTACCAGCACTTACATTACTCTCACGTGCCGCTTGCCTCGAAGATTTTTGAGGTGAACGCTGAAACAGTTGCGAGACGGCAGTTGTGGGGAATCATCACTTGTAGCTGTACGAGGTCGCCCTGATCGACCTTTATGCACATCACACACTGTTCCACGAATTTCGAATTTGTCTCGTAGACGTGTAATTGTTAACCTTGAAGGTGATTCTGTACCATACTCACTTCTCCACTGTCTTCGAACCGCAGCTACATTCTCAAACTTCCAGTACCACTTAATTATCTGCTTCCGCGCTTCGAAGCTCAAACGTACGTCCGCCATGTTGCACTTACTTCCTTGCCACTGCTGCCACCTGTTGAAAAAACATAACATTACTTTCTCACACATATTTCACCTTGTAGAACGGTAAATAAATTGTCTATGACAGTTCAAAGTGTGTATACATTTTTTTTTACGCACCCTGTATATCGGGAATCGACAACTATTGTCTTTTGTATTATCAATATATCGGTTTCTCGATTTTTTAAAACTAGAAACATTCTTAGCTACAGTAACCCCGGTACGCGACAGCACTGCAGGAGCACACTTACATACACATGTCTGAACCCGGTAGTATGTTTACATTGTGTAGCGATATTTTTATAGGCCTGTACGTCGATGTCCTTTAAGAGTGAAGTTTCGATACGTTTTCGGTACATCGTTGGCAGAATATTGCGTTTGTAATAACGATACAACGCGACACATCGGTTTCTCACAGGGGAACCTCCCCATCGCACGCTCCTCAGATTTAGTTATAAGTTGCCACAGTGGATAGGCCTTGAAAAACTGAACACAGATCAATCAAGAAAACAGGAAGAAGTTGTGTGGAACTATGAAAAAAACAAGCAAAATACACAAGCTGATTAGTCCGTGCGCAAGATAGGCAACATCAAGGATAACAAGAGCTCAGGAGCGGCGTGGTCCCGTGGTTAGCGTGAGCAGCTGCGGAAAGAGAGGTTCTTGGTTCAAGTCTTCCCTCCAGTGAAAAGTTTACTGTCTTTATTTTCGCAAAGCTATGATCCGTTCGTTCGCTGACGTCTCTGTTCACTGTAATAAGTTTAGTGTCTGTGTTTTGCGACCGCACTGCAGAACTGTGCGATTAGTAGACGAAAGGACGTGCCTCTCCAATGGGAACCGAAAACATTTGATCGCAAGGTCATAGGTCAATCGTTTCCTCCACAGGAAAACACGCCTGATATATTCTATACGACACTGGTGACGGCATGTGCGTCACATCACAGGAATATGTTGTCGACCCACCTAACTTGTACACTTGGCGAATGGGAAAAAAGATTCTTCTACCTTGCCCGATTTAGGTTTTCTTGTGGATGAGATAATCACTCCCAAAAAGTGATGAAAACATAAGAATGAGATTTTCATTCTCCAGCGTAGTGTGCGCTATATGAAAGTTCGTGGCAGATTAAAACTGTGTGCCGGACCGAGACTCGAACTCGGCACCTTTGCCTTTCGCGGGCAAGTGCTCTACCAACTGAGCTACCGAGTTCGAGTCTCGGTCGGGCACACAGTTTTAATCTGTCAAGAAGTTTCCTATCAGCGCACACTCCGCTCCAGGGTGAAAATCTCATTCTGGAAACATCCGCCAGGCTGTGGCTAAGCCATGTCTCCGCAGTATCCTTTCTTTCAGGAGTGCTGGTTCTGCAAGTCGTGCTTGGGTAGCTCAGATCGTAGAGCACTTGCTTGCGAAAGGCAAAGGTCCCGAGTTCGAGTCTCTGTCGGGCACACAGTTTTAATGTATCAGGAAGTTTGGAAACATAAGTTTGTTACATAAACTGGATCAAATGAGTGCAACACTTTCACAGTCGCACACTTTTCCCTGTGCTCTGTCAAAACATATGTTTTTAACGTTTTCAAATTTTTCCGTGTGTAGACCGTCAATCCTGCATACGTCCAAGCAAATCTGAACATGTCCTGGAATTTTGGAGAGCGAAGTTGATTATGTATGAGTGCCTGAACATTGATAATTGTCTGAAAATAAAGAAAGTAAACTCTTCACTCGAGGGGAGACTTGAACCAAGGACCTCTCGCTCCGCAGCTGCTCACGCTAACCACGGGACCACGGCGCTCCTGAGCTCACTCTATCCTTGATGTTGCCTATTTTGCGCATGGACTACTCAGTTTGTATGATTTGCTTATTTTTTTCTTTCATAGTTGCACACAACGTCTTCCTGTTTTCTCGATTGATCTGTGTTCAGTTTTTCAAGGCCTATCCACTGTGCCAACTTACAACTAAATCTGAGGGCGGTGCGATGGGGAGGTTCCCTTGTCAGTATTTTTAGAAACATCAACAGTCTTAGCTCGCTGAGGCGACAGCAGTGCCCGTAGCAGACAGCCGCCGCTGAGTCCTCGACGGTGACGCCGCTGAGTCTCCGGTGAGATACGACGCCCGCCGTCGTTCCCCGGGCGACAGCACACACAGGGGGCTCGCAGCTCTTTACGACGGATCTGCGCGCCGCGACGCGCCGCGCCGCGCGCCTGCGCTCGGTAGCGGTTTTAATAGCCGCGTTGGCAGCGGAGGTGAAATACGGCGCGCCCACCTTTTGTGCAGCGCTGACTGCGGCCGGGCCCGTTTGTCCGGCCGCGGGCGGCAGCTTCCCGCGCGTCCCCACTTCGCAGCCTACCGAGCCCTGGTCGCCCGCCACGCCGGTGCCGTCGCTCCACATCACACGCGAGTCCGCCACAGGGGCGGCGGTTACCGCTGAAACGACCGGCTCTCGGTCACGTCGGTTCGTTTCGGTCTCCAGGTTCACCCGACTGCTAAAACCACTCAAAATAATAATTTCCACAACGGAACCCTGTCTCGGAAGCTGGCAGAAAACCCTAATACATTCTGGTCACACAGGGTGGCGCACGAAATGTGATACAAACTGAAAGGAACATATACTACAATGAAGAGCCGTCCATGGAGATTTGTTCTAACTCAGCACATGCTCAATATGTCCACCAT
This sequence comes from Schistocerca americana, assembly GCF_021461395.2. Taxonomy (NCBI): domain Eukaryota; kingdom Metazoa; phylum Arthropoda; class Insecta; order Orthoptera; family Acrididae; genus Schistocerca; species Schistocerca americana. The sequence continues at coordinate 19,573 of NW_025726269.1, read as the reverse complement.
TTCGTTTCCTAACTTCCTTCAAACGAACACTGGAGTTAGTAGAATGAGATTTTCACTCTGCAGTGGAGTGTGCGCTGATATGAAACTTCCTGGCAGATTCAAACTGTATGCCGGACCGAGACTCGAACTCGGGACTTTTGCCTTTCGCGGGCAAGTGCTCTACCAACTGAGCTACCCAAGCACGACTCACGACCCGTCCTCACAGCTTTACTTCTGCCAGTATCTCGTCTCCTACCTTCCAAACTTTACAGAAGCTCTCCTGCGAACCTTGCAGAACTAGCACTCCTGAAAGAAAGGTTCGCAGGAGAGATTCTGTAAAGTTTGGAAGGTAGGAGACGAGGTACTGGCAGAAGTAAAGTTGTGAGGACGGGGCGTGAGTCGTGCTTGGGTAGCTCAGTCGGTAGAGCACTTGCCTGCGAAAGGCAAAGGTCCCGAGTTCGAGTCTCGGTCCGGCACACAGTTTTAATCTGCCAGGAAGTTTCACTGGAGTTAGTGATTACCCTACGCCACATGTCTTCCGTAATTTCACTGCAAGCTTGAAGTCTTCTGAGCTCCATTAAATCACGTGGACGCTTCGGGAAAACTTTTTCCTTTAGGTACCCCCAAAGAAAAACGTCACTTGGGTTGGACTATTGGGGGGCCAATTTTGTCCGTCATTGAAGCAAGCTGGAAACCTGACTGAAATGATCCGCATGTCGAAATGCTCGTGTAAGAAAACCAACACAGTGTTTGCAGTATGTGGCCTTGCTCCATCTTGCATGAACCACTGCGTGTTGAAGGGCAAGGTAGTAGCAAGAAACTGTGGAATGAAGCTATTGCGAAGCATGCTCAAATAACGCTCGCTGTACACTGTTTTTTCAAAGAAAAAGGATCCAGTAAGTTCGTGACTGGAAATGGCTGCCCACGCTGTAATCCTGGGAGCATAATGTTCTCGTTCATGAAGCACTTGCGGGTTTTCAGTGGCCCAAAAGCGTACATTTTGTTTGTTAACCACACCGTGTAAATGAAAATGCGACTCGTCTGAAAACCAAACGTTGCTGAGAGTTTCTTCCCTATCCTCCACCCGCTGAGCAAATCATACTCTCTGCTGCTTGTCTTCTTCTGTGAGCTTCTGTGCACAGGTCATCTTGTATGGGTACATAGGGAGGTCACTTTTAAGAATGCGTTGAACGGAGGGTCTGGATATTCCCGGGACTTGTCTGTACAGCAACTCGTCCCGCTTCAATATTCTCCGGCGAACAAACAGGCTTAGGCCGAGGTTGCTTCGCTTCCAATACTGTTCCTTCCTGTACAAATTTATCGTACAACCTGTGGATGGTCTTCTTGCAAGGGACCCATCGTGTGTTATACTGTTATCGAAAACGCCTCTGAGTCACAACAAGGCTTTTCGTTTCATGAAAAAATAACACAATTGCTGATCGTTGCCGTGTCGTCAGTCTTCCGTTGTCAGGCGGCCGAAGTGGCCGTGCGGTTAAAGGCGCTGCAGTCTGAAACCGCAAGACCGCTACGGTCGCAGGTTCGAATCCTGCCTCGGGCATGGATGTTTGTGATGTCCTTAGGTTAGTTAGGTTTAATTAGTTCTAAGTTCTAGGGGACTAATGACCTCAGAAGTTGAGTCCCATAGTGCTCAGAGCCATTTGAACCATTTTTGAAGTCTTCCATTGTCAGCCATTGCTGCTTACTAGTCTCCTAGCGGCAGTATCGTGAATTACACGTAATTTCGTAAATCATTTGTTTTTCCAAGCTCTGCTGGTACTGCTGTAGATATCCCAGCGGGATACCTAACGTGCGTCGTAAATTGTGAAAGAAGCAATTGGTAACACATTTCGTGCGCCACCCTGTACATAAAGCATCCAAACGTGTGGAAACACGTAATCAATACCTTCACTGCGCGATAACAACGGTGAAGTCACTGATGACAGTGCCACTAAAGCAGAGTTATTAAACACTGTTTTCCGAAACTCCTTCACCAAACAAGACGAAGTAAATATTCCTGAATTCCAATCAAGAACAATTCCCAAGATGAGAAACATAGAAGAAGAAACCCTCGGTGTTGCAAAATAGCTTAAATCCCTTAAGAGGGGGGGCGGGGTGTAGGACGTCAAACGGGCCGACTTGGAGCAGGAGAGGCATCACAGGACATTTTAATTTCCACTGTCTATACTTTTACAAATAAATTTATGAAACTTTGTCAGCATCACCAGGAAGGACTCAGAATTTACACTCACAGCAGTGGAAGTTCGAAAACATAACAAAATAAATTTTTTTTACATGTGAAATTTCATCTTTTTCACATATTAATGGCAGCATTTGTTGCTATAGGTACACTTTTCTTCATAAGTAAGAGAGATTCTTCGATGAATTTTGCACAGTATAGAAACCATACTGAAAGGTGTATGAAACTCTAGAATTTCACAAATCTATTAAAAACTGTAGTAAAAATTGAGGTAATTAACTAGAAAATTTCTGTTTTTCTAAATATGAAGTTTAAAATATAACAGCTCATTCGTTTTTCATAAAATAAATAAATTCTAGAGTTTCATACACGTGTAAGTATGGTTTGTATGCTGTGCAAAATTCATCGACGAATCTCTAACTTATGAAGAAAAGTGTACCTATAGCAACAAATGCAGCCATTAATAAGTGAAAAAATAATGAAATTTCGCACGTAAAAAAATTTATTTTATTATGTATTCGAACTTCCACTGCAATGCGTGTAAATCCTGAATCCTTCCTGACGATGCTGACAAAGTTTTATGAATTTACTTGTAAAAGCATAGACAGTGGAAATTAAAATGTCCTGAGATGCCTCTGCTGCTCCAAGTCGGCCCGTTTGACGTTTTAGCCCCCTCAATAAAGCCAAGGCCTCCGTTCCACATTGTATACCAGTCAGCGTCCTTTCAGAGTATGCTGCTACAATAGGAGTAAACCGCTGAATTACAGGCCCATATTACTAACGTCGATTTCAAGTAGGGTTTTGGAACATACACTGTGTTAACAAAAATAAAAGTTCAAATGTGTGTGTAATCCTAAGGGACCAAACGGCTGAGATCATCGGTCGCTAAACTTAGACACTACTTAAAGTAACATATGCTAATAATGTGGTGTCACCGCCAGACACCACACTTCCTAGGTGGTAGCCTTTAAATCGGCCGCGGTCCGGTAGTATACGTCGGACCCGCGTGTCGCCACTATCAGTGATTGCAGACCGAGCGCCGCCACACGGCAGGTCTAGAGAGACTTACTAGCAGTCGCCCCAGTTGTACAGCCGACTTAGCCAGAGATGGATCACTGACAACTACGCTCTCATTTGCCGAGACGATAGTTAGCATAGCCTTCAGCTACGTCATTTGCTACGACCTAGCAAGGCGCCATAGCATTTGATATTGGGATTATAACATGTACCGTCAAGAGCGATGTACACCAATTGTGGATTAAAGTTAAGTATTATATCACTACGTACTTTATTTGCTACTATTAATTCCCTTAACTGTTCCAGACCTCGCGCCAGTCAGCGTGTAATTAAACGTGTGCATTTCGGCCTCCTCTAGCAACACAGTGTTGGCTCTTCTGCCAACACTTCAAATGACAACACACGCACCCATTCCCGAGGGAGGACTCGAACCTCCGGCGGGAGGGGCCGCGCAATCCGTGACATGGCGCCTCCAACCGAGCGGTCACTACGCGCGTCCGTACTGTCTTCGAACATTATTAATTACCGCGAAGAAAACGATTCATCGACACACAGTCAGCACGGATTCAGAAAATTTCGTTATTACTAAAGACAAATATCTCTTTATGAAGTAATTAGTGCTAGCGACAGCGGGTGTCAAATTGATTCGATATTTGTATACTTCCAGAAGGCTTTCGACATCGTTTCTCACAAGCATCTTCTAACCAAACTGCGAGCCAATCGAATATCGCCTCACTTGTGCGACTGGATTCGATATTTCCTGTCAGAAACGTCGCAGTTCGTATTAATACACGGAATGTGATCAAGTAAAATAGAAGTAATATCCGGCATTGCCCAAGGAAGTGTTATAGGCCCTCCATTGTTCCTGATCTGTATTAACGACATAGGAGACAATCTGAGTAGCCGTCTTAGATTGCTTGGAGACGATGCTGTCATTTACCGTCTTGAAAAGTCACCAGATGACCAAAACAAATTGCAAAACGATTTAGATAAGAGATCTGTATGGTGCGAAAAGTGGAAATTGACCCTGAATAAGGAAAGGGTGAAGTTATTCACATGAGTACTAACAGAGATAAATTTCGATTAAGCGACAAGTCACACAAATCTGAAGGCTGTAAATTCAAGTAAATACTTAGGAATTACAATTACAAATAAACTAAATTGGAACGATCACATAGATAATGTTGCGGGTAGAGTGAGCCAAAGACTGCCATCCATTGGCAGAACACTTAGAAGGTGCAACAGGCCTACTAAAGAGAGTGCTTACACCACGCTTGTCCGCCCTATTCTGGAGTACTGCTGTGCGGCGTGGGATCCGTATCAGGTGGGACTGACGGATGACATCGAGAGAGTTCTAAGAAGGGCAACTCGTTTTTTATTATCGCGAAGTAGGGGAGATAGTGTCATAGATATCGTTCGGTCTCTTCCATTACTCCTCCAGCTCGAGGCGTCAGGAATATCGTCTGCCAATCAGCACTGCTCTTCTAAAACGGGAGAATGACGTTTCGTTTAAGGCGACCAATCCGGAAATCTGTAGCATCGGCGTTTGGCGTTTGCTGTCTCCCTGTGAAAACCTCTGAAACTGCGTGCTATGTTTGTAAAGAATGCGTTGGCTGGACGCTCCCAAACAATGTAGCGGAATTTGCTTTTAAGCCGAACACGGGGTCGTTCTTCCTTTCACTCGGGCAAACGCTTTCCTCTCCACGGGCAGCCGAGGTTGACTCATTCTCTGAAGGGACCAGCCTCCCGGCGTGCGGTTGCCTCTCTCGAACTAAAAGCTGCTGTGTGTGACCGTCATGTCTTGAATGTGTGTGTGTACGCCAGCCTCGAGTATTTCAACCACGGTACGCACTTGCGATTTACCAGTTATCTGCATATCGTTTACATGAATTCATACAACATTGACTTTATCTTATCGAGTTTCGCTTCGAATGAAGCGTCTCGATGTGTGGAATATGATTGTGAGGGCGGAATATGTAAGGAATGAAGGTCACGATACCACGACGTCTTACACCGTGTAATATTAGACTTCAATTTTTCTGTTGCATGAAAAGGGCATTCTTAGAATGAACTTTTGCAGCGTTGAGAATAACGCGGCCAGTGAACTGCAAGACCGGTCTCTACGTCACAACCACACCTAGAGCTGCAATGTAACAGGCCGTGTTTTCCCCATCTCTGAGGATTCAGCAGTGTTTACCTGATTGGTGGTTAACCTATGCATGCAACCGTATTAACCATGAACTTTAAATGCGAACCTTTTAGTTTAGGTTTCACCGTCACTTATTGATATCAAATGAAACAACAAGTTTATTGTTACCATTCACTGTTTATATATCTCCATGACGCCTTTCAAAGGTTTAAATCTCCATCATACGGTGGTTGTACATTTGTTAGTATAACTTGTGTGTGTTGTGTTACGATATTTGCAGGAACTTGTGGGACTGTCTAGTGGGGAAACAAAACACTATTTCAGAACATGGTCTTTTTTTTTTACAAAAAATTACTGGAAGTACTCTCTTTTAGTTATTTTATTTTTACCATTAGATATATATTTTGTTTCTCCATTAGACTAGTTCCTCCAAACATCGTAACAGAACATACAGATATGAGATAGTAACAAATGTATATCCACCTGATGATGGAGGTTGAAACCGTTGAAACGCATCGTGGAGGTAAATAAACTGACTGGTAATAGTAAACCTCTTGTTTCATTTGACCTCTGTGAACATTAATTAATGTTCGGTTCACTTCACACATACAATATCAAATATTTTATAAGAAATACTGTAAAAAGTTTCGTGAATGGGTTAACCACCCACAAGGTAGACATTGCTGAATCCTCAGAAATGGCGAAAACATGGCTGACGTTTCAGCCTGTTGCATAGGAGCTCTAGGTGTGGCTGTGACTTATAGACCGGTCGTGCAGCTCACTGGCCCCGTTATTCTCCACGCTGTCGCGTCTGTCTCTCTCTTTCAGTGCCTGGCAATGTTAGGAAGCGTCTAATACCGCGCTATGACGTCACAAAGCCGGTCTCATTCCGCGTGCACAGTGTCTTCCGCGTCCCGTGTGAAGGCGGCCTTAGCCACTAGGGGCTGCCGGTTCTGGTCAACACTGACTCAAAGGAAGACCTCGGCGCTTGTTCGTGACGTCACGTGAGCTAGGCACGGCCAACGCCAGGTCTGTTGCAGGCAGAAACGCCTGGGCGTGCTTATCACTATAAATCTCTATTTTTGGACAAAATGTTTGGTATTCTTTTGGATTCTGCAGTTTTATTTAGATGAAAGATTTTCTTACTATCGTAAAGCTACAAATGAAGATCACAGTTCTGTATTACTGGATCCTGTCGAAACAAACGTAGATCAATATGAGAAGATGCTTTGCCCCATTGCGAGCTTCGGAAATTTTACATTCAAGTAACTATATTTAGTTGATCCATTTTGCTATCGAAACTTACCCCAACCCCCTTACAATTGACTCGTTTCTTTTATTTATATTCGTTTGACATCGTCACTGGAAATGTGAACTAATTTACATGTGTAAATGTCCAACTGTTGGCAGTCATTAGATTACAGTCGTTTTCAAAGAAAGGAATTCTAAACAGCAAACAAAATAGCTTCATACGTCGAAGATACTACTGAGCTTAAACTTTTTTAAACATGCACATTAGAAAAATTAAATATTCCCCTCTTGCAACTGAAAGGAGAATATAAGATAAAAAAATTTATTTGATAAAACAAGTATCTCTCATTTGTCTCTTCTTCTGTCCCCCACCCCCTACCCCAACGTGTACGATCGCAAGATATTTCATTAACATTCAGTGGTCCTCACCCCATAGTCAACCGAGATACCTAAAGAAGAGCACCAATATGTTCACAGTTTCTTGTAAAAGCAACCCAGTACAAACGTAACTTCCTCAGATTTACAAATAATGTAAAGAAGCACGAATTCTGTTGCTGCTGGATCGTGAAGTTGTTTTTGTATGTCAATGCTTAAAACAGGTGGAAATTTAAGTTCAGTAGTACACTATTTGTTAAGAAGTGTAATGAATTGCACAATCAATTGATTGCGGAAATCTCTCACAAGGGAATCTCCCCATCGCACCCCCCCCCCCCCCCCCCCCCACCACTCACCGCAGATTTAGTTATAAGTTGGCACAGTGGATAGGCATAGGCCTTGAAACACCGAACACAGATCAATCGAGAAAACAGGAAGAAGTTGTGTGGAACTATGAAAAAAATAAGTAAAATATACAAACTGAGTAGTCCATGCGCAATACTGGCAACATCAAGGAGAGTGTGAGAATAGGAGCGCCGTGGTCCCGTGGTTAGCGTGAGCAGCTGCGGAACGAGAGGTCCTGGGTTCAGGTATTCCCTCGAATGAAAAGTTTATTTTTTTATTTTCAGTTTATATGATAAACTCTTATGTTTTCATCACTTTTTGGGAGTGTTTATCACAGCCACAAGAAAAGCTAAATCGGGCAAGGTAGAAGAATCGTTTTACCCATTCGCCAAGTGTACAAGTTACGTGGGTCGACAACATATTCCTGTCATGTGACGCACATGCCGTCACCAGTGTCGTATAGAATATATCAGTCGTGTCTTCCTGTGGAGGAATCGGTTGACCTATGACCTTGCGATAAAATGCTTTCGGTTCCCATTGGAGAGGCACGTCCTTTCGTCTACTAATCGCACGGTTTTGCGGTGCGGTCGCAAAACACATACACTAAACTTATTACAGTGAACAGAGACGTCAATGAACGAACGGGCAGATCATAACTTTGCGAAAATAAAGAAAATAAACTTTTCACTCGAGGGAAGACTTGAACCAAAGACCTCTCGTTCCGCAGCTGCTCACGCTAACCACGGGACCACGGCGCTCGCGAGCTCGTTCTATCCTTGATGTTGCCTATCTTACGCATGGACTACTCAGTTTGCATATTTTGCTTATTTTTTTCATAGTTCCACACACATTCTTCATGTTTTCTCGATTGATCTGTGTTCAGTTTTTCAAGGCCTGTCCACTGTGGCAACTTATAACTAAATCTGAGGGGGGTGCGATGGGGAGGTTCCCTTGTCAGAACAATGTGTGTTGGACAACTACCGCCAATAGTTTCACATTTTCCTGTGTCAGGGAGGGAGACACCACCATTATGAGTATGCCTGCAACAGACGTGGCGTCCGCCGTGCCTAGCTGACGTGACGTCATCAGCAAGCGCCGAGGCCCTCCTCTGAGTCGGCGTTGGTCTGGTACGGAGCTGCAGCTGGCGCCCAGTAGGGTCCCGGCCGGTGGCGCAGGGAGAGGACCGCCGTGTTTGCTCTCCACGAGAGGACAACAGCGACGTGTCGACCGCGACTGGCCGCCTATCGGACGGATGCCGCCGCCTGTCCGCCCACACAATCCAAACACTGTGCACTCGACGAGACGGACGCGTCACTAAGCGCGCGACCCCAAGTTAACATTTGGCCCCAATACGTCAGGCTGCACCGAGATATCGAGAGCAGGCCGGTGACAGCTGTGGGAGTGCCACAGTACTCGGAGACTCGCGACATGCCTAGGCAGTTCTGTCAGGTGTCTTCCATTTACTCTGAGGTGACAAAAGTCACGGGATAACATGTAGCCTACTCTGAAACGCCAAAGAAACTGGTACACCTGCCTAATATCGTGTAGGGCCCCGCGAGCAAGCACAAGTGCCGCAACACGACGTGGCACGGACCTGACTAATGTCTGAAGTAGTGCTGGAGGGAACTGACACTACGAATTCTGCAGGGCTGTCCATAAATCAGTAATAGTACGAGGGGTTAGAGAATAACGCGTTGCAAGGTATCCCAGATGTGCTCAGTAATGTTCATGTCTGGGGAGTTTGGTGGGCAGCGGAAGTGTTTAGACTCAGTAGAGAGTTCCTGGGGCCACTCTGAAGCAATTCTGGACGTTTGCGGTGTCGCATTGTCCTGCTGGAACTGCCCAAACCCGTCGGCATGCACAATGGACACGAATGGATGCAGATCAGACAGGGTGCTTACGTACGTGTCATCTGTCACAGTAGTATCTAGACGTATCAGGGAACCCATATCACTCTCACTGCACACGCGCTACACCATTACAGAACCTTCACCAGCTTGAACAGTCCCCTGCTGACAGGCACGGTCGACGGATTAATGAGGCTTTCTCCATACCCGTACACGTCCATCCTCTCGATACAATTTGAAGCGAGACTCCTTCGACCAGGCAACATGTTTCCAGTCACGAACAGTCCACTGTCTGTCTTGACGGGCCAGGGGAGGAGTAAAGCTTTGTGTCGTGCAGTCATCGAGGGAGCACGAGTGGACCTTCGGCTCCGAGCACTTCGTTCTTGGTACTCCACTCTTATTATTCGATGGTGGCTCTTGTACATATTGTATTTTACCCGTCTGTCTCTATAGATTATACCAATTTTTCTAAGAATTTCACACAACTTACCCCATCCTACATCGTCAAATACTTTTACAGGTCGACAAATCCTATGAACTTGTTTTGATTTTTCTTTAATCTCGCTTCCATTATCAACTGCACCGTCAGAATTACCTCTATGGTGCCTTTACCTTTCCTAAAGCCAAACTGGTAATCTGACATCTCCAAATTTTTCTTTTCAATTTTTCTGTATATTATTCTTGTCAGCAACTCTGATGCATGAGCTGTTAAGCTGATTGTGCGACAATTCTCGCACTTGTCAGCTCTTGTCTATTCGGAATTCTGTGGATAGTGTTTTTTTCTGAAGTGAGATGGTATGTCGCCAAACCCATACATTCTACAAACCAACTTGAATAGTTGTTTTGTTGCCACTTTCCCCAATGATTTTAGAAGTTCTGATGGAAAGTTGTCGATCAGTTCTGCCTTATTTGATCTTAAGTTTTCTAAAGCTGTGCTAAATTCTGATTCTAATACTGGATCGACCATCTCATCTAATTTAACAGTGGAGCTGCCTCTGCACTCTTAATGTTTCCACCCTTGCTTTTAATTTCACCGAAGGTTGTTTTGACTTTTCTATATATACTGAGTCAGTTCCTTCCGACTATCATTTCTTTTTCGATTTCTTCACATTTTTCGTGCAGCCATTTCGTCTTACCTTCCCCATAGTTCCTATTTATTTAATTCCTCAGCGACTTGTATTTCTGTACTCCTGGATTTCCCTGAAGAATTTTGTGCTTCCTTCTTTCATCGGTCATCTGAAACATTTCTTCTGTTACCCACGGTTTTTTCGCAGTTAGCTTCTTTGTACCTATGTTTTTGTTTCCAACTTGTGTCACTGCCCTTTTTAGAGATGTACATTCCTCTTCAACTGTTCTGCTTACTGAGCTATTCCTCATTGCGATGTCTGTAGCCTAAGAGAACTTCCGTATTCCACTTCTTCCTGACTGATCTCGTAAACTTCAGCCTACTCTTCATCAATACTATATTGTGGTCTGAGTCTATATCTCCTCCTCAGTACGCCTTACAATCCATTATCTGATTTCGGGATCTCTGTCTGACCATGTTGTTGTTGTTGTTGTTGTTATTGTGGTCTTCAGTCCTGAGACTGGTTTGATGCAGTTCTCCATGCTACTCTATCCTGTGCAAGCTTCTTCATCTACCAGTACCTACTGCAACCTACATCCTTCTGAATCTGCTTACTGTATTCATCTCTTGGTCTCCCTCTATGATTTGTACCCTCCACCCTGCCCTCCAATGCTAAATTTGTGATCCCTCGATGCCTCAGAACATGTCCTACCAACCGGTCCCTTCTTCTAGTCGAGTTGTGCCACAAACTTCTCTTCTCCTCAATCCTATTCAATACCTCCTCATTAGTTATGTGATCTACCCATCTAATCTTCAGCATTCTTCTGTAACACCACATTTCGAAAGCTTCTATTCTCTTTTTGTCCAAACTATTATAGTCCACGTTTCAATTCCATACATGGCTAAACTCCATACAAATACTTTCAGAAACGACTTCCTGACACTTAAATTTATACTCGATGTTAACAAATTTCTCTTCTTCAGAAACGCTTTCCTTGCCATTGCAAGTCTACATTTGATATCCTCTCTACTTCGACCATCGTCAGTTATTTTTCTCCCCAAATAGCAAAACTCCTGTACTACTTTAAGTGTCTCATTTCCTAATCTAATTCCCTCAGCATCACCCGACTTAATTCGACTACGTTCCATTATCCGCGTTTTGCTTTTGTTGATCTTCATCTTATATCCTCCTTTCAAGACATCATCCATTCCGTTCAATTGCTCTTCCAAGTCCTTTGCTGTCTGACAGAATTACAATGACATTGGCGAACCTCAAAGTTTTTATTACTTCTCCATGGATATTAATACCCACTCCGAATTTTTCTTTTGTTTCCTTTATTGCTTGCTCAATATACAGATTGAATAACATCGGGGAGAGGCTACAACACTGTCTCACTCCCTTCCCAACCACTGCTTCCCTTTCATGTCCCTCGACTCTTATAACTGCCACCTGGTTTCTGTACAAATTGTAAACAACGTTTCCCTCCCTCTAGTTTACTCCTGCCACCTTTAGAATTTGAAGAGAGTATTCCAGTCAACATTGTCAAAAGCTTTCTCGAAGTCTACAAATGCTCGAAACGTAGGTTTGCCTTTCCTTAATCTTTCCTCTGAGATAAGTCGTAAGGTCAGTATTGACTCACACGTTCCAACATTTCTACGGAATCCAAACTGATCTTCCCCCAGGTCGGCTTCTACCAGTTTTTCCATTCGTCTGTAAAGAATTCGCGTTATTATTTTGCAGCCGTGCCTTATTAAACTGATAGTTCGGTAATTTTCACATCTGTCAACGCCTGATTTGTTTGGGATTGGAATTATTATATTCTTCTTGAAGTATGAGGGTGTTTCGTCTGTCTCGTACATCTTTCTCACCAGATGGTAGAGTTCTACATCTACATCTACATCTATACTCCGCGAGCTACCTTACGGTGTGTGGCGGAGGGTACTTATTGTACCACTATCTGATCCCCCCTTCCCTGTTCCATTCACGAATTGTGCGTGGGAAGAACGACTGCTTGTAAGTCTCCGTATTTGCTCTAATTTCTCGGATCTTTTCGTTGTGATCATTACGCGAGATATATGTGGGCGGTAGTAATATGTTGCCCATCTCTTCCCGGAATGTGCTCTCTCGTAATTTCGATAATAAACCTCTCCGTATTGCGTAACGCCTTTCTTGAAGTGTCCGCCACTGGAGCTTGTTCAGCATCTCAGTAACGCTCTCGCGCTGACTAAGTGTCCCCATGACGAATCGCGCTGCTTTTCGCTGGATCATGTCTATCTCTTCTATTAATCCAACCTGGTAAGGGTCCCATACTGATGAGCAATACTCAAGAATCGGACGAACAAGCGTTTTGTAAGCTACTTCTTTCGTCGATGAGTCACATTTTCTTAGAATTCTTCCTATGAATCTCAACCTGGCGCCTGCTTTTCCCACTAGTTGTTTTATGTGATCATTCCACTTCAGATCGCTCCGGATAGTAACTCCTAAGTATTTTACGGTCGTTACCGCTTCCAATGATTTACCACCTATGGCATAATCGTACTGGAATGGATTTCTGCCCCAATGTATACGCATTATATTACATTTATCTACGTTTAGGGAAAGCTGCCAGCTGTCGCACCATGCATTAATCCTCTGCAGGTCCTCCTGGAGTACGTACGAGTCTTCTGATGTTGCTACTTTCTTGTAGACAACCGTGTCATCTGCAAATAGCCTCACGGAGCTACCGATGTTGTCAACTAAGTCATTTATGTATATTGTAAACAATAAAGGTCCTATCACGCTTCCCTGCGGTACTCCCGAAATTACCTCTACATCTGCAGATTTTGAACCGTTAAGAATGACATGTTGTGTTCTTTCTTCTAGGAAATCCTGAATCCAATCACAAACCTGGTCCGATATTCCGTAAGCTCGTATTTTTTTCACTAAACGTAAGTGCGGAACCGTATCAAATGCCTTCCTGAAGTCCAGGAATACGGCATCAGTCTGCTCGCCAGTGTCTACGGCACTGTGAATTTCTTGGGCAAATAGGGCGAGCTGAGTTTCACATGATCTCTGTTTGCGGAATCCATGTTGGTTATGATGAAGGAGATTTGTATTATCTAAGAACGTCATAATACGAGAACACAAAACATGTTCCATTATTCTACAACAGATTGACGTAAGCGAAATAGGCCTATAATTATTCGCATCTGATTTATGACCCTTCTTGAAAATGGGAACGACCTGCGCTTTCTTCCAGTCGCTAGGTACTTTACGTTCTTCCAGCGATCTACGATAAATTGCTGATAGAAAGGGGGCAAGTTCTTTAGCATAATCACTGTAGAATCTTAAGGGTATCTCGTCTGGTCCGGATGCTTTTCCGCTACTAAGTTTTGTCAGGACTGCCTCTCCCAAGGCCGTCAGTAGTTGTAACGGAATGTTGTCTACTCCCGGGGCCTTGTATCGACTCAGGTCTTTTCAGTGCACTGTCAAACTCTTCACGCAGTATTGTATCTCCAATTTCATCTTCATCTACATCGTCTTCAATTTCCGTAATATTGTCCTCAAGTACATCGCCCTTGTATAGATAGACTGTGAATATGAGGCATCCGGCAAAAATTGTATCGAGCGGATGGTCGTCGACGGGTACGGGGACAACCTCAAACTGGTGGAGGCTGTGTAATGGTGTGTGTCGTGTGCTTGTATTGTGCAGCTGGAGTGATGTGGGACCCCTGATACGTCTTGATAAGGCTCTGACAGGTGCCACGTACGTAAGCGTCCTGTCTTATCACCTGCATCCATTACGTCGACTGTGCATTCTGACGGACTTGGGCAATTCCAGCAGGACAGTGCGACACCCACACGTCGAGAATTGCTACAGAGTGGCCCCCGGAACACTCTCCTGAGTCTAAACACTTCCACTGCCCACCAAACTCCCCAGATGTGTACATTTTTGATGCCTTGGAACGTGCTGTTCAGAAGAGATTTCCACCCCCTCGTACCCTTACGGATTTATGGGCAGCCCTGCAGGATTCGTGGTGTCAGTTCCGTCCAGCACTACTTGAGACATCAGTCGAGTCCGTGCCATGTCGTGTTGCGGCACTTCTGCGTGGTCGTGGGGCCCTACACCGTATCAGTCATGTGTACCAGTTTCTTCGGCTCTTCACTGTACTTCCGAAGCACAGACGTTACACCACGTCAGATATTAACTACAGGAAGCCGTTACCTACCGAAATGTAGTTTGCTATGATTTTATTATAACGAACGAAGCGTTTCGATCAGGTTGAAATAGCTTATATGCGTATCACGGACTCCATGATAATCATAAACAAAAAAAAAAAAAAAATACGAAATACGGAGTTAATTCCATACAATAAGACGGCTCCTCAGTTCTGCTTGTGACGTAAAACTGATGTTGCCTCTCTCTGGCCACGTGCCGCTCCACGCGCCGGTTTCCTCATTCCACGCCCCCGCAGTCAGTTGGAGCGAGGAATTCGTCGCCAGCTCCTCGTCCACATGGTTTTCACTGCTTGACCAGTGACGTTAAGCCGTCGGCACACGGACCGTGCATCCGAACGTTGAGCGTTGAGCGTGCCGAGTATCTGACGTCATAGCGTGGAATAGCACGTTCGGGAGACTTTCCGAACGTGCAGAGCAATATCTGGCTTGTCAGATATTACGAGCGTGCGTCTGAGCGTTGACCAATGAGATGGCACAACGCCGCGTACGTCACACGCTCGCCGTCTCCCTTCAGTGCCGAGTTGTGAGGCGCCATATTGGCATTCATTTCAAGTCTATATGTGTATATACCGTTTCTGAGCACCAGCAAATTGAGAATCACTGGAAAACCCGTTGTTAGTTGTGTGATTCGTTCCAATAAAATAATGAGAAACATCATATTCGTGTCAAAAGAATTATTGTAACTTGCGTATTATGAGAGTAGGCTATTTGAAGGCAGCGACACACGGATGATCCACCCACAACGTGTATTTCTTCGTACAATTTGTTATAATTAAATTTCAATTAGTAACATATCTACGATTAAGGTTTTCGGCAATCGGTAACATAATGTGATTAGATGTAAAGGCTGTGAAGTTGGTTTAGCGTAATGCGTAGCGTCTGGTTGATGTGGCCGGTGGTTCGCGCCTTGACACATCTAAATTTTTTTTCCTGACATTTTTATTACGTTTTGATCTTTGTTATTAGTTTATTAGTTTGATGTTATGTAAATATAAGTTCAGCTTTTTTTGAGGGGTGACTCGTTGGATTGGCTTAATCTACAGGACAGCTTGCGCTACTTGTATAAATACACTCCTGGAAATGGAAAAAAGAACACATTGACACCAGTGTGTCAGACTCACCATACTTGCTCCGGACACTGCGAGAGGGCTGTACAAGCAATGACCACACGCACGGCACAGCGGACACACCAGGAACCGCGGTGTTGGCCGTCGAATGGCGCTAGCTGCGCAGCATTTGTGCACCGCCGCCGTCAGTGTCAGCCAGTTTGCCGTGGCATACGGAGCTCCATCGCAGTCTTTAACACTGCTAGCATGCCGCGACAGCGTGGACGTGAACCGTATGTGCAGTTGATGGACTTTGAGCGAGGGCGTATAGTGGGCATGCGGGAGGCCGGGTGGACGTACCGCCGTATTGCTCAACACGTGGGGCGTGAGGTCTCCACAGTACATCGATGTTGTCGCCAGTGGTCGGCGGAAGGTGCACGTGCCCGTCGACCTGGGACCGGACCGCAGCGACGCACGGATGCACGCCAAGACCGTAGGATTCTACGCAGTGCCGTAGGGAACCGCACCGCCACTTCCCAGCAAATTAGGGACGCTGATGCTCCTGGGGTATCGGCGAGGACCATTCGCAACCGTCTACATGAAGCTGGGCTACGGTCCTGCACACCGTTAGGCCGTCTTCCGCTCACGCCCCAACATCGTGCAGCCCGCCTCCAGTGGTGTCGCGACAGGCGTGAATGGAGGGACGAATGGAGACGTGTCGTCTTCAGCGATGAGAGTCGCTTCTGCCTTGGTGCCAATGATGGTCGTATGCGTGTTTGGCGCCGTGCAGGTGAGCGCCACAATCAGGACTGCATACGACCGAGGCACACAGGGCCAACACCCGGCATCATGGTGTGGGGAGCGATCTCCTACACTGGCCGTACACCACTGGTGATCGTCGAGGGGACACTGAATAGTGCACGGTACATCCAAACCGTCATCGAACCCATCGTTCTACCATTCCTAGACCGGCAAGGGAACTTGCTGTTCCAACAGGACAATGCACGTCCGCATGTATCCCGTGCCTCCCAACGTGCTCTAGAAGGTGTAAGTCAACTACCCTGGCCAGCAAGATCTCCGGATCTGTCCCCCATTGAGCATGCTTGGGACTGGATGAAGCGTCGTCTCACGCGGTCTGCACGTCCAGCACGAACGCTGGTCCAACTGAGGCGCCAGGTGGAAATGGCATGGCAAGCCGTTCCACAGGACTACATCCAGCATCTCTACGATCGTCTCCATGGGAGAATAGCAGCCTGCATTGCTGCGAAAGGTGGATATACACTGTACTAGTGCCGACATTGTGCATGCTCTGTTGCCTGTGTCTATGTGCCTGTGGTTCTGTCAGTGTGATCATGTGATGTATCTGACGCCAGGAATGTGTCAATAAAGTTTCCCCTTCCTGGGACAATGAATTCACGGTGTTCTTATTTCAATTTCCAGGAGTGTATATTTTGGTCCTTTTTCTTTTGCGCTTCGTAATTGACATGTTGCAAAGATTCTGCTACTGGGTAGGAACAGTGATCAAGTAAGGCTGACCGTGGGGTTTTCCTAAAATGTGAGAATAATGAAATAATGATCATCTTATGTGGAGAAGTATTTGAAATTTGTACCGCACTGTTTGTAATGGAAGTTTTATAAGCCCATGTCCTTATTGATTGGACATGGTACTTTCCTTTTTGTGGACGATGGAGGAAATGTGCGTTTTAATGGAGCTAACGTGGGATTTTTACGCGCGTCCGTTGAGTAAACAGTGTGATTTACGAACTAGAAACATCCCTCAACTGCCGCTGGAGTCCGTTGCGATCGCGTATACCACATTGGGGCCCACGTACCGTATGCGCGAGTCGCGTCGTTCCTGAGCGTTCGGCAGCACGTTGAACTCGGCACGCTCAACGTTGACGTTCGACAGCACGGTCCGTGTGCCGACGTCTTATGGCGGAAGGCGGGCGGCGGGCGGCCCCCGGATGGGGCGAGCCGCGTCCTCCATTCGCGGGAGCAGCGGGCCCGTTATTTCTGGTCGGCGCGCCATCGGGCTGTCGTCGCTCGGTGGCCGGAGCGAGGCGCCAACCGAAACACGCCGAGGCGTCACGGCCGCAGCTGTCCTCAAAACCTGGAGCCCGTTTCACACGGCGCCACCTGTTCGGATTCTGTTTAGGCATCTCCATTGCTGTCGTGGAAGTTCAAAGCCCGTACGTTTCTCTGATGGACAGATAAGTTCAGGGGAGGCGCTATCACTCCAGCTCTCGTGCCATTTAGTATCCGTGCTGAAGTTGGCAGCTGACAGTTGTTGGGCCAGTCTTAAAGGGGGATTTCTGGAGCGGAGTCGTATTCTTTCCAAAGTTCCGACATCTTCATGGATAGGAAGTAGGGGGTTATTCATTATTTTTGTGTATTGCTTCGTCAGAGCTTCCTGTCTTCGCAGGGAGGGTGGAGCTATATGACTAACTATTGGAAGACAATATAGCGGGGTAGTCTTTCTGCATCCAGTTATGGTTCTCATAGCAGCGTTGAGCTGGGTGTCCACCTTGTTTACACGCTTGCTGGTTAACAGAGCTGGTGCACAGTACTCGGCTGCAGAGTACACCAAGGCGCGTGCAGAGGTTCGTAGTGTGTCTGCTGCTGCTCCCCAGTTAGTGCTGCAGAGCCTCCCAATGAGGCTGTTCCGTGGGCTTATTTTACTCGATTCATTTTCCAGGTGTTTTTTGAAGGATAATGTACTATGTAGTGAGATCCCCAGGTACCGGGTGATCAAAAAGTCAGTATAAATTTGAAAACTTAATAAACCACGGAATAATGTACATAGAGAGGTAAAAATTGACACAGATACTTGGAATGACATGGGGTTTTATTAGAACCACCCCATATTGATAGACGCGTGAAAGATCTCTTGCGCGCGTCGTTTGCTGATGATCGTGTGCTCAGCCACCACTTTCGTCATGCTTGGCCTCCCAGGTCCCCAGACCTCAGTCCGTGCGATTATTGGCTTTGGGGTTACCTGCAGTCGCAAGTGTATCGTGATCGACCAACATCTCTAGGGATGCTGAAAGACAACATCCGACACCAATGCCTCACCACAACTCTGGACATGCTTTACAATGCTGTTCAAAACATTATTCCTCGACTGCACCTATTGTTGAGGAATGATGTTGGAGATATTGAGCATTTCCTGTAAAGAACATCGTCTTTGCTTTGTGTTACTTTGTTATGCTAATCATTGCTATTCTGATCAGATGAAGCGCCATCTGTCGGAAATTTTTTGAACTTTTGTATTTTTTTGGTTCTAATAAAACCCCATGTCATTCCAAGCATGTGTGTCAATTTTTACCTTTCTATCTACATTATTCCGTGATTTATTCAGTTTTCAAATTTATACTGACTTTTTGATCACCCGGTACTTTGGATGTGGCTGATATCGCAGTTGACGGTTATTCACACGAACTTTCAGCTCATATCCCGCCATTCTGTTGTTCAAATGAAAACAGTTGACTTCAGTCTTGGTGGGATTTGGTATTAGCCTGCAATTGGTGAAATACTCGTGCATTTTGTTTAGCTTAGTTGTGAGGATGTTTTCAGTGTCTTCAAACTGTTTTCTGTGGATAGCTAGGGCCATATCATCAGCATAGCTGAACTTCCCTGAGATGGTTTCAGGCAGGTCAGAGAGGTAAAGATTAAAGAGCATTGGTGCTAGAACTGATCCGTGAGGCAGTCCATTGTCAGTTTCCTCTGTTTGCTTACGTCGTTACCCTGTATCACCTGGAAGTCTCTGTCCGTAAGCATGTTGTTGATAAGTATCAGTGTCATACGGCAGGGGATTGCTTTTATCAGTTTGTGTAGAAGTCCTTCCTTCCGAACAGTGTCATAGGCAGCTGTTCGCTCTATGAAAGCTACGTAAGTCTTTAACCTGCTTCAATATATGTCGTTAGACTTAGAACCTGGTCTGTGCAGCAGCTGCCTGAACCGTACACCTATGCTCCAGCGCCCCAGGCGCACGTATCAGTAACTACGGACCGGTTCACGTCAACCTACTACACCATCCACGCGGGATGTGCCTGGCTGGTGCACTTGCACGCTATAAGAATGAA